>NC_136464.1:56574087-57188373 GCF_902686455.1 Sciurus vulgaris | reverse complement strand
GATCCCTTCCCCTCTTTCCTAACTTTCAAAGACTTCTCATCTTCCAAGCCCAACTCAAAGGTCACCTCCTCCTTGAAGCCTCCTCTGCCTGACCCATCGGGCAGAATTCACCGCCCTTCCTCCCTACAACACCTACTCATCTTGTCATACCGTCCTCGCCTCCTAAAGAAGCGGGTGGGCGAAGATGCCCGGAGCCGGGGACACCAGGCTGGGAGGGCTGGTTCAGAGGGCCAGGGAGCCCCAGGTTGCTCAGGGTTCTGAGAGACGGCTGTGTGCGGTGAACACGGGCCGTGGAGCCAGGGTGCCCAGACTCGGATCCCGGTTCCCTTTCTCACTGACCGTGAGCCTCGGACGCATACTGTGTGCTTCGGGCCCTGATCTGTAAAACAGACACAAGGACAGCCCGTATCTCCCAAAACTGCCCTGTAGGAAAGTGAGAGACAGGCGCCCGGTACCAGGAAATGCTGCCTAAGTGGCAGATATCATTGTCCCTGCTCTGAGTCACCTTCAATTGTTCTGGCTACAGGGGGAGATTGGATTGCCAGGCCCTCCCGGACACGATGGGGAAAAGGTAAGAAGAGCCAGTGCCAGACAAACCTCTGAAAATGGTCCTCGATGAGGCTGAGGGGAAAACTCTGGAGCAGGCCCAGCTGTGCGCCCTCAGCGAAGGCAGGAGGGACAGAAGGGGCAGGGAGGGGAAGGGAGGGGCTCGTGCTGCAGTCCTAGGAGAGCCAAGAGCCAGCCTAGGGGCTCCTTTGCCAGCTCCAATCAAGCACCAAAAGTCCACTCCTTTGGGCCTCGCTTTCTGCTCCAGTCTTTCCCCCTCGCTCCTCTTTTCTCCATTAACGTGCCTAAGAAGCACTATTGATATTTTCTAAAGGGACCTCGAGGCAAACCAGGAGACATGGGCCCCCCTGGCCCCCAAGGACCCCCAGGAAAGGACGGGCCTCCAGGAATGAAGGGAGAAAATGGATCCCCAGGGAACGCAGGAGAGAAGGGGGAGAAAGGGGAGACGGGACCAGCAGGCTCTCCGGTGAGTGGCAGGGCCGTCAACCCCTCCCTGTACGTGACCCCTACATGCCTGTCCTTGGCTCTGCACAATGCCAGCTGCTGCCTCAGCTGGAAACCTGGAGGCAGGAATTAGGGGCAGGGGATGCACTCAGATCCCCACACGCCACTCACTTTATGAAGGACAGCTTCCTGACTCAGACCTGCCTAAGTCCTGTTCTGACATCGTCTGTGTCCTTGGGAAAGTCACTGAGCCTGGCAGAGTCTCAGTTCCCTCATCTCTAAATGGAGATAATAATGCCCTCCCTGGACACCGCATGGGTTTCTGGGAGATAGCGGTGGGCATAGAACCGCCTCATTGGAAGCACCGTTCCCCTGAGAGGTTGCATGCAGGAGTCCCTGCCCTCCAGCTAGGCTACCAACTTGATCTGGGGGCCTTCTTGGGGCCTCGGGGTTTTCCTCTGTGAAGTGGGCGCCCTCCTAGGCACCCACCTTGGAGGAACGGAGCCAGGAATGTGTGCCATAGGTGGCCACAGACGCTCAACATCACAACCCTGAGCTTCACTAACAGAGATCTTTGTCAATCTGTAGGGTCTAGATGGCCCAACTGGGGAGAAAGGAGAACCAGGTGGCCAAGGGAGGCCCGGAGCCACAGGATCGCCTGGCCCCATCGGGCTCCCAGGATTTACAGTAAGGCCAGAGGACGGGGTATCAAGGGTGTCAGCAGACAGCTACAGATGAGGCCACATGAGCCACCAGCCTAGGGTGCCTGGCACTGTGACAAGGCTGCACTAACCCTGAGCTTGCCCACCTAGTCCACGGGTCCTCTCGATGAGCAGCTACTGGATTTGAGAGCAAACAGGGTCCCAGTCTCCTGAGCACACAGCACGGTGACCTCTGTCTTCAGGGCCAAGCTAGTCCTGAAGTGTAGCACTGTGGACCTGGTCTTCCCTTCTTGGAGCAGAAAGAGCCCTGTAGGCTGATGGCCCCCCATGTCCTCTCCTCTCCGTGGTGGGGCAGCTCCAAGATGGAGAGAGGCTCCCACACGTGGTGCTCAGGGTCCTCAGTGGCCTGCCCCTGCCCCCTCAGAGGCCCCGGGCTCTGGAGCTGTGTCCATTTCCTACTGCTGCAGAACAAATCGCCACAACTTCAGCAACTTCAAACTATACGCACCTACTGCCACAGTTTCTGTGGGTCAGGAGTGCAGGCACGTCATGGCAGGGCGCCTTTCCTGGGTCTCACAGGCTGCCATCAAGGTGCCAGGCAGCTGTGGGCTCATCTGGAGCCAGGTGTCCTCTTCCCAGATCACTGGCTGCTGGCAGAATTCAGTTCCATGTCATCATAGGGCCGAATCCCTCAGTTCCCAGAGGACAGTTCCCTGCCACTTGGCCCTCTCCATCGTAGACAGTTCACATTACAGCAGCTTACTTCCTCAAGGTCAAGATCAACAAGAGGGTCTCTGCCATGTCTAATGCAGCAGGACAGAGCCCTGCGTGTGTGTGTGTGTGTGTGTGTGTGTGTGTGTGTGTGTGTGTGTGACATTTGCAACATAATCTCAACACTGCTATGCATTTTCAGTTTTCATGTAGAACAGGTGTGTTGTGACTGCAACATGCTCACAGGAGTGACAGCTACCACCTTACATGTGCCCTACTCCATGGCTGAGAAAAGAGCCACAGGCCCATCCCAGGGTCTGTCCACTGTAGGAACCACATAGAACACCAGTTCCTCCCCCACTCTAGAGCCTCAGGTCCTTGCAGACATTGGTCAGAGCACCCACCGGCGAGCAGTCTGCTATCCACAGCCTGATACCTGGCCCAGCCTAGTCCAGGTCGAGTTTGTCAAGGATGCAGGGGTGTGCCTGTGCACTCACACTGGTGCTGACTCACGTCCTGGTGTCTTGTGCCCACAGGGAGAGAAAGGAGAAGCCGGGGAGAAGGGGGACCCAGGAGCAGAGGTAGGTCGTGCCTGCTCTTCCTTTTGTGGCATAGGCAATGATTTGACAGAGTCCTCATCAGTAAGGACAGACTCTCCAGGATGCCCAGCATCTCTGTGCTCGAGGGTGAAACTCACAGCTGCTTAACAGGAGAAGGGCAGGAGGCGGAGCGCTTGCTGGGCTTCCAGAGCAGCCCCCCAGCCGGGCGCGGAGCCTCAGAGCTGCTCGGCTATCTCCCCCTAGTCAGCGCCTCTCCGGTGTTCAGAGTCCCTGCCAAGTTTCTGTCCTGCTGAGAGTCTACAGATAGGAAAGTAAACAGAGCTGTCCCGCAGGCGGCCCACCGTCCCCAGTAATGGGCACTAGAGTGGCAGCCCCTCAGAGAACCAGGCGAGCATCTCAGGTTGGGTCTTAACGACGTCATAGGAGTTTGCCTCAAATTTTGGAGGAAACTTCCCAGAGAGGCGCAATTCTCTGAGAACTGCGATAGCTACGTGAGAGGAGGTCAGGGCAGAGGCCAGGATGTCAGAAGATGGGAGAGAACTGGGTCCCTCTTGGACTTGGGGGAAAGCCACAGAGGTCTAGGTTCCTGAGGGAGAAGACATGTGGTGGGAAAGCCTGGGCAATCAAGAAACCCCTCAGAGCAAAGGGACAGGCCACCAAGCCTCCTCACTCCTCTGTGAGGTTCCTACCCTGTCACCAGCCCCATCTGAATTTAGTGAAATAGACCTGATCATATCTATGTATGTGACTTAGAAATGGACAGCCTCCTGAAGAAGTGAGCCTGAACCCGGGAAGAGCATCATACACAAAAACATTCTTCCCACAAGTATTTAAAGTAAAAACTGGAAACATCCCATGTTTAACAAGAAGAAAAGGATTGGATAACTTAGGCTAACAATACTAGTAGTGATAGTAGCCGCCATGTCTGAGAGCTCTCCTGGTGACAGTACTGCTACTAGCCCTGGCTACCTGATACTCGTTTCCATTCAGGAGAAATGGGTTCCATGTTAAGTGGAAAGAAGCAGAAAACCCAATTATATTAATATATTTATATATCATCACGAGTATGTACATACATCCAACTACACATTCTGCAACACAAAAAGTGTAAGGAGATTTTTAAAAAAATATTAGCAGTGCTTCTCAGCTAGGTAAACCAAAGATTTCTTTCTTTCTTTTTTTCTTCCTTTCTTTCAATTTGCTTAAATTCATCAGCTATTTTAAGGAATTTGCATTACATTTAAACTTTTATTTTTTAAAGGATTGTTCAGGTAAAATTGGATTTGGGGGAGCATGCAAAATTCTGTGAATTTTAATGCATGTGGGGATTTGTATAACACTACCATAATCACATTCGTGTAGTATTTATAGTAAGAAAACAAGGTAAACTTTTTAAATATTTTTTAGATGTTGATAGCCTTTTTTATTTTATTCATTTATTTATATGCAGTGCTGAGGATCGAACCCAGTGCCTCACACGTGCTAGGCAAGCGCTCTCCCACTGAGCCACAACCCCAGCATGCAATATAAACTTCTTCTAAAAAGGTAGTTTCCAAAGATTGTATTCTCTACAAGGAGACTAGGAAGAAGCTGAATGAAAAGCCCATAGGTCCAAGGGAGCACGGGGACATTAGAGGTCTGCCTGTCTGCCCAGTGCAGCGTGCCTGGCAGAGGATCTTCAACCCGGTGGCATTCTAGGTGATTCTATCTCTGGCAAAGGTGAGGCATCCACGGAGAACCTTAAAGCAGAGGGGTGGGGTGCCCAGCTCAGAAAGGGGCAAGCAGTGGCTGACCCTAGACAATGAGGGTCCATCTTCATCAGAGACAGACTCTGCAGTGGGCACCATCTCTGTGGAGGAGAAGGTAGCCTGGGCTCCTCCATCTTCACCATCCAGGCTGAACCACTCCGCTGCAACCTGCCCTTGGGGGAAATGGGATCCATAGTCCCTAGACTTTCTGTTACCCACCTGGGGGACTTGAGGAGTATCCTTCAGAAACATCTCATTCTCCCCATTCCAGATAAGCTATCTCTGCTCCTCGAAGCAAAGGACCTCAAATTCAAATGCCTGTGGAGACCAGGCCAGGATGTCATGCCCCACGTGGAGGGAAACGCTCTTGCTCCTCCCAGGAGAGTTGTCAAGCACTGTTGCCATGGTGAACATGGCGTGAACACAGTTTAATGAGATTTTCCAGGGTTTCAAGAAAATATGGAAGAATGGATATTTTAGGGACATTTCCTGGCAATTTTTGGCAACACCATGTAGGCCAATGGGTTGCTATGAGTTGCTGACTTGTCCTAAGTCTTCTTTTGGGACACTATGCTGGGCTGACCTCCAGTGAGCAGCCCTGTCCTCCTATGGCCTTGCAGTCCTCCACAGACCCTGGGCCATGTCAGGAGGGAGGACTACCTGGTGTGTAACTGGGATTTCCTTTGGCTTCCAGGTTCCTGGGCCACCAGGGCCAGAGGGGCCTCCTGGACCTCCGGTAAGTACGGAATGCTGTTGACAGAATTTCAGTCCAGCGTGGTCAGGTCCCTAGCCGCCACCACCACCTCCCGGGCAGTCCCTACTCCTCTTCCCTCCCATATTAGACAGGGCATCCCAATGACACTGAAGAGCCTGGGCATGGCCTGGGTCCTGGAAACTTAACTGGTGTGGCAGCCCTGGGCTGACTTTGCCACTAAGCTGTGCCTGACATTTGCATAACTCTTTGCCATCCAACATCTCTTCTTCCTCTTCCTCCTTCCTGTTATCCAACTGGCAAGAAAACTGGATTGAAATAAAAAGTGACCCATTAAAACCAGCCCCACTGGATTGGCCTTCCTGCAGTTACAGAAATGTAACTGTGGGACCCCTTTGCATCATACCTAGAGTGTCGCCAAGCACCCCGAGCCAACAAATGCCAGTCTGTATCCCTGCATGGTTCTGTGTCACTTGTTGTCATTGTAGAAGTAGTAGCAGCAATAGAGACTAATCGCCGGGCAGGGTAATCCCATGCCTGTAATCCCAGTGGCTCCGGAGGCTAAGGAAGGAGGATCTGAGTTCAAAGCCAGCCTCAGCAATAGCGAGGCGCTTAGCAACTCAGTGAGACCTTGTCTCTAAATAAAATATAAAATAGGGCTGGGGATGTGGCCCAGTGGTCAAGTTCCCCTGAGTTCAATCCCCAGTATCCCCACCCCAAAATAATAACGATGATACTAACCAACACTTATTTAAACTTACTATTGCCAGATACTATTCTAAGTGCTTTTCATATGTTAATTGATTCAGTTTCTGTTCTCTTTCCTCAATGTTCCCATGGGGGCCACAGGGTTTTTTCTGTTGGCTCCTGGCTGGAAAAGGCTGACTCAGACTCCACCCCAGGAAGCCCCACGCACGACCTCTCTTGACATTCCCTTCTGCCTATTGTGGGCAGAGGCTCTAGATCACACTGCACCCGAAACCCTTCCTCTTCTGGGGTCCAGCCTGAGGACAGGAAGTTAACTAGAGATGCAACTCTAATGCACCTTGTTTTGATTCCAAATGCAGGGGCTCCAAGGTGTTCCTGGACCAAAGGTGAGAAGAGGTTACCTGGCGGGCTGGGCCAGGGTCGGGGAGGGGTTGCATCAGTGAGAGCAGAGAAGAGGGAAAGCGCTTCAAAGGCCCAGCCAACCCTTCTCCCTAAGTGGCAACATGTGACACTCCAGCCAGTGGGGTGCCATCAGCATCCAGCACTGACATGCTCTGGAGGCAGGATTTTCCCATTCATGCATACAAAGTGACAGGCTAGATCCTTAGCAAATGGTGAGATCGGTTTCCATTTCTCCTGCCCCATACTATCCACTCACCCTCAAGTAGAGGAGGAAGACAGATGCAGTGCAGTGTGGGACTCCTCCCCAGGTCTGAGCCCACTGGCTCAGTTTATTCAGTTGCCTCCAAAGCATTTCAAATGAATAGGGAGGCTGGAGGCTGTTGGCATGACAACAGTCCGTGCTCCCTGCAGAGCATCCTGCAAGGGTCTTTGGGGAAGTTTCTTCTCCCAACTAGTCCATGAGCCTTGGTGCTCTGGTGGTGGAATTCCAGGCGTCTGCCAGCCGATCCTGCAGGGTCCCAGTGTTCCTGCACTGCAAAGGGTCACCTATGTCAAAGCCTGACCTGGAACTGTCTTGTGCATTGCCTCCACTCCACGCATCCCATTTCCCTTTGGGGAACTTGGTGTCACCAGGGGATGCTGGGGCAGAGACCAGGGACTCTTGGAGTCTCCAGCCTGCCACCTATGGTCCAGCCACCTCCACCTCCTCCCGCCTCTACAAACCCCACCCCTGTCTCCAAACTCAAAGATGCAAGAATGGGTTGTCCACGACATGCCCTTCAGTGACCTCCTCTTGTCTCCTTCTCCTCCAGGGAGAAGCAGGACTAGATGGAGCAAAAGGAGAGAAGGGAGCCCAGGGAGAAAAAGGAGACCGAGGGCCTCTGGGCTTACCCGTAAGTATCTCAGAGCCAGCGAGGCTGCTGTGAGGAGCCCAGCTGGGTGGCCCTGACGGGGCCAGGAATGGGTGGGCAGGGCCCTGGGAGAAGGCCACTGGGAAACTCCAGGTTCTCGAGTCCCGAGCGTTTGTTCCAGAGCTCCCAGTGGCCTTCCTTTCCCACCTGGGCAAAACCACAGGCTCTGATTCTCTTTCCGAGGGCCTCCTTGTAGGTTCTGGGAAGTGTGAAGCTAAATAAGACAAGGCCCCACCCCACGGCAAGTCCAGGGGAGAGACAAAGTGGCCTGAGACCAGCCCTAGAACTGGTTTGTGCCTGTTGCGGGGCCATCTGCGTCTGCTCTTTGGGAGTCAAGCTTGGAGAGTTCGGGAAGAGCAGGACCATGGGAGGGATAGTCTTCATCCTACCCATTGTCCCAGAAGGACCCCCAAGAGAACCCCTGCTTTCTCCTCTTAAGCACTAGCCACATCACAGCATGTGAAAAGTCAGGGTCCCAGCAAGTTAAGGCCACTAGTACCCCAGGCTCCAGAGAGCTCTGGTCCCAGCCTGCCTAGGGCTCGAGGCCCGTTCCTGGTGAGGGCTGCTCAGAAGGAACCATCCTGTCTGGAAGTAGGGCCTGGGCCAGATGAGTCCCTGCACTCTCAACTCCAGTGGCCCGATGGCCTTTTACACCTCAGTGTGTCCTGGTGATCACGTCGCAGTCCACTGAGATTGGCACTCTGAGCTTTTTTTTCAAGAGCTGGAAGTGACTTTAGTAATCCATCTCATCATTTTACTGATGGACACCTGAGGTCACATGTGAGGTTGGTGGCCAGGTTGGGCCAAAGGCTGCTTCTCCACTGAAGTCACAGCCTTGCAAAGGGACTCCTCTCAGCCACTCAGACTTCTCCATCCCCATCCCAGTAAACCACAGAGAACAACGGGCAGCCACTTCCGCTCTGGTTCCGCTACTCTCAGCCACTGGACAGCAAAACGAAAGGTGTAATTACAGCCTCTTTATGCAACAAGCACAAGGTTATTTAAGAAGCTGACTTGCCTGTCGTGCTACAGAAAACTAATGACTTCAGCAGACATTTTCCCCTGTCGCAAGCTGTGTCCGGAATGACTAAGTACACCTTCCCATGGATGCACCTTCCTTCCCCCCAGCCACAGACCTCCCCTTGTCCACCCTCATGGCCCTGACCACCCGAGAGAATGTTGGAGAATTCAGTCAGAGATTGGCATGCCAATGGCACGGCCACCACACAGGTAACAGAAACAAAGAAAGTGCCAGGTGAAGGACAAAGTCCCGTCTCTGTTTAATTCTTCAACATTCAGTAGAGCCGTGGGTCAGAGAAATCCCCTTCCCAACTTAAGAAAACTGAACTGAGAACAAGTGTATTCCAAATGGCAAGACCCAGGGACTGCAGGGGTCAGTGGGGTGTCATGGCACCTGTGGAACCCCAGACCCACAATGCCCTTCCCCTGGGGAGCAGCCCTTTCTGGGCTCAGCAGACAGTTGCCTGGGAGGAAGGAGCATTTCAGGATCTTCCAGTTTTTCAAAGGAAGCTGGACATCCAGGATTTTGGGTGAAATCTCCCCATTTTCTAACATTAGATCAAACTTTTTTTGCCACACCGCAGGCCCGCATAAGGCCTGAACTTTGAGGTGTGCGTGTCCTCTGCTCCCGGCCTCTGCAAAGACACAGTAACTGGCTCTTAGCTCCGGTTGGTTTCCGACTGCAGTGAGCGCAGCCTGTTCCTCCACCCATATCCTATTGAGCTCCTCCCCATTTGCACTTCATAAGTGGTCCTCAGTGCCGCGGCCCACTGAGTCATCGTACCGTCACCCAGACCCACTCATGGAGACAGGTTGTGTCGGGCCAGGGGGAGTCTGAGCCTCCGTATTATGTAACTTCACTCCAAGGGATGCTATATGCTGGAGTTGAGGACCTCAGTTCTGGCCTGAGTCAAGGTCAGTCCCAAGTCCCTGTAGAATCCTTCTATCCAACTGGGAGAATCGTTTTTCACCCTTCTCTGTGGGTTTCCCTCCAACTTTAAAATCCCGAGGTTGAAGCCCCCAGCATGGTGGCGCACACCTGTAATCCCAGTGGCTTGGGAGGCTGAGGCAGGAGGATTGCAAGTTCAAAGCCAGCCTCAGCAAGTTGGCAAGGCCCTAAACAACTTAGGGGGACCCTGTCTCAAAATTTAAAACAAAATATAGAGGGCTGGGGATTTTTAAGTGACCCTGGGTTCAGTCCCCTCCAAAAAAAAATGCTGAGTTGAGGCCCCACTGGAAGCAATTTCCAAGAACTCAGCCCTTAACTACCAACCCCCCACAGCCTCCTTCCTTCCTGGCTTGTCACACTGGATTCCTCAGAGAATGGCCCCCAGTTTTCCTAGGTGGATCACAGGGACAGCTGCATAGCCTAGCATTGAAGTGACAGCTCCATCCAGCCATGGATCCCTGGTCCGCAAAGAGTGAGGTGGCTGCAGAGCAGAGGGCTCTGAGCAGCAGCCCATCTGCCCACCCACTTGCCACTGGGGACATGTGACTTAGGCCTATGATCCAGTCAGCATTTTCTATAAAAGGGTTCTAGTTTGGGAGCATAAGGATGGATTGAGTTTGGGTCAAGTTTTTGCAAACTCTTAAGTGCCAGGGACCCATCAGACACTATCGTCACAGGGCCAACTCCTCCCACCAGGCTAAAGTAGAAGTAGGCCAGCTCCCACCTGAGATTCAGAGCAATGCACTAGAGCCAGGTGTAGTGGCACCCGCCTGAAATCCCAGCAGCTCAGGAGGCTAAGGCAGGAGGATCAGGAGTTCAAAGCCAGCCTCAGCAACTCAGCGAGGCCCTAAGCAACTCAGTGAGACCCTGTCTTAAAATATTTTTTAAAAGGGCTGGGGGGTTGGCTCAGTGGTTAAGCACCCCTGGGTTCAATCCCTGCTACAAAAAAAACCATGTGCTGGAACTCAGAGCTGAGTCCCTGGGGGTTGGGGAAGGGGGTCTGATCTCAATAGATTTGCAAAAGAGGCTGGGAAGACCCCCTGACCTGGGCCCCCTCTGTGTCCCCCCTAATGAAGCCCATCCTGGGAAGAATGGCTTCCAAAAGCCTCTCCAGGAATTCTGTTCTGAATCCCTTTCCCTGGAGCACTGACCGCCCTGGAGAGAGGGGCCCTGAGGGGTGGGAGGAGAGAGGGGGCGGGGTGCGGAGGACCTGAGCAGCCCCTGGCCTGGTCTCTGTCCGGCCCGCTCTCCGCCGGCCACAGCCCAGTGTCTCCATGCTTTCGCTGGTCTCCGTGTGAATGCCGCTCCCTGTTCCCAGCTTGTCCTCCCGTCGTCGTGTTGGAGTGCCAGCATTTGTGTCTGTCCACAGTCACCGCTCTACTCACCTCTCCCCTCCCTGTTGTCCCCTTTCTCTCCCCCCAACACCTCCCTCCCCCTTCTTTTGGTCAAACTGTGCCCTTCGTCCAGGGAGCTTCAGGTTTGGACGGCAGGCCTGGGCCACCGGTGAGTGTCACTTCTCTGTTACCCCTCACCCCGCCCCACCCCATGCCTAGCCTGTGATCCCTCTCGTCTGTCCCACTGTGGCCTTGTCTCCCCCGTGAGTCACACCTTGTCCCTCCATGACCAGTAGAAAGGTCCCATCCACGTCGAGTGCAGAAGAGCTCTTCCAGGCCTCTGCATCAGAGAGCCTGGCTTCCGTTTGAATTCCCCTGTCCATAGTCTGCACCCGGGAGCCCCAAACCTGTCAGGTGTCGGCCCGGGAGGCTGCTCCCACAGCATGACCCTGACCTTGACGGGACGCAAGCTCACCCGGGGGCTTCGGACCCTGACTCCTCCTGGGGCACGGTGGTGTCTGCATGTGCCCGTCACTCTGTGTCGTCTTCACGCTGTGGCTCTGTCCATCTCCTGTCTGCCCATGAGGGCTTCCCAGTCCTGTGAAGCCACCAGCGAGGTGGGGGGCAATGGCGTGGAAGGGTGAGGACAGGCCAGCCTGGAGGAGCACAGAGGCCTGTCCCAGCTCAGTGTCCCATGGGCATGTTTACCCACACCTCTGCCAGTGACACCACAGTCGCTCTGCAGTCCAGCAGAGGGACTTACTACAGAGTGGGCGGGGTCCCCCAGCCCCACCTCTCCATTCCTCATAATTCCAGACAACGGGCATCTCTCACTCCTGACCAGAAAGGCCCAGCACTTGTGCTCGTACCAGACAACTGAAGTGTCCTTCCGGCCCCCTCCCCGAACACCCTGCGAGGTCATCAGAGCTGTGGTGCTCCTGGCTGACACAGGGTACCGCTCCTGGGGGTGGAATCACTGGTGATCCAGGCCGGGAGGCTGGGCTTCCCTGCTCAGGAGCCCCCCCGGAGCTGCGCGTGGGCCGGGCCCCTTCCAGCCCGCGAGTCCCAGCTTTGCCTTGCACGGTGCTTTCAAGGCTCACAGGCCTGTGTCCTCCCGGAAGATGAGCTTCTGCTGAGCTGGCGGGGTGGCGCTCGAGAGAGAAGAGAGCTTGCAGGGTCCGTTTACGGAGGAGAGGATGGCATACAGGACAGAGGGATGCTGACCTTCCCAGGGGTCTGGTGGGGGGACTCAGCTGATGCCAGAAGCAGCTTAGAGCCTTCAGGGGGAGGAGGGTCACAGGTGACCCTATCAGAGCCTGGACTTAATGAATGCCCGCCCTGTGCCAGCCTCTGAGGAGGTGAGCCAGGGCGGAGGTGCCCACCCAGGCTGGGGCGGGAGAAGCCCTGAGCCCATGAGTTTGAGGCCAACCTAGGCAACATCCTGGTAGCCATCCCCCCTCAGAAAAGAGAAGGTGACATGGACACAGCAAGCCCAAGAGGCCACTTGTCTTCAGAGCCCCTGTGCATTGGTGGAGTTGGCACCCCAGTTCACCAAGCTGTGCCTGTTCTCCAGGCTCCTCCACCACAGCCCCCTCCTGTCCAGCGTCCTCACAGAGCACACCAGTCCCAAGTGCCCGGTCAGGGCTGCCGGTAGAGCTGAGGATGTTGGCAGAGAAACTGTGACGCCGCCTGGGCTGCTCATCCTTCCCTCTCGGGCAGGCGGAAGCAGTGCAAGCCCTCTGTCCTCTCTGACCTCAGGCTTTATTTGCTTTATCACAACCTTGAAGGAGAATGTTCTGGGGAAAAAAGAATCCAGCCCTGCCAAATTGACTACCCCTGTAGGAAGGGGCATTTGCTAGTGTCAGGTACAGCGTTCCCACATCTAGACCTGATGCTGGCCTGGGAGCAGACCCTTAGGTTACCCTCTTCAGTTTACAGAGGGGAAACTGCCCCCCCAGACAGGCTTCAGAACCGCTCCAATAGGGAAGTCTGCAGGTCCTGAGGCAGGGCTGGAGCCTGGCCCCAGGACCCCAAACCCTGTTCTGAGCTATCACCCTGATCTGGACGGTGACCTTTGCAGTTCTTCGGTGACAGATGCCCGTGGCCTCCATTGTTCCTCAGAGTTGCAAATCAGGCACTGAGCGGACCTAGTGGCTTTTCCTCTTGTGGAGAAAATCAGCATTTTCCTACTTGCTTAAGGCCCTCCTTTCCTGGCTACATTCAGAGCCCCAGAAGTTGCCCCTGGGTCCAACCCAAGCCCCACGTCCTTGCCTGAGTGAGACAGTGAGGCAGAGAGAAGGGAGACTGTGAAATAGAGGCTCGGTCAGTCCAGCTGCAGCTGGGAAGCAGGGGAAGGTGTCTGATGATGCCCAGGAAGCCCGGCTCCAGCTCCAAGCAGTGCAGCCACGGGGGCTCCAGCCCCAGCTCCCCAGCGCCCTGAGTTAGAGAGGTCATGACCCGCCTCTCTGCAGGCCCCCCGTGGTGCAGGCTCCCAAGGCACCCTAACTAACCCCTCCAATCCAGTCTGTTCGGAGGACTCAGGGGTGGGGTCCGAAGCCGAGGCCAGGGACAGGTCTGCCGAATGGTCCCCTCGCACCTGCCTCTGTGTGCGTGTCTGCATTGGTCTCTGTGGCATGAAGACCCTCCTGCTGCATGCGAAGCTGCGACAGCAAAGGGGTGCCCACCCTAGGCCCCGCCCCTGGGACAGGGTCACTTCCCTCCAAGTGCTTCTGGGAGCAAACTCAGCAACCATTCTGCCATTTTCAGCCTTGGCAAGCTCAGCTGTGACATAGAAGGGTCTCATTCCCCAAATGGGGCTCTGAGGCAGGGGCCAGCGCTCTTTCCTCCAAGGCCTCCAAAAGGATCAGAAATGGCCCCTCTAATGACCACCCCAAACAAGCCTGGCCTCGCCAACCCTGAAAACTGGGCCTGGGCCCTTGCTCATCTCCAGCTGGGAGGCAGGACTCCAGGGCTCCCAGTGCCCGACGCCTCAAGTCTTCTTTCTTTCGCCTCCTCAGGGTACTCCAGGACCAATTGGAGTTCCAGGCCCAGCTGGACCAAAGGGCGAGAGGGTGAGAGCTGGGTGGGCTGGGAGCCCAGGCGGCAGGAGGGAGGGGTTGGGCCACCCTTCCTCAGTCTCAGTGCCTATTAGGGTCACCACAACAGCCGCGGGGGACTCGGCCACCATGGCGTCCTTCGGCCATGGCTCCTGCTCACTCTCCCAGCAGCCTGAGGGAGCCGGTGGGCCTCGGGGAGGAGAGCCCATGGAGTGCCGGGAGAGACAGACAAGGGGGACGCTCCCTCCACTTTGGTTTCTAATCACCTGTCATCTGTCATGCTTCAGTCTGGCAAGGCCCCAGGGCTGTTAAGGCTACACATGCCAAAATTTCATAATGATGAAGGGAAATGGCACAGAAGAGTGTGGTGCTTAGAAAGTCCCTGGAGGACGTCAGGCTGTCAGAAGGCCAGGGTGTCAGGCACAGTTCCCGCAGTCACTGAGATGAGTGGTCCAGCCCCATCCCATGTGGAGAGGGTGTGTGAGAGATGAGGTGCGGCGGACTCCATGGTGCAGGAGAGCCACCTGCCTTCCTGCGCCAGCTGCTCCCAGGAAGCCCCTGTTTCCACACTCTCAGGGCTGGGCAGGCTGGTCCCCGGGGGCGCCTGTTGGCTTCTCTGCCTGCATGAGCAGCTCCCTTCTCTCCACCCACCCACTTGCTGACTGTGGATGGGCAGCTTCAGCAGAGCGGCCCGGCTTCTCCGAGGTCACTGCCACACACAGAAATGAGATGGCTGCTCTGGAAGATGACGCCAAGGTTTCAGAGCAGAAATCAAAGCTCTTTGGCTACCTTCCTGCTCCTTTTTCTCCTTCCCTGCTTCTCTCTCAGGCCAACCAGTACCCCAGGACAAGGCTCGGTCCTCCCAGAGGGCCTTGGGGGACAGGCACTGCTGGAGGGAGAATGAGAGGGTTCAGAGTCTGCACCAGTGGCACCCCACCTCGCATGCAGACCTGGCCTCCAGAGGGTCCTTAGGGAGGCTGGAGAGGCTCCCAGACTCCGCACCAGAATAGGAAATGGTAATGGAAGACTGGTGCTGCCCCAGGGAGGATTCATGGCTTCTTCCTCTCATTTCAGGGCAGCAAAGGAGACCCAGGGATGACAGGACCAACGGGAGCAGCTGGGCTTCCTGTGAGTGGAGTGGAGTCGGTTCTCTCTGCACACCCCACCCCCACAGAAGCAAGGTCAAAACAGTGTGCAGGACCCCAGCGCGAATCTCAGGCCAAGGGACAAGTCTTATTTCCATGACAGAAGAAACTGCCAAGAGGCAACTATGGTTGGCTAGAACTTCTGGGGGGCCCTGGCAGGGGCCAGGTACTCAACCCTGTGGCCCATCTCAAGGGACACAGTAATGTCCCAAGCCCTTCTACTTGAGCCTCTGTAAAGGACACAGGGGCCTCCCAGGTGAACGTGCCATGGTCCCTGCCCTTGAGGAGGGGCAGAGTCAAATCCAGATCTCTGTGGCACAGAAGGACACTTTCCCTGGGGAGCAGGACCTCAGGGAATGGACCTAGCTTCCATGTGCAGTGCAGTCACCTTTTGGTTTGTTGTAAAGGTCAAGTGTCTGACCAGAAGAGCCAGGACCTCTATTTTTTTTCCGTCATCGAAGGTTGAACGCGTGTTAGCTGGGTAGGCTTGTCTGGGCCGGTCTCCTTCCTGCCTGTTCCGCTAGAGCATTCTGCACCTTGAAAGAGGGTCTGAGAACACTGCAAAGTCATTTGCTAGCAAGGGCCTGGCAGGAGAGCCAGGGAATACTCCTCCACCAAGAGTGTTCTGTGCCCAGCGACATGTCCTCGGAAGCCCCCGCTCATCCATGTGAGTGATCTTGGAAGAACATGACTACAAGCCAGGGCACAACTGGAGAGCAAGACCAGCAAGATGGGCAGGTGGCTCCATGGTTAAGCACCCTGGGTCCAATCCCCAGTGCTAAGAAGGGGAAGGGGGAGGGAGAGGGGAAGGGGAAGGGGGAGGGGGAGGGAGAGGGGAAGGGGAAGAAGGAAGAAGGAGAGGAGGAGGAAGAGGAGGAGGAGGAGGAGGAGAAGGAGAAGAAGAAGAAGAAGAAGAGGAGGAGGAGGAAGAGGAAGAAGAGGAGGATGAGGAGGAAGAGAAGGAGGAAGAAGAGGAAGAAGAGGAGGAGGAGGAGGAAGAGAAGGAAGAAGGAGGAGGAGGAGAAAAGAAAACTCATTTGCCTCTAGGTCAAGTCCCTGGAGGGACTGGCTCGCTGTCCCCCTTCTGTAATATGGGGATCCCCAAGCCTGTCCCTGCTGAATTAAGTGTCAGAACAGCACTTTCTGAGCCTGGAAGGAATGGCTCTTTGACCAATCTGTCTTTCCCATTAACGCGTCTTTGTTTCTCTGATTCATTGCAGGGTTTACATGGACCACCCGGGGACAAAGGGAACCGGGTGAGTCTGAGCCCCACACTTCAGCTCTGGTTACTAACATCTTTCCGAAGGGCTGGAATGATCAACAAGGGATTCCTGACCCAACGTGGAAAATACAGCTTCTCCTGATAAATCAACTTAAATTGAAAGACTTTATAATAAGGGGTGTAATCCACAGCACGCAGAGAGCCTGGGGCCTAATCCCAAAATTGAAGCGTGTGTATTTCCACGTTTCGCAGGGACACTGAATCAGAGTGGCCAACAGAGAAGCATTGCCACACAGAGCCAAGTGTCCAGTGCTCTCCATGTTGTCCTGGTAATGGGCCCCTAAATGGTACCTTTAGATTCATTCCTACCTTGTCCTCACCTTCTGAGACAGTTCTACCAGGAATTCCAGGCTACTGGGAAGCAAGAAAGTAAATTCCACAGAACAAGCCAACAGCTGCATTAGCAGCCAAACCTTTGAAAAAATATCACAGTTTTGGAGTCGACAGGACTATGAAATGAATGGTGCTTTCCAGGCCCCTTCTTTCCTGCCATCTTCACAAGGACACACTGAATGTCCATGGCACCTACAGCCTCTTGATGGCATATGACACGTGCCACAGCCTCGGGCCTTTGGGTCCAGCTACGATCATTTTAACTATATCTGACCTAGAGATGACCTGTAGGTCCTTTCTAGAAGGTCTCTGCTGCTGCTTCACAGGGTTTCTCCCTGGGCTGCCCATGGACCCTAGAGGCCCAGGGGCATCTTCTAGTGTATCATAAAAATCCAAGGATCTTAGAAGGGAAGGAACGGAAGAAAGAGCTTAATGGAGAAACGCAACCCAGAAAAATGATAAACTGTACTGAGGTCCCCAGAGAACTAGGGGCAGAGCACCAGGATTCCAGAAACCAGATCTGTGGCTGCTCTTTGGACACTGATACCATGTTCATGGACAGAAAGTGCCAGATTTATATGTGTTTATATATGGCAGAAGTTAATTCCATTTTCTTCCCTTTAAGAAGTGTTTACTGAGCACTTCTCTATTCTCAAACGTTCCTCATCAGCAGCTGGTCAAAACCACTTCAATTTCCCCCACAAATTCTATAAACAACAGAAAGCAGACAGAGCTACCCCTACCAGATTGTCCGCGGCAAAACTCATTCTAGAAGCTGCTAGAACGAGCAGACCTACTTACGGCCAGCCTTTGAGGCCCCTATGAAATGTGATCATTCCACCTCTTCTTGGCATACTAACCTCTTTTCTAATTTATTTCTAAAGTGTTCTGGTTTTCTTTATGATAGTCCATTTGTGAAACCTATTTCTTAAGACACTTTCAGTTGGCTTGAGGCACTGAGCCACTTGAAGGTTGCAACCTTCAAGTGACAACAGCGTTATTGCTGGAGAGGTGCAGGCAGAGCAGGCAAAGTACCCTTGTCACAGAGGGAGGGAGGGGGAGGAGATGGACCGGCTGGAGGCTCTGATGCCAAAGCAACTGGTGTAATTGAATGATCCTCTGAGGCCCCAGTAACCAGTGGGAAGATACTTCCCTTTCCCTTCCTGGTGTTTAACACTGTCCCCATTCCATGTATAAATTAGGAATGTGTCAATTAATCTACGCCAAGTTCAGAAATCAGTGAATTTGCACAACGCGCTTCCTTGGAGTCCCCCAGAAAGAACAGGTTGACTTATTCCAAAGAGCAGGTTTAGAACCGAAGGCACATCATCCAAGAGAGCTGCTCTTCATCGGGAGATTCCACTTGCAGGCTACTACAAGTGCTCCAAGAGTCTCGCCTCCTGGTCCACACCTCTCTACAGCCCAGCGCCCCTCTGAGAGATGAGAGGACTTGGTAATGATGCCTGCTAATAAAGGCTGTGCAGGGCTTCAGGCTTTGTTTGGTTTTGTTTCTCTTCCTGAAAGCTCAGGATCTTGAGTTTCAATCCAGGTAAAATGCCAGAGGGCTAAGACAACGTTCTGCTTAGAAGTCGCTTTGTTACCTGGGAGGGCGAAACTAGAACCGTACAAAGCCCTGCCCTGCCTGCGTCCCGGAGGAGCCTCCCTGTAAGACCGCCCCAAGCGCTGCCCTCATCAGCCTAGATCCCATCCGAGATGTGTTCTAGCTCACCGGGAACCAAGGCAACCTTACATCATGCTGCCCCGCGCCCCAGCCAAGGGTGGCTTTATGGCCCTTCCTATTCATGGAAGAAAGAGAGAAGGTCCTCCTAGAGGTGGGCCAAGGCAGGGAGCCAGCTAAGGATGCATGTGACAGCCAGAACAATGTTCTACCCTGTCACTAAGGGCCTCCTCTCTGTCTCTAAGTAGCTCTGTGAAGGTGGCCCAAGAGTCATGTTTAGGATCAAAAAAATCAAAGACAAAGGGTAGCATGAATCCAGCCACGTGGTCTTCAGAGAGGACGGGTGTGCCAGGTGCTGCCTGAGGCCGGCCAACTGGAAAGGTCTGAGCATGCAGGAGGCTTGCCATTCCCGACACCTGCCTGCCTGGGTGTGTGCACGCGTGTGTGTGTGTGTGTGTGTGTGTGTGTGTGTGTGTGTGTGTGTGTGTGTGTGTGTGTGTCACTTCCCTGAGCCTCCGCGTCGCGGCTCCCCCGCCTCCACGCTCTCTCTCACCCTACACACGCTTCTTCCTTTACTCTGGTCTTTCTCCCTCGGTAAGCCCACTCCTTTGTAGCCCCATGACTCTCACACTCCCCCTTCCCCTTCTCCCCTTGTGATTTATTTCCTCTGAAATCAATTTCATACATCTATTATTTTAAAAATCTCTGCACTTGACTTGATGTGCCCCTGTCCCCCTTACCAGTTAGAATCCCTTCTGCAGGGCTTCTTCCGTCTCTTACTGCAGCTGGGGGACAGCAAGGATGCAGGCAAAGCTCCTAGTCCACACCTTTACAGGCTCAGAACATGGTGCCCCCAAGTGACCCTTATCAAGTTGAGCACAGGATCCACCCTGTTACCCTCTGGCAAATCATCCAGGGCCTGGAATCTCCCACCTCTGGGCAGCTTTGCCCACTGATCTCATGACTCAAAAAGAATGGGGGCCCACACTCCAAAGCACACCAGGGTTTCCCCATCCAAAGAGCTTATCTACCATTTGGGAATTGTTTATGCTATGACGTTCTTGTTGGTGGACGTGTCCTGGAACCAAGGGGATTGTACCTAGTATGCACATACACGGTTTTTAAACACATGTCATTTTCTAATTCACTTAGAATAATGCATTGTGACAATTACAGAAAGCTCTGAAATCAAGAAATTTGGGCAATTTACAAAAATCCAGGGAAACATCAGAAGTATTTTTAAAGTCTACCTCCTTCTAACAAATTTAAGACCATGCAGCTTGCCTCTGCAGGAATACTGCAGACACGAAACTCTGACCCCAAGGTTTGCCTCTGGCAGCAGCTTTAGTTCCTATTATTGACTATCAGGAAATAGTAGTCATTATTATTATTATTAGCAACTATCACCTACTGAGTACACACAATATGCCATTATTATTAAGCATATAACATGCACAAAGATCTCACAACAAATCTTTGAAGTGGGTGTTTTGTACCCATTTTACAGGTACCAAACCAAGACTCAGGTTGTGTAGCTTCCCAAAGTCAGAACACCGACAACTGGCAGTTTTAGCTCTCATTCCAAGCCTTTCTTCTGATGTACATACAGGAGAAACCCTGTGCAAATCCCTAAGCATTCAATAACCAGTCTTCCCAAGAGAGTTCCTGGGAAGACTCTCAAGGGACATACTTGGCCACTTTTAAGGAAACAACATATGAAAATCCAAATTCAAGTTCATTACAAGGTTGATTCTTTTTTTATATATATATTTTTATCAGGGATTGAATCCAGGGGCCTCTGCCCCTGAGCTACATCCCTAGCCAGCACCCGCCCCACCCCCGGCCTTTTTTATTGTATTGAGACAGTCTCACTAAATAGATGAGGCTGGTCTTGAACTTGTGATCCTCCTGCCTCAGTCTCCTGAGTCACTGAGATTGTAGGCATGTACAGTCATGCCCTGCTTGATAATTCCCTTTTAAGAATTTCCCGCCGCCCTTCTTTAGATGAACCCTGACATGTAAAAAGAAAAAAATAGGGCTCAGTTTAGAAAGATGTCATTTCCTGAAGCTTTTCAGAAAGAAATGAATTCCTTGAACCAACATGCCCATCCACAAAGAGCTGTCTATAACAAAACAAAGTCTACAAGAACACCATCTGACTGCACACCCGTGTGAACCAGACGCACACCAGATGGAAGGACCCCACTGAGAACACACACAGGTGCACACGCACGCACACCTATGGGCACAAGCACAGACCTGCATGCTGCACTCACACACGCCAGCAGGTGCACACCCAGGGCTCCACCTAAAGTCACCTTGGCCCCTGTAGAACATCAGAGGGCTGAAAACTAATGGGAACAAAAGGTCATCAGCCCGAAGGCCCTCAAAAATGGACCCTCCAACGAGGGAAGGTGATGTCCCTTTATCATCCAGTTCATCTCAGAGCCTCTCTGGGCATCAGCATCTTCAGTCCCCACTTCCCACCACCTCTGGCTGAAGGTGCCCCTGCCTCTGGCCCCCCTTTCCTCCCTGCCCCCCCCCCCCACCTTCCTGGGTCCAACTCTCAGGTGCTTCAAGCAGGGAGGCGGGGATTGACCCCACATCCTGCTGGAGACACTATCTAATTAAGAGAATCTACTTTTCTCTTTCATTTGTTTTTTCTGTCTCTAACCTTAACATATGAATGACCCTAAAGTTTTGATGTTCTTTTTTTTTTTTTTTTTCCCCTTGAACTAAACCATCACTTACAGGGGGAAAGGGGGAAGAAAGGATCTAGGGGGCCTAAAGGGGATAAGGGAGACCAAGGAGCACCTGGATTAGATGCCCCCTGTCCACTGGTATGTTTTCATTTCTCACTTGCATTGTTCTGGTTTTTTCTTGAGATCTGCAAGCTGGAAACAAAGAAGGCAAATAGACGACACTGAGCTGCAGAGTAATGTGCACTTGGAATCCCGTGGCTGTTGGTGTTGCCTTAAAACCACAGCTGCAAATAATTAAGGCTAAATCCCTTTCCTTTGAATCCTCTTCCTTTGAAGATGCGGAACAATTGATGCTCAGAAGTGAAGAAACCAAGAGAAGAGGGATTTGGGGCGGAGGCCTTGGCTCTTGGTTCCAGTATGGCTTTGGGAGCCCTTGTAGCCTTTGGGAGTCATGAATTTGCCTTCTTTGTTCGGGCCACTTCTGTGGCCAGCAGTTTTGTTGTCTGAATCTCCACTGGGTCAAGATGCAGGACACCAGAGTTAGCGTTTCTCGAGAGTCACTGATACTCTGGGCAGAATGAGGCCAGACCAGGGGCTTCTCCCCACAAAGCCTCGCAAGACTCGCCAGCCAGCTAAAACCTAGAAAGCAGACAACCCGAATTGGAAGACAAGACACCCCTCGGGAAGCCAGTCCAAATGAACCAGGATCTAAGGATATGTGGCGCATCTGCCAGGCTTCCCAAGCGCCTTTCAAGGTTCTAAAAATTATGATGGGCTGAAGCTGAAGGTTACCTGCGATTGCTCTGCGGGGGTCTATAGAGGGAGGAGTGGGCCAGCGCAGAGGCCCACAGTGAACTCTCCCGAGGGCAAACTTGGAGATGGGGGATCAGCTAGGATCTTGCCCTTATCTGAGGTGCCTCAAGGGTCCTGCATCCTGGCCAGGGTAGGACTGCGCCTCTCCACTCCACATGTGGAGTTGGCCAGCCTTGACCTAAATAATCATCGTGGTTGGTTTCATGAACAGGGACACCGAGGTTTTAAAGGAGAGAAAGGGGAGCCGGGGTTACCAGGGCTGGACGGACTGGATGCCCCCTGCCCATTGGTATGGCACCACCCTCTCTTGCCTGCATGGCCAATTTGGGCTTCCCTACGTGTGTGGTTTGTACCTGCGTGCCCCCCTACTCCTGTTCCTTCCGCCCAGTTCCCACTTCCTGAGGTGTCTGTAGACATCAAGGGTCGCCCTGTACCCTGGGGCACCCAGCTGTACTGCCCTCTTGCATGCGAAGTTTGCTGGGGTGTTTTCTTGGCCTCCCCTGCAGCGGCTTCTGCAGCACATCACCTTGATCCAGCATCCTCCACCCTTGATGTAGGACACACGAGAGTGGACACCTGAGGAATTAGCAGGAAGCAGGTTTATGGGCTATAGCAGTCCAGAGGAAGCTTGTGCCTAAAAGAAAAAAATCTCTGGACCATGAGTCTGGAAATTCTTTGAACTCTATACCCAGTGGGAGGAGGGGTTTGAAGGTTTACATGAAAAGTGATTTTTGTTCCATTTTTTTTAGACTAGACAGAGTTTTTACAAGTCTTTATCACAAAAAGCAGAAGTAACAATTCTTGTACACCATCAAGTTAGCGGGCAAACTTAGCTTTTGCAAGACACAGCACTTGGCCCTTACAGAAAATAGGAAGTTCCAAGCCACACTGAGTTCTTAGCAGAAATTTTTGCTGCTATTCTGTTAATAAGAACAATTTTGATGAGGGTCTCTGGAGAAGCTTAATTATGACAAGGGTCTCTGGGGGGGGGGGGTACCTGGTCTGCTTCACCCTGAGGCCAGTTTGGGCTGCATCTGATCCTCGTTGCCCAGTGCTTCTAGGCAGATCTGCCAACCGAGCCCAGACAGAAAAGCGCATCCTCTGGCTGGGTCCTTACAACTGTGACTTCTTTTCTTCCTGTGCGCTGGCTGAACACCTGGCCCCCTCTCCCCTGCCATTCCACCCCCTGGCAGTTTGGCAGGGGACAGGTGGACTTGCTTCTAGACGACGGGCAGGCGGAGACGGTCTAGAACTGTGGGGAGAAGGGGGCTACCCTGCCTCTTCTTCCAGTCGGGTCATTGTCTAAGTGACTATCAGAACTAGGCGAACACCAAAATCAGGTGTTCAGATCCCAAACGTTTGTCCTCATTTAAATCCCTGAAGACACTACAAGACCCACACTTAAGGTCCCCATCCCACATCTTCCAGGGGCTCACACTGAAGAGTCCGGGGGAGATGGAACAGGGAGGAGGTAGGGAGACGGCCAGAGACCCCACTCCCAAGCAGGACCCCGGCTAAAAGGCTGCAGTCCAACCTGTCCCAGTGCCTCTCCAGGCAGGGACACTCTGAATCTCCACGTGATCCTCTTAACTTACTACAAGAGAAGAAGGTGACCCTCAATTCCAAGGGGATTGGTCCAAGAGGTTCCTGCTAGCCCTGCGCCTCCCCAGAAGGGCTGAGCGCTGGAGTTGATTTCATGTGGATGCCCAGCCTCACCCCGCCCTGGAGTCATTCGGGAATTCTTGAATGAAAATAGTTCAGAAAAATATGGGTAATGATAAGGCCTCTTGAAGGACACTAGGGACATTTTAGGACCAGCGTGTGCGACAAAAAACGAGCAAAGGACACACATGCATAGGAGCGCCCTCCCCGACCCCGCCGTCCTGCACGCGCAGACGCGGTTCTTAACCATGGTGCGTCATCCCTGGGCTGCAACCCCTCCATCATCTGAGAACCCTCAGCTCTGTGACCACCACCCTGGCCGCCCTGCTCCTCCCTGCACGTTGCTTCCCCTTCTCTGCCAGCTGGCCCTCCAGTGCCCACACGACCATCCATGTCCCAATGGGAATGCCTTGCAGCCCACAGAGGCTGGGCTCCCGCCCAGAGTCCCTGTGCAGAGTGCCACAGCGTGGCCTGGAGGGCCGAGAAGGGGGCGAAGGGTCACCATGACACTGTGGGCTGCACCTCTGCTGTCCCCTCCCATCGCAGAGGGGAGAATGAAGGGCATCCGTACTTAACCATTTCCACAGTGACGTTTTCTCCAATAACATCCCATAACCGCGTGTCATTTGCTTATTAATTTTCTGTGGAATGCCCATAGCTTCCCTTTCTTGTTCCCCATCCCGCCTCCGGCATTGTGTTCTTGTGACCCTGGGGACAGGGGAGCTATCCATCATGACTTTTAGTACAAGAAAACGAGACTTTGGCATCCCGTCAGGGCAGCGCTGCCGAATGGCAGGTGATGATGCTCCCATGCGGGTTATGGGTAGGGGACATGGGCCCAGGGCACAGAGGAGTCCCGTCCACCCTCCCTGAAGACTGAGCACTTGCTCCAGTCCCCTAAACCTGTGTCCACCTCTGTCTCCGTCCTGAAGCCTGAAAACGTGGAGTCTGGGCTGCCTTCCTGGGCCTGCCCTGGGTTCAGCTTCACCACCTCCCCCTGCCCGGCCACCTTGCCTCTAGAAGATGTCGAGGTTCCCCAGGCCATGCCAGAAAGGCCAGGACGTTAGGCCAAGAGACTCAGGAAGATTGTAACCGTGGACAGAACATCCTGAGGTTACAGGGCACTCCGTGGTTGTCACCAGCAATGAGCTGTTGCTACCCACTCTGCTCCACCATTTTGCCCCAAATACCCCGCGGTGCCTAAGGGGGGACCAGAAACCTTTGTTCCCTAGCTGAAGGCATCTCTGGGTCATGCTGCAATACCCCTGAGGCTGCCTGACCCTGGCCCACCCACTGACCATCATTTGGAATTGTCTAGATGTCCTCTTCTAGAGAGACAAGTAAGAGATGGGAGAGTGTGTGGGCTGGGACAGTGCCTTCATAGCTCTGCTTGCCCAGGTTTTGCAGATGAAGAAATTGAGGTCCAAGTGCTAGGTGACTTGAGCAGCCAGCACCTTACAGAGCTAGAGCAGAGACTGCCCTCTCAGGGTACTCAGGGACATCTGTGCTTGCTGACCCCACAGGTTAGGACAGTGCCTTACACTGCAGGTACATGGGACCTCAGCCAATGTCAAAGTCAAAACAAAAACAGCCACATCTGTCAAAGTCAAAACAAAATCAGCCATACCCTTGCAAGGTTCTGACCTCGAGTAGAGAGAAGAAATAGGCCAAAGTGGGTGGGCCCTGTCTGATCAGTTGCTGGGATGTTTTGTGGTCCTTTTTACCCCTACCCTGCTTGCTTGGTCTGAGTCTGAGGATCTCCTTCCCTTCTCCTTGCAGGGTGAAGATGGCTTACCAGTCCAGGGCTGCTGGAACAAGGTAAGCTTCTCAGAGGCTTGTGCTGCCTCGGGGACATAGGTGTACTGCCCCCTCCCCAGTAGTGCCCTAAAGTTTGCAGTTTCCATTCTGTCTTTCTGCAGATGAGGCAGGAAGACAAGGGTGGGAAAAAGCCCTACTTCAAAGGCAGGGTGCCTGTTAAAAATCCCAGGCACTGCTGCCGTCAGAGAACATTTCAAAATGCTTTCTAAGGTGTCAACAAGCCCCAATGCATGGAATTTCCATGTAGCCACCCAGAAGTAGGAGCTCCAGGCCATGTTTTGAAATAGATTACCAATGCCTGCTCTCATGGCATTCAGATGAGCTCATTTAAGCCACATAATGGCATTTATCCAGATATAAAACATCTACATTGCCTAAACTCTAAGCTCACATGACTTCTATGCCTCTGGATGGCCTGGCTCACCACTCTGTGCCTCCCCTTGAACTTCAGCTCTCAGAGCCTGCATCTACCCAAGTGCCATCTGCAGCCCAGCCTCTCCTGGGTTCCCAGAATCCCCACCAACAATGATACTTCACTTATTCGCACTGGCCTTGGCCTTTGCCACCATTGAAGCAGCCTGAGGCCATAGAGCCGGCTCTTCCATAAGCTTTCCACTCAGCCACCACTCCCAAAGGGACAGGATGCCCCACCTAAAGGCCACCGGCTTGGAGATCCCAAAGCTCACCTTCATCCCTGGCACAGGTAGCAGCAGCCGGGCGGCTTCACGCACGTGCTTAGCTAGTCCAGTCCTGTTCCAGGACAGCAGAGCCGCACGTACAAGGAGACAAATAAGTCCCCTGTGCTGTGACGATGCTCACATGCTCACTGGCTCACAGGGTTGGGTAAAGGAGTGAAACCCTGGAGGCCTTATGCCCCAGGTTGAATACCACTCGCTAGGGTACCCGAAGTGCCCCTCACCAAGGACAGGAAAAAGCCAACGTTCGAGGGCTTCCCCAAGAATCTGCCACCCACACCACCCTTCACCCTCTTCTCCAGTTCCAGCACGACCTAGTTAAAACGTCACAGAAGCAGGTCAGAAGTATGTCCAGGAAGACCCCCAGGCGTTCGCCCCCTAAAAAAGAGATCTTCTTGTTTAAGTTTGCTGCCAGTAGTCAGGAGATAGAAATACTTGAGCTTAACAGAGGAACAACAGCCACAATCTAGAACTACAACAGAGCCAAGCATGGTGGCACAGGCTTGTGGTCCCAGCGACATTCAAGGCTGAGGAAGGAGGATGGCAAGGTCAAGGCCAGCTGACAGGAGACCCTGTCTCAAAATAAAAATTATAAAGACCTGATGATGTAACTCAATGGTAGAGCATCCCTGGGTTCATCCCCCAGTACTGCAAAAAAATAAAAATAAACATAATGGGCCATGATACCTTAGGAAGCAACTGGAGGCCCTTTGCCTGTTCATTCAAACGGTGAATTCCCTCTGGGACCGTGCTGTAATCAGCCCCGCCTCCAAGACAGCGCAGAGAGTGCCCCCTGGTGGGCACAGGGGAAATGACAGGAAGGTGAAGATGGGGTTTCTCACCCTCAGGGTGCTTGAAGTCCACTGAGCTTCTTCCCACTAGAAGCTTATGACTCCTCAGTTTCCCTATCAAGAGCTCCCATGCAATTTAGAAAGAGGTACACCCCCTTTCTACAAGGAAGGAAGCATCCACAGACCCCCTGAAACTAACTGAACGTTGTTTTGGTTTTATTTTGCAGTGATGCCTCTAACCTTGGATTGGCCTGTGTGTGTTTTGTACATAGAATATTTATTTTTATACAGTTTTCACTTTTTGAAAATGCCAGAAGTATGATACATCTTACAGATTATCAAAAGAGAGAGAGAGAGAGAGAGAGAGAAACCTGCATATTTTGTACAGAAAATAACCCCTTCCCTTTGGTTTACAAAATGTTTAAGTCTGTGTCTCTAATACACTTTCTGTTTGTGAGTACGGCCCTAATGTTTGCATGATATTTGTGCACACTTATTAAGTTTCAAAGCTTAATAAATTATTGTGTTCTAGTGCCAAAGGGAGCCAGCCAGCACCAAGGTGCTGCTAGCTTATGTGCGGATTCACATCAACGTGGAGGTCCGTGATGTTTGCCAGACTAGATGTATCTAAGAATATTGTAAACTCTTGTGGATTTTCATTATTAAAAAGAAAAAGAAATGAAACATGGCAATTCACAATCCTGATTAATCACTTAACACTCTTTCTTGTGCAAGCAGGAAATCTCAGAAGCAGGGGTCCTCAGAAGTATGGAGCAATGTTTTGAAATGTTAAATCCAGCAGAGAGAGGGAGGGTTCTCAATGAGGCAACGTCTATTATACCATCTCCCAAGTTCATCCCAGAGCCATTTAAGCAAGAGGGTTCATTTGTGCCCCAGACCTCCAGGAACACAAAGGGGCCATGTGCTTTTAGGTTTTGGTGGAATTTTTTGTTTGTTTTGTTTTTGTCTTTTGAGCTACCCTCACTACCACCGGCTACTGCAGGTCACATTGTTGGCTTATGGGAATGTGAGGGTCCACACAAAGCGAGCCAGGGAAGGGGCTTCGCTTTATGCTCTGTTCTACTCCAGCAAATAGTTAGAAAATTCACCAGATGCAGGCCAGATAGGACTTGGCTGAAGTTGTTTTATATTTTTTTAAAGTGTTGTAGCGCTTTCCATTCATAGCTGGCTGCCTCATACAGGTCTCAGAACACCTGCTTTAAGGACGTGGTATTACTCTGGTGCAGCGTGCAGGTTTATTGTTAGCTATTTTACAACATATTGGTGCTTCCAGACGGCTCCAAAACAACCAAGACCCTGGGAGCTTCAACACACACGCCCATCTTGTGCACATTTTGCATTTTATATTGACATCTTTTCTTCACACTCAGCACAAGGGAAACTGAAAGTGTCCACACACAGGCTCTGCATCAGAGGGCTTCGCATTCCAGAGAGCCCTGCCCGCCTGGGGGTCACGCAGGCTCACTGACTTAGGCTGCCCAGACCCCAGGGGCAATCCTAGTGAATCCTAGTGTTTCTCTCTCTCTCTCTCTCTCTCTCTCTCTCTCTCTCTCTCTCTCTCTCTCTCTCTCTCTCTCTCTCTCTCTCTCTCTCCACTCTGTTATTTTGGAAACCAGATCACTGCCTCCTCTGAGTCTCGGCTTCTTTGTTTCCAAAGTAAAGCTGTTGAGCTAGAATTGATCCCTGTGGACACAAATGGAGCTCATCTGTCCCCTTCCCAGGAGGCAGGAGCATGCAGTCACCCAGACCCCACACCTCCAGCTGGCCCCAGGTGCTTTTCCCACAGAGGCATGTGGCACGTTCCAGCTTATCCCAAGTCGGGGACACTTCTCAGCCTGAGCCAGACACCCACAACCCCACCCAGGGCAGCTTCCCCCTCGGATACAGTGGCCACTGAACTGGAACTACAGTTCTTTTAGGGGCCTCCAAAATATTTTAATGTTCAATGCTTTTAGATTCAGAAGGGGGGAAAGTGAATAGAGAGCAATGAATCCAGTCTGACTGTATATTTGTCTTTCTACGAACAGTCATAAATATGATTTTTATGTAGGAAGTAACCCATAAAGAGGAAAAGGAGCCCAGGAGCTCTGAAAGTCATAACGTGGCCTGCCATGTGCTCTGCTCCTTGGAATCTGCCCTCACCCTGGCTCTGCAGGTTGTCCCATCTCCGGGGCCGACGCCCCCCACCCCAGGGGAGGCCCTGGGAAATCAAAGTTGCCTGCGCTCTGAGCCTGCCACCCGATGGCTTTGGGGCTCTGGCTGGAGCCGTCACAGCCCCATGGCGATCTCAGCTGAGACTCCAGCTGATCGCCCTGCGGAGTCTGGGCTCACAGAATCCTCTCTCCTGTTCCAGACCTGGGGTCCCCACTGACTTACTACATCTCAGCTAACACGGCAAAGGACTAAGTCACTGATGGGATATGTGCAAGAAAGTAGAAAAATATGTAGAAAGAAGTTTCAAAGTCAGAGCCAAGGAAAAACAGGTGGATAGTGGTAGCAGGGACGCCCTGCCTGGACAGGAGATGTCCTCGCCATTACTGAGGTGCAGTCCCACACGTCACTTCCAACCGTCCTCGGCCTGGGTATAGCCCCCATACTGTCCTGCCCAGTGGGCTGCAGGCTACTGAGGTTTAGCTCCGAGTCCATAAGCACATTATCTCCCTATGTGGTTGAGGTCCCTGGATCCCTCAGCCAGGAACCCTCCCCTCCGTCACAGGGCAGTGGCTTCTGACTCCAGCCTCTACCCGCAGCCCAGTCTTCTCCACTTGGGTCTTAATTCTGTGTCCAGGGCAGTGCAGGGAGGTTAGGAGTAGGAAGACAAGTGGCCCAAAGTTCGCGAGTCACTGGACATCAGTGCTAATGCTCAGAGGACCAGGACAATAGAAAGGGAGAATTATCTGGTGGGGGGATGGGAGGTGAGGGAAATTGCAGGAGAAATGGGGGACCGATGTAGAGCAGCTGGGGGCCCCAAGGGCACATGGAGGTTAAAGTCATTGGCTCCATATGGGGAGCAACCAGGAGTCAGAGCTGCACCAGCCCTTGCCTGCTGGCAGACAGCCGCCATGTTGGGGAAAGCTTTGGCAAACTGTCTTGCAGCCCTTGCCTCCCATGGTTACTCTCTGGTCCCAGGGCCTCTTGCCATGTTCTCTGCCACAGGGGGGACATGTGCTGCCCAGCATTTTCCACCTCCAGACATGCAAACATCTAGCTTGGCAAAGACTGACCCAATGCCCTGTGGGTGGCAGTGACAGGTTCATCCAGGCCCAAATAATGACTCTCCCAAGATGGGCAACTTACAAAGCTGTAGTCATGTGGGCCACAGGAAGCCTTGCCTTGCCCAAGGAAGGGACAGCCTTTTTCCCCACACTCAGCCTGCCCCATCAGGCCCCCCAACCCACCCACCCGGTGCTGGGCAGCAAGTGCAGAGATTCGGTCTCTGGTTCTCTCAGCTGACAACTGTCTGGCCTTGGGCAACTCACCTCAGGTCTCAATGTCCCAAGCATCAAACAAGGAAGTCAGATGTGAGTGGACTCCATGGCCCCTCAAGCTCTGACACCCTAAAATCTTTTGATTCCACTGAGAGGTGAGCGCCTGGGGGACCTGACACTGGCACACAAGTGCCCCACCCTATAGGGTTATTTCTCTGGGACAGAATTATGCATGGACTTGGGATTGCAGAACTGTGTGTGGCATGCATGTGGCCTGTGTGTGGCATGCATGTGGCCTGTGTGTGGCATGCATGTGCTTCATAACCCTCAATAACAAAGCGTGCGTGGGCCTGCAGCCCATGGCAGTAGAGCTTCCTGAGCAAACATGCTGGTAGAGGTCGCGTCTCACAGTGGCCTCCAATCTGAGAGATTACTGGAGAATAAGCAATACAGCTTCAACCACCTGGCACATGGGGGCTCCCCAAGCGTCCCCAAATGCTCAGGAACACTGGCCAGCATGGTAAAGTTTGCCACCTTCCCTATCAGGCCCCCCGCCCCATGTCCCTCCCACCCATGACTCCACACAGGCGACTTGAGACATCAGTCACCTGAGATTCTAAAATATTTCAAAAGAGGAGAAAGATGGGTTTCTGATGAGTGGTTCAGTAGAGACCCCACCAAGATGAAGAGCAGAGGAGGGAAGCCAGGGGCGGCCAGAGTCTTCAAGGGCTGTAGCTGCTGCTCAAGATGGTGCAGGGGAGGGTGGCGTTGCAGGGAAGGAAACACTACTCAGACCCTCGGGCAGAACAGAGCAGTCACCCTCCAGCTCTGGAAAAACTGTGTCTCTGAGAAACAGCCGAGGAGTTGTGGAAGGAAGATACAGCTGGAGAAGGGCTGAGCTGGGAACTGAGAACCAGGCCCCCCGCAGGCCTTCCAGGGTCTTCTTGGGGTCCTCCATGGATGCCTCTGCTCTCCCTGTCCATCGCCCATATTGGGCCCTCTGCCTGAAACCCTTCTTCCCCATCTGTTCCCATGGCTCAGATGCCAAGGCCCTGGGAAGGTGCTCTGGGCTGCTTGGCTGGCTGTACCTCTCCCTTCTCTATTATCTAGAGTGTTCTTTTCTTCTTCCACCTTACGTTAGGGTGGTAGAGGGGCGTCCCTGTAGGTGGTGAACAGAGAGGGCAAGAACTTCCCTATTCGTTGTTTTCCTGAGGGTCCTCACTCAGTGTCCCCCAGGCCAGGGCTCATCCACATCTGTGGAGCTACCAGTCAGCTTTATGAAGCACCTGCTCTGTGCAGGCTCTGTGCTTCCCACCAGTCAGAGGGAGGCGAGGGAATGGGCCACCATGGCCCGTAGGACGTTCCTGCCCTCCAGGACTAGCAGTAGCCAGCAGTGCCAGGGTGTGTGTGTTCAGGATTCAACGGGGCACAACCAGCCAGGGCTTGGGGTCCTAAGGACAGAGGACACTATGGTGGCTAGCATGGCCAGGAGGAAGAAAGGATGGGTCCCCCAGGAGAGGGAGGAGCTGGCCACTGTCCACAGGGCGTCCCCTCCCCTGGCTTATACTCCTTTCCCTGTTAGAATCTTCCAATGAATATAAGCCTGGGCTGTGCTCGCTTCTCAAGTCAGGGGAGGACAAGGGGGATCGTATGGGAAAAAACGGGGAGAGAGGAGAGGTCCCAACCCTGAGGGCTGGGAGTCTGGCCAGGTCGCAGTTGGGCTGGGGGGACTCTCTAGCCCTAACAGGCACTCCTGAAATGTGCCAATCTCCAGCAAACCTCCTTCTCAAACACCTCCCTCTCTGCACCTCCTCAAGGGCCAGAGTCCTTGGTTAGTGGCCAAGAAGTGAGGCCAGCCAGCCAGCCCAGCGCCGCGGGGAAAGCACCCTGCCCTGGAGAAGGAAGATGGAGGAGCTGCCCCTGGACAGAGGGTCGCCGGCCGAACCCTTCCCAAGGGCCTGGTTTGAGGGGCTGATCAGAGTGTGACCAGGGGAGAGCGAGGTCCACTGGTGGCACCCTCCCCGCTCCTCCAGCTGCAGTGACCTCCGTGGCCGCCACAGGCAGGTCCAAGGCTCAAGGACGTCCTTCCCTCAGAACTGCAGGAGGGGCCGTCAGAGCCTTCCCAGGAGGCCGCGACCAGGGCCGTCACCCTCCCCAGCTCCTCCTCAAAAGAGGTCCTGCGGCCTCCTTGTGGTGCTGCCCCATCCACACTTCCGCTTCCGGGTTCCTTCACCTGTCGTGAGTGTCTGTCCACACCACGCTGGAAAGCAGGCCGCACTCGCCTCACAAGGACAAGGACGTGGCAGAGGAGAGAAGCTTGCAAGCCAGGCTGGGCGATCATGTTGGCCGCCTGGCTGGCCCTCAGAGCCAAGTGCCCTGCACCCTGGGATGCCGCAGGAGCCCCTGAACCACCGTGGAGGCTGGAGGCAGCCGTCCGCACAGCTCCCAGAGGGTCTGCAGGAAGCCCCCTTCCTTCAGCAGAATGGCTGACGGAGATGAACCGCCTACGTCTCCCTTTGTCGTGATACTGCAGCTGTTTCTTCAGTGACAAGGCTGACCATATTCTCTTGTCCAATCCAGGACACTTGCAAGTGAAGGAGGACACTGTTCATAATTACACTGTGACAACAGATGCCAACCTGGCAAACCAGGAAGGGAGGTCACACTAACAATGACCCGACACCCACATCATCCTCCGGCCATCAACGCCTCTTCTTATTCAGACCATTTGCTGATGGCGCCAGGTGGCCTCAGAACCAGGTGGACAATGTGTGGAGAACAGAGGGGAATAGACCTCTGTCCTCGCCTCTGGCAGGAAGGTAAAACCAGCACACGGAGGACCCCCACCCCCTTTAGAATGGAGGGCAGGCCAGAGGGAGAGTGACACAGAGGGCAGGGGGCGTTCAAAGGAGAGAGAGAGATCTTGAATAAACCTGACATCTCAAAGGAACCTCTCCCCAAGAATATGTCAAGGCGGAGGGCATCCTGGTGACTCGACCTTAAGTTCTAGGATGTTGACTTTATATCCCTAACAGCATCTTTTCTCTGCCCTGGAAGGTTAAGGAACAAAATTTGGGGCCTTATCCCTCCCCTCCCCCATTCACAGTGTCTGACTCACAATGCTTGGCAAAATGCCACCCTCATCTTCACATGATCATTTCACCTCCACCCTCTCTGGAGACTCATCACACAGTAGGGACAGCAGCTCTTCACATGAGTGGGAGGAGTACATCCAGGGCTGCAGAGAGATTGCATGGGTCCACCTTGGACCCCTTGGGGTCAAGGACATATGTGCATAACTGGACATGGCAAGAGCCATAGCTGATGGATCCAGACATGACACGGAACTCACTGGGTACTGTGGAACTTTTCATTACCACGGTAACCAGCCACCCAACCCTCTGGCCATCCCCAGGGCAAGGGAGAAATAAAAAGCTTCCCTATAAACAGACACAAGCGAAGGGGCTGAGGACTTGATGGCTCCCAGGATCCTGGTCCACTCAAATGAACTTCATCATCCACCAGCAAACCAGCCGCCCTGAGCCAACAACAGTTGAAGGAGACAAAGCCATTTCGCCCTCCTTTTCAGAGAGGAGATGGCCTGGTCCCAGGGCTCACTGTAAGAAAGGCAGTGAAACCTCTTGCTAAGAGACATTTCTTGCACTCCATTCATTCCAAAGACCAAGTGTTTTACTGAGAAGTCTTCCCCAAAATGTGCCCCCAGCCAGGTGGAAAGTGCTGGAACCGGGAGTAAGGAAGCCGCCCACTCGCCCTGACTGCAACTTGCTCAGGGTGGCTTCAACAAGTACCTCCTACTCCAGCCTCCACTATCTCCTCTCCACAGGGGCAGTGCCGCCTGCCTCCTGGTGCTGCGAGGGCTGTCTCTGGGAAGGCACTTGGAACACGAACAGGCAGTACAAAGGCTAGCCTGTAGGACCGCTAGTGTTCACTGTTTAGGAAAAGAAAATCTTCCTTTTGATAGACAAACCTCAATTAACTGGAATCACTCAAAGAATGGTTCGTTAAAATTTCTGACAAAATTCCTTTCAGGGAGACCCTCCTCTAACCAAGCAGGAGATTCCATGGATAATGTTGTGGATGCTGAGTAACAAAGATGGAGAAATGTTGGCCAACTTGGGGTGGGACAGAAGGCCGGACTGACCCCTAAGAAGTTGCTTCTTAAAACTAAATTCCATAAACATTCATAGGGTTTTTATTTTCTATTTCCTAAAAAAAAAAAGAAAAGAAAAGAAAAAGAAAAAGAAAAAGTCAGCAACTTAAAAAAAAAAAACAAAAACCCTTCTTGCTTTAAAATTCCATTTACCCACAGTTCCAGTTAAATGAGGCTAGTGCTACTTCCATCTCCCCCACAGCCTCCCTCCCTTCTATCACTCATCTCTGTCACCCTTCTGTGCCCTCTTAGACACGTGGACTCATTCCCCGTGTGGCCAACCTGATGTCTTAAGTTTAAAAATCATTACCTCAGTATTTCATTAGAAAAGGTTCTATTTTTTGTGCGTCTTGTGGTAACTTCAGTCTGGTTAATTGAGGCTTTAATTAATGCATTTTCTTAAAATTCGACAGAACTTACTTTTCAGAACTGCATCACATTGAAGGTCGGTAGCCTATCTGGTTACTCTGGAGGTTAGGCAGTGTGACAAAAAGCTTTTTAGGAGTAATCCCTAGATGTGGAAAGCACTAATTTTTCCTGGTGGTAATAATTTTTGCTGAGAACCTGTCCATACTGCAGGCAGTAGATCTTTTATATGGAAAAAGAAAACATGAACTTGCCTATAGTTGGCTAACGGTGTGAGTTTTTCTATAATTTCTGTTTTGATGTTGAAGGAAGATGTCTTTTTACCAACTGTTGAATTCTTTGTATACTTTTTAAAAGTTGTTTCCCGTAACCTCTTCTTTGGGTCAGAAGTGCGTCCTGCCAGGTCACCTGGGGCTGAGCCCCCACCTTCTCACCTACAGCTTCCCCTTGGCATGCATGGCTGTCCCCTGCCAGGACCCCTACCAGTGCCTTTTATCAGTAAGACTCACTCATCAACACTTGGGGTCTTTCCTGGTGGTTGGTCCATGGTCTCCAGTGTGGGCCATTTGTGCAGCCGTGGGGAGCCCGGCTGCTTCTCACGTACCCAGCAGCTGATAAGACAGCCTGCGAGGTTTCTAACTTCTTGCTGCCTTTTGGCACTTTATCAAATGATTTCCAAAGCACCCCCGCCCCCAGCCTTCCCTGACCCCCTTTTGGGTGGTCCTCTCCGCCATTGCTTTTCCTGGCTCTGCCCCTTTTATTTTTTGCATCCCATGATAGTTTCTCAACCCCTTCTCTCACATCTGCCCTTAGTTTATTTCCTTTTCTTTTTTTTTTTTCCCTCTCCTGTCACCGTCCCTATCTCCTTTTGTCTCCTTCTGCCTATCCCAAAATCCCCAAGAGCTCCCTGACTTCTTTGAATTCAGTCCACTGAGCCTGGTTGCAGTTCACCTCTACCGGCTCCCCCAGGGAGGAAGAATCTGCAGTCTGTCAACTCGCCTGACAGCTTTGTTTTCCGGCCTACCCCTCCCACTGCCTTCCATTGAAATTGACTCTTTGACAGATAGATCTTATTATGTTCCCCATTAGAGGGGAAAGTACACACTTTCATTTGATTTGATTTTTAGTTCTATTATAAGTCTGATAAAAACATCATTATCAATATTACTAGTGAAGGAATATTTTGTTCTTTTCTTCACTGTTTTTTTTTGGGGGGGGGGTGGGGGTTTTGTTTTGTTTTGTTTTGTTTTGCCTTTGGGGTCATGAGCAAAGTCTCCATGGTTTCCTACTGGCTTGAAGTTCCATGTGTCACAGCAAGCGTCTTAGGATGGACCTGTGATACGCTACATCTCAGTGGAGGAAGGCAGCAGATTTAGTGCACAGGGTATAAAATAAAAGGGTGAGGCTGGACCTATTTATATTTTGTGATTCTATAAGAGTCACTTTTCTGTTCCATTTTCCTTATGCCTATCCGGGTTTTACTATTTATAACCACATAGATGTCTATTTTTTCTAATTTGAAGAGATATTCTGGCTCAGGACTGAGTTGGTGCCCACCCCCCTCTTCCACAAACCCGGATGGAAGGTGGGGAAGGGCTAAAAGTCCCTGCCCTGGAAAAGACCGGCAAACTGCTTCAAGCTGTTCTTTCCTTCTCCCTTGGGAATCCTCTTGGGCTTCCTCTGGCACATGGGCTGTTGGAATCTGAGATTAGGCTCCTAATAAGTGATGAGAGAGAAACACAGTGCCTGGTATTCATGGCAGAAAATGGAAGAACTAAACTTTTTCTTTAAAACTAACTCTCTCGTTCAAAGAACGAGCCAGTTCTTTGGCCATTCAGATCCTCATGGAAGATCCCCAGTATCTCCCATGAATGATCAGGGGTCTGCAGGGTCCCTATCTCCACAGTCAATGTGAGTGCTCTGGAATGTCAGGGTAAGCGTGTAAAAGTCTGAGTGTTTCCCTAGCCAAAGGGTTTACAAAAACTGTGTTTAAGAGAAAAACAGAACCCATATTTTCCATGGTGATAAAGAGGTTGGAGCAGGTTCGTTTGAGACGCAGCAATGTCTCTGGGAATACGATTGGGCGTGAACCATGTTCAAACTCATGTCAGACGAGCCTTCACCCCGCAGAGCAGAGGCTGAGGAGAACACGCAGCAACACTGATTGGCCAAGATGGCTGCCCTTACCTGGCACAGAGACTCAGGAGGCTGCTGGGGCCATCCTCTGGTCCCCTGTCCAAACGTTAACTTCATCATAAAGCAAGGATACCTCTACTGGGAAGGGGACCCTGGAGGAAGTCTGGTTTCCAGCTGTCTTCTATTCTGAACATGCCTAAGGCCCTTGCTTAGGGCTCTTCCAAGTGTGTGCAGGGCTGGAGGTCACTGCTCAGGGCCCTCAGGCTGCCCACAGCAAGCTACTGGCTGAGGGAGGAAGAAGTCTTCCCGTGGGGGGGGCCAGACATCAGAGAGCCGTCCCATGGTGAGGTGGGGAGGTGGTGACCCAGAGCATGACGGCCTTTGTGGGCCTCCCGTGGGCTGGCCTCAAACCCAGCCTCTGGGGACCAACAAAAGGGACTCTCCTGGTCAGGACGGCTGAGCCTCAGACCAGGGCTTCTTCCAACAATCCAGCGCCCCCATCACTAGACTTCACCAAGCACAAAGCCATCCCATCACCTCTTTGGTTAAGGATCTAAAAGTAATTTTAATTACCCTATATATTTGATTGCTTTCTTTATAAGATCATAGAACCTCATATCCTATCTCAGTGATTTAGTAAAGATGCCATTTTTACCAGGAACACATTACTAAGAACCAGGCGTGGATTCCCCTATTCCTGACACTTCCTTTCTGCCACATGAACACGGGAGATCTCCACAGTGTCCTGGGCCCATCTTACCAGCCAGTTTATTCAAGCCATTGGATTTTATGCCTTTGATCGCTTGACTCTTTCATTTAATCTTCCTCGCATCATGTGGCACATTTGGTACATGATATTGAAATATACAGTATTTTATTTCTATGATGAACTTGATTATGTAATCCTTTCTCTTGCTTTGCACAGTCTTTGGATAATTTCAGAAATGTTTAAGTCTCCACTCCTACTTTATATATATTGTGCCGTAACTAATTTCACACATGTAAATACCTTTGGACATATCTCAGGGTTTTAAGTTCTGTTTGTTTTTTATTGTGATCATTATTGTTATGATCCCATTCTCATTCTTAATTTTGGATTTTTTTTTTCTGGTGCTCTCAATTTATTCTTTTTAATCACCCTGAATATTTTGAACTTTTTTTTTTTTTTTCCTTTAGTTATTTCTGTAAGTAGATGGGGGAGAAAAGGTGTTTTATTTAAGCAGTAAACTCTTTGATAATATTGACCTTAAAAGTTTGGTTCTTTTAAAGCTACTAAATCAGGTGCTATTTCAACCAAAAAAAAAAAAAAAAAAAAAAAAAAGAAAGAAAGAAAACTTGTTTCTTTGCTGGATTTTTCTGTCCTTGCCATTTCTGACTTTGATTTTTAATTGCCCATGATTCAATTTGCTAATGCCAAACTATACCAGGTCAAAGATATTTCCCTGGACAGTGGCATCTTTTGCCCTTCCAATAACTCCAGGCTAAAAATGAAAGGCAGGAAAAATGTGCCCCTCCCCCACCGAGAGACCAGGGTTGGCCTAAGTTCCCACTCACCAGATGGTTTCACAAGTGGCTCCTCAGGTGTTTGGGGACTGGGGACATGTCCCCAATGAACCCACAACCTCACCTGTTTGAAAATTCCTGCCTCCACCTTCCCCACCTCCAGGTAGGCTTCAACTGACTCCAGAAGTACAGGACAAGCCAGCCCCTGCTCTGCAAGGAGGCAGCAGGCACAGAGGTAGCAGTGTGACCCCAGGGTAAAGTTCCCTTGTGGGGGGACAGAGGGCTCAGTTCTAGTCCCATTCTGTCACTGGCACACCAAGCGGTAGCCTTTCTGGGCCTCGGGTCTTTAAAGTGCAGAGGACATTGACAACAACTTGAATAGTCTGACTTAACTCAACCAGTCAGTCTGTTCCTTGAAATGTAATTTCGCCACTGGCCAGATGTGGAGGATTTTAGCCAAGGAGTACAACCATTCTTTTCAGGAAGAGGTCCTACCCCCTGGAACTCACAGGGGCCAAGGACTTGAACTGCAGTGAGATCATCAGAATGCTAAAGATCAAAGGTGAACCCAAGAGGGTGATTTGGAAAGATGAGTTACTAATGACACAGAACAAAGGCTCTTTTGAAGAGGCCATCAAGCTAAAAAGTGGAAACAGCAACTAGCCAAATTAGCAAAATAAGTAGACAACTATTAGTCTTAGGCACTTCAACTTGGAAAAACAGAGCCAGAAAATTCCTTGCCAAAATTGTGGTCCTTGCTGTCTGTGTTGTCCTGAAGTTTTATATTGCTATTTTGTATTTATTCTCTATGATGTAAATACTTTTCATTGTAAAAAAAAAAAAAAAAAAAATGTAAATATTTAATTATATATTTTGTTCTTGTCTTTTTTAAAATGAAAGTTGATCCAAGTAATAAATCACAAATCATCTACATCTTGTTCTTTCTTTCTTTTTAGAAGTTAAATACTTAAACATCCTTCGGAAGGGAGAGGGTTTCATGATTAAAGAGAGCCCTCATTCCTAACTAATGGAAGTAAGATGGTGCTCTGTAGAGGCAAGGGGTAGGGGTTGGGGGCCTCTTTCAGTTCTGACTCGTTTACTAACAGGTGGGAGATCCTGACTGAGCCACAACCTCTTGGAGCTTCATCTGAAAATGAAAACAGCTGCCACTGCTGTTTTAAAACTCAACAAAGTAACAAATGCAAAATATTCTGAAAATAGAAAGCTGTTCTCAAAGGCATGGCACTGCCACACCCTAACTATAATGCTGTCCGTAGGTTGCGGATGGATATTTTATAGATGGGAAATTTGTTCAATATTTTATTTTGCTCAAATCCTATTTGGGGACAAAAGCAACAACAAATTGAGTGTAAAGTCAACTTCTGTTGGTGCTTCCAAAGATCTATCTATGATGGATCATCACAATTATTTTATGAACTTCAAAAGAATTGGGGGGAAGAAATAAGTTTTCATAATTCTCAAGAAAATTCTTGAGCCTTAAATATGTTCTTGGGTTGACCAAAATTTCTTCGTCAATGTCTATCACCCCATGCAGAAGGGACCTAAAATTGACAATCCACCCAAAGTAAGCAGGAACTCAAGACCATCCCAAGCAATTCTACTTTATATAAAATAACATGAAACTGAGAAATGCCCTCTTCTTTGTGAATAACCAGACTGAAGCAAAGACAGGGATGGGTATCAGGTTGCCTCCCCTTCAACCGACAGAAGACTTGACCTTGAAGCTTACTATGTCAGCCAATCCTGAACTTCTATCAGCTCCTGGATGCAAAACTGATAAAGCAGATAGGTTCTGTAGTACATAGTACTGTGGTGTTCAGCTAATCAGCCTGACAATTGAGAAAACGGTATTCAAGAAAGGATTCCAGATGTTATTTTTTTTTAAATGACTGATGTTTAAAAGTTCTATTAAAAAGTCTCTGAGAACTGATCTAGCAACCCAAATCTCAGAACAAGGAAAAAGACAGGCTGAACCTTTCTAAAGCAAGCGGTCTATGGGAGGATTTTGTGTTAAAAGATAATATACAGAAAGAAGTAAAATCACACTCATAAAGATATTAAAATGAACACACGTTAAAGATTTTATTTAACTCATATGATGATGGAGCCAGACAGCTATATTAACAGGTTCAAAAGAAAAAAAAAACAAAAAAGCACAAATTTATATAAAGTAAGGATCGTTGAGATAAATGGGACATGAAAACAAAGTCAATTATCACTATCAGACAGGACAGAAATTACCTATCTATCTTCACCTACAGTTTATAAAGGGCTGCAAAGTCACTCAAAGACAATGAACAGGACCAGAATCTAGTGACCCAGAAAGGACTGCTACAGATGAGGTACAGTTTCCACTGACACCCCAAAATTTTTGTACGAGCATAAATCAAATGCTCTGCTTTCTTTAATAACCAGACCTATTTTGCGGACTTTAAGACACATCATCATTTTCAACTCATACGTTATGCTGGCAAATGAGCCACCAGGGGGAACAAAAAAACAAAACACTAAGCAGATACTGATGGAGCCCTGTATGAGGGTTAACCTCCTGACCTCTGACCTCTGAGTCCTTCGCCTCTCTCGCTCACTGTCTCCCCTCCACTCCGGTCCCCATGGTAGCTTGGGGCTAAAAACTCTTGACATAAATAACTACCTCTGCAGGGCTGATCAAAAGCAGATGTAGGAAAGGCTGTTGAGCCTAAATCTCACAGCACTCATCTCTAGCCGAGCCATAAATCTCTAGGTTTATAAGGCCAGAGTCTTTCCTCTGTATTAAAGACCCCTAGCCTTCCCAGTGGTGGCTGCCAACTGGGAAGAACCTCTTTTGCTACTGGCCCCTTAATTCAACGTGCTGACATGAAGATGCTCTTAGATAAGGCATTGCAGTGTCTCTATTTGACCTCACGGAGCCCCATCCAATGCTGCTTCATGCATCTCATCCTCCTGGTATTTTTAATTGAGCTGGCAGAACCATAGCATCTTAGTCCTGGACACACAGACTATGGCTCCCTCACCCCCCTTTTCCAGTATTGATGAATGTGGTCATCGTATTCTCACCATTGCTGAAGAGTGGTTTCCTTAGCAGCACTGGATCATTTCACGTTTAAATAATAAATCAGAATATTAATTCAAGATGTGTGGGTGGAACTCACAAGTTATGTGGCCTTCGTCTCCCGTGGCCTCTACTTCTTCACAGAGGGGAAGATACGGAACTCTAAATCTCTTCTGATGCTATCGTGTTCTACAGCCATGGCTGGAGATATTTTGTGGCTGTTGGCATTTTCATTTTGATGTGACTAAAGTTGCTGTTGACAAGTGTGATTGACAAAGGCACCTCTTGGACATAGATCTGCCAAGTGGGGTCTGGGGAGAGTTGGGCCTGGACAGATGTAACCACACAGAGAGCTCTTTCCTGGCTCATCCTCCCGGGAGAAAGCAGGAAATTCCCCCGGAAGTTGCTGCCACATGGCATCTCCAGGGACTCTGAGCTTGAACAGGCCTTGGGGAGTTGGGGGATTAGATATACCAAAAGCAGACAGTTTGTCTCAGGCTTTGAAGAGTGAGGACGGATGGCGTGGAGTTAAATCCACTCTGAATCAGTCCCTCTACCTCCAAATTCTCACTGGCAGCACTGAACGTAAAAAGATAGTGAAAGAGAGGGACAGTCAAAAAAAAAAAAAAAAAAAAAAAACCCACTGGCCTGTGCTCCTTAAAAATACTAATACCATGAAAGACAAAGACAGAGGAACTGATCCAAATTAACCGTGAGATCAAAGAGACACGGACACTAAAAGGGTCCTGAGCCTGGCGGGGGGCATGCTATGAAGTTCATTAGGGCAGCTGGCAATTTGTGAGTATGTTCTGAGGTGATGTCATGGCACATTCTCGCCCTGTGAAAACACACTGAAGTATCTGGAAGTAAAGGGGAAGCATCTACAGCTTGCCCTCACACAGATCAGAAAAGAAAAAAAAAATAGAAAGTGAAAAACAACTACAGGAAATAACAAAACTTGTATAACTCTGGGTGAAGGGTGGGTATGAGTTCTTGATACTGTTGTAATTCTTCCTGGTATAGGAAATTATTTCAAAAATAGATTTAAAAGATGACAAGGTAGAGATAATTCCCAAGTTCTAAAACAGAATGATTCTGAACCTCAATTCTCTAACCAACCAAACCATTATTCAAATGTATCAGAACAAAATAAATTCCTGTTCAGATCATAGGACTCAGGATATTTCTTAGACCACAAACCCTGCCGACATTAGTAACAGAAAATGTCCTCCAGCAAAAAGAAAGACATGGAGACAAGAAATACTGTGTACAAAAATTAGTGAAATTTATGACTAAGTCTAAATTACAGTGGTTGTTTTGTTGATGGAATCTAGAAGGATGAAACTCCCAACGGCCCCAGCAAGAAGAGTGGCTGAGGCCGGGGGAGGAGGGAACGGCACCGGGCAGATGACTCCCTTTTCTGAGTAAGGAAGAGGAGGAAAACAGATCAACTGCGGACGTGCACAGCAGACGCCGTGGGCTAGGAAGCTAAAGGTGTCCAGGTGACATCCTTGAGAATGGTACAACGGAGAGTTCAGGACATTCTTCCATAAAATCAACCAGAACAACAATGAAAAATTATCAGAATCAACTTCTCAGAAGCCTGGAAATTAATGAAAACGTACAGCGATCCAGGGAGTGCTCATTCGAGAAAACTGGCTGAAACCTGGTAAGAACAGAGGTCTGCGGAGTTTTAACCTGCGCTGCTCCCAGGCCCCTCCTCGTGCAGCAGTAGCCTTGAAAATGTGGACACCTGCAGCTGTGGCCACTGGGTTGCAGGGGGCGTGACCATGTGGGTTTGGACCAGGTTGGAGCTCCCAACCTCGAGGCCAGCTTTGCAGAAAATGTGGTTCCTTGGTCCGCCTCCTTTCTCTTCTGAGTTTCCTTTCCTCGTGCCTCTCCTTCAGCCACGTGTTCCTGTTCCCACCTAACTCCTACCTCACGTTCATGGCGTCACTTGTTCTTTTTAATATTTTTTCAGTTATATATGACAGTAGAGTGTATTTTAACATATCATGCATACGTGGAGTATGACTTGCCATTCTTGTGGTTGGACATAATGTGGAGTCTCGCTGGTCGTGTGTTCATGTGTGAACACGGGAAAGTCATGTCCAATTCATTCCACTGTCTTTCCTATTCCCACCCCGCCCTTCCCTTCATTCCCTTTGGTCTAATCCACTGAACTTCTACTCTTCCCTCCTCCCCTTACTGTGTGTTAGCATCCTCATCTCAGCAAGAACATCCGGCCTTTGGTTTTTTGAGATTGGTTTATTTCACTTGGCATGATAGTCTCCAGCTCCATCCATTTACAGCAAATACCATCATTTCATTCTTCTTTAAGGCTGAGTAATATTCCAATGTGTATTCCACCATTTCTTTATCCATTCATCTGTTGAAGGGTACCTAGTTTGGTTCTATGGCTTATCTATTGTGAATTGAGCTTCTGTAAACATTGATGTGGGTGTGTCTCTATAGAATGCTGTATTTTAAGTCCTTTGGGTAAATGCCAAGGAGTGGGATAACTGGGTCAAAACGTGGTTCCATTCCAAGTTTTCTTTTCTTTCTTTTTCTTTTTTTTTTTTTTTTTTTTTTTTTTTTTTTTTTGGTACCAAGATTTGAACCCAAGGGCTCTTAACCACTGAACCAGACCCCCAGCTTTTTTAAATATATATTTTATTTGGAGACAGGGTCTTGCTGAGTTGCTTAGAGCCTTGCTAAGTTGCTGAGGCTGGCTTTGAACTTGAGATCCTCCTGCTTCAACCTCTGCCTGGCTTCCATTCCAAGTTTTCTGAGGAATCGCCACACTGCTTTCCAGAACGGTTGTACTAATTTGCAGTCCTACCGGCAGTACATGAATGTACATCCTCACCAACATTTATTACTGCTTGTAATCTTGATCATTGCCATTCTGACCGGAGTGAGAGGAAATCTCAGTGTAGCTTTAGTTTGGCCCATTTATTGATTGGGTTATTGGTTTTTGGTGTTACATTTTTTGAGTGCTTTGAATATCCTGGAGGTGAGTGCGCTGGTTTTCTCCCCTTCTGTCGGCTCTTCACGGTGTCCCTTGACTGGTGGTTTTCTCTCGTGCTGTGTGGCCCCTACCGCTGTTCTGCTCATCGTGGCCCCAAGCACACAAAACCCACTGTGAATGTTATCAGTGAGAGGCCACATCGAGTGGCTGTCCTGGAAACAAAGTCCAAGGTGATTAACGATGTTGGAGGTGGAAAGCAGCCGTGCTTATCCTTCACCGTCAGACGGGCCCCGCTCGCTGCGGCTGTGAACTTGACAAGAACAGAGTGAGGGGCGCGAGAGATGATCCACCTCCTTGAAGGCAACGAGACCCCAAAAGCCTGACTAGAGACAAAGGAGGACTTTGTCAAATGATAAGAGCCAACCCATCAAGAAGAAACAATTACAAACACGCCCCTAAAGGCAGGGTCCCCCAAACACACAAGCAAAAGCCAACAGAATCAAAAAGAAAAATAGACTCAAAAAATAATAGTTGAGTTTTCAATATGCCCCTTTCAATAATGTGTAAAATAGCAAAGCAGAAAGCAAGCAGGAAATGGAAGACCTGATGGCACTGTAAACCAGCTGACCGGACAGATGCCCATGGACCACCCCATCCCACGGCCACGGAATGCACATGCAGAACCTGTCAAGGACCGACCACATCCCAGGCCACAGGTGTCCATGAACTGTAAAAGATAAAAATGACCACATGAAAGTAAACTAGAAATCAGTAACAGTTGTCCTTGGAAAATTCACAAATACATAGAAATTAACAACATACTCCTAAATAACCAGTGGGTCAAAAAGAAGAAGAATCTCAATAACCTTAATTATTTTTTTACCTTAAGAAAATAGAAAAAGAAGGGCAAGCTATTCCGGATGCAGTGGTGCACGCCTGTAATCCCAGCAACTTGGGAGGCTGAGGCAGGAGGATTGCATGTTCAATGTCAGCCTCAGCAACTTAGTGAGGCCCTAAGCAACTCAGTAAGACCCTGTCTCTAAATAAAATATAAAAAAGGGCTGGGGGTGTGGCTCAGTGGTTAAGTGCCCCTAGGGTCAATCCCTGATACCAAACATAAATTTTTTTTAAAAAGATGGAAAAACAAGAATGCAGAAAACCCAAAGCCCTAATAAACTGCTAATTGGGTTACAAAATGGTATGACCACTTTGGAGAACAGTTTGGCAGTTCCTCAAAAAGTTAAGCATAGAGTTTCCACATGACTCACAGATTCCACTCTTAGGTCCATACCCAACAGAACTGAAAACATATTCACACAAAAATCTGTACACTAAAGTTTACAGCAGTATTACTCACAATAGAAAACAACCCAAGCGACTGTCGATTAATTAATGAATAAACAGAATATGGTATATCAAGGCAATCGAATATTATTCAACCAAAAAAAAAGGAATGAAGCCTGAAAACATCGAATGAAGTGAAAGAAGCCAGATACAAAAAGGCCACGCATTGTATGACCTCATTTACATGAAATACCAACAGGAAAGGCCATGGAGACGGAGGATGGACTAGTGGTTACTAGGCTGGGTCTCTTGGGGATGGGGTCGGGTGACTGCTGATAGGCACAGGGCTTCTTTGCAGGTAGATGAAATATTCTAGAATTATATGGTGATAATGGTTGCATAACTTCTTTGATATATCAAAACTCAGTGGGAAAAAATACCCCACTAACTTCAGACTTGAAAAGGGACGATTTTTATGGTATTTGAATTACATCCCAATAAAAATGATAAATAAGTCATTTAAAGGTATCCTTCTGAAAAAGAAGACATAAGATCTTAACATTACAAATAATTAAAAGGAAAAACTAAGACAAGGAAAACTTATCTAAGAAAAACCAGGCAAGGAAAGAAAAAAGAAAAGAAAAATTTATATTTATAAAATGTAAAGGTAAAATATCTAGGTAATCACTTTGAAAAAGCAAATGTGTTTAAATATTGTGCCAAAAGAAAACAAATACCTAAAAGGAAATGTCATGGGAAGACTGAGAATAAATGATGGGGGGAAAGTAACAGAGAAGGTGAATAAACAAAATTAATATAAAATAAAATAAAAATCACGGTAAAACATACACATGTATATCTTTTTATTGCTGTGCTGGGAGTCAAACCCAGGGCCTCGCTCATGCTAGGCAAAGTATACCATCACTGAGCTCTGTCCCCAGCCCAAGGGGACATGCGTGTAAAAGGACATAGAAACAATTCTTATTAACTCAGGTTAAAATTCAATCAAGGAGACATATAATAGTCATAAATTTTTAGACCCAGAAATAAACTCATACTTGTGAAAGAAGATATTTAAAAATCCAAAATAATGCAATATTTTTAATCCATTTCTCTCAGACCAAGAAGGTTAAAAAAAAAAAAAAAAGCTAAGAATATCAATTACATAGCAGGCGTCATACTGAGAATATGGCTTTCCTTTAAAACACTTGTGGAAGATTAGTAACATTTGACCATATTTTACACTAAAAAGGAAAACAATGACCTCGAAAGAAGAAATCATAAAGTTTTCAATCACTCTGTCCGTAGCAGAGTAGATTTTAAAATGAATCACTAAGGATAGCCAAACAAGACATGTATTTTCATTCATACGGACATTCTAAAGCACCATTTTTAATCATTGTGATTTAAGAGGCAATCAGAACAAATCACAAACTATTTTGAAATCTGTGCCACTAACAGCACCCAAAACTTACAGGTGAAAACAAAACAGGAATCGGAAGAAGATTTAAAACTTTCATTAAAAGAATGGCTGAGACTAACCCAAAGCTACAAAAAAGGAAAATCAAAAATTCCAGCAAAAATAGAAGGAAAGAATTAGTGAGGATTAAAAACAGAAATCGATTCAGTTATAAATTTCTTTGAGCTGGGGAGATAGCTCAGTCGGTAGAGTACCTGCAAGCACAAGGCCCTGGGTTCGATCCCCAGCACCAAAAAAAAAAAAAAAAAAAAAAAAAAAAAAAAAAAATTTCTTTGAAGGAAGTAAGCCAGGTGAGGTAAAGCACACCTGTAATCCCAACAGCTCAGGGGGCTGAGGCTGGAGGATCGCGAGTTCAAAGCCAGCCTTAACAAAAGCAAGGAGCTAAGCAACTCAGTGAGACCCTGTCTCTAAATAAAAATATAAAAAAAGGCTGGGGGTGTGACTCAGTGATTGAGTGTCCCTGGGTTCAATCCCTGGCACCAATAATAATAATAATAAGGCAGCGCATTGTAAATATAGAGGTACTGTTTTGACTTATGAGATATGTATAGTTTATGCCACAGAGTGGTTTAATGGGTATTCTTCATATATTCTGGGAATTTCTCCACTGTTGAAAATATTTTCATATTGTCTTTTCATATTGTCTTTTTTATAAATGAGCAGCTTGACCCATTTTAAGTGAAGGAGATGAAAAGACGATTTACATAGACACATGTATAGACCTGGAATATTAAAACAAACATGAAATGGAGGGGAAGCTGATTTCTTGCACAGGGGAAGAGAGAAATCCATTGAACTTTCATTGGACGGCATATATTTTCATATAAGAATTCTTTTGCATCAGTATCAGTTATCTCCAATGTGCAGAACTATAAAATAACTCAGATGCAATGGCGGGGCTAGGTTCTGGCTACCTGGAGGAGTGTGCATGAAAAATGCATAGCTTTCCCCTGCAGACTCCATCCTTTTCCCTTATCCTAAACTTCCCTGCACGGTGTATCTTTCTGGTTGACAGGGAGCCTACTTCTCTGCTTCTTTTCTGCATATTTGTGCATCTGTTTCCTCCTGCTAGATATTGAACTTCTTTTTTTTTAGAGTGTATTTTTTAATTTGTTCTAATTAGTCATACATGACAGCAGAATGCATTTTGATTCATTATACATGAATGGAACACAACTATTCATTTCTCTGATAGTACATGATGTAGAGTCACAACATTCATGCGATCATACGTTTACCCAGGGTAACAACGTCCATCTCATTCTACCACCTCTCACACCCCCATGCCCCCTCCCCTTCCCTCACTTCCTATCCAAAGTTCCTCCATTCTTCCCTGCAACCCCCCCCTCAACCACTCCCATTATGGATCAGAATCCACATATCAGAGAAAAAATTTGGCCTTTGGTTTTTTGGGATTGGCTTATTTCACTTAGCATGATATTCTCCAACTCCATCCATTTACCAGCAAATGCCATAATTTCATTCTTCTTTAAGATTCAGTAATATTCCATTGTGTATATATTCCACATTTTCTTTATCCATTCATCTGTTGAAGGGCATCTAGGTTGGTTCCTTAGTTTAGCTACTGTGAATTGAGCTGCTATAAACATTGATTTGGCTACATCGCTGTAGTATGCTGATTTTTTTTGTTTGTTTTTTGTTTGTTTTACATATATATGTAAAATTTTTACTATTTTACTTTTTACAGACTGCATTTTGATTCATTGTACACAAATGGGGTGCATCATTTCGTTTCTCTGGTTGTGCACGATGTAGACTCACACCATTCATGCAATCATACATGTGCAGGGGGTGATGACGTCTGTCTCTATTGAACTTCTTAATGGTAAGAACAGTCCTGTATTCTTTTTGTCTCCCTCAGTTTTTCCATGTCATATTGGAAGAAAAATTCATACTTCTTAACTAGTTAGTAGAATTGCTTTATCAGAACTGGGAGTTACTGGTCAACTAAAATGGGATGTTTGATCTTCATGGCATGTTATCCAACAGTTCCCCAGGGGAGAAAAATGTCCTTAGAAACCTATGGAAAATGAAATTTTAAATTTCGAAGGAACCAACACTGTAAATCTTTTATTTTATGGCATATGGATTTTATATGTTCTTTGAAAAAAAAACTAAGTTAACTTTACAGTAGAAGTTCAAAACCTTTTCATCTGTTTCTATACACTTTTTATTGCATTATAGTTGTACATAATGGTGGGACTTGTTGATTCACACAGGCACATAATATAAAAATATAATTGGGCCAAAATCTGTTTCTATATACACTTTTTTTTTTTTTTTTTTTTTGGCACTTGAGACTTAACCCAGAGGCACTTTACCACTGAACTACATCCCCAGTTCTTTTCACTTTTTATTTTGAGACAGCGTGTCATTAAGTTGCTGAGGGTCTCACTAGGTTGCCGAGGCTGGCCCCAAACTTGCAATCCTCAGGCCTCAGCCTCTGAAATGGCTGGGATTACAGGCATGTGCCACTATGCTTGATTTCTACATACTTTGATAGTTAATATAACATGGTAATTATTTATTGAAAACTTGGTAGAACTTGCCTGTCAAACTGTTGGAGTATGGTGCTATTGATGAATTTTTACAATTATGTGTTTATTCAGGCCCTTATCTCTTACTCTATTTTCCCTGGAAATCATAAGCTTCATGTAGGTTCATTTAGCACACTTAATGACTGTAAGAAGACAATGCAATACACTGAAACTAACTCTAAGATGTACTGTAAACTGAAAAAGCAAGATACATGATATAGACATGAACCTATATGCAGAAGATAAGAAATAAATGTATATGTATTCGTATGTCTGTAGCCACTTAGAAATAAAATTGGAATTATGCTCATATTTTATTAGTTAACAGTAATTTACTTCTAGAGGGGGGAGCTGAGAGTTTAAAAAGAAAGGGGCACTTCATGTTTCCTCTCTAATAATTATTTTGATCTTTTACAGTAAGAATGTATTCATGTATTCTTTAATTTTTTATTAAAAAAAGACAAGAAAAGAAATGAATGGGGGATCCAAGATGGCGGACTAGAGGGAGGCTGCATTCCTTGTCGCTCCTTAACTCCGGTTTCAAGCAGAGGATATCTGTTTCTTGATTGCTCACTGTCAGGCACCTATCATCTGCCATTTGCCTGCCTCTGGCCGGTCCATCGCCTGCCTTACACCTATCCATCACCCAACACACGAGGTTCACCTCCCGATCGTCCTACAACAGTCAGCAAACCGATCACCAACCAGTGGAGCACCAGCTGCCTGCTGTTGCCTGGAAGTTCACTGTGACAGTACCTGCAGATTTGATTACACGTGGCTGCTGCCATTTTGAGACAACAGCCAGGCCCGGTAGGACCCCCGGCCAGACTGACTGAGCCCTATCTCCAGGATCCCTCAGCCCGACCGATCACTGCCTGCCTCTGGGGCCCTCACATCGACTGACCGCTCCCTGCCAGGACCCCCAGACCAACTGACTGCGCCCTATCACCAGGACCCCAGACCAACTGATTGCAACCGGCCTCCAGGATCCCACAACCACACCAAATACACCCGACCTCTGGAAGCAGTAGCTTCGATCTTTAGGTGAGGCAAATCCCATCCTGAGACGCCTGCTGGAGGCTTGAAGCTCATTGTCAGGTACCTCTCATGCATCAGGCTACTGAACTCTGGGAGTTTTCATTACTATATGACTGTTGTACTGTAGATTTTCTTTTTTCTCCTTATTGAAAAATTTAAGAAATGAATGGATATTCTAATTATGAAAAAAGTAGAGGAAAATAACACTCAATACAATTGGAGGAATTAAGGATGATTCTCTTCCTTCTTCCTCCGCTTTCTCTTTCCCTTCCTCTACCTCTTCTCCTTCTCCCTCTCCAAATTTTCTGTAACAGAATTGATTTGTTTTGGGATGAAAACTTTTTTCTTTCTAATTGGCCTCTGAGCTCACTGAGCACCTGGTACTTCTCTCGTTCACATCCTGTAAAGAGCCAGCCTCCCTTAAGTAGAGGTCAGAAGACCCATCAAAACAGTCACGTGACTTTGTTATTTCATCTTTTCAGATGATAATTATAAAGATGGTAAAAGACTCTGTAGCTACGTGGGGAATGGTCTCCACAATTTTAAGTGGGATTTTGTTTTATTTATTTACTTATTTTTAAATTTTGGTACTGGGGAATTGAACCCAGAAGTGCCTAACCACTGAGCCATATCCCCAGCCCTTTTTTTTTTTTTTTTTTTTTTAATCTTTTATTGTATGTCAGAGTCTCACTGAGTTGTTTAGGGTCTTATTAAATTGCTGAGGCTGGCCTGGAATTTGTGATCCTTCTACCTCAGCCTCTGAGTCACTGGGATTACAGGTGGGCACCACCACACCTGAATTTTAAAAATGCGGAAACAAAATTGTAGATTCTTATTACATATGGATACAATAAAAAATGTCACTCAAAGAAAATGTATCTCACAAATGTTTCTGAGGCAGAGCAATGAGATTATGAATATTTGAGGGTTTTTTTGGGGGGTTGTCAATGTTATCTTTAAGATTGTTCTAAGAATAGATAAAAATCAAAGCGGTGGGGAAGGAAACAGGCAGAAAATAAAATAAATGGGAAATAACTTCCTGGTAATACAGAAGTAGAATTGTCTATTGCAATAAGGACAATAATTCTTATCAATGGTTCTAGAAATTGCTTTCATACAACTCTGAAATATTTTTCAGTCTATGATACATATTTATAGCTCACAACATCTCTTTTCTATTTGAAACATGGAATTAGGGAGGTATTTTCTCAAAATCAAATTCATAGACATAAGATCTAAAAAGGCTTTATATTCTCCTTCCTATAGTATACTCAGATTAACTGGATAATTATATTCCCAAAGGAAGTCTGTCAAACATTTCCATTTCTGGGGGAATTAAAAACAGAACGGGGCGGGGCTGGGGCTGTAGCTCAGTGGTAGAGCACTTGCCTGGCATGGGTGAGGCCCTGGGTTCAATCCTCAGCACCACATAAAAAAATAAAATAAAATAAAGTTTAAATTCTTAAAAAAAAAAAAAAAAAAACAGAATGCAGTCCATTCCCAGGTAAGATAATTGTGTTGGTTTTAATCATTGAAAATAACATCAATACAAGAGGCAAACAATACCAAAGTTTATTCAAGAAAATGGATGGAATAATTTACATAAAATAAACCACAAAGTTTTGGAATACAGATGATCCTCTTTTATGGGACAACTTTTCTGAATTCCTACAACACATAGTAGGAAACCATTCACCAACTGAGAGAATTAATTCTTTTTATATATCATTTTCTTTTATTTAGGTGTAAATGGACACAATACCTTCATTTTATTTATATTTTTATGTGGTGCTGAGGATGGAACCCAGTGCCTCACACGTGCTAGGTAAGTGCTCTACCACTGAGCCACGACCCCAGCCCCCAAAATTAGTTCTTAGGGAACAACTCTTAGAACCATGGTGGTTGCCACAGATAAACATAAAATGTCCAGTTCCATGAAGGACTGTCCCTTCCTACTATGGTGTTGGGAGGTTGGCTGTCTCCCTTGAAGATCTCTAGGAAGACCAGAATTTCTTTTTTTCTCCCCACAAATATTCTGTTCAGAAAGTCCTGAAATTCCTAGATAATTTTCTTAAGAATTATTGATTCCAGCTGAGCATCGTGGCACACACCTGTGATCCCAGCTACTCGGGAGGCTGAGGCAGGAGGATGGCAAGTTTAAGGCCAGACTAAGCAACTCAGTGGACCTGGTCTCAAAATAAAAAATAAAAAGGGCTGGGGATGTAGCTCAGTGGTAGAGCCCCCTCGGTTCAATCCCTGGTACCATAAAAATATATATAAAGACTCCAGCAATGATTCTCAAACTCTAAAACCTCTGTTAAACTTCCCAGCCAAAGAAGATTATTGGATTAGACAAAGGGGACCAACGGAATCAGTGATGGGAATGGGAGAGACAGTGGAATGAATCAAACATAACTTCCCTAGGGCCATGTATGAACACACGACCAGTGAAACTCCGCACTGTGCGCAAACACCGAACGGGGTTCTAATCAGGGAGTAAGTCATACTCCATGTATGTATCATATGTCAATACACTCTACTGTCATGTATGCCTTAAAAGAACAAATTTAAAAAATAACTTCCTAGCCAAGTGCTCAACAATGCCATTTGCAGTTTGCAGTCTTTGAAGCAGATTGCAAGCCATGTGACTCTTTCTAACTCCAAGCCATCTTCAATTTTGCTAGTATAATTTTCAAACATTGTTTGAAATGTGTTACTAACATGTATGCATATAACACCTACTGCATCCTCTCTAATTTAAAAACTATCAAAATAAGCCGCAAAATGTTGCCTGATTATAACCTTATTTTTAAAAATAAACCCACCCTGCTAAAAACTCACAGTTCCTCATTCTGCTGGTCATTAGCCAGTTCTCTCCATTCCCTTACCATGTACTCAAAACCATCAGCAGGTTTCACACAGGAACACTCCCATGATAACACCCATCCTTACAAGTGTCTTCTCCTTAACCACCAGTGTTACCTACCCTGATGGCAAAAGAAACAGTCACAGGTTTCAGTGGGCGAAAGGCCAGTCTCTTCCAGTCCCAACCCATCCCAAGGGACAACGGTAGAGCTTCGGGTTAGCCAAGGGAGTGCCATGCAAAGATCTCAGCCCAGGACAGCCAAATCGGGAAGAGAAGAAAACCAGCATCTTAGAGGGCACAGCCTTGAGTCTAAGCCAGAGAGAACAGTTGCCAAAGTCCTTAATCCCTTTGGGAATAAAATTTGAGATTAAGGCCAAACGAAACTGAATGACAGTTACAGATATTCAGGTGGCCGGATATCACTAGGCAACCCGAATTTTTCAGCTTCATTATAATCTTATGGGACCACTGTTATACTCACGGTTCATCGTTGATGGAAATATGTGGCCTGTGACTATACAAAATCATGTTGTTTTTGAGTAGAGAGAGTTTAGTCTCCCCAGTCTCGATATTTCTTCTTTTTTTTCTCTTTTCCTTCTTCCCTCCCTCGTTTCTTCCCCTTCTATCCAACCTTCCTTCCTTTCCTGATTGTCCTGGATAAAACCTGCCTTATGATATTGAAAGGCAGCGAGGGTGGACATTCTTGGTTTGTATCTGCTATTGGGGGAAAGTACCCCCTATTCACCACCAAGTAAATGATTAAGTTTCTTTGTGGATGTCCCTTTCAGCTTGAGGATGCTCCCCCTATGTGTTAATATGTAAGCTGTGGCTCAAATTGTGACTGCACCGAACTTTGTCTCAGAATTCACTTCTGTTGCGGCAGCTACAAAAGTGGACGCTTTGGTGACATGATTAAATAATAAGGACTCCTCATTAAGTAATGAGAATTAGTCCCTCCTACAGGGCTGGAGGGACCAACTTTGGACCTTCGGACCCTTGGTCTTTCACTCTTGTGCCACACGAGGGACACTTGGGCTGTGTTGTCTATGGATCTTCATCAGATACCAAACCTGCTGGCATCCGATCCTGGACTCCCCAGCCTCTATTACAGTGAGAAGTAAGTTTCTGTTCTTTATAAATTACCTGGTCTATGATATGTTGTTTTAGCAACGCCAGTGTACTAAAGCAATATATATATATATGTATACACATATATATAAATACGGATACATATATATATAAATTATGAAGAAGTATTGGATTTTGTCAAATGCTTTTCTGCATTTATTCAAAGAAACATGTGAATGTCCCCAAAGGTTTGTGTGCTAATGGCTTTGTGTTCAGTTTGGCATTATTGGAAGGTGATGGAAACCTTTAAGCCTAGTGGGAGATTTTAGGTCATTGAGGGCATGCCCTTAAAGAGAAAGTATGGGACTCCAGTCTCTTTCTCTCTCATCGCTTTCATGTCCCGGCCATGGAGTGAGCAGGCTTTGGCCCATGCCCCCATGCTGTACTGCCTCACCACAGGCCCAGAGCAACAGAGTCAACGGATCACAAAGTGAAACCTCTGAACCTGGAGCCAAAATAAGACTTTCCTAATTATAAGTTTATTACCTCAGGTATTTTGTTACAGTAATGGAAATCTGACTGATATAATGGAAGGACTCATCAATTAATTGTATTAATTGTTTAATACAATTCCTATCAAAATTCCAATGGTCATTTTTGCAGAAATTGACAGCTCATGCTAAAATTCGTATGCAAATTCAAGGGAGCTGGAATAGCCTAAGGAATCTTGAAAAAGAAGAACAAAATTGGAAGACTCATACTTTCCAACTTCAAAACCTACTATATAGTAAGACAATGTGGTACTAGAATAATGAAAAATCATATAGATCAATGGAATAGGATTGAGTGTCCATAAATGAAACCTCTTGTTTTGAAGATTTAAAACAAGTGTATCAAGACATTTCAATGGGGAAAGAATCATCTTCAACCAATGGTGCTGTGAGAATACACATCTAGGTGTAAAAGAATAACTCTGGACTTCTTCCACACACCTTCATGATAAAGATCATGCAGAACAGATCCTAAAACTTAATATGAGAGAGAAAACTATAAAATCTTAAAAGAAAATATAGAAGTCTTATGACCTTCATTTAGGCAAAGTCTTCTTAGATACAAAATCAAAAGCACAAGCAACAAAAGAAAAATAAATTGAACTTTATCAAAATTTAAAATGCGTGTGTCTCAAAGGATACCAAACTTTGTGCCTCAACGCAGACCATCAAGAAAGAGAAAAAAGCTGGGCTTGGTGGTATATGCCTCTACTGCCAGCAACTAAGGAGGCTAAGACAGGAGGATCCCAAATTTGAGGCCAACCTGGGAAATTTATTAAGACCCTGTCTCTAAGCACAAGGCCCTGGGTTCAATCCCCAGCAAAAAAAAAAAAAAAAAGACCCTGTCTCAAAGTAATAAATTAAAAGGATTGGGGATGTGGCTCAGTGGTAGAGCACTTACACAGTATGTGTGAGGCCTTAGGTTTGATTTCCAGCACTACAAAAAAAAATTTTTAATTAAAAAAAAATTATTTAAGTAAAAAAGATAAACCAGAGCATGGGAGACAGTAGTTGCAAGTTCTATATCTAATAAGTCTTTTGTCTAGAACATGAAAAACACACTTAATAACTCAATAACTAAAAGGACAAATAACCTTGCTTTAAAAGTAGGAAAAGGATTGCAATAGACATTTTTTCAAAAACAAATATATCAATGCTAATAAGCACATGAAAAGATGCTCATCAACATAAACCATCAGGAAATGCAAAATTAAACCACAAGATTTTACTTCACAACACCAGAGTGGCTATAATTTATATATATATATATATACACACATATATATGATATTATATAATGTTATAAAATTATATATAATAATGGATATATATATCCATTATGATTATATATAATAATATACATATTATTATATGTGGATAATTCCAAGGGTCGGAGAGATGAGGAGACTCACTCATGTCCCACGTGGGCAAGGGAAAGGGCTTCCGTGGGAGGGATGGGTTGGTTGTGAAATAAAAGCTAAGAAGTATATGTATCAGAAATAAAGACAAAAAGGCAAGAATGTTTTTGAAGCAGGGGCGTGATGGGCTGAGCCTCCACCAGGGTCTGACTCTAACAAGCAGCCCGCGCTTGCTTTGTTTATAGCGGTACAGACCAAGGGGCCTGGTAGGAGCTGCTTCTCAAACTGCATGCGGGTGGAGGGAAGCAGGCCGTTTGGTTCTAGCGGGACATTCCCACCTCTGGCGCCTGTACTGAGCGGTGAGCTAACACAGGATGACCACGTGACTCAGGCATTCTTGAACAGTGGATCTCCAACTGCGAGCTCCTGAGCCAGGCATCTCTGGTTAATGGCTAGAATTTGCCTGATTCACACCAGACATGGGTGACTCGGGGCAGAGGAAAGGTTGCAATCTTCACACGCTGCTGATTAGAATGTGAAACGGAGCAACCACTTTGGAAAACAGTGACATTTCCTCAAAAGGATAAACCACATAAAGTTATCATGTTCCCACCAACTCCAACCATTGTATGTATCAAACAAAAATGAGGACATGTGGACAAACATTTGTGTACAAAATACACATGGCAACATTAATAATAGTCAAAAAGTGGAGGAGAAAATCAACTGATAAATGGATAAATAAAAGGTGGTATCTGTGTACAAGGGAATGTTATTCAGCCAACCAAAGCCTGAAGTGCTGATCCATGATGAAACACAGGTGCACTTTGAAACATTGCATTAAGTGAACCAGCCCGACACAGAAAGCCATGTGTTGTGTGGTTCCATTTATATGAAACGTCCAGAACAGGGAAAATCCACAGAGACACAAAGCAGATCAGTGGTGCCAGGGAATGGAAGGTGACTTCTTATGAATATGGAGATTGGGGGGGATGATAGGAATGTTCTCGAAATAACTCGTTGTGATGATTGCACAAAATTGTGAATATACTAAAAACCATGAATTATACATTTTTACATGGTTACGATAGTGATGTGAATTATCCCTATTTTTTAAGCGATGGACAATATCTCAAAACCTGATAATACGGTGTGAGTGCATACGTTGTCAAAACTTCCCAACATAACCCTTAAGATGCGTGTATTTTATTATTTGTACATTATGCAGCCAGTGGGGAAACCCTGGATGGAAAGCAATCCTCACAAGCACCTAAAGACACCTGGGCACAGAACCCCCCTCACCACAAGACCTGCATCAGCACCAGTGCCGGCCAGCAGAGGAGGGCAACAGGGGTCTGGTCTGACAGATGCAGGAACAGGAGAGCCCTCAAGGTATCCAGTAGGCAATGGAGGAAAGATCGTGGGAGACTTTAATTTGGCCGCTGGAAGAGTGGGCTTTGCACAGTCCAGTCATAAGTGAGGGGGAGGGGAGCTGAGGAAGGCCTGCAGGAGCAGGAGCTCTCCACCCTACGAGTTCTCAAAACTGACTCCAGGGGCTCCCTTCAAGACAAGGACGCACCTTGTAGGGAAACAGACGAAGAGAAGAGAAGGTCCACATAAAAATAGAGGAAGTGTTGAATCCAAGATGGCGGAATAGAGGGAGGCTGCATTCCTTGTCGCTCCACAACGCCGGATTCAAGCAGAGGATATGTTTCTCGGTGAGGCAGTTTTTGCTGCTTATCGATCCCCTGCTCTTTACCCCATTTGTCTGCTGTGATGACCTGCAATCTGCCAGCATATCGATGCCTTTTTTGAGAGCAGATTGCTCACTGTCAGGCGCCTATCATCCGCCATTTGCCTGCCTCTCGCCAGTCCATTGCCTGCCTGACCCCTATCCATCACCCAACGCTCCAGGTTCACCTCCAGATCGTCTGACAGCTGCCAGCAGAATGAACGCAGACCACCAGTGGAGCACCAGCTGCCTGCTGCTGCCTGGAAGTTCACTGCTACAGTACCTGCAGGTTTGATTACACGTGGCTGCCGCCATTTTGAGACAACAGCCAGGCCCTGTAGGACCCCTGGCCGGACTGACTGAGTCCCGTCTCCAGGATCCCTCAGCCCGACCAATCACTCCCTGCCTCTGGGGCCCTCACATCAACTGACTGCTCCCTGCCGCCAGGACCCCCAGACCAACTGACTGTGCCCTATCACCAGGACCCCAGACCAACTGATTGCACCCGGCCTCCTGGATCCCACAACCACACCAAACACACCCTACCTCCAGGACCACTGCTGGACCAACTGCATCCTGTCTCCAGGACCTCCAGCTGACCACGTCTACCCCTGAGCTGCAGCTCCCCATTTGCCAACACATTTGGAAGCCAGAGCAGCCATCTTGGATAATCCTGGAAGCCATAGCTCCGATATTCGGGTGGGGCAAATCCCATTCTGAGACGCCTGCTGGAGGCTTGAAGCTCATTGTCAGGTACCTCTTATACATCAGGCTACTGAACACTGGGAGGTTTCATTAGTATATGACTATTATACAGTAGATTTTCCTTTTTCTCCTTTAAAAAAAAAAAAGTTAAGTTTTTATTTCTTTACCTTTCTTGTTTTCTTTTCCTTCTGTTTACTTGTTCCCTCAGAGTCACTTTCTCCCTTATTTACATGATGTTATTGTCCCCATAGGGGCTATTTGGTCTAGGATTGCAGAGTGTCTGATTTGGGCACTGCTAATATTGATCTCCCCTTAAAGAAAGGGTTTTGGAAACCTATAGGGCCACTATAAGCCTATAGGGGGAAATCTGCAATACCCCAGATCTGCAGCGCTAGAGGGGAAGATACATGAACAACATGAAAAAACAAGGGAAGAAAATGATCCAAACAAATCTAGATTCTATAGTAATAGAATCCAATGACAGTATGTTAGAAGAAATGTCAGAAAAGGACTTCAGATTATACATGATTAAGATGATTCATGAAGCAAAGGATGAGATAAGAGAGCAAACGCAGGCAATGAATGATAATACCAATAAGCTGAAAGAGCACCTGCAGGAAGCAAAAGATCATTTCAACAAAGAGATAGAGATTCTCAAAAAAAACCAAACGGAAATCCTTGAAATGAAGGAGACAATAAACCAAATAAAAAACTCAATGGAAAGCATCACCAACAGACTAGACCCCTTGGAAGACAGAACCTCAGACAATGAAGACAAAATATTTAATCTTGAAAATAAAGTCTCACAAACAGAGAAGATGGTAAGAAATCATGAACAGAATCTCCAAGAACTATGGAACATCATGAAAAGACCAAATTTAAGAATTATCAAGATTGAGGAAGGCACAGAGATACAAACCAAAGGAATGAACGACCTATTCAAGGAAATAATATCAGAAAATTTCCCAAACCTGAAGAATGAAATGGAAAATCAAATACAAGAGGCTTACAGAACACCGAATGCACAGAATCACAACAGATCCACACCAAGGCACATTATAATGAAAATGCCTAACATTCAAAATAAAGATAGGATTTTGAAGGCCGCGAGAGAAAAGCATCAGATTACATATAGGGGGAGACCAATACGGATAGCAGCCAACTTCTCAACCCAGACTCTAAAAGCTAGAAGGGCCTGGACCAACATATTTCAAGCTCTGAAAGAACATGGTTGCCAACCAAGAATCCTATACCCAGCAAAACTAACCTTCAGATTTGAAGATGAAATAAAATCCTTCCATGATAAACAAAAGTTAAAAGAATTTACAAATAGAAAGCCTGCACTACAGAATGTTCTCAACAAAATATTCCATGAGGAGGAAATGAAAAACAACAATGGAGGTCAGCAAAGGGAGGAACTACCTTAGAGAAAAACCACTCAAAGGAGAAACCAAGCCAACTTAAAAACCAAAAATAAGCCAACTGACTGGGAATACAAATCATTTCTCAATAATAACCCTGAACGTTAATGGCCTAAACTCATCAATCAAAAGACATAGATTGGCAGAATGGATTAAAAAGAAAGACCCAACAATATGCTGCCTGCAAGAGACTTATCTCATAGAAAAAGACATCCACAGACTAAAGGTGAAAGGATGGGAAAAAACCTACCACACACATGGACCCAGTAAAAAAGCAAGGGTTTCCATCCTTATATCAGATAAAGTGGACTTCAAGCCAAAGTTAGTCAGAAGGGATAAAGAAGGACATTTCATACTGCTTAAGGGAACCATAAATCAGGACATAACGATAGTAAATATTTATGCCCCAAACAATGGTGCATCCCTGTACATCAAACAAATCCTTCTCAATTTCAAGAATCACATAGACCACAACACAATAATTCTGGGCGATTAACGCACTGCTGTCACCACTAGATAGATCTTCCAAACAAAATCCAACCAAAGAAACCATAGAACTCAATAACACAATCAATAACCTAGACTTAATAGACATATATAGAATATTCCATCCATCAACAAGCGGATACACTTTCTTCTCAGCTGCTCATGGAACCTTCTCGAAAATAGACCATATGTTATGCCTCAAAGCAGCCCTTAGGAAATGCAAAAAAATAGAGATACTGCCTTGTATTCTATCAGATCATAATGGACTGAGAGTAGAAATCAATGACAAAGTAAAAAAAGGAAATTACTCCAACACTTGGAAACTAAATAATATGCTATTGAATGAAACATGGATAACAAAAAACATCAGGGAGGAGATTAAAAAATTCTTAGAGGTCAATGAGAATGATGATACAACATATCAAAATCTCTGGGACGCTATGAAAGTGGTACTAAGAGGAAAATTCATTTTCTGGAGCACATTCCAGAAAAGAATGAAAAGTCAACAATTAAATGACCTAACATTACAGCTCAAAGCCCTAGAAAAAGAAGAACAGAATAACAGCAAAAGTAGTAGAAGACAGGAAATCATTAAAATCAGAGCTGAAATCAATGGAATTGAAACAAAGGAAACTATTCAAAAAATTGACATAACAAAAAGTTGGTTCTTTGAGAAAGTAAACAAAATAGATAAACCCTTAGCCACACTAACAAAGAGAAGGAGAGAGAAGACTCAAATTACTAAAATACATGATGCAAAAGGAAATATCACAACAGACACCACTGAGATACAGAACATAATGAGAAGCTACTTTGAAAATCTGTATTCCAACAAAATAGAAAGTACCGAAGACATTGACAAATTTCTAGAGACATATGCTCCTCCCAAACTGAACCAGGAGGACATACACAATTTAAAAAGATCAATATCAAGCAATGAAATAGAAGAAACCATTAAAAATCTACCATCCAAGAAAAGCCCAGGACCAGATGGATTCTCAGCCGAGTTCTACAAGACCTTCAAAGAAGAACTCATTCCAATACTTCTCAAAGTATTCCAGGAAATAGAAAAGGAGGGTACCCTATCAAACTCATTCTATGAAGCTAATATCACACTCATACCCAAAACAGGAAAAGACACATCAAGGAAAGAAAAATTTAGACCAATATCCTTGATGAATATAGATGCTAAGATCCTTAACAAAATATTGGCAAACCGTATCCAAAAAACATATTAAGAAAATTGTGCACCACGATCAAGTGGGGTTCATTCCTGGAATGCAAGGATGGTTTAACATCTGTAAATCAATAAACGTAATCCATCATGTCAATAGACTTAAGGATAAGAATCATATGGTTATTTCAATTGATGCAGAAAAAGTGTTCGACAAAGTACAACACCCCTTCATGCTCAAAACACTAGAAAAAATAGGGATAGTAGAAACATACCTGAACATTGTAAAGGCATGCTAAGCCCATGGCCAACATCATTCTTAATGGAGAAAAACTGAAACCATTCCCTTTAAAAACGGGAACAAGGCAGGGATGTCCTCTTTCACCACTTCTATTCAACATTGTCCTCCAAACTCTAGCTAGAGCAACTAGGCAGACTAAAGAAATTAAAGGGATATGAATAGGAAAAGAGGAACTTAAGCTGTCACTATTTGCAGATGACATGATTCTATATTTAGAGGATCCAAAAACTTCCTCCAGAAAACTTCTAGACCTCATCAATGAATTCAGCAAAATAGCAGGCTATAAAATCAACACACATAAATCTACAGCATTTTTATACGCAAGCGATGAAACAGCTGAAAGGGAAATGAGGAAAACAACTCCATTTGCAATAGCCTCAAAAAAATAAAATACTTGGGTATCAATCTGACCAAAGAGGTAAAAGATCTGTACAATGAAAACTACAAAACACTGAAGAAAGAAATTAAGGAAGACCTTAGAAGATGGAAAGATCTCCCATGTTCTTGGATAGGCAGAATTAATATTGTCAAAATGGCCATACTACCAAAAGTGCTATACAAATTCAATACAATTCCAATTAAAATCCCAATGATGTACCTCACAGAAATAGAGCAAGCAATCATGAAATTCATCTGAAAGAATAAGAAACCCAGAATAGCTAAAGCAATCCTTAGCAGGAAGAATGAAACAGGGAGTATCGCAATACCAGAACTTCAACTATACTACAAAGCAATAATAACAAAAACAGCATGGTATTGGCACCAAAATAGACAGATAGATCAATGGTACAGAATAGAGGACACGGTCACAAACCCAAATAAATACAATTTTCTAATACTAGACAAAGGGGCCAAAAATATGCAATGGAGAAAAGATAGCCTCTTCAACAAATGGTGCTGGGAAAACTGGAAATCCATATGCAACAGAATGAAACTAAACCACTATCTCTCACCCTGCACAAAACTCACCTCACAATGGATCAAGGACCTTGAAATCAGACCAGAGACCCTGCATCTTATAGAAGAAAAAGTAGGTCCAAATCTTCACCTTGTTGAATTAGGATCAGACTTCCTTAACAGGACTCCCATAGCACAAGAAATAAAAGCAAGAATCAATAACTGGGATAGATTCAAACTAAATAGCTTTCTCTCAGCAAAGGAAACTATCAGCAATGCGAAGAGAGAGCCTACAGAGTGGGAGAATATCTTTGCCTCTCATACTTCAGATAGAGCACTAATTTCCAGAATATATAAAGAACTCAAAAAACTCTACACCAAGAATACAAATAACCCAATCAACAAATGGGCTAAGGAAATGAACAGACACTTCACAGAAGAAGATGTACAAGCAATCAACAGATATATGAAAAAATGTTCACCATCTCTAGTAATAAGAGAAATGCAAATCAAAACTACACTAAGATTCCATCTCACCCCAATTAGAATGGCGATTATCAAGAACACAAGCAACAATAGGTGTTGGAGAGGATGTGGGGAAAAAGGTACACTCATACATTGCTGGTGGGACTGCAAATTAGTGCAGCCACTCTGGAAAGCAGTGTGGAGATTCCTTAGAAAACTTGGAATGGACCTACCATTTGACCCAGCTATCCCACTCCTCGGCCTATACCCAAAGGACTTAAAATCAGCACACTACAGAGATACAGCCACATCAATGTTCATAGCGGCTCAATTCACAAAAGCCAGACTATGGAACCAACCTAGATGCCCTTCAATTGATGAATGGATAAAGAAACTGTGGTATATATATATACAATGGAATATTACTCAGCTGTAAAGAATAATAAAATTATGGCATTTGCAGGCAAATGGATGAAATTGGAGAATATCATGTTAAGTGAGATAAGCCAATCTCAAAAATCCAGAAGAGGAATGATCTCACTGATAAGCGGATGATGACACTTAATGGGGGGTGGGAGTGGGACAAGAATGGAGGAAGGAGGGACTGTATAGAGGGAAAAGAGAGGTGGGAGGGGTGGGGGGAAGGAAAAAATAATGGAATGAATCACATATCATTATGTAAATTTATGAATATGCAAATGGTATGCTGTTACTCCATGTACAAACAGAAACAACATGTATCCCATTTGTTTACAATAAAAATAAATTTTAAAAAACCCTAATCCTCAAAAAACAGTAAGAAAAAATAACTACCTTCAAGAAATGCTAAAAATGAGAAAGCAGAAACAAATATGTAGAAATGTCCATGTATCAACCAGTACACATTCAAAAAATAAAAAAAACAAAACAGAATAGTCAATGAGGAAAAAAAAAAAAAATTTAGCAAGTGGACCAGGTCACAGAGCTTCAGCCGGCACAAACCAGGTTTTCCACAGTCCACAAAGCAACAGAAGAGGGAGCAGCAACTGCCCTGATCTCAGCTCCTCCCAAAGGTGCAAGAAAACTAGTTTCACACAGAAATAAATAACAGAAAAGCATGCAGGCCAAAGTCCAGCTAAAGTTGCTATTTTTAAAAAAAGAAAAGCAAGAAGGAAGAAAATAACATCCCTACAAACAAAAGAGGGATCAAAACTGTAACCCTCTAATCCAACATGAGATAAACGGCTTTTGTTTGTTTCTGTTTTGTTTTTTTTTTTTTTTAATTGTTTTATTTTGTTTTTGAGATGTGCCTTCTTATGTTGCTCAGGCTGGTCCCGAACTCCTGGACTTCAGTGATCCTCCCGCCTCAGCCTCCCAAGTGCTGGGACCACAGCAAATGGTATTTTTAAATGATACAAGACATGAAATAAAAACATAAGAACTGGAAAACTCAAAATGAGGTGCCAGGCAGCTTCTCCCTCGAAACCCGGAGACAGGTGTTTGGAAAATTGCTGGGCTGAATCTGCTGCAAAGGCGTGTGGTCCAGAGGCTGCTGGGAGTTGGTCCTTGTTCCCCTTCTCCTCAGTCCCAGAAGAAGGAAGGAAGGAAGGAAGGAAGGGAGGGAAGAAGGGAGGAAGGGAGGGAGGGAAAAGAGAGAGAAAGAGAAGGAGGGAGGGAACGAGGGAGGAAGGAAAGGTTGAAAGAAAAGGAAGGAAGGAAAGAAAGAGGGAAGGGAAGGTGAGGGGAGGGGGAGGGGTGAGGGAGGGAAAGGAGGAGAAGGGGAAGGGGAAGGGGAAGGGGAAAGGAAGGGGAGGAAAGGAGCCCAACATAGTGGCCCATGGCGCGCCTGTAATCCCAGCGGCTCAGGAGACTGAAGCAGGGGGATCACAAGTTCAAAGCCAGTCTCAGCAAAAATGAGACACTAGACAACTCAGTGAGACCCTGTCTCTAAATAAAATACAAAATAGGTCTGGGGATGTGGCTCAGTGGTTGAGTGCCCCTGGGTTCAATTCCCGGGGCCAAAAAAAAAAGAACTCCACGAGGCCCACTTCTAGGGAAAACACATACAGTTTGTGATTTTTTTTTTTTACCCTCCAGAGATTTACAAAATGTTCAAAGTGAAGATCAAAGAAAATCGCTTTCAGCTTTCAGTAGCGGGAGGATAACAAGTCATGGCAAAGGGAGGCGGGGAGCAAAAGGTGTGATTTTGAAACACATGGGAACATTCTGTTCTTAAGCAGGCCTGCCCTCAAGTGAAACCATTTTACCACAGCGTAACTGACGGTTTTATCAGAGCACAACAGCCGTGGGGAAGGTCGATACCTCACTCCAGTCCTCCCTAGCCATCTCTTCCCACCTATGGGGGTTGGGACTGAGAAACACTCAGTGAAGTTAGAAGTACAGAGGGACAGGATCCCTGAAAGTCCGGGACCTATCATAGGACAGTGCACCACTTCCTGTCCCCCTATGCCTGGCCACCAAATCTGTAAAGGCCTAGTTACCACAGTTCCTTTTGCCCAGTATGATGTCTGCCTTTCAACAAAATAAAATTACAAGGCATACTACAAGACAAAAAAAAAAAAAAAAACAGCTTGAAGAAACAGAGTAAGGATCAGAGCCAGACAGCTATGTCAAGGGTTTTGGAAGTATCAGACCACCAATTTAAATTTAAAATAACTATGCCTGCATATGCTAAAGGAACTAATGGAAGAAGTGCACAACATACACATAACTTCTATTACAACATATTAGTATAATTGTTATATTTCACTGTTAGTTGTTGTTGATCTTTTACTGTGCCTAACTGATAAGTCTTCAGCATAGGTATGTATAGAAGAAACATAATATGTATGTGGAGTTCAGTACTATCTGTGTGTCCAGGTGCCCACTGAGGATCTTGGACCATACCCTCCATGGACTACTGCATGTGAATACTCACTTTAACATCAGTGGTCTAGATAACCAACTAAAGACAGAAGTCATCAGCATGGATCAAAAAATAAGACTCAACTATATGTCATTTATAAAAACCCACTTGAATACAAAAGCACCTAAATTAAAAGTAAAGGAGTGCACAAATTTGCCAATGGTTTTCTGGATATGACATCAAAATCACATGCAACAAAGGTTAAAAAAAATAGATAAATGGTACTACATCATGCTTAAAATTTTCTGTGCATTAAAGGAAAAGAATGGAAGCAAATATTTGCAAATCATTCATAGGATAAGAGGTTAATCACCACAACATATAAAGAACTTCTACAACTCAACAACAACAAAAAATTTTGAAATGGCCAAATGAAAGGCACTTTTTTCAAAGATGTTATACAATAAGAAAGTATATGAAAAGATGTTTACCATCAACTAATCATTAGAGAAACACAAATCAAAATCAAAATGAGATACCACCTTGTACGCATTAGGTATCAAAAACAAGACAAAAAATAACAGAAACAGATGAGAAACTGGAGTATTTATACATTCTTGCCACTCTGGAAAATAGTATAGTGAGTTCTCAAAATATTAAAAATATAATTATCAAAAAATTGAGAGAGAGATCCAAGATGGAGACTAGAGGGAGGCTGTGTTCCTTGTCACTCGGTAACTTAGGTTTCAAGCAGAGGATATCTGTTTCTTGGTGAGGCAGTTTTTGCTGCTTATCAATCCCCTGCTGTTTACCTCATTTGTCTACTGTGATCACCTGCAGTCTGCCAGCATACCGATGCCTTTTTGAATGCAGATTGCTCACTGTCAGGCGCCTACCATCTGCCATTTGCCTGCCCTTGCCTGTCCATCACCTGCCCTTCACCTATCCATCACCCACTGTCAGAGGTTCACCTCCCAATCATCCGACAGCAGTCAGTAAACTGACGACAGACTGCCAGTGGAGTGCCAGCTGCCTGCTGTTGCCTGGAAGTTCACTGTCACAGTACCTGCAGGTTTGGTTACACGTGGCTGCTGCCATTTTGAGACAACAGCCAGGCCCTGTAGCACCCCTGGCTGGACTGACTAAGCCCCATCGCCAGGATCCCTCAGCCCGACCAATCATTCCCTGTCTCCCAGGCCCTCACATCGACTGACTGCTCCCCACCACCAGGACCCTCAGACAGGCTGGCCCCACCTCCAGGATCACACAACCAGACTGACCACACCCCACCTCCAGGACCCCTGCCCAACCAACCACACCCCACCTCCAGGACCTCCAGCCAACCATGCCCACACCCCAAGCTGAAACTCCCCATTTGCCAACACATTTGGAAGCCAGAGTGGCCATCTTGGATAATCCTGGTAGCTGTAACTCCCATCTTTAGGTGGGGCAAATATCATCCTGAGACACTTGCTGGAGACTGGAAGCTCATTGTCAGGTACCTCTCATGAATCAGTCTACTGAACTCTGGGAGGTCTGAATACTATGTGACTGTTATAGTATAGATTTTCTTTTTTCTCCTTATTGAAAAATTTTGTTTTTATTTCTTTACTCTTCTCGCTCTCTTTTCCTTTTGTTTACCTGTTCCCTCAGAGTCTCTTTCTCCCTTTTCCCATGCTAACAACCAACTTCTTTTGATGATACTATCACTCTTTCTATTATCTAGAACTCCTATATATTCTTTTCTTATGCCATTAACAGCTACATCCTACACCCCTCCACATCCTCTTTGTCCTCCATTAGAAACTGCAGACCTTATTGCAAATCTGTTTGTTATACTGAAGATAATAATTGAACTTATTCTGTTTATTATGACAATATCATTAAAGTCCTCATAGGGGCTATTTGGTCTAGGGTTGCATACTGTCTGAACTGGGCACCGTTAATATTGATCTCCCCCTTAAAGAAAAGGTTTTGGAAACCTATAGGGTCACTATAAGCCTATGGGGGGAAACTGCAATACCCCAGATCTGCACTGCTAGAGGGGAAGATACATGAACAACATGAAAAAACAAGGGAAGAAGTTCATCCAAACAAATTTAGATTCTATATTAATAGAATCCAGTGACAGTATGGTAGAAGAAATGTCAGAAAAGGCCTTCAGATTATAAATGATTAAGATGATTCATGAAGCAAAGGATAAGATAAGAGAGCAAATGCAGGCAATGAATGATCATACCAATAAGCAGTTGAAAGAGCAACTGCAGGAAGCAAAAGATCATTTTAACAAAGAGATAGAGATTCTAAAAGAACAACAAAAAAAAAAAAAAAAACAGAAATCCTTAAAATGAAGGAAACAATAAACCAAATTTAAAAACTCAATGGAAAGCATCACCAACAGATTAGACCACTTGGAAGACAGAAACTCAGACAATGAAGACAAAATAATTAATTTTGAAAATAAAGTTGCCCAAACAGAGAAGATGGTAAGAAATCATGAACAGAATCTCCAAAAACTATGGGACATCATGAAAAGACCAAATTTAAGAATTATCAAGATTGAGGAAGGCACAGAGATACAAACCAAAGGAATGAACAACCTATTCAATGAAATAATACCAGAAAATTTCCCAAGCCTGAAGAATGAAATGGAAAATCAAATACAAGAGGCTTACAGAACACCAAATGCACAAAATCACAACAGATCCACACCAAGGCACATTATAATGAAAATGCCTGACATACAAAATAAAATAGGATGTTGAAGACTGCAAGAGAAAAGCATCAGATTACATATAGGGGGAATCCAATACAGATAGCAGCCGACTTCTCAACCCAGACTCTAAAAGCTAGAAGGGCCTGGACCAACATATTTCAAGCTCTGAAAGAGCATGGTTGCCAACCAAGAATCCTATACCCAGCAAAACTAACCTTCAGATTTGAAGATGAAATAAAATCCTTCCATGATAAACAAAAGTTAAAAGAATTTACAAATAGAAAGCCTGCACTACAGAATATTCTCAACAAAATATTCCATGAGCAGGAAATGAAAAATAATGTAGGTCAGCAAAGGGAGAAACTACCTTAAAGGAAAATCCATTCAAAGGAGAAAACAAGCCAAGTTAAAAGCCAAAAATAAGCCCAAATGACTGGGAATAGAAATCATATCTCAATAATAACCCTGAATGCTAATGGCCTAAACTCATCAATCAAAAGACATAGACTGGCAGAATGGATTAAAAAGAAAGACCCAACAATATGCTGCCTTCAAGAGACTCATCTCACAGAAAAAGACATCCACAGACTAAAGGTGAAAGGATGGGAAAAAATCTACCATGCACACAGACTCAGTAAAAAAGTGGGGATTTCCACCCTCATTTATCTAATTCCATCCACTTTATCTAATTGGACTTCAAGCCAAAGTTAGTTAGAAGGGATAAAGAAGGACATTTCATACTGCTTAAGGCAAACATAAATGAGAAAGACATAATGATCGTAAATATTTATGCCCCAAACAATGGTGCATCCATGTACATCAAACAAATCCTTCTCAATTCCAGGAATCAAATTGACCACAACACAATAATACTAGGTGATTTTAACAAACCACTCTCACCACTGGATAGATCTTCCAAACAAAAACTAAAAAAGAAACCCATAGAACTCAATAGCACAATCAATAACCTAGACTTAACAGACATATATAGAATATTCCATCCATCAAAGAGTGAATTCACTTTCGTCTTAGCAGCACATGGAACCTTCTTGAAAATAGACCATATGTATGCCACAAAGCAGCTCTTAATAAATGCAAAAAACTAGAGATACTACCTTGTGTTCTATCAGATCATAATGGACTGAGAGTAGAAATCAATGACAAAATAAAAAACATAAATTACTCCAACACCTGGAGACTAAATAATATGCTATTGAATGAAACATGGATAACAGAAAACATCAGGGAGGAGATAAAAAAATTCTTAGAGGTAAATAAGAATGATGATACAACATATCAAAATCTCTGGGACACTATGAAAGCAGTACTAAGAGGAAAATTCATTGCATGGAGCACATTCAAGTAAAGAATAAAAAGTCAATGACTAAATGACCTAACATTAAAGCTCAAAGCCCTAGGAAAAGAAGAACAGAATAACAGCAAAAGTAGTAGAAGACAGGATATAATTAAAATCAGAGCTGAAATCAATGAAATTGAAACAAAAGAAACTATTCAAAAAATTGACAAAACAAAAAGTTGGTTCTTTGAAAAAGTAAACAAAATAGATAAACTCTTAGCCACACTAACAAAGAGAAGGAAAGAGAAAACTCAAATTACTAAAATTCATGATGAAAAAGGAAATATGACAGACACCACTGAAATACATAACATGAGAAACTACTTTGAAAATCTATATTCCAACAAAATAGAAAATACCAAAAACATCAACAAATTTCTAGAGACATATGCTCCTCCCAAACTGAATCAGGAGGACATACACGATTTAAACAGATCAATATCAAGCAATGAAATAGAAGAAGCCATTAAAAATCTACCATCCAAGAAAAGCCCAGGACCAGATGGATTCTCAGCCGAGTTCTACAAGACCTTCAAAGAAGAACTCATTCCAATACTTCTCAAAGTATTCCAGGAAATAGAAAAGGAGGATATCCTACCAAACTCATTCTATGAAGCTAATATCACACTCATACCCAAAACAGGAAAAGACACATCAAGGAAAGAAAATTTTAGACCAATATCCTTGATGAATATAGATGCAAAGATCCTTAACAAAATGCTGGCAAACCGTATCCAAAAACATATTAAGAAAATTGTGCACCACAATCAAGTGGGGTTCATCCCTGGAATGCAAGGATGGTTTAACATCCATAAATCAATAAATGTAATCCATCATGTCAATAGACTTAAGGATAAGAATCATATGGTTATTTCAACTGACGCAGAAGAAGTGTTCGATGGAATACAACACCCCTTCATGCTCAAAACACTAGAAAAAATAGGGACAGTAGGAACATACCTGAACATTGTAAAGGCTATTTATGCTAAGCCCATGGCCAACATCATTCTTAAAGGAGAAAAACTGAAACCATTCCCTTTAAAAACAGGAACAAGACAGGGATGCCCTCTTTTGCCACTTCTATTCAACATCGTCCTGGAAATACTAGCCAGAGCAATTAGACAGACTAAAGAAATTAAAGGGATATGAATAGGAAAAGAGGAACTTAAGCTGTCACTATTTGCTGATGACATGATTCTCTAAATTTAGAGGATCCAAAAAACTCCTCCAGAAAACTCATAAATGAATTCAGCAAAATAGCAGTTTATAAAATCAACACACATTAATCTAAAGCATTTTTATTCACAAGCAATGAAACATCTGAAAGGGAAATGAGGAAAACAACTCCATTTGCAATAGCCTCAAAAAAAAATAAAATATTTGGGAATCTATCTAACCAAAGAGGTGAAAGATCTCTACAATGAAAACTACAAAACATTGAAGAAAGAAATTGAAGAAGACCTTAGAAGATGGAAAGATCTCCCATATTCTTGGCTATGCAGAATTAATATTATCAAAATGGCCATACTTCCAAAGGCACTATACAGATTTAACCAATTCCAGTTAAAATCCCTATGACATTTTTCATAGAAACAGAAAAAGCAATCACGAAATTCATCTGGAAGAACAAAAGACCCAGAATAGCCAAAGCAATCCTGGGCAGGAAGAGTAGATGCAGGAGGTATCACTATACCAGACATTAAACTCTACTATACAGCAATAGTAACAAAAACAGCATGGTATTGGCACCAAAATAGACAGGTAGACCAATGGTACAGGATAGAAGACATGGAGACAAACCCACATAAGTACAGTAACCTCATACTAGACAAAGGTGCCAAAAATTTACAATGGAGAAAATATAGCCTCTTCAATAAATGGTGCTGGGAAAACTGGAAATCCATAAGCAGTAAAATGAAACTAAACCCCTATCTCTCACCCTATACAAAACTCAACTCGAAATGGATCAAGGATCTAGGAATTAGGCCCGAGACCCTTCATCAAATAGAAGAAAAAGTAGGCCCAAATCTCCATCATGTTGGCTTAGGACCAGACTTCCTTCACAAGACCCCCATAGCACAAGAAATAAAAGCAAGAATCAATAAATGGGATAGATTCAAACTAAAAAATTTTTTCTCAGCACAGGAAACAATCAATAATGTGAAAAGAGAGCCTACAGAGTGGGAGAAAATCTTTTCCACACACACTTCAGACAGAGCACTCATCTCCAAAGTTTATAAAGAACTTAAAAAATTTTACACCCAAAATACAAAGAACCCAATCAATAAATGGGCTAAGGAAATGGGCAGGCACTTCACAGAAGAAGATACACAGGTGATCAACAAATATATGAAAAAGTACTCATCATCCCTAGTAATTAGAGTAATGCAAATTAAAACCACCCTAAGATTTCATCTAACTCCAATTAGAATGGCTATTATCAAGAACACAAGCAATAATAAGTGTGTGGATGTGGGGAAAAAGGCACACTGATACATTGCTGGTGGAGTTGCAAATTGGTACAGCCACTCTGGAAAGCAGTATGGAGATTCCTCAGAAAGCCTGGAATGGACCCACCATTCAACCCAGCTATCCCACTCCTCAGCTTATACCGAAAGGACTTAAAATCAACATACTATAGTGATGCAGCCACATCAATGTTCATAGCAGTTCAATTCATAATAGTTAGATTGTGGAACCAACCTAGATGATGTTCAATTGATGAATGGATAAAGAAACTGTGGTATATATACACAATGGAATATTACTCAGCCATAAAGAAGAATAAAATTACGGCATTTGCATGTTAGTGGATGAAGTTGGAAAATATCATGCTAAATGAAATAGGCTGAACTCAAAAAACCAAAGGCTGAATGTTTTCTCTGATTAGTGCATAACAAAATATAATGATTGAGGTTGGTGTTGAGGAAGAGAGGAATGAAGGAACTTTGGATAGTGTAGAGGAAAAAGGGGTGGGAGGGGGTGGGAATGGAAAAACAGTAGAATGAAACAGCCAGTATTACCCTATATATATGTACGATCACATGAATGGTGTGAATATACATTGTATACAACCATAGAAATGAAAAGTTGTACCCCATTTGTGTATAATGAATCAGCATGCGCCTGTAAAAATAAAAAATATTTTAATTAAAAAATAATCAAATTTTCAAAAATGTTTCAGAAAACCCATTTCTGGACACATATCCAAAATAATGAAAGCAAGATTTTTAAGACATAGTTACAGAACCATGTTCATAGCAACATTATTCATAATAGCAAATATAGGTAGAGACAAAATATCTATTAATGAATGAATGGATAAACAAAATAACTGTATACTTACCAATGGTTATGATGATAAATCTTATGTTGTATATTTTTTACCAAAATTTGAGATTTTTTAAAATAAAAAGATTGAGAAAGATATACTATACTGAAACTATGAAAATAAAACTGGAGAAGATATATGTTCACATAGAACAGACAATGGAGGAAGAAAAATTATCAGGGATAAAGAGAAGCATTATGTAATAATTAAAAGCCAAAGCTCCAAAATGATATACAATTTTCAATGTGTAAGCACCTAACAATAGACCATCCAAATATATAAGGCAAAAAGTGACAGAAGTTCAAGAAAAAATCTACTATTATAATTGAAGATTCACCATCCCTTCCTCAGAAATAGATCAAGCAAACAGAAATTCAGTAAGGACAGAGTTGAACTTAATAGCACCATCAAAAAAATCTGGAAGTAATTGACCTCTACAGATTTTTTCATCCACCTGAAATATACCTTATTCTCAAGGTCACTGGAACATTCGCTTTGATCACATCCTGGACCATAAAACATGAGCTGAGAAATTTAAGAGTATAGAAATCATTCAGTATAGAAATCATTCTTGGACAGCATAGAACTGAACTAGAAATCAACAATAGATATGTTAAGATCAAAACAAACTTTTAAATAATACACGAACCAAAGAAGAAATCTCAAGAGAAATTTAGAAATATTTTGTATTTTATGAAAACCCAACTTATCAAAATCCGTGAAATGCAACGGGAGCAGGGCTTAGACGGCGATTCATGCCATTTAATGCATGTGTCAGAAAAGAAGAAACACCTACTACACTAAGCTTCTGTCTTAGGGAACTAGAAATACAAGAGCAAATTAAATCCATTATAAGCAGAAGAGAACGAATCATCAAAATCAGAACAGAAATCGGAATTGCAAACAGAAAATCAATAGAGAAAATCCACAAGGGACTGGGGTTGTGGCTCAGTGGTAGAGCACTCACCCAGCGTGTGTGAGGCCCGAGGTTTGATCCTCAGCACCACATAAAAATAAAGGTATTGTGTCCACCTACAACTAAAAAATATATATGTAATATATATTTATGTTTATATATAAATATATTTATATATTTTTATATATAAACTTTTTTTAAAAAAATCAATGGAATCATAAACTGGTTTTCTGAAAAGACCAATAAAATTGATAAGCCTCTAAGAAAAAAGAGAGAAAAGACAAATTACTTCCTTACCAGAAAAGATGAAAAGGACATCACCTAAGATCCCATAGACATTATGAGAATAATGAAGGAATTCTGTGAACAAATCTATGCTCACAAATTTGATAACTTATATGAAATGTACCAATTCTCTGAAAGACACAATCCTCCAAAATTCATGCAAGAAGAACTAGACAGCCAGGCATAGTGGTGAATGCCTGTAATCCCAGTGGCTCAGGAAACTGAGACAGGAGGATCACAAGATCAAAACCAGCCTCAGCAACTTAGCAAGGTCCTGCAACTTCGTGAGACCTGTCTCAAAATTTTAAAAAAGGGGGGGGGGGAGGGGCTGGGGATGTGGCTAAGCACCCCTTGGTTCAATCCTTGGAAGGAGGAGGAGGAAGAGAAGAGAAAGAAGAAGCAGGAGGAGGAGAAGGAGGAAGAAACAACTTTAATGGGCCTATATTTGTTAAATAAATTGAGTCATTAATAATCTTCCAAAAAAGTAATCACCAGGAAACAATGTGTTCACTAGCAAATTCTACCAAATATTTAAGGAAGAAATTATATCAACTCTACAATTTCTTCCAGAAAACAGAAGTTGTGAGGATGTTTCTTAACTCATATTGCCAGAATTATTTGAATCCCCAAGCCAAACAACACACACACACACACACACACACACACACACACAATATCTCATGAACAGAAATGCAAAAATCCTCCAAAAAATTAGCAAATTGAATTCAACAACATATGAAAAAAATCGCACAATATAATCAAGCAAGATTTATTCCAGGTGTGCATTGTTGAGTCATGTTCAAAAATAATGAATCCTAATCCATAATATAAACTGACTAAAGAAAAATATCACACAACTATATCAATAATTACATAAGAGGTATTTGACATAGTCCAACATCCACTTCTGATTTTAAAAAAGAAGAAAAAACTCTCAGCAAACTAGGACTAGAACAAAACTTTACACATCATAAAAATTTTTTTGCTTATGTCATAATTAATGGTGAGGAACTAGAAGCTTTCCTGATAAGATCAGGAACAAGACAAGGATGTCTCTCTCACCTCTCCATTGTGTTGAAAGTCCTAATTAATGCAATAAGACAAGAAAAAGGAAATAAAAGGTATAAATATTAGAAAGAAAGAAAGAAACCCAACTTTGCTCTCAAATGTCATGACTGTCTATATACAGAATCCTAAAGAACTGACCACAGAGATGGCTAATTAGAGGAAGTCTGAGTTTTCAGTTGCTCTGTGCCTCAGGATTCAAACAGCAGGAGTACTGCTTCTCAGCAAGTTGAGGGAAAGAGGGACTTCACTGAAATTCAATACCAGAGGTAGTCTTGTAGAGGCTCAGAAATTCAGGTGCATTGAACAAAGGGCAAGAAAAAGAACATTGGAACCAAGCTGGGTGTAGCGGCAGCAGCAGCACCAGTCCCACACAGAGGGGACAGATTACACAGAGAGAGAAACACAGTAGACAACTTTTTATGGAAAATCTGTAGAACGGAAGAGCAACCTGAATTTAGCAGATGCAGAGGCTTCACAGCGAACTGGAATTTGAAGAGTGCTCTGTGTCTCTGAAGTGGCAGGAGGAGAGCTAAGACTGGGAGCCATCCTGAGGAGGCCATGCTGAGTTTGCTGCTGCAGGAACCCAGCAGATCATAACAAATACTGCCATACTTCCCAGCAAGCCATATAGTAACCCACCAGAAGGTTATTGAAATAGGTACTGAGATTGTACCAAGGGAATTCAAGTCAGAGATGTGGAGGGGAGTACAGCTCACTTTCCCTTTGATTCTGGTGGCTCATATGATGAGCTCACATGACTAGCTGAAGAGGGTCAGTAAACTGAACAGGTGAACATGACTACACTGGGGACTGAGCCTGAGAAGGCCATAATCATGAGCAGGAGAGTATGTGAGACCTGGGGACGACTGGTTCCCCTGCCATTAAAGTAGAATGCTTTGGACACTCCTGAGAACCAGACTCCCAGCAAAGACCAGCATCTGCCTGGCCCTAGGGATGTGTTGATCTAATCTCCCCAGAGCAGGTGCCACCCAACAGAGTTCCAAAGTCCTATTTAGAACTAAGCCCCATCCACCAGAACTCCCTCGTTAAAACTCTGCAACATGCCCACCATGGGAGGCATTGATCTTTCTATTGAGACAAAATCCCAGCCAAGAGTGCTTCCCGTTACATCCTATATTACACTGGTGAGAGGGGAAGCTGACAAGCATTTTAACCAGCTTCAGTTTTAGTCAACTTCAGCTCACAGCTTGGTGAGCAACACACACCAACAACCCCAGCTTTTGCTCTCCCTAAGGGGTACACAGCCCAAGAGGAAACAAGGACTGGGCACAGGTATTGTTCATCCATTTTGACCACCTCATTGGAGATCTTTTTTTTCATTAAGATTTTTTTCCCTTTTATTTTTTTATTTCTTGGTATTCTTGCTCTGCTGATTGATTCCTGGAGAGAGAGAGAGAGAGAGAGAGAGAGAGAGAGAGAGAGAATTTGTCAGTCGAGATTGCTATATCCAGCAAAGTTATCCTTCAGAATCAAAGAAGAAATTAAAACTTTCTAAGATATGCAGAAACTAAAAGAATTCATAATGACTAACCAAGTACTATGGAAAATACTGAAAGAAATATTACTCACAGAAGAAATGAAAAATAAACCCCAGATCACACAAATGGACAAATCTCATTTGAAGAGTAGCGAAGCAAATGAGAAACAGGAGCAAATTAAACATTAGAAATAAATCAAAATGATAGGAATTAATAAACATCTCTCTATAATAACATTGTAAATGGTCTCAAATCTTTAATTAAAGGATATAGACTAGCATAATGGATGAAAAAACAAGATCCAACTACATATTGTTTGTAAGAGATTCACTTCACAGGAAAAGAGAGTCACAGAGTGAAAGTAAAAAAATGGAAATTTATGTACCATGCAAATGGAACCCAAAAACAAGGAGTAGATACTCTCATATCTGACAAAGCTGACTTCAAGTCAAAATTAAACAGAAGAGACAAAGAAAGTCACTTCAAACTAGTAAATGGAATAATTCAATAAGAAGATATAACAACAATAAATATTTATGCCCCCAACATTGATGCACCTAAATACCTTTAAAAAAGACACTACTTGACTTAAAGACTTAGGTAGACTTCAGTACAATAATATTGGGTTATTTCAACACACCTCTATCACCAATAGATAGGTCATCCAGACATAAATTAAGTAGAGTAAAAAAAGTAAAACGTATTACCTAACTTACCTAAAACAAATTATAAATCAAATGGACTTAAGAGACATCCACAGAATATTTCATCCAACAATAGATAAAGTCTCAGCTACTGATGGAACCTTCCCCCAAACAGACCATATTTTAGGCCACAAAGCAAATAAAAAATTGATATATTTTCTTGCATCTTATCAGATCATAATGGAATGAAACAAAAAAAAACCTACAGAAACTACATAAACATATGAAGACTGAACAATACAATTTTGAATGATGAATGGGTGATAGAAGAAATCATGGGAGAAATTAAATTCTTAGAATGGTAACACACTGGAACTTCTTGGATACTATGAAGGCAGTTATAAGAAGAAAGTTTAGCTATGAGCGCCTACATAAGAAAATCAGAAAGATCACATATAACCTAATGATGCAGCCAAAGGCCCTTGAAAAGCAAGAACAAACCAATCCCAAAACCAGTAGAAGGAATAAAATGATTATTATCAGAGTTGAAATCAATGACATACAGAATCAGGAAGAAAACAATACCAAGGATCAATAAAATGAAGAGTTGGTTCTTTGAAAAAATAAACAATATTGGTAAACTCCTAACCAAACTAACCACAAGAAAAATAAATAAGACCCAAATTTTTAAAATTAGAGAGGAAAAATGAGAAATCACTGCAGACATCACAGAAATCCAGAGAATCATTAGGGGTTATTTTGAAAACTTATATTTCAATGAATTATAAAACCTATAGAAATGGATACATTTCTAGACACATATGACCTACCAAAGGTAAATGAAGAGGATGCAAAACCTAAACAGAATAACTAGCAGTGAGATAGAAGCAGTGATAAAAAGCCTTCCAGCAAAGAAAAGATCAGAACCCAATGGATTCTCAGCTGGATTCTACCGGATCTTTAAAGAAGAACTAATGCAAATGCTTTTCAAACTATTCCATGAAATAGGGATAGAACTCTACCGAATTCATTCTGTGAAGTCAGTATTACCCTCATACCAAAACCAGAAAAGAACATATCAAGGTAGAAAAACTACAGACAAATATACCTGATGAATTTAGATGTAAAAATTCTTAAATAAAATAGCATCAAATCATATTCAACATCACATCGAGAGGTTTGTACATAATGATAAGCTGATTTTATTCCAGTGTTACAAGTATCGTTTAACATATGCAAATCAAATAATGTAATTTGCCACATAAATAAAATGGACAGATATCACCTGATTATTTCAATAGATGCAGAGAGAGCCTTTGACAAAATTCAGCACCCATTCATGGTAAAAAAAACACTAAAGACTCTAGGGGTAAAAGAAACTTCCCTCAATATCATAAAAGCTATATATGACAAACCCAAATCCAACATTATAGTAAATGAGGAAAAACTGAAAGTATTTTCTTTAAAATTCAGAACAAGACAAAGATGTCCATTCTCACCACTCTTATTAAATTTAGTACTAGAAATTATAACCAGAACAGTGGACAAGAGAAGGAAATAAAAGGGATAAAAATAGAAAATGGAGAAATTAAATTATCATTGTTTTCAAATGGCTTGCAGATGATATGATCCTATATTTGAAAATCCCAAAATCTCCACCAGAAGAATGCTAGAGCAAATAAACAAATTCAGCAAAGTGACAGGTTACAAAATCAACATACAAAAATCAATAGTTTCCTATACACAAATAATGAATCTGTTGAAAAAGAAATCAGGAAAACAATCCAACTCACAAGAACCCTAAAAAAAAAAATCTAGGAATAAATAAATCAAGGAGGTGACAAAAGTAAAAACCATAAGACACTGAAGAAAGAAATTGAAGAAGACACAAAAAGATGGAAAGAACTCCCATGTTCATGGATAGGCAGAATCAATATTGTTTAAATGACCATATTACCAGAAGTAACACACAAATTCAATGTAATCCCCATCAAAATGACAATGACTGGGTCTGGGGATATAGCTCAGTCGGTAGAGTGCTTGCCTCACATTCACAAGGCCCTAGGTTCAATTCCCAATGCTACAAAAAAAAAAAAAAAAAATGACAATGATATTCCTCAGAGAACTAGGAAAAAAAAAATACTAAAAAAAAAAAAAATTAAAAAAAAATTTAAAAAAATTTAAAAAAATTTTTAAAAAGGTACTAAAATGTATTGGAAGAATAAAAAACCCAAGATAGCCAAAGCAATTCTGCCAGAAAAGCAAGTAGGAAGCATCACCACACCTGACTTCAAATTACATTACAGAGCTACTGTAACAAAAACTGTATGGTACTGGCACAAAAACAGACCCAGAGCCATTGGAACAGAATAGAAGACACAGAGACAACCCACACAGATACAGTCATCTGATCCTTGACGAAGGTGCCAAAAACATGTTGGAGAAAAGACAGTCTTTTTTTAACAAATGGTACTGGGAAAACTGGTTATCCAGAAGAAAGAAGCTAGATCCTTCTCTCATCCAGCGCAAAAGTCAATTCAAAGTGGATCAAAGCTCTAGGAATTAGACCAGAAACCATGTGACTCTTAAAAGAAAATGTAGGGACAAAACTCCAAAATGTAAGTGTAGGCAACAACTTTCTCAAAAGAAGACCTGTAAAGCTTAGAAAATAATGACAAGAGTTAAGAAATGGAATGGCAGCAAATTAAAAAGCTTCTGCCCAGCAAAGGAAAATCAGGAATGCAAAGAGAGAAGCTACAGAAGGGGAGAAAATCTTTGCTAGCTACTCTGCTGACAGAGGATTAATCTCCAGAATATATAAAGACCCTGAAAAACTTTACACCAAAAAAAGTATACCAACTAATAAGTGGGCAAATGAAATAAACAGAGACTTCTCAAAAGAAACAAAAGGGCCAACAAATATATAGGAAGATGATCAACATCTTTAGCAATTAGGGAAAAACAAATCAAGAAATTTCCTCTCACTCCAGGCAGAATGGCAGTCATCAGATATATATTTGGTGACATGAATGGTGTGAATCTACACTGTGTTCAACCATAGAGATGAAAAGTTGTACCCCATTTGTGTACAAGCAACCAAAATGTCATCTGCAAAAATAAAAAAAATTAATAAAAAATATTTTTAAAAAAGAATACAAATGATAAGAAATGCTGGAGTAGATGTGGGAAAAAAGGAACATCTTTACTCTCTGGATGGGACTGTAAATTAGTACAATCACTGTGAAAATCAGTACGGAGGTTACACAAAAGACTGGGAATGGAACCACTATACGACCCAGCCATGCCACTCCTCGGTATTCATCCTAGTTAGTCAAATAATGGAACAAGCCTAGGTGTCTGTCAGTGAATGGATGATTTTTTTTAAGTGGTATAGACACCATGGAGTTTTATTCGACCATAATTATGTCACTTGCAGGAAAATGAATGGAACTAGAGACTATTATGTTATGTGAAAAAAGTCGAACTCTGAAGGCCAAGCATTGTATTTTTCTCTCACATGCAGAAGCTAGAGAGGAAAAAGAAAAAGTGGGAGGGATCTCATGAAAATCAAAGGGAGATCGGTAGAGGAAAGGGACCAGGAGGGAGAAGGGAAGGACTGAGGGGTGATATTGACCACAGTATATTGTTACATTGTGTGCACGTACGAATATGTAACAACCCACCCCATCATTATGTACAGCTATAATGCACCAATCCAAACCATGAAAAATAAAAGAACTGACCAGAAAAAAACCCTGGAACTAATAATTGGTAACAGCAAGGTTGCAGGATACAAGGTTAATATTAAAAGGTTGATTGCTTTCATAAATAAAAGCAGTAAGCAAGCAGGAACTCTCTGTACTCAAATTTTTTATTTGTTCTACCTACTTATACATGACCAAATGCATTTTCACACATCATACATAAATGGAGTATAACTTCTCATTTTTCCAGTTGTACATGACATAGAGTTATACTGGTCATGTAAACATATATGCACATAGGCTAATAATATCCAATTCATTCTACTATTCCTCCTACCCCAAAATTCCCTCTCCTCCTCTCCCCTCTTTCTAAACCTCTGTTCATCTCTAGTGAACACCCTTATTGTGAATTAGCATCCCCATATCAGAGAAAACATTCAGTCTTTGGTTCTTTGGGATTGGCTTATTTCCCTTAGCGTGATATTCTCCAGCTCCATCCATTTACCAACAAATGCCATAATTTCATTCTTCTTTAAGGCTGAGTAAAATTTCATTGTGAATATGTACCACAGCTTCTTAATCCATTCATCTGTTGAAGGGCACTTAGGTTGGTTCCATCATTTAGCTATTGTGAATTGAGCTGCTATGAACATTGATATGGCTGTGTCACTGTAGTATGCTGATTTTAAGTCCTTTGTGTATAAATGGAGGAGTGGGATAGCTGGGTCAAATGGTGGGTCCATTCCAAGTTTTCTGAGGAATCTCCATACTGCTTTCCAGAGTGGCTGCACCAATTTGCAGTTCTACCAGCAATGTATGTGTGCTCAATTGTTTTGTAAACCATAAAACTGCTTTAAAACATAAAGACTTTTAAAGGAGAAATTTAAAAAGTGATGAAAATGATTAGAGAAGAACTAACGAATATTGAAGATAGGAGCCAGGCACGGTGGCACACGCCTGTAATCCCAGCAGCTCGGGAGGCTGAGGCAGGAGGATCACAAGTTCAAAGCCAGCCTCAGCAAAAGTGAGGTGCTGAGTGACTCAGTGAGACCCTGTCTCTAAATAAAATACAAAATAAGGCTGGGGATGTGGCTCAGTGGCCGAGTGGCCGAGTGCCCGAGTTCAATCCTGGTACTCCCCCAGCAAAAAAAAATTTTGAAGATAGGCAAAGAAGAGTCAAACTATGACAAATAGTGATCCCCAAAGAAAATGAAAGACAACATAACAAGTACCAAAAACTGCAATTTAAGAAAACTTTGTCACTGTATGGAAAAAAAATGTTCTGAAACTATATATTTTTTTAAACAACACACCTACCAGTGCAATGATGTATGCCTGTGTCCCAGCAACTCCAGAAGCTAAAGCAGGATGGCTTGAGTCTAGGAGTTCAGGACTACCCTGGGCAATATAGTAAGATCCTGTATAAACAAATAACAAGTGACTTGGGAGCTGAGGTAGGAGGATCACAAGTTCAAGGCAAGCTTCAGTGACTTAGCAAGACACAAGCAACTTAGCAAGACCCTGTCTCAAAATTAAAAAAATAAAGAGGGCTGGGGATGTAGCTCAGTGATAAAGTGCCCCTGGGTTCAGTCCCCAGAATAATAATAATAATAATAATAATAATAATAATAATAAAAATAATGCAATAAAAGAACATGCTATGGGCCTAAGAATGTTGACCAAGAATGACCCATATCATAAAGATTCTAATGAAACTACTAAACTACTATAGTTTAAAGAAAAAGAGAAATCCTTGAGCACTTAGGCAAAAAATAGTAAATGAGTTATAACAGCAGGAAAATTAGATTATCATGACATGTTTCCATACCAAAAGTTCTCCAGAAGAAAACAGAAACATATTTGAGATACCTAGAAATAGAAAACATGAGCCAAGAATTTCATAGCTGTCATTCAAGGATGAAGGATATAAAATGTAGAGACTATTGGTCTCGTGAGCCCTCTTTAAGAAACATACTTAAAAGTGAGCTTCAGAGGCTGGGGTTGTGGCTCAGTGGTAGAGTGCATGCCTAGCATGTGTGAGGCACTGGGTTCAATTCTCAGCACCACATATAATTAAATGAAAAAAAAAAAAAAAGTCTATCAACATCTAAAAAAAATATTTTTTTTTAAAAAGTGAGCTTCAACATAATGGGGGGTGGGAGTGAGGCAAGAATGGAGGAAGAAGGGACTTTATAGAGAAAAAAGAGGGGTGGGAGGGGTGGGAGGAAGGAAAAATAACAGAAGGAATCAAACACCATTACCCTATGTGAATGTATGATTACACACATGGTATGCCTCTACTTCATGTACAAACAGAGAAACAAGTTGTACCCCATTTGTTTACAATAAAAAAATAAAAATAAGTAAATAAATAAAAAGTGAGCATCAGTCAGGCAAAATGACTAAGGAAACATTTAATATAAGGACTGGTGATAAGCATGTAGTTATTTATAGAACTAATACTAGGTGAGGGATAAAAGGAAAAGCTGATAATGGGACAATATGAATCGCTTTTTTTTGCAACATCAGGAATCAAACCCAAGGTTATGTAAGTGCTCTCCCACAGACCTACATCCCCAGCCTTGCAAAATACATAATTTAACTGCCCTCAGTGATAACTATTATTAATTATTCTGGAGGTGTTTTGTGTCGATGTGGGCTGAAACAAATGAGTAATTATGGCATATTCTAAATTTTTCATGTTTGGGGGTTAAAAGTAAGTATTTTGTATAAACTCATGAAATATATGATCTAAAAAGACAAAAAGGGCCCACGAACCCTCGAGATCTTAGCTCTGTTCACTAAAGGAGACCAAACGCAATAGGAACCTGAGAGCTTTGATCATCTAGCACACAGATTGCCAAAAATAACCATTTTCCACAAAGCAAAAAGAGGGCTTCCTGGGAAATTTTCTCATTTCTGTTTGGGGGCAGCAAAAGTAAATATGGGCCTAGAATATCTTGTCATACTACATAAGGGGAAGTTATCAAAGTACTATGGTGTAAAAAGAACCCAGCGTAAATTTGAAGAAGTTCCCACTAGCCAGAAACGGGACAATTCAAACTTCCAAAAGGATAATAGCAATTGAGTAAAACCCATCAATTAATGAGTTCATAATTATATTTAAGATTGTTTAAAAAAAACTAATGGGCAACCTTGAGAGAATGATATGAAACCAACTCATTATCTTAAATGAAACATTTAGTCTGCCTTCCCACATAAACTGTACTATGGGTAATAAAATAGTAATGAGGATACATGCCTCTTTATAAAGATACTCTAATAAATGAAAAAGAAGTTGAAAAATTATAATATCATCATTCTTCAATCCCCAATGAATTAATAAATGTAGGCATTTAGCATTAATGGCTGCTAACATCACAAGAAGAGAGAGGACCAGATATTGTGTGCCTACTGGTGAAAGGACAGAGCGCTGCAGTCTTGCCAAAGGTATTGGACCCAAGCCTAATCCAGTCTCTGAATCTAGCTGCCTATTTTCTGGAAATAAAAAGACTAGAACAGGACTAGGGAGGTAGCTCAGTGGAAGAGTGGTTGCCTAGCATGTGAGGCCCGAGTTCAATCCCCAACACCTCCTAAAAAAAGAAAAAGAAAGAAAAGGAGAAAGGACCGGAACAAAGCACTGAAACTGAACCTCACATGTGCATCCGCAAAGTCCAGTCTATGGGGAACTGCCTCTCAAACAGCCCAGTTCTTCAGTAGATAAAATCAGAGGGAAAGGAAGGGACGGAGAAGATCTGTATCTTAAAAGACACCTAGAAGATATGTGATCATTTTCAAGACTAAGCTGTGTTGTCTAGACATGGACACTGGATAAAACTGGAAAATACATGTACACATGATAAATTATAAAATAACATAAGGAAATGATCACTATAAGTTCAGGATCAGGTTTTTGAGTTCTGATTAAAATGGAGCAATAGGGACCAGATTTGCCCTCCTGTAAAAAATAACTTGAAATACTAAGTCAAACATATGAAGGCAGAAAAACACTGTTTTCAGACACTGGATAGAATTCTTCAAAGAATATTAGCAAAGGAAGTGAGCTCAAAATTGCCCCAGCTTACTGATGAAGAGAATATACAGGTGGAACCCAAAGAGGGGGACCAACAGGCTCCCTGAGTTAAGGAGGCAAAACTGGGAGTTTAAGGAGGTCAATGTAGCTCCAGCGTACAGAGCAGGTACTGCAGAGGAGACGGGTGCACAGAGAGAGCTCCAGAGAGGGGAAAAGGGCACCCCTTGAATACTCAGCAGCAGTGACCGCATGAGACTTGAGAAAGAACCACTGGGAAAAAGCAAGGTGAATATTTTGGGGGAATTTACATAGAACCAGGGCAAGCCCATGGTCTTGCCCACCACCATAGAAAGGCTTGTCATTCACAAGGCATTGAACAGTGAGACAAATCAGCCCTAGAACAAAGCCTCTCCGATCCCACTTAACAAAGCTTAAAAGCAAGCCTCAGAATGATCAAACTGTTTCCAAGTAACTTAACTACATCTGAAATAAACTCAAGAATGTTTGCAAGAATGCAAAATATTCAGTACATTGCATTATAAAATTCACAATGTCTGGATCCAATAAAAAATTATCAGATATGGAAAGGAAGAATACAACTGATAATGAATAGATTAAAAATACAACTGATAATGAATAGATAAAAAATAAAACAAATGATGGAATTAGTAGGTGAGATGTAAAAGTTATTAAAATTATAGTCTATATATTCAATAAAGTAGAGGGGGAAGTTGAGCATGTTAAAGACTTGAAAATACATTGTTAAAAGACCCAAATAAATCTCTAGAGTTGAAAACTACAACAATGAAGATTTTGTAAACACACTGGGAAGGAAGAATACCATGTTAGCAAACATATTGCAAAAGAAAAAGTTAACAAACTTGAAATCAAAACAGGGTAACACAGAGGGGAAATAAGGACATGGGGAAAAAACAGCATAAGAGAGCATTAGGATAACTTCCAGCAGCCTAAAAATGTATAATTCAAGTCCCCAAAGGGCAAGAAAGGGGAAAACAGGACAAAATAAATTTTTTGAAGAAATAATAGCTGACATTTTTCCAAATCAGATCAAAATTATTGAAAACTAGATTTAAGAAGCACAATGAACCCAAAGTACAAGAAATAAGAAATAAATTCTACCAAGGCATATCAAAATAAAATAGCTTAAAACCAGTGCTAAAACCAAATCTTATAAACAGACAGAACAAAGATAAAAATACAACTGTCTCTGCGATGGGAACAATGTAAGCCAGAAAACCATAGAGCAACATTTTCCAAATTCTGAATGATGCCAACAACAAAAACTATCATTACATAATTTTATACCCAGCAAAAATATCTTACCAAAAAAAAAGTGAATTAAAGACTTTTTCCAGGCATAGAAAAACTGAAAGAACCTCACTTTAGGAAATGTTAAAGGAAACTCTTCAGGAAGACAGAAAATCTGGGTGGAATTTTGGATCTATACAAAAGAATAAAGAGCACCAGAAATGGTAAACATATGGGTTAATAGAAAAGGGGGGGGGGTATTTTTTCTTTTAAAAATAATCTCTTTAAGAGATCATTGACAGTTTAAAGCAAAAATAGTAATGATGTATTATGGGGTTTTAACATATATGGATGTTATAAATGACAAAATGTTAGATATATTGAAAGTAAGAATGGGAAGCCAGTGGGTTGAGGTGGTGTGGGGGCCTATGGAGGAACTTCTTTCCATTTGGGCATTTGTTTGATAATTCATGTTAATACATACATTTGTGTTGTTCTCATGATTTTTTATCTTATAATGTGAAAGTTTTAAAAGCAATTAAAAGTGAATCACTCCATCTTTATGAATTGTATAGATGTGTAGGGAAAAAAAGATCAAAAAGATATCAAGTGAGAAGTTAACACCCACTCATGGGTGTTGGGATAAAGAATGATGGTTGATTTTCTAGCTTTTCCAAAATGCCTCCAATGACTATCTTCACTTTTGTCATTAAGAAAAAATAAATAAAAATAAATATTTTAAGTGGAAACATTTTATCCACAAATTGTACCTATGTTCCTCGGGAGCAAATTCATACCTCTGGACTACTTTCACTATCTCTGCTACTTTCCTTTCATTGCATGGATGCAAATTCAAGGACAGTCTTGGTAACTTAGCAAGACCCTGCCTCAATTTTTGTTTTGTTTTGTTGTGGTGCTGGGGTTTGAACCCAGGGCCTTGTGCATGCAAGGCAAGCACTCTACCAACTGAGCCATATCCCCAGCCCCTGACTCAAAGTTTTAAAATTAAATAAAAAGAACTCGGGATATAGCTCAATGGTAGAAGATACCCTGGGTTCCCAGGACTACAAAATAATAAATGAATAAATAAATAAACAAATAGACCTTCTTGTTCTAAATATTTGACTGAGAGGAGATGCAAGGTGAAGGGTACTAATTCCAAAGCCAGCACTGGCAATCTGCTACCCTTGGGATTTTGCTCAGAGGCTCTAACACGGTTCAGAGGATTTTTTGGCTGCTTGTATGAGCAAGAAGACCGAGGTATTGCATTTACAAATTCTATCGAAAGATCCCTGTACTTTTAACTCCCCATACAAAAGGAAAAGAGTGCCTCTAAATTTCATCTGACAGAAACCTTTTATCTGTACCCAAAACAAGAACAATCCTAAATGAAGACTGCCACAAACCTTTAGCATCACCAAAGACTGTCCCAAGGGAGAGGAAATCAACAGAAGGAAAATACCAGGCTTGACTAGAAATCTGAGGACCTGATAAAGACACAGCCTACCCCAAATTAACTGCTCCCAGAGCAAGCAGGAGAGCGGAGAAAACACCATGACATCTGCTGTTTGTGAATGACTAGGGTTGACTCAAGCACGATTAGCCACGGAGAATATCAACCCTCTTATATTTCTCAAGAACACATCTCACACATTCTAAAGGATGACAGTGTACTTAAAATGAAAGGAATGCTCAGGTTGATTACTGATTTACAAAAAAAAAAAAATTTACAAATATGCAAAGGAGTGTCATAAGGTACACGGGATGTCATGTGACCTCACTGAGCATAGTAAAGGTTTCTTTGTGATAACAGAATTTTTAAATTGGGATTTTTATCTCATCTTTGAGAAATATAAGAAAAAAATTTAATACTTCCAAAAGAGGTGTTGGGAGCTGTTAATTCAATTGAATTATGAATACACACAATGGTTTTCAGGATATGTGTGAGCTAAAGGTTATCGGGACACTCGCTCTGCTTGGAAAATGAAAACAGGTGCGTGTGGAGGTTACTCTCCAGAATTCATTCTAAAACAGAAATTGTTTTTTTAAAAAATGATGGGTGAGCATCTGTTTCTTTGGGTTCTGTGCTATCGTAGCCCTGTGGCCACATGGTTTGATGGAGCAAGCTCACACATGACTGCAGCACTTGGGAGCTTCATGCACAGTCCTTTAAGTCAACCCTCAGATGTATGATGCAGATCGGAAAACGTTTCCCAGACAGAGGACCACGAGCAACAACCCTTAACAGCCAGGTTCCCAGGAGCATATGGAAAGCAGGATTCCCAGAGGCTGCGCTCGGCAGTCACCATGAATGCAATAACACTTTGGACTTAAGCCTGCAGCCCTGCTCCTCGGCACTGGCGGGTTGGAAGTCAATGACTCCTGAGCACGTGTGGCAGCTGACACGGCAGTTCTGCAGGGATGTCTTTCTGGAAGTTCTTGAAGATACTCATTGTGACCATCCACTCTGATTCTCAGTAAGGTCGTTCTTGCTCACTTACCATATAATTTGGGAGTAATTTTATCACAACACAGAACAAAGCACAGAATACCCTTATCTAATGAGCTGAGGCGAAAGGAAAAACCTCAGGGAGAGGCCACATGGTGTTTAGAAAGAAAACTGGGTCTCCTGACAAAGCCGAGTCTAAGGACAGGCTGCTGTGACCTGGTACTGCTAAGGTAACTCATGAGTAAAATAGTCGAGCAGATTTACGAATACACCAGGGGATTCCAGGTAGACCTGGTCAACGTGCCCCTTCCAAGAAGACTGTCTTAAGAACACACACATCCACCATAGCAAGTACCTTTTTATGAAAATAAGCATGTGCAATAAAGAGATTGGCACTAGGCATGTAGTTTGATGTCAGAGTCCTTGCCTAGTATATGCAAGGACCTGGAATTGATCCCCAGCAGCACAAAACAAAAACAAAACAATTGGGCCATATTAACTTCCCCACTTAAACACAACTGCAACCATTTTGGGGGCGGCAGGGCAATGGGTACCAAGGATTAAACTTGGGGCACCTGACCACTGAGCCACAACCCCAGCCCTATTTTGTATTTTATTTAGAGACAGGGTCTCACTGAGTTGCTTAGTGCCTCACGCTTTTGCTGAGGTTGGCTTTGAACTTGCAATCCTCCTGCCTCAGCCTCCCCAGCCACTGGGATTACAGGCATGAGCCACTGCGCTGGGCAAAACTGCAACAATTTTTTTTTTTTTTTTTTGTGGTGCTGAGGATCGAACCCAGGACTTTGTGCTTGCAAGACAAGCACTCTACCAACTGAGCTATGTCCCCAGCCCAACAATTTTTATGTTACTCATTTTGGATTATATTTTAGCCTTTGACATCATATGAAATATCATATATATATATAGGTGTGTGTATATATATATGTACATATATATGTACATCTGTGAAGGATTGGTTCTGGGACCTCAACATATACCAAAATCCAAGGATGCTCAAATCCCTTATAAAAAATGACAAAGAGTGACTCAGGAGGCTGAGGTTGGAGGATCGTGAGTTCAAAGCCAGCTTCAGCAAAAACAAGGTGCTAAGCAACTCAGTGGGTCCCTGTCTCTAAGTAAAATACAAAATAGGGCTGGGGATACAGCTCAGTGGTCGAGTGCCCCTGAGTTCAATCCCCGGTACCACCCCCTCCAAAAAAATGATATAGTATTTGTGCTATAACCCATGTACATCCTCCTATATTTTTTAAATCATCTCTAAATTACTTATAATACCTAATACAATGTAAATGCTACTCAAAATAGTTGTTATACTGTATTGTTTAGGGAATAAGCACAAGGAAAAAAGTCTGTACATGTACATTTCAAAAATTTTTCCAAATATTTTCTACTCATAGTTGGTTGAATCCACAGATGCAGAGCCAATTTTACACATATGTATTAGATATGCCATATATATAACATATACAACATATATATATATACATACATACACACATATATATGATACACACACACACACACACCACAGACAAAACGATGGTAGGCGAGCTCACCTGGGCGGTGAGGTGGATGGAGAGAACCTAGAATCTAGAACTTCTCTCAGAAGGTGCAAGCTCTGGTCCCCACCACCCCGGGCTGCTACCTGGCTGTGTGATCTAGGGCACACAGGACAAGGGTAGATGGCAGGATCTCTCTGAGACTGCAAAGTGAGCGTGCCTCTTGGCAGAGAAACTCTCAGAGAAAGTGGGAGGAGAAAGGAAGACAGCGCCCCGCCCCGTACATTCTCACCATTGAAATGTAAATGTAAAAAGCCACCATTTCATCTCTCTTTCAAAACCATAGTTTCAACATACATCCTTAGTTTTGAAAATGTAGTAAGCTGTTCTGCTTATGCAGTAGAGAAATTTACAGTGCTGCTGCGTAAAAAGAAACATGATCCTGTTGCTGGGAGCCAGCAGGTCCCTGCTCCCCAGGTTGGAAGGGCCTTCCCCAGTCCCGAGTCTCACGTTAGGCCCTCCTGCTTTAGGGCCTCAGTCCACCATACCAAAGACACCTTCCTGTGCAGCTGCTCTCTTGGCCCCAGGGACCCAAAAGACTGGGACACTGGTCATGTCCCAGCGACCAGCTTCCAGCCTCTACCTCTAATCCAGCCTTCTCTCCTCTCTACTTACTGAAGTCCCAGGTGGCCTTCCACATTCAGCTCAGACACCAACTTCTTCATGAAATCATCATGGGGTGGGGGAAGGGATAGGGACACAATCCTGAGAGATGTGCAGCCACTTGGTGGTTTTAACTTTGCAAGGCAGCAAGTGACATTGGGGCTTCCTGAGGTCATCTAATAGTGGCACTAACACCAATAAAACAGTGAAGCTCAGTCAGGGAGTGTTGAGAGAAATCCTAGTTCTTGGCTGGTAGCAGTGCACGTCTCAAGATTTACCTGCCTTTATCAAGGACTGCAGGCAAAGAGCTGCTAATGAATGCCCCCTGGGCCCTTACCTGACTGAATCACTTTGGTCCTCCCCTGCCCAGGTGTTCTCACTTTATGCATCTCACCTGCAAAACCAGGCCTAGTCACAGCAGGAAGGAGAGACGAAGGGGAGAGAACTGGAAAACAAGAGACTTTAACCTATAAAGGATGTAGGGTGCGCTGCTCACTTCTTGGGACTTTAGAACATCAGCCATGGCCCCCTTCTCCCTCCCAGAGAGGTCTGTGTTATCACCTGTAAATAGAATCTGCTTGATATGCTAAGTCCTACTATAATGTTAGGATTAGCCTGCATACTCTTCCTTATAATACTTGCAGTTCTTAAATGTTTGTGGTCCATTTTCAACAAAAGAATCACAAGGGTTCAAGTCAATCGAGTTCTCCTGAAGGAATCCCTTGTCCAAATTAATAAAAATGGGGGAAATGTTGGGAGAAATCCTAGTTCTTGGCTGGCAGCAGTGAATGTCTCAAGTGTGTAAACCTGTGGGGAGGAGCGTTCCGCTTCAGCTACCTAGGAAAGTAAACAACTGCCCCAAATTGACTCAATGTCACCAAGGGATCCCTTATAGGAGCCTGGTGTTCTGATCCCCCGTGGCACATTGTGATCGGGCAAGAAACCTATAAAATATATAGCTGGTCCCACAGTAAACGAGTTTGCAGGCTGCTCACCACAAGCCTGCTTCCACCCAACTCCCAGAGTCTGGGTCTTGACTCTGCGCCCTCACCCCACATATGAGCTAGCCTGGCACAAGAGAAACTACAAGGGAGGTGTTGAAACAGAGGCTGGGACCCTCTGTCCAGGCTGTCACAGAAGGAAGTCCACTCTAAGGGAGGTTGAACGGGACATCCTGCATCTCCTTCCAGGATCTGAGTCACACCCTGGCCACAGGTTCCCCATAATGCATTTCAAGGTAGGGGCAAATTTTCTCTAATCTTACCTGCTTGTTATAATCATTAGTGTTCCTTTTAAAAAAATAAGAGAGGGGCTGGGGATATAGCGCAGTGGTAGATTGCCTGCCTTGCCTGTGTGAGGCCCTGGGTTCCATCCCCAGCACTGCAGGAAAGAAATTTAGAAATAAGATAAAACACTGGGTCACAGTGGAATAAAGGCTGTGGGGCTGGCTTGCACAGGGATGTGAGCCTGGCCTTGGGCAAGTTCATGACCTCTGCAGGCCTTTCCTCGTGGACAAAACAGACTGAATAACAGAGCTAACTCAAGAGGCTGCTGCAGGGAGCACAGAGGCAAACACACCCAGCAGGAAGCGCAGCACGTGGCACGTGATGGTCAGGCCGTGGGGGTTTATTGTTGCTAACATCAGTACTATTATTAAAGTCTTCACAGTCCCCGAAACACAGAAAATGCTTAATAAATAGCAGCTATTAATATTATGATAATACGTGTGAGTCTGCATATTAAATAGCATTCATTTTAAAGACTCTCACTTTAGATTTGTTTTAAAGCAAATATTTAAAGACATAATGACAAGGGGCTGGGGTTGTGGCTCAGTGCTGGAGCACTTGCCTGGTGTGTGTGAAGCACTGGGTTCGATTCTCAGCACCATGTATAAATAAATGAATAAAATAAAGGGCTGTCAACATCTAAAAAAATATTTTTTAAAAAAAGACATAATGACAAAAGCAGAATGTGGTGCTTGCTGCCTTCTTCTTCTCCTTCCTCTTCTTCCTCTTCCACTTTCCCCTTCTCCTCCTTTTTTAGTACTAAATATCAACCCCAGGGCCTTGGGCCTGCTAGGTAAGCCCCCTACCACTGAGCTACCTGTCCAGCCCTTGCCCACTCCTCCTTAACCACTGTTATCACTTCATAGATGAAGACACTAAGCCCCGAAGAAATTCCACCACTCGCCAAGGTCACACAATGAAGGAGCTGGGATTAAAAATGGAGTCTTTAAACTCATTCTTCCTCCCTCAAATAAAGCAGGCAAAAATGAAATGAATTGGAAGAGTGCCAACAGTTCATCTGTTCACCCACCCGAGAGATGTGTCTCTTCCTCCATTATTTATCATCTTTGAGCCCTTTCTTCCCCTTATGTGGCAAAGACAAGGGACTTTTATTCAACAGGTAGTGAGTCCTTCTCCATTGAAGCATGGCAACTGACACATGCAGCGGGCCATGCAGAACGTAGCTTCCGCAAACAGGGACTCAGATAAGGTGGGGGTGGAGTTCCCTCCCTCATGACATGGAGGATGAGCCAGCCCGGGCACAGGTATTCTACGGTGTTGGGGACCCACACTCCTTCTCCCTTGCTGCTCAGCCTTCCTGGGGTATGCCCTCTTCTGCCTGGTGGGGATGGCTGTCCATCAGGGCATGTCCCCCACAACAGGATGGAAAAGAAGACAGGCATCTCAGCTCTAAGAGCATGACTGGGCAGTTCACACACAGTGAGCTGAACTGTCCCAAACTGAGTGGTGCCGTCATATCTAGCTGCAAGGGAGCCCAGGAAATGCAGTCTTTATTCTAGCAGTCTATTCAAATTTGTAGAATTCTGTGAATAAAGGAAAAAGACATTGAAAAGTAGGTGACAAGTAACCAATTCTGTTGCCATGCTTACTTCCATTCCTCCGAGCTCAACTGAAGCAACCAAGGACCTCGGACATAAACCCTCAAGGAAGTGATCACAGATTTAAAAAAAAAAGGTGAGAGTAAGCTAATGATATTTTTGAATATAAAATATTTTACCTCCCATGTACCTTTTTTCAAAGTTCCGGGAAAACATAGACCACCATGTTAGTTGGTTTTCCAGTACTATAATAAAATACATGAGATAATCCAATGTATAAAGGGGAAAAGGTTACCTTGGCTCACAGTTTTAGTTTTTCAGTCCATGACTTGTTGCCCCTATTACTTTTATATCTGAGGCAAGGCACGTAGTGATGAGGAGTGCCAGGCTGAGCAAAGCCGCTCACTTCATGGCCCAGAAATGAAATAGGGAGAGAGGAAGAGACCAAGGTCCCATAATCCCTTTGGAGGGCATACCCCAATGACCTAAAGGCCTCCCATTAGATCCTGTCTCTTAAAGTCTCCACCACCTCTCAATAGTGTCAGGCTGAGAGCTAAGCCTTTCACACATGGGCCTTTGGGGAACATTCCATGTCCAAGTCACAGCACCCAAAAACAAGGAAAGTCACCCAGAAAATAAAGGATCCAATACAAGAATGGAGGAAAGGAAATTGCCAAGGGGATGTCGAAGATAAGTTCAAAGAATACGTACCTACCAGGTGCAGTGGTACAAACCTGTAATGCCAGTGATGCAGGAGGCTGAGGCAAGTGGATCACAAGTTCAAGGATAGTCTTAGCAACTTAGTGAGGCCCTAAGCAACTCAGCAAGCCCCTGTCTCAAAATAAAATACAAAAAAGGGCTGGGGATGTGGCTCAGTGGTTAAGTGCTCCTAGATTCAATCCCTGGTACCAAAAAAAAAGACTCTCCCAGAATCACCTGGAGAATAAAACTATGACCTCTGTACTCAAAGAGAAACATGGACAAAAACCGCATGCTCAGAAAGACCCAGAAGAAACCAGGATTCCATTACCTTGAAAAGGACACCTGCTACCTGGAATTGCAGTCCCAGGGAAAGGACCCTTGGATGGTCTCCCCTTGTACCTTTTGATTTCTGTGCTCTTTTCAAGTTTCGTTTATGTTTTAAAATGTTTGGAAAGCAAAGAATAAATAAAACACTTGCCAGGAGAGATGGTTTCGCTCATTTTAAGAATATTTCAGAGGGAGACATAGCTGGTAGCAGAGCCCTTGCCTAGCATGTGTGAAGTCTGTGTTCACTCTAGTGCTGCCCAAAAGGAGGGGGAGGGGAAAAAGGGGGAGGGGGAGGAGAGAAAGGGGAAGGGGAGGGGGAAAAGGGATGGGGAGGAGGGAGGAGTAAGAAAAGAGGCCGATGCCTTTTTGTACCTCTCTTATGACTGCGCCTAGTTCTGTGAAGAGAACATGTACTGAAGAAGTACCATATGCAGCTGCTAATTCACAATGGTGAGGGTTGGGGAAGAACAGAGGTACTTTAGGTTAGGTAGAGGGGAGTGAAGGGAGGGGAGAGGGTATGGAGTAGGAAGGACAGTAGGATGAGTCGGACATTATTACCCTGTGTACATATATAACGATGTGATCGGTGGGATTCTACATCATGTGCAACCAGAAGAATGAGAAACCACACTCCATTATATATGATGTATCAAAGTGCATTCTACTGTCATGTGGAACTATTTAAAGCATATAAAAAAATTTTAAATAAAATTTTAAAAAGCAAGATACATAAAAAGAAAAAGAAGGACTATATTTCATTCAAAACCAAATATCCAATGCAATCAACCAATCTTTGATAAGGGCACCAAAAATAGATAATGGGGAAAGGATGGTGTCTTCCAAAAACGATGCTGGAAAAACTGAAAATCCACACACAAAAGAATGACATGGGACTCCCATCTTAAAACGGTCATACAAATTAACGGGGAATGGATCAAAGATTTTAAACATAAGATCTCAAACTGTAAAGCTTCAGGAAGAAAACAAGGGGAACGTTTTTTGACATTAGTCTTGGCAATGATATTTTGGTTATGACATCAAAATCACAGGACACAAAAACAAAATAAATCCAAGGGATTACATCAAACTCAAAAGTTTCTCTACAGCAAACATTCTACAAAGTGAAAAGACAACCTACGGAACAGGAGGAAACATTTGCAAACCATATGTCTAATAAGGGGTAAAGTCCTAATACATCAGACGCTCACACAACTCACAACAAGAAAAAAAAGAGAGAGAGAGAGAGAGAGAAAAGAAAAACCAAACAATCAAGAACATGAAGAGAGAGCCCACAGAATGGGAGAAAAATCACGCTGCACCTCAGATAGAGCCTTAATCTCCAGCGTAAACAAAGAATTTAAAAAAGTAACACCAAAACCAATAACCCAATCAATAAATGGGCAAAGGAACTGAACAGACACTTCACAGAAGAAATACAATCAGTCAACAAATATATGCAAAAATGTTCAACATCACTAGCCATTAGAGAAATGCAAATTAAAACTGCTCTGGGTTTCCTCTCATCCAGTCAGAATGGCAATTATCAAGAATACAAGTAACAATAAATGTTGGCGAGAATGTGGGGGAAAAAGCACACTCATCCATTGCTGTTGGGACTGCAAATTGATACAACCACTCTGAAAAGCAGTATGAAGATTCCTCAGAAAACGTGGAATAAAACTGCCATTTGACTCAGCCCACTCCTTGGCATACACCCAAAGACTTACATCAGCATACTATAGTGACACAGCCCATCAATGTTCATAGCAGCTCAATTACAATAGCTAAGCTATGGAACCAACCGAGGTACCCTTCAACAGATGAATGGATAAAGAAAATGTGGCACATATACACAATGGAATATTAGTCGTAAAGAAGAATGAAATTATAGTATTTGCTGGTAAATGGATGGAGCTGGAGGCTATCGTGCTAAGTGAAATAAGCCAATCCCAAAAAACCAAAGGCTAAATATTCTCTTTGATATGCAGATGCTAACATACAATAAGTGGGGATAGAAGTTCACTGGATTAGACAAAAGGGAATGCAAGGAAGGGAGGAGAATGGGAATAGGAAAGACAGTAGAATGAATCAGACACAACTTTCCTATGTTCACATATGAATGCACAACCTGTGCAACTCCACATCAGGTACAACCCCAAGTACGGAACGTTATACTCCATGTAAGTAAGATATGTCAAAACACACTCTACTGTCATGTATATAGAAAAAGAACAAATTTTAAAAAAAGAAAAAGAAAAACCCACACAAATGATTCAATTAAAAGATAGGCAAACAGATATTTTTCCAAAGAAGACATACAAATGGTCAAGAGGTATTTTATGCTCAACAGCACTAATCATCAAAAAAACCTCAAAACCACAATGAGACATCACTTCATACCTGTTAGGAAGGCTGTTATCAACAAGACAAGAGAAGAATATTTGTGAGGGTGAGGATGTCAGAGAAAGGAAACCCTTGTGCGCTGTGTCTAGGATGTAAACTAGTCCAGCCTTTTAAAATACTGTATGGAAGTTTCTCAAAAAAATTAAAATTAGGACTTGCCTATGATCCAGCAGTCCCATGCCTTGGAATGGAACCACCATTTGACTCCATTAGCCCACTGATTGGTTATGTACCAATAACCCAATCGATAAATGGGTACATGTCTAAAGTGAAAGAAAAGCAGCTCAAGGATGCACGGGCGCTCCCCTGTTCACTGCAGGGTCATGCACCACAGCGAGGACAAGGAAACCACCCAACTGTCTGCAGATGCATGAATGCAGAAAGAAAAAGTGTGTACAGACAGTGAATTATCACTCAGCCATATAAAAAGGACAACAAGAATGAGCTAAGTGAAAAAAGTCAGAGAAAGACAAACACTGTATGGTCTCCTGTACGTGTGAAATTTTAAAAAGGGAAACTCACAGATAGTAGCATGTTAGTTGCCAGAGGTCAGGGGTTGGGAAACATGGAGAGAGGTTGGTCAAAGAATACAAATTTTCCATCACAAAATGAACACGTTCCGAAAATCTCATGTGCAGCCCAATGACTATAGTGAAGACCATATCGTCGGCTGGGCCTGGTGGCACAAATTTGTAATGCCAATAGCTCGGGAGGCTGAGGCAGGAAGATCACCAGTTCAAAGCCAGCCTCAGCAACTTCACGAGGCCCCCAAGCAACTCAACGAGAACCTGTCTCTAAATAAAATATAAAAAAAGGGCTGAGGATGTGACTCAGTGGTTGGGCGCCCCTGAGTTCAATCCCCAGGACAAACAAACAAAAAAAAAACATAATGCCATATCTTGTATTCAAAATTTGCTAAGAGAATAGCTCTGAAATGCCCCTCACCCCCCCCACACACACACACGACTATTAGTTACATTTTATATTTTTATTCCACTTTATACATATATCATGTTGTACACCTTAAAACATATACAATTTTATTTGCCAGTTATTCTTCAATAAAGCTAGAGAGGGAAGGGAATAAATCCAGGAATAAATAAATCAGTCTTCTCTCCAGCTTCTCCTGCACGTGCGGGTGGCAGGGGAGCTGAGACAGGGCACAGAGCCCTCCCCGCTTCCACTTCTATCTCCCCGGCCCCACGTCCTTTTTACTTCGAGTATTAATAGTAAGATCTACTTTGCAACGAGGGCCAGCAATGACATCCACGGATCAAGTAGACAAGGTCATCGAGCAGTTTTTTGTTCTCTTGTCCTCCAGAAAATAATCCAGGCTTGGGATCAAGCTGGTGGTTCTGTCCCCACTCAATCGGGCAGTGAGCTTCAACGTGTAGCCATAGCTCATTAAATGCTTTTCTTTGGATTTTTTTTTTTTTCCAGAAGGGAACATGTTTCTCAAGCAGCAATCTTAATAGATGCAACTGGGCACCATTTCTTGGCTTCGAGGTAATGAAAAATTAATTACCATACTTTACAAGTAATAGTTTCCACTCATTGCACTCCCTTAGAAGTAAATATATCATAAATAGTTACTGTTATACCAGTGGTTGGTGAATTGGGCAGCCTGTCCTCCATAAATCCTTTCTCAACAGACATGTTATTTCTTCTGGGGAACAAACAGATTTGTTTTAGATCAGAGAGTCAACTGACAGATGGCCTTTGTAAAAACACACCATTTGTATAAATAAATTATAGTTTTACTATGGTATTCTGCATTTGTGGATTTGGGAAATCAATGCCCCCTTTCTTTGGAATGGGCCTGAACTGTAAAGAGCAGTTTTGTTTAGGTGTAAGGTCACATTGCACAGATCTGCCAACACAGTCACCGAGGTCCAAATTCTCTACGTGCTTGCCGCCACTCCCGTCACAACTGTCGTAAAGAGCTCTGCCTGGGGGTGACAGGACGATCTCTGCCTGGAGGTAACACAAAGTGTCACCAAGCAGAGCAGAGATACCAGCTGGCACACTGCCCTCAGCCCTGGGTTCTGTTGCCTTTCGACTTAATGACACCACATGCTTTATTTTCCTAACCAAAACTTTGCATAATTGGGGATGGCAGCAAATTTGTCTTAAAGACCCAAAACGTTTAATTTTTTTCCTTTATAATATAATGTATTAGTTAGCCAGGTGTCACGGTGTACACCTATAATCCCAGAGGCTTGGGAGGCTGAGGCAGGAGGATTGTGAGTTCAAAGCTAGCCTCAGCCACTCAGCAAGACCCTAAACAACTTAGCAAAACCCTGTCTCTAAATAAAATACAAAGAAGGGCTGGGGATGTAGCTCAGTGGTAGGTTGAGCGCCCCTAAGTTCAATCCCCAGTACCAAATAAATACATAACAATATAGTTTATCAGTCACATGCTAAATATTTGGTGGATTCCTTTAAAATCCAGACCAACCTACTACAATTTCAGTCACTATCCATCTTACAACTATACACACGTAACATACATATGAAATACTTAGGTATTTGTTTGTAGGTGCATACACATAGGCATGTATCTATATATACATAACCACCTGTACAAATTCCCTTCTCAGAACCAAAGGTCAGAACTTAGTATAGGAAAGGACAGATTTTGTTATGTTTTTCAGAGCCAGGACTAGTAAACTGTTTCGTCTGTTAAGAGGCCAAAATATTCATTTCAGCCAGAAATGCTAAGAATGGGCTTTGCGGGCCTACTGATTGACTGTATGTCCTTTCTTTAAGGAAATTATCCCCTTCCATAAATGATTAAGATCCTAACGCCAACTAGCACACGCCTATAATCCCAGCAGCTCAGGAAACTGAGGCAGAAGGATCACGAGTTCAAAGCCAGCCGTAGCATCTTACCAAGGCCCTAAGCAACTTAGCAAGACCCTGCCTCTAAATAAAATATAAAAAAGGGCTAGGGATGTGGCTCAGTGGTTGAGCACCCCTGGGTTCAATTCCCGTAACAAAAACAAAACAAAAAAACACCAGATCCTAAAGCCATCAGTTCTGATCAAGAAAATAAAAATTTAATATCGATCATATTCAGCATTAAAAATATAACAATATGAAATACTTTACATGTTTCCAGCTTTAAAAAATATTAATGGAATGATTGCCTAGTATATTCCCAGCAATAAAGCATTTCTGAAAGCTTTAAAATATTGAGATACTATTAGCTGGTGTTTGTCTGCATTCACAGCCTCAGAGCCCTAAGTTGCTATTTAGAGTTATGCCAGTTGGTCCTTTGATGGAATTAATGGAGGCAGCATCCAGAGTTGCCCAACTTAGGTCCAAAGAATAGTTTAAACCAATGCCTTCCATCTGTTTTCATGGTACTCCCAGGAAATCTCAGGTTACTTTAAAAGAGATCAGAAACTCTATAAGAAAATTAATCTGAATACAGAAATCTGTCACATATATACTCACATATGCCAAATATAAATATATACCTACATGCACATATTCATTCTGGAAGAGACAAAGTCAGGAAATTCATAGGTTCCCAAGATCCTAGAAGGGCAAAATAGTCACAAATTACATCATACACTGGATTAGAACCAATTGTGGAAAATAAAAAGTCCACTTACTTCGCACATCATACGTTGGATCACATGAAAGAAAAAAACGGCTTTTGTGGGCAAAATGAAAATCAATGATGCTGTTTTTTTAGATGGATGCTTTTGTGGATGACTTACCAATAGGTCCAACAGGATATGAACCTGATTGCATGGCTGACTTTTTGATCTGACTTTTGATCTTTTTTTTTTTTTTATCTCTAAGTCATGCTACATGCTTGTCTCCCGAATAGAGAAGCAATCCATCCTGCATCTTAATAAAATTTTACTAGACATTCCTGTTGTTAATGGAGTCAAAGCAGAATCAATACATGTATTCATCATGTTATACACACATACAGGTCAAGGGTTAAGAAGACGTTTCAGTGAAAATGTAATCAGCCAAACCTTCTATCGTTAGACTGTTGGCTGACTCCTTGAGGATATGTACTGGGAGGGATCCTAGGGGCTTTCAATCATGTTACTGAGGGCAAAATTCCTTTGCTTAAATCAAATGCACTTTCCGCCTGTCAGATGAAAGAGGTAATCAAGAGCATGAACCTGTCGTTTTCTTATTCTCTGTGACCAAGTTTCCCTTTCCCTCTCTGCCTCAATTTTTCCTTCTGTAAAAAGGAAGAATAGTGTCTACCCATAGAACTGCTGTGAGAAGTAAATGAGTTATAAGATGATTGCTTAGCACGGTGCCCACAGAAAGTCTTCAATAAGGTGTGCTATTATCATCATCACTCATTACCAGGCTGTCAAAGGTCACAGAAAGACTCAAGATTTCTGATGAACTTACAATCATGTTGGCTACATTAAATGTATTTTAATTAAACAATAACCTCTTAGTGTTAGATTTTTTTGTTATATTTTCAGTATTAAACATATGTAATTCAACTTGATCTGCACATGAATTTGCATATTTGTCCCACATCCATTCTGAACAGCTTGGAGTTGGTGGAAGGCTGTATTGAAGCTGAGTGAAGTGGCACATGCCTGTCATCCCAGCAGCTCAGGAGGCTGAGGCAAGAGGTTCATGAGTTCAAAGCCAGCCTCAGCAACTTAGCAAGGCCCTAAGCAACTCAGCAAGAACCTGTCTCTAAATAAAATACAAAAAAGAGTTGGGAATGTGGCTCAGTGGTTAAGTGCCCCTGGGTTCAATCCCTGGCACCAAAAATAAATAAATAGAGTGCATCGGCCGGGTATATGGAAAAATATTGGAAGTTCTACCATGATGGCCACAAGTACCAGATTTCTCTCCTATAGCAAAGGGTTTGGGTCAAATGACCTCTCCGACACCTTCTATTCTTGAAACAAGAGTATTATGGAGCTGGCATCTGCCCTGAATTCTCTGAGCTGTGACTGCAGAGCTTCCCTTACAGTGATCGCACTTACAGTTTTGCAGCTTTGCGATGGTGTGAAAGCAATAAGCACTCGGTAGAAACCCTTCTTGGAATTTTGTGTTGTGACCTGTTCCCAGGCTGGAGATGTTGCAGTATGATCCTCTTCCTACGCTGGGCAGCTGTCAGTTTGTGTCAGCCAGGAGGTCATGCCAGGAAAGAACCTACACACAACTTGAACTATGCTGCCCAGCTAGGATGTTCAGTAGGCTGTGGGTACTTGACTTTTCGTCTTAAGGATATTTTCAATTTACGATGGGTTTATGGGGAAATAATACCAGTATAAGTGGGAGGAGCATCTATATTTACAGAAACTAATATAAATTAAGAAAATCCGAACTAAAAAATTCCCTAGCCCAGCACTTCCCAGGATAGCATATAACCAAATGCTAGGGTGAAAGAAGTTATGTAGAATTCACATAAAAACAACCGCGTCATTTCTTTATTGAGAAATTACAGGGAAAATACAAACTTAATATATACTGACAAATTATTCAACTATATTTCAGTCAGTGTGACTGATTGGGGGACAAAGTATGAGTATTTTTCAGGCACTTCTAGAACTCTCTTGAATGTTGGCCTGAAGCTTATTTCTGAAGAAAGAAATAAGAAAGAAAAAAGAAAGAAGAGAGGCACTTCCTCCAGCAATGGGGAAAGACACTATTAGGAGATGCCACAGAGAGTCATTTGAACTCCTTTAAATACACTTCTCAGGAAAATGGACTTTATCCTACCTGGATTTCTAACCGACAGACAAGTCATACACAGACAGCATGAATGGAAGAAGAGGGAAGGAAAACTGGATCAGCTGAGACCATAGCGTCCAGGAGAGTGTGGGAAGCCACTGGAGATTTGAATGGTTTACTTGTATCTTTATGATACACGCACAATTCCGGGAGGGAGTCAGAGAGGAAGAGAGCTGACTTCTCGGCAAAAGCATATTTAAAATGCACATGTTCTATCAGGGAAGGTGACACACATCCACCATCTTGGAGACTTAAGAGGCCAAGGTAGGAGGATCACAAGATCTAAACCAGTCTCTTCAACTTAGTGAGAACCTGTCTTGAAATAAAAAATAAAAAGGGCTAGGGTATAGCACCCCTGGATTCAAACCCCAATACCACAAAAAAGAAACAAACAAACTAACATGTTCTACGTACATCTAAAGTGCTATCTATAAATGTTAGTAACAGCCCTGATTAACTTTAGTACAGGTACAGGGGAGTGGACATTTGGCTTCTTCCCATTCAGGCAAGCAGCGACTTTCAATCATCCCAAATTCCCCCACTAACTAAATACAAGTTTATAGCAGCAAATATACACAATAGTACCAAATGGTAATACCAAATGGAAAAACATCCATTTGCCCAATGCTGGACAATCCTGTTTTCATCTAGGTTTCTCTTCTTGGAAGAAATGTAAATGTTGCTTTTTGGAATTCTTTGATTCTTCAAGGAGAATTCAGAGGAAATATGGATGATCCATAGCAAGTTAGCATTTCCTGCCGAACAAATTTCTTCAAGTGGCCCTCTAGTCATGAGCCAACATTTCACAATACAAAAGAGAATCCCGGCTTCCAGTAGGAATGGAGCAACTAATCCTCATTGTCACACCCGATATTGTCCACCATACCTCCATAAGGATGTGTTTTGTACACACTAATAAAAATTGGCCCTTAAGACAATAGACGCGTGCTAACCTGACACCCGCTGAATATTGCAGATTAATACAGTGAAAGCAATCCCAACCAAAAATCATGCCCAGACACAGTCTCACCCACCAAAACACAATCAACTACTCCAAATACTACATAACAACCTATTCTAAACAGGTCTTCATAAAAGGCATACAAACACAGATACATAAATTCTCAGGTTCTGTGGCTGTGGCCACACTATGCTACCTCCCCAGTGGTGGACGCAAACGTTAATGTGGTTAGTATTTCAGGATACTGAGAGCAACCAAAGTAGCATTTTTTGCATTCACCTTCTAAGGCTCTCCCCAGAACTGCCAGAACCCGCGCCTCCGTCTCCCACCAAAGGTGAATCTAGCTAACAGGAGACTCTGGATGGTGACCATGGTGCCTCTGTCCCCACCTTTAGCCTCATCTTAGCTAGTGGCCCTCTGCAGAGCCAACAGATCCGCCGGCTACGCGGAGGCCGCGCGGTTTCATCATTAAAGCTCCTGAAGGACAATAGCTCATCAAGCCCCACCGAAAGCCCCGGACCCATCGCGGAGCCTGGGCTGGCGGGGGATGAGGCTGAGCGACTCCTCCTAGAGGTGGTTATGTGGAGAAGGAGCAATCCCTTCTCCCTCCTCCTCCTCCCCCCGCTACTATCCGCGGCCCAGAGAACTGCCGCTTGCCGCCATTGACACGCACAGATAAAACCCAAAGAAAGGCAAAGAGTCCTGCCCGGCACCGGCGCCGCGCGGGCCGAACCTGCGCCCGGGGAGGGGCGCGCAGAGGGCACCGGGCGCCCGGAGCCGGCGGCGCAGCACCAGGTGAGCCCGCCATGGCGATGGCATTATTGTTTAGGGGCTCCGGGGTCTGGAAACAAAACGCGCTGCCAGGGCAGCGCAGGGGCCGGAGAGAGCCGCCCCTTCCTCTCCCCCAGCCCCTGCGGGCGCATCCCCAATAGCCGACCCACCCTCTGCAAAATAGAAAAATTAATAAAGCAAACTGCCCAACTTGCTTCCTCGGGAAATAAAGGGGGGGGGGGGGGGGCTAAAGAAGCGGCAAAATTCCTGCGGCCGGCGAGGGGCCGGGGCAGCTCGGGCAAGGAGGCAGGGAGGAAGGAGGGATGCGCGGTCCAGCTGCGGGCCCCGGGCAGGCTGGCCCTGGAGGGAGCCGAGGGCTCCCAGGGATGCGGAGTTTGGGGCGCAGAAGAGGGAGGCACCCAGACGCGGAGGGGGGCTGCGCCGGGTGCTGGGGGCTGCGTCAGGCCCGAGGGCGCCGGAGTAGGGCCGCTCGGGGCCTCCAAAGGTGCCCGGGGTGGGCTTCGGCTGCTCTGGGCTGACAATGGAGGGGGCGCGGAGGCGCCGGGTGGAGGGAAGGGACCGCGGTCCGGGGGCGGGCCGCGCTGGGGAAGGTCAGGCCGGGGACGCCGGGCGGCGCGGGCGAGGGCCGGGGGCTGCTGCGCGGGCGGGCGCACGCCCCGGGGACGACGCGGAGGAGGGCGCGGGGCCGGGCACTCCCCTCCGGTTCCCTTTCCGGGGCGCCCGGTGCCGACGCGCGCTGCGCTTTCACCGGGAAATGGCGGCAGATCCGCGGCTCGTCTGGGCAGTCCCGGCTTCCCGCTTTGCGCGGGAAAATAATAATAATAATAACAACAATAACAGTAGTAATATAAAGAAAAAGGAAATAAAAGTCAAGTGGCCGCGGCGCAGGAAAGGACTGAGGGGTAGAAAAGGGTTGCGCCGGACACGGAGCGAATCGCACGCGGGGCGCGGCGCGCGGGGACCAGCCCTGTCTCTGCAGGCTCCCAGCGGGCAGCCCAGGTGCACCCTCGGTCCAGCCTGGCCAGTCTCCCACTTCGCGCCTGTGGGTGTCTTCTCCCGCCTTGCCTCGTGGGGGCGCCCTCCGCTCCTGCCCTCTTTGTTCCCCACAACAATGGTCAAAGGTTCATTGGTCCTCCAAGGGCCAAAGAGCCTTCTCCAGGAGTTTCGAATCGCGAATAGTTCCAGGGTGATGAGGGCCAGCATGGGCCTGTTTTAGGCCTGCTCATTGCTGAGGCGTTTATGGCAATGGCCCCTTGATGGGTGAAGGGATGAAAGAGGCAAGAAAAAATGGGCTGAGAAGCCAAAGTGTGAGTCCCTGTGTGTTTGACAGAGTGCAATGGAAACCAGGCTCCACCGTCTGCTTTTCGGGTAGTTCTGGTGATATAACAGCGCTGGGGAGCTGTTGGGGCAGCCTTGTCCAGCTCAGCGGAATTCAGAACAAGGGCCCCTGAAGACCCAGGAACCCCTAGGGCCAATCAATCCGCCATGGCAAATAGTGTGGCCTCACTTTTCTCATTTGTGTTTGAGTTGAAATACAATCGTACTCTCACTGAGCTGCACAGTTGCTACTGAGACGGGTCAATAGGTGAGAGAAAAAGAAAACATTATTAAGAACGAGAATGTCTTCATTTATGTTGTTTCAAAACACAAACTAAGCTGTATACAATTCTCAATCCATTCATATTTAACTGAAAGTCATCTCTTACCCCACAAGCAAACTCTTCTTATATTCAAATTAAATATTCAGAGCTACAAGATTTGTACTGCGCTTGTGAATTTCAGAATTGCTTTAGCCCAAGATTATCATATAAATAAATACAGGCATTGCCGGGTGGAAAAATGTGTCTTGAATTGCACAATTCACATCTTCAAAACTCCTCTTTCCTACATCCATATTTCCTCCTAAAATAAGCCCACTTTTCCTCTTCCTCTGGTTTTCCCTACCCTAACAGTTCTGCCTTACCTGGATCCATTCCTGGTCAGACTGTGGACATTATTAATGGGATCCGCTATTTCAAACTCTATAAAAGAATTTACCTCGTTGTATCCAGAATGACCAAAAGATTCTGGCCCGGCTGCTTCACTATTCTACCCTCTGTTGAGTTCCTGGGTTTGTGAAGAGCTTTTGGTCTGCTGTTTCCCAATGGGTGGGACACCCCGCTAGCTATTGTCTGAGACAACCATGTCTGTTTTCTCTGCCTCCTGCCAGCAAAGCAGGAGGTGAATTCTGTCGTAGACAACTTTAAAGGAAAGAGATCTGTAACTTGTTCTTGGGGAGGGATGGATGTGCAGAAATTCGTCGGGTAAGAATGTTTTTCATTCTTCAGAAATAACCTCAGCCAGGCTGGCTGTAATCTGAGAGACTAGGCAGGCTGAGGTGGGCGGATCACAAGTTCGAGGCCAGCTTGAACAATTTAGCAAGCTCCTCAGCAACTTAGCCAGAGCCATCGTCTCAAAAAATAAAAAGGACTAGGGTTGTTGCTCAGTGGTAAAATGCCTCTGGGGTCAACCCCCATTACAAAGACACAAAGAAAGAAAGAACCTCAAACTGAGACACAGGCTTGGGAAATGCTTTTGAAAACTATGTATTGCCTAAACATGAGCAAAACACTTGGAGATCACCCAGCAGACATTTATACCAAGTACCCATTCATAAACAGCTCCGAATGGGGGAAGCAAGCGTAAAGTCACCACCCAGTGCTCACTGAGCTCGCGCCCCAGGCCTCGGAGATCAAATAGAAGGGCAGCCAAACCAGGAGAAATGTGGTGCTGGTGAACTACGGGGAACTCGGAACTTGGACACACTGCCGGCAGATGTGCACATTGATCTAACCAACTTGGAGAGCCGTTTGGGCACTACTAAGTGAATAATGTGCACATTGTGTGACCAGCATTTCATTCCTTGTTATATATCCTGAAAAAGTCAGACATGGTGGCCCATACCTGAGGCAGGAGGTTCATCCACAACATTAGCAAGACCCCACCTCTCAAAACAAATTCATATATAAGGGCTGTGGATGTAGCTCAGTGGTAGAATGCCCCTGGGTCCAATCCTGGAAAAAAAAAAAAAAGTAGGCACACACATGCTCAGCATGTGTAAGGATGTTCATTGCAGAGTTCTGGTTCATTGCTGAAATTGAAAACAACCTAATGGCCATAAATAGGGAATGGCTAAATAAAGTCTGGTACATCTATATTCTGGAATATTAGACAGCTATTTAAAAGAATAAAACAAATGTGTCTATACTGAGACAAAGTTTCCCAAAATGCAATCAATGAAAACAGGCACATTGCCAAATAGTACCTATCATGTGGTACTGTTGCTATAAAAACAATGAAATTTTAATTTATAGAAATTAATTTATAAATTAATAAATCATAATTTTAATTTATAAATTTAATTTATAAATTAATTTTAATTTATAGAAATATAAGTATATTTCTATAAATTAAATATATAAAATCATAAATTATATATATAAAATATATAAATTAAATATATAAAATTAATATAAGTATATTTCTATAAATTAAATTGCTAACAGGACAGACAAGCTGCACTTGTCAGGAAGGGCTTTAGTCAACATTATTCATACCCATTTGTTACCATCAGTATAATATCTGAAATTTTACACTTTGATTTAATTTATATAATGCTTGTATATTTGAATACAACTAATTTGAAAATGATTGGTAGATAATGTGCATTGAAAATCAAAAATACTACAGTACTTTTTAACGAGACAAGAGAAAGACAAAGGTGGCATTTTAAAAAATACAAGGAGAGCATGAGGGTGGAGAATTTTTTTCCCTTGGGGACACATTGGGGTGGCTCTTGGGAATTAGGTTAGAAAAGAAAGGTATTTGAGAGCATAATTCATTTCCAAACAATAAATCACAGAAACTAAAGATGCTTTTGAAACAAAATTTAATTTGGTTTCCTTTACTGGGTCACTCATTTAAGGACTGATTGACTATCCACTGTTAGTACTAACACTCTGCTAAGCTGGAAAGGGACCAAATGGACAGAGCGTAGGAAAAGCAGCCTCAGACCAGCGGTGCAGAAACTCGGGGGCTCTAGGCGTGCTGGCACAGACTGTGGCATGGACAGGCCTTTCAGAACCCCTGCGCCTTCCAGATCACTTTTCACTGTAGGTAAAATAAGGCGGGGGCGGGGGTAACTCAGTCATCAACCACGCAAGTCCCTTTCAGTCCTGGATTATGATTTTGTGAGATCCTATGCTTCCAACCTCGAGATGATCGTGAATCCCAGGCAGGTGGAATTTGGAAAATATGGGATTAGATGAGGAGGGGACCAAACGGGCCCAACCTTGGGACAAACAAAGTATTCGTACATTACGTGGCTCGGGCACACCGTCTCAGGCCCTGTAGTATTGCAGCAACCGACTTTGAAATGGAGAAACCAATAGAAATGTGCTGGAGAAGATGCTAGAAGACTACAGGCCACAAAAATAGCTCTCTGTGATGGCTTCTTTTGAGGACGTAAACCTAATGGTTAATATTTATTAAATGCCAGGTCCAGTTCTAAACACTTTTAATTCATTTAATTCTGACAACACCCCTACAGGTAGGTACTTTTTTATACCCATCTTACAGAAAAGAAAAGAGGTGCCCAGAGCCAGGCACAGTGGCACATGCCTGTAATCCCAGCAGCTGGGGAGGCTGAGGCAGGAGGATCTCAAGTTTAAAGCCAGCCTCAGCAACTTAGCGAAGGCCTGAGCAACTCAGTGAGACCCTGTCTCTAAATAAAATATATAAAAGGGCTGGGATGCGGCTCAGTGGTAGAGTGCTTGCCTAGCTGTGTGAGACACTAGGTTCGATCCTTAACACCACATGTAAAAGTAAATGACATAAAGGTCCTTCAACAACTAAAAAACATTAAAAAAAAAAAAAAAAAAAAAAAGGACTAGTGCCCTTGGGTTCAATCCACAGTCCAAAAAAAAACAGTGCTCAGAGTCCCTACTCAGGGAACTGAGGCCCATGCAGCCTGGCTCCGTGGCCCTCCATCTCCATGTCCCCACAGGAAACTGGAGGCGCCACTAGCACCCAGGGATCCTCCGGCTGTGTCGTTTGAAGACTAGGGTATACAAATTTTTATTTAAGAAACTCTTTATTTGCATCACTGTTTTCCCTGACTATGACAAATGAAAGATAAAGAGTTTCAGATTGAGCCACATGACACTGTACTTTAAACTGTCTTGTCACAAAGTATTAAATAAGATAAATCTGGTGGTTTCTCTGAAGCCCTTACTGTTCATTTATCCGTCTCACCATCCATCATACTTTGCCCGATTTATTTGACTGGCATTGCCAATTTGGACCTGGAATGGAGTAAGTAATTCAAGTCAAAATTCTCGTGCTTTGACAGAAATGTGTGTGAAAATATGCATCGACACCGGTCTAGGGACATCTCTCCAGCCACTCCTGTGACGGCAGGAGAGTTAGCTATGGGACTGTATTTTTCAACCCAAGATGACAATGGCTTCTCTAGCCAGAGATCTGGGGGGTTGTTTCTGGATAAGAGAAGCATCCTAATGATTTTTTGGATTCCTAAATTGCAGGGGTAGTGGGGAGGAGTTTCCGTGACACAGGACAAAAATGTGATAAGATCAAATCAGCCTGATCCCGGCCCTGAGGCCCTGTGTTTGGTGGGCTGCACCACTAATGGTATATATACAGAATTATGTATTATTTTGAGCTGCCTTTGCTGCTCAATAAAGCATTAAAATTAAATAGTTATGGTGGAATACAAAAGGGTAAATTGCAATAGTTTATGCGACATACAACATAAACTTTTAGGTCAGATGATAATTCACTGCATTCCCCATCAGAGTGGTAAACTTCCACATTGATCACTTGATCAACTTTGCAGAATTTCAATGAAGTGATAATCCACTCAGGGCCCCTGCCCCCTGCTGCCACCACTAAAATGAATTTTTCCTCAGCGGCTCTGTAGTTGATCATTGTCTGAAGGGGAAGAACAGACCATCCTGGGAGCGAAGTGAAAACAAATCTTTCAGGTTCGGCTTTTCTTTTCCATGAGGATCATGGACAATGAAACAGTAACCGCAAAGGACAGATCCCCTGGATCTGTCTTCCCGCTGGTGGCACCTCTGTGAACCTAGGTAGCAGGTGAGGGTCAGGAGCATCTTCGAGGAACAGCAGCATCTTTTCAGCTGGAGACCTTGGAGACAGGCAGGTGCTGGGTTCGCAGGTGGGGCTCCTTAGAGCCCAGGGTGGGAAAGGGGGAAAGAGCCATCCGGGTTCCCACCACTGCCCCCTCTGTGTCATACATAAGAGCTCCTATAACTGTTCCTTCAAGTCCAAGAGGATTTTAAAAATCTGATTTGCCTGAGGACAATGGCTGGTCCATGCAGAAGTGGAAACTCCGCCCTGGGCCACCACCCCTGCCCCTTCTAACACTACTGTGTCTCCTTGAGGTTTACCGGGTCTCCCACAAAGGGAATGGCACCATGTGACCAGGGATAGCCTGTCAACAGCACAAACACCACCCACGGAGCCGAAGCCACTGCCTGAGCTTGTCTGCAAGGAAGCAGGGTAGTGGGGCGCAGGCAGGGAAAGGACGGAGGAAGCGTTGCAGAGCGGCTGCCTCAGCTAAGGGCAGTCTGTTGTTCAAGGTTGGAGAGCAGACACCTGGCCCACCAGAGCGCTCAGCTGCCCAGCCACACTGATGTCTCTGGAAGTCGCTGCTGGATCAGTAGCACCTGCTGTCTGGTACTGGTACCCTCAGCTCCCTACCCCCACCCCCGGGTCGTCCATCCTCCATCCTCCATCCCCCCTGAGAAGCTCATCACAGCTCAGAGAAGCCAAGAGGCGGCTGCTCACACTAATTGTAAACTGTCCAATTTTGAGGTGGTGACACAGTTTGCCTGCCACTCCTATTGGTCAGTTCTCCAAGAGCCAAAAACACCAGTGACCAGGCAGTGAAGGTTTAGGTTTGTTGTTGTTGTTTGGTTTTTGTTGGTTTGTTTTTGTTTTCCATGAATGAATAGATTGGAGAAGGCAAAAGCCAGTGCGTGTTCTGGGTGACACTCTCCTGGAACACATTCCTAACTCAAATTCAAACAAAACTAAAATTGTCGCCCCTTTCTTATTCGACTAGTCCCATGTCCGTGGCCACACGTTTATATTAGAAAGTGGATGCAGAAACCAACTATAGAGCAACAACTTCTGTTTTCTACTGTAAAAAAAATCGTAGCTCAAGTTCAACCAAGACAAAAAAAAAAAAGTAAGAGTCTTAGTGCACAAAAGTACAGGTCTCCTAAATCCCCCAGCCCCGCCCCGCCCCCTCCCCTGGCGCCTCTAGAATGACCGAAATGGCCACGCAGTTCTGTGTCTCTGAATGACCAAGAACGTGCAGGCAGTTGAGCTTTGCACTCCGAGACATGAATGGAAATTCTTTTAAAAAGGGAATGATTTGTTATCCAATAGTATAATTTAAATAAATTGGATTAATGCTTGGTTCTCACGTTCATGGTTGGTTAATTTGGTTAATTTGATCTGTGTCATTTTGATGGAACTGCATTTGATATAGCTCTTTACATTATAAATTGTTAATGTGCTTTAACATATATGACGATAAAATTATTGACTATTCTCATTCACTTAAAGGTGGCCCTGGAAGAAAATGGTCTGGAAAGTATCACTTGTGCAATAATGATTCGCCCTTGGAGTTCATAAATGGAGGTGTAATAGAGCAAGTGATTTAGCTGGTATTGCTGAAAATGGTTTTTATAGCTACAAAATAATGCTAACAAACTATTATTATTTTAATACAGTACTTAGGATAACATGCCAAAATATAATAGAATGCTATTAGGTGTGAAACTAAGAGATTTTTTTCATGCCCTTTAAAATATATTTCTACAATAGTGAATATATTTATTTTGAATCCCCCTATGTCCTACTTAGTTTTATTTCATCTCATTTTATTCTCCCAAAGGATAGTTTTGAACTGACAGAGTAAAGACGGTTCATTGCAGTGTTGGCTTCATTTTTCATAAATATTTACAGTATCGGATATTCCAAAGCACAGTATTGCAGATGAGGGAACTATCCTAGGTAATAACAATAAATAAATTGGAAAAATTTTCTGCAATTTTGAAACAGTACAGAGATCCATTAGAAGATGACACTATAAATTTCATGTTCATGAACATTTCAGAAAACAGTATTCAAAGTTTTTTTTAAATCATTTTCATCATTAAAAGGCTGTAAGACCTCATATTTCTAGAGTTAAAATAACATATGTGAAAGCATTTTGATTTGTATGTTTCCGAAGAGCTTGATCTTAAAAGAGTACTTTAAAATAAGCTGTCTTGTAATCCTAGATCCTCTAGCAAATGGTTCATCAACCTGACCTTACCTATCTATGACCTATGATTACTGCTTCACCCTCAGGTTACTGATTTCTCTCTCTCTCTCTCTCTCTCCTTCTTTCTCTTTTTCTCCCCCAACCCATGTTCTGTCTTTTGAAAAACCTCTGTGTAGAAGTTTGACTATTAAAAAAAAAAAAAGGGTCATTTAAATTAGGATACTGACTTGGCACAGTGGCAAATGCCCTCAATCCTAGCAACTCTAGAGGCTAAGGCCGAAGGAACGGAAGTTCAAAGTCAGCCTCAGCAACTTAGCGAGACCCTGTCTCTAAATAAAGTGTACAAAGGACTGAGGATGTGGCTCAGTGGTTGAGTGCCCCTGGGTTCAATCCCCAGTACCCACCTCCCCCCAAAAAATCAGGGCACTGGAGGGTTCTAATGAACCATCTTGCTGTTTGGCTGAGTTTGTCATGGTCTTTATCAGTTTACCAAAAAAAAAAAAAAAAAAAAAAAAAAACCCTAAAATGTCAAGGAGTTGTTTGAGACATAAAAAATGCTTCACTCTTTACCAGCTCTTAACACTTGAAAAAGAACTTATTTGAATTAGAGGGGAAATGTTGGTCCAGAGAATCAGACTCTTTATGAAGGCATCGAGAGTATTAAATGAAGTTACCATTTCCCACCGAAAGCAATTGATTCATTTGCCTCATAAGGGCAGATACTGAGAGTTTTTCCTTTCTTTCCCCTCCTCCTTTCTGGGATTACAATATAATACTAAATATTGTTTATGGGGACTCCATATGCTACAATCATACAGACAGAGACACACTGAATTGGACTCTGTTAATGAGTCTCATACAATTTCTTTTGATACTAAATTTTATATTTTTCAATTATCTCCAGACCAGTTAGTTTCCAATGACTCACCTGATGGTAGAAGCGATCTTAATTTTTTAACATGACATTATTATTCAATTATAAGACAGTCGAACTATTCTTCTTACCAACACATTCATCTCCAAGCTAATTTGCAAATGAGGTATGTTTAAGATGTTAAGTGAAAATGACTCTTTAGGTTTCCAGTTCAAAGGGACAGACCGAGCACATGAGCTTTGCTTCAGCCCCCTCCTTCTCTGGAGCCCAGAGAAATGATGGTAAATAAACACTCAAGAACAGAGGAAGGGGTCTGGTGTAGGTCATTAGCAAACTGGCAATTTCGAGAAATTTCTGGAAGACTGAAAGGGCATAGGAACACATGTGTGCGCTGTCAGGGGAAGCCACAGCTAAGAATGAACACAGAAGCCACAGTGGATGAAGGGGCCCTGGGGACAGCTGAGTGACTTGACCTCTCTCCCTGTCCTGGGAGAATCTCTGGAAATGTGTTCATTCACCAAGCTAACAACTTGAGGGTTCTGCTAACGAAATCTAACTACAGGACACATCTAGGATTTCGGGGAGGGATATGGCTCTGTGAAGTAAGGCTCCCTCAGTCTGACGTGTGGGGGCTCTTATCCCCTAATGGGATAATCTAAGTTAGTCCTGCTAGTTGGCATGCCCTGTACACACACCCAGAAGCTCCAAGCAGGTGCATTCCTACCAAACAATAGCTCTTCTATCTACCTGTGCTTTATTCTGAAATACAAGTGTATAACCAAAGATTTCCAGGCATTTAAAGAAAGCCAACATGAAAGGGAAAAATGAACATAAGTAACTAGGACAACTGCTTGGATAAAACAGAAGGTTACTTTAACACGTTCTAATTAGTTGCAAAGAATTTGAAGACATGATACATTCATAAAAGAACAGGATGTTGTGAAAAAGGAACAGAGAAAACAAGAAATAGCTCTTGGAGATTAAAAGTATGATTCCCAGAATTAGATATTGAAAGGACTAAAATTAAAGGAAAAAGAAAAAATGCAAGAGACTTGAGAGTAAACTAGGAGGTTCAACATCTAGTTTATAGGTGTTTCAGGAAAAGACAAGTAAAGGGAGACATGGGGGAAATAAAGGGATGCTGGGGTGGGGAATAGTCACACATAACGGGAAAGTCCCCAAGGGAAGAAAACCCTCAAGTATTCAGATTGAACTGGCTTATTGCCTAGTACCCAGCAGGATGAGTGGGATGGGGTGGGGTGATCAATGACTTTGATTGATGATTTTGTTAAAGCAAAATTATTTTGATGCCATCAGTTATATATCCCACTGAATGATAATCCAAGATCACTCAATTAAGACAGTTTCATTTGTGTAAGAAAACAGTCTACTCTTCTATAAACTTCCTGAAGAGTTACAAACCAAGAAAGAGGAATGCCTGGGATCAAGGATAAGCAGGAAGACAGCCCAGGATGACCACTAGGTAAAATAACTAGAGGCCCTCTGGAATGAGGTTTCTGGAAAGAATATGGTTCCTGAAAAAAAAAAAAAAAAAAAAAACATGTAATTGAGAAACTGGGTGATTTGAGGGATAGGATAGTGGTATGTTTTTCTTTAATCAACAAGAACAAAGAAAAATACAAGCCGACTATGGCGGCACACACCTGTAATCCCAGCAACTTTGGAGGCTGAGGCTGGAGGATCAAAAGTTATAAGGCCAGCCTCAGCAATTTAATGAGACCCTGTTTCAAACTTTTTTTAAAAAGTGAAAAGGATTGAGGATGTAGCTCAGAGGTAGAGCGCCCCTGGGCTCAATGGTTCAATCCCAGGTACCACAAAAGAAAAAAGAAAAATAGTGTCCATTCTCATTATTCACTGATAACATATGCAAATTTTCTTAGGCCAAAATTTATTTGTAACCCCAAATCAGTGCTTGTGGCACTATTGCCGTCACTCAAGGATTGTGCTTGTGCAAAGCTGCACAAAGTCTGCATCTCCCCAAGTGCATATTCCCAGCCGAGGGTGAGCAGGGCAAGGCCCGCCCTTCTTGCGTCAACACACACTGTAAATAAGCAGCCTTCTTGCTGTCTCTTTGGCACCCTGCTTATTCACATCTTAGTGGGGTTTGTTGGTGTTCACTGTTCAGTGCGTAGTGCTGAAGAGCTGTCTAGCGTTCCTCGGTGCAAGAAGACTCGAGATGCCATATGGAAAAAATATGGGTGTTAGATAAGCCACATTCAGGCGTGAGCTGTGGTGTTGACTGAGAGCTCAGTGTCAAGGGTCCAGCGGCTTGTAGTGAACAGATGTCTTTGAACAGAGACCCTACCACAGGAGAGCTTGCCTGGGTTCAATCCCCAGCTCCCAAAAAAACAGCGGCCACGAGGTCAGCTGGCCTGGTGGTTGTGACCATAGGTGGCAGGAATCTCGCCCTGTATTCCCCCCAGCACGCGTGTTAATGGGGTTCTGGCTTCTCTGCAGAACGTAACTACCACATTTAACAAGCCTCAACTGCGGATAGTGACCTCAGGGGTTAGGGAAGAAAGGTAAGGTCCAAGTGTGGAGCCAGTAAAGCAGGGAATGATGTTGAAAGAGAATCCGCTCTTGATGCTGGACCACAGAGACATGGAGGCCCTCAGCCCCTTGAATCAGAGGGAACAGCTCTGGCAAAGTCTTAATCACACTCATGCTGCCTGCGGGCGTGTCATTTTCAAAATAAATCCAGAGGAAAAGATGTGGACGATTTTGTTGTGATTGGGGAACAAAATATAAAATGCAATGAGCCAGGATGATGGAAAGTACAGGAGACAGAGGTGGACGGGAGGGAGGGCGGGAGACAGCGGCTCAGTCGGCACCTTCACCGTGATGGCATGAAAGATGCCTAAAATCTGCGGAGTCGGGACAGAGATGGAGACCAGCAGTCAGTGGAGGAATAAAACTGAAAATACAACCGCCAACGATTAGAAAAAGGAGGGGCCTGGTGGTGCACACCTGTAATCCCAGCAGCTCGGGAGGCCGACGCAGGAGGATCATGAGTTCAAAGCCAGCCTCAGCAACTTAGTGAGGCCCTAAGCAACTCAGCGAGACCCTACTCTAAATAAAATATTTAAAAAGTGCTGGGGATGTGGCTCTATGGCTAAGTGCCCCTGGGTTCAATCCCTGGTACCAAAAAGAAAAAAAAAAAATAGAAAAAGGAGAAGAAAGATGAGTTAAGTTCTCAATTTTCTTAGGCACAGATGGAGACTGTAGGAAAATGAAAATGGATTGAGACATAGAGGTTTAAACTGGAGTTTGAAGGTAGCCACCAGAACTAAAATTTTTAAATTGCTACATGTAGTTGCATCTGGAAGTGAGATTGAGGATAGAAAGAGTAGAATGGGAGACAGTTGCATTTCAGTACCTTATTGCTTTTTGACTATATGCAAGTATTACTTAGATTAAAATAAACTCCAAGCCGGGTACAGTGGTACACCCCACAATTCTAGCAGCTGAGGAGGCTGAAGTAGGAGGATTGCAAATTCAAGGCCAGCCTCAGCAACACAGCAAGACTCTGTCTCAAAATAAAAAGTAAAAAGGGCGTTGGATATAGCTTAGTGGTAGAGTGCTTTCTTAACATGTACAAGGCCCCAGGTTCAATCCTCAGCACTAAAAAGAAAAGAAAGAGACTAAAACTAAAAACATTAACTCCTTTCATGTTATTTTCCTTTCTTCAGGATGAACAATATAACTGCAGATGTTCCTCGACTTAATACTGGAGTTATGATCCAATAAACCCATCATAAGTTGAAAATATCTCCAAATTGCATTCAGTACACCTGATCCACCCAATAGCCTACTTAGCGACATAGCACACTTGAGTCTTGGTGATTCCCCTGGTGATCATGTGGCCGACTGTGAGCTTCAGCCCACCACCAAGCAATTTAAGAGACAATTGTTCTGCATATCGCTAGTTCAAGAAAAGATCCAAATTCAAAACTGGGGCAGGGAGTGCTGGGCATCAAACCCAGGGCATCACACATGTTAAGCAGGTACTCTACCACAGAGCTACACCCACACCCCCAAATTATAAATTGAAGTATTCTTTCTAGTGAATTCTTATACCTTTCACACCACTGTAAAGTAAAAAAAAAAAAAAAAATCCTAAGTTAAATCACTGAAAGTCAAGGGCCATCTAAATATGTTTAAGCTTGTGGGTGGTCAGCTGTAACACAGAAAATGCCCAAACTTTCTAGAGCTCACAGAGTTCTTAGTGTCTGGCATGAGTGCTTAATGCCACTGGATCAAAAGAAATGTCTGTCAGTGCTATTTATGAAGAATTTATGCCCTGCCAATGTTCTAGTTATTTGAAAATTAACAATAATGAATTCAGAGCAGGGCACAGTAGCACACACCTGTAATCCCAGTGGCCCAGGAGGCTGAGGCAGGAGGAATGCAAGTTCAAGGCCAGCCTCAGCAACTTGGCAAGGCCCTAAGCAACTCGGCTAGACCCTGTCTCTAAATAAAATACAGAAAGGGCCGGGGATGTGGCTCAAGGGTTAAACACCTCTGAGTTCAATCATCAATACCCCCTCCTAAAAACAGAATATTTTTATTCCATTCTCAAATAACCACAACGGATGGCAAATCGGCTGTGTGCACCTACTGGGCATTCCACGGGTGCTCAGACCTTGGAATCAGATTTTCCATTCCATGTCAATTTTCACTCGGCAAGTTTAATCCCAGCAATGGTCAAAAACAGATCTGGCTTTATCAAAAGAAGCCTGATGCAATCTGAAACCGTGGGCTATCATAAACTGGTAGTGGGGACAGGGTCCAACCCGGATCAGGAATCCAAGCTCTGGCCTTCCTCCAGTGCTCCGGGCTCACCCACGGGCCCTGTGAGTTTGGGACCGATGGCTCTAACATCTATCTGAAGCTTTACTATGGTTCATTATGACCTTTATTATGGTATTACGGTTTACTTATTTTCCAATGCAACTTCATTGGAAAATATTTAAAGACAAGGATCGTGTAAATTCCACAACATCTAATGTGGTTTCTTGTTCAATAACAAATGCTCTATGGATGCCATCTTTCATTGACACTCTGGGTCATTGATTGTACGATGCATACCAATTTCTCGAGATAGTAAAATGTTAAAAAAAAAAAAGTGGCTCATAAAATCAGTGAAATACAGTAGTTATTGGAATAGGCTGGTGTGAGTTTATTGCCCGTGTCTGAGTCAGTGCTGCAATTTAATATTTACCCTGTGTTATCTATAAAATCTAACTCATCGGTGGCCTTACAGGCTTAAAACCCAATCAGGGAAATAAATTCTAAAACAACAGAGCCTGAATAGCCCTCTGCCCCCAGCTCGCACACCAGTGAGGGTCTCTGCTGTGCCCTGGGGTGGCACGGAGGGGTAGGCAGGCTGTGTTCTCCCTCCTCTGAGTTTGGAGTTTTATTTTCCTGCTTCCCACCACCAACAGCTTAAAACTTTCAGATTCACTTTGGAAGAAATTACGAGAGTCTATGCCTGGATCTTTCAACGGTATGGACCAGATACATCACAGACCTAGGCTTTTTTTTTTTTATTTTTTTGGTACTGGGATTGAACCCAGAGGGGCTTAACCACTAAGCCACATCCCCAGCCCTTTTTATATTTTATTTAGGGTCTCACTGAGTTGCTTAGGGCCTCGCTCAGTGGCTGAGGCTGGCTTTGAACTAGCAATCCTCCTGCCTCAGCCTCCTGAGCTGCTGGGATTACAGGCATGTGCCATTGCACAGCTAGGCTTTATCTGGTCCCTAAGTGCCCCCCTGCAGCCCAGAGTATGAGGCCACCCAACAGGCCAGTGGCCACCGGGCCCTTACAGTGCAGGATGCCCCACAGAGCCCCATCCATCCTGTTCAAGCCTGGAAACAAACATAATGTATTACAGTCCTTAAGTTTTGCCTAATCAGAGCAAAATTGTTTTAGAGCAGAAGGTAAATAAAAGTAAACATTTAAGTATTAATCTGATGGAAACAAATTTCCCTGTTCCAATGATTCTTTTCTCTTTAGACAGTAGACCTATATCAGACTCAACCTGCAGAATGTGGAAAAAATCCATTCAAGTCTTTAACTCCTGACTTCTCAAGACCGAATCCAAAAATATAAAACAGACTGAATAGAGTGAGAGGAAAGGGTGTCCTGGAAAAGAAGGAAGTTAGGGGCTGTCATTGCTCCTAACCCCAGGCACAGCTTTGGGGAGGTGTGGTCTTGGGATGCAGGTCCTCTCTCCAGGGCGACATCTCAGCTCCCACCAGCCCCTCCCTGCTTCTCCTGGGGATTCCTGGAGTTGGTCTGATTTGCACTGACTGGCAGGGGCCTTGTGTCTCTGACACCCAGGCAGGGCCTGCAGGTGGGTGCTTGGCTGCTTAAAAACAACTCCACGTCTGTAAAGGGGATCACAATACAAAGAACTCTCGGGTCCTGCTCAAAGGACATCAGTCCCTCATCTCACACTTAGACCTCACCTGGAGCTGCTTCCCCAGCTCCGCCAAGCCTCTGACCTAGAGGAAAGTCAAGTCGCAGAAGTGACTCTGGTATAAACTTCTGCGCTTGGGATGACCCCTACGGTTAAGGGCCGTTTTGCAGTTTGCGACTGGTGTGTTTCTCTGCTTGCTCCCGCCTCGATTTTCCTTCCTTGGCTGTTTTGTCTTCTTGACTGTTTAGGCATGAGCTCCCTGAAGTCACCTGCTCTTCTTCCTTCCTGGTCCTAATTTCTAATTTTTAGGGCCTTGTGTGACTGCTCTTGACTACTAACATTGGGGAAGTTCCCAAGAAGCTTTATTGTTGAGCCGTTTTATTTGAGGAAAGTGTGTATGTCTATCCGTGTGTGTGTGTGTGTGTGTATGTGTGTGTGTGTGTGTGTGTGTGTGTGGAGGGGGCTCTGCCCTTGTGTCATTTGCATCATCATGGTGGGAGAACGAAGCTGGGAGAGGTTGTGACCATCCTGCACACTCCGGATCCACAGGGCATGTCCACCCTGTGATGGGCTTTTCAGGTGGTTTCCTTGGCAACCAGACTCACTAATCCTCCCTCCACACAGACCCACACTTACCAGTAACTGGGGGGAGGGGGGAAGCACATAATTGGCTTAGTGGATTCACTAGTGCATCTTTGTAAACCTACAGTCTCTTAACTCTTGAGAACTAACTTCTTAAGGAGGCTAAGCTGCTTTTCTAAAACCATTTGAAAGTGCATTTCAGAAAAATGAGAAAGTTTAAGACCAGAAGGGCCCTAAGGATCAATTAGCCTCCTCCCTTGTTGTGTAGATGAGGCTCTGGGGGCCCAAGAAAGTGACTTCGTGAGCTCGCGGGCAACCAGTTATGTAGAGATGGGACCACTCCTGGGCCTCCTGCCCCGTCCTGGGCTCTTTCCACTCTATCAAGAACCACCTGCATTTGGCGCCCCCTCCTGGCTAACACACATGTGGTGTGAGGACAGGGGCTCCTTAACACTGCTGCACACGTCCCCTACCCCTGGGAAGGTACTGGCCACCAGCAGGTGCTCCACACAGTTACATGCCTGGCCTCAGTTTCCTCAAGACGCATTGACACCTGCGCCGTTCACTCGTAGGGGCTTCCTTCCCCAAGCAGAGCACTTGGGCAGGGGATTAACTGGAGTGAGCAGCCTCGGACAACAACGCCGGAGACTCGGAAATCCTAAACCCAAGATCATGCTTTACAACCGTGTCTTGCTGTCAGAGGGGACATTCTAAGGCTACTTTTGCATGTACTTAAGCGATGAACACCCACATCTTTTGGTGGCGAAAGACATATAAAATAGGAAAGTAGTAAGTACACGAGAGCATCCTAAAATAATGTAGGTCAAGTGTCTAACAAAGTGCCCCAAACTCACCTCATCTACCTGGAGGACAGGTGGGTTTTGAGAAAAGGGTTTGTGCCTCATTCCAGAGTTTTTATATAAAACCTTTCAGTCATAGTAGACATCAAACCCTACAGAAAGCCGTTCACGCATTCGTCCAGATTAAGCAAATCCCAGTTGCTCCTCCGTTTCAGATGAGCCATGCATTCGTTTACCCCTTTCTTCCGTCAGTTTTAGCCCCATTCTTCTTGCCATCCTGGCTGTGGGTAAGATGACCCAGTCAAAACTTAGATGGCTTCCTTAATGGGTGGGGACAATTTCCATCTCCAGAGGGATGCTGTTGCCCTGGCGCAGAGAGAGAGCTTTGACTCAGCAACACCTTTCATAGAAAATCTCCATCTCCTTGTCCTGGGTCGTGTGTGTGTGTGTGTGTGTGTGTGTGTGTGTGTGTGCACGTGCATGTGTGTGTCTCCTTTGTAATTTCCTTATTCTGAATCATATCACATTTTTGGTCACAATATTCCCTCAACCAATCGTTCAAACACACCCAAGATCTGTTACAAATTATTTTTGGCCTTACAAAGACCTCGTCCAAGAGGATGTAGCTATTTGATTGTCCCCCAACGATGCCTTCCTTAAGTAACAGTGAGTCATACACCTGCAGCCTGGGGCACTCTACAGAAGCCTCCTCTTCATGGTTTCTTTAAATCCGTCCCCAAAACCAATCTGGATTCCCCATTCCAAGGGGCAGAAGCTTGGGTTGTATTATGTCTTTTCATTTACATGTTTGGTTACTCCACAGGAGCATATTCAATAAAACTGCCTCTTCGGGGCCGGGGCTGTAGCTCAGTGGCAGAGCACTTGCCTAGCATGTGTGAGGCACTGGGCTCCATCCTCAGCACCACATAAAAATAAACAAATAAAAAAAAGGCACGCTGTCCATACACAACTACAAAAAAATTTTTTTTTTTTAAATTGCCTCTTCTGGCCTGTTTGTTTTTGGGAAGGCTACATTATTGTTGAACTTAGAAGGGTGTTTCCATCTGAGAACTGCCAATCAGCTTCAAGTCATGCATCAAAACTAACAATGATAATGGGCGAGGTCACGTGGGCCAAGAGGACCGTGCTCGTTCTGTTGATGCTGTGTGTAAATCACCTCTAACTTAGTGGTTCCAAACAGCTCAGACAGGTGTGGCGGCGCATGCCCGTGATCCCGGCTCCGCGGAAGGCTGGGGCGGGAGGCTTGCCTGAGCCCAGGAGTTCAAGGCCAGTCTGGGCAGCGTAGCAAGTCCTGGTCTCAAAACATAAACAGTAAAACAACACAAATTTGTTACCTTTGGCCCCAAGTTCAAAATGAACTTGAGCTCGGTGAGCTGCAGGGAAGGTATTGGCAGGGCCGGCTCCTTCTGGAGGCTCAGAGAGAACCTGCTCCCTCCTCTTCATACGTCTCCTTCACTCCCTCTCATTCCCTGACTCTGGGAAGGATCCTGGCGATTAGAGCAGGCCGGCCGGGTGACCCAGGTGGTCTCCTACCTCAAGGTCCTCAGTTTCATCTCAAGGCCCTCTGCCCTGCACAGTAACAGCCACAGGTCAGGGGATGAGGAAATGGACACCTTCGGGGATCTCTGTTCAGCTGACCGCAGGCCCATAAACCCACCTCTCAGTGACAGTTGGCCTGTCCTCTTGAGGTGTTTGTGGGTGGTGGCCTGACAATGCCCGGCTCCCACCAGCAGGCAGTCCCCGCGGAGCCCCAGGGCCACTCCACAGTGCCCACTGTGTTTCCACGTCTCCTCACCCCTGCCTTCTTTCCTTCCCAGCATTGCGAGTGCCAGGAAGCCAGCGTGTCAGCAAGCTGAGAGGGAAACTGAGGCAAGATGTCGGGTCGGAGCGGGAAGAAGAAAATGTCCAAGCTGTCCCGGTCAGCCAGGGCCGGTGTCATCTTCCCCGTGGGGAGGTTGATGCGTTACCTGAAGAAAGGGACCTTCAAGTACCGGATCAGCGTGGGCGCCCCTGTCTACATGGCAGCAGTCATCGAGTACCTGGCAGGTAGGGTGACGAGCAGCCGCTGCCAGGTCTCCACCTCCCGGGGCCCCTTTCACACCGGCTGGGGAGGCCTGCTCTGAACCACCCCGTGCCTGGCTCAAGGCGACTGAGGGTAGTGACAGGGTTTCACTTGGCCTGCTTGGCCCCGGGACTCAGAAGGACAGGTGGTCGACATGGAAGACCCACAGTTAAATGGCTCTTCCAGGTCTGCACCCTGCAGGTGTGTCTAGATTGAAGCAAATGCTAACCATATTCCACCACATAACCGTCACCATCTCATTACCATATATCCACAAGTGTTCTGTGCATCCTGATTTTGCATCAAAGACAGTTTAGTAATAAATGATTTTTACTTATCATTGAATTAAGTATTATTTAATGCTGGCACTTTAAAGAAAAAAGCTTCGCATAAAGAGTGCATCCCATATTTTTGCAAAACAAAATATTTTTTGACATACAATCTGCAAGGATTTTGTGGTGAACTACCATATGTAAATATCTAGGCTCCTGAAGAAGAGAAACTTCAGGGAGAATTTTGTAAACAAGAATTTTTCCTTTATATCAAATTGCTCATTAAACATCAGTTTTTCCTGGTATATTTAAATTAGGACTCAATGTCCATCAATAACACTTATCTGAACATCAAAAGCATCTTCACTTGGTTCCATAAAGCCAATGCAATGTTCAAATTTTGCCCTCTTTTGAGGCAGTTCTCTGTTTTATATGGTTACACAGGAAATAGTTTCCATATCTGTTGTTAAATTAGTTGTTTTTACTAAAAGGTGAGATTTTTACTGTGTGTGGTCTTCCTATTTAACTTTGTGTTGCTTTTCTCTTATGTAATAGGTAAATTGAAACCAAGCTTCACAATATCAGGAATGTTTTCTAAGAAATATATAACATAAAAATAGATAAATAAGTGTAATTGCTTCCTCATAGAGTCATTTTATCCATGAGCAACAGGGTCTCTAACTTTGCCCAAGATTAACAAAAATACCTGGACACCAAAGATAAGTGCCTTGGAAATTCTGTCAGGTTAAAAATTCAGACTCTGCAAACTGTCCCTGGCAAGCGCAGCCCCTGCACTGTAACATGCAAACCCTGGGCAGGTCTCTGCCTCCTGCTTCCTGTTTCTTTCTTTCTTAGTTTCTTTCTTTTGGTGGTCCTAGGGAATCAAACTCAGAGTCTTGCTCATGGTAGACAAGGGGGCTCTGCCTGAGCTGCATCCCCAGCCCCCGTTTCCTCTTCCCTCCAGTTCTTCCCTCAGGAGCCATGGCTTCGCCTCCTGGCCACTCCCCAGTCAGCATTTCCTGAAAAGTCTGCCTTGGTCTATGCATGCACATAGTCTCCCTGGGCGTTTCCAACAGGCAGGCCTCAGCACCTACTTGTTACCAAACGAAGGCCTGATCCTGGACTGAACACCTTTCTGGGTCCTTCGGGAGGTTGGAGAGATGACTGGGGGTCTCCAGGACTCAGTCCATTCAAGTCCTGCAGAGCAGTGCTTCTCAAAGTGGGGACCCCACAGGAACCGCATTGACAAGGTTGAAGACTCCAGTGGTGCTGCTGCTGCTGGTCCAGAGACCACACTTTGAGTAGCAAGATTGCAGTTGGCCTTCTGGCCACAAGCCCACACGTGAGGGATACTTGTTTCAAATGCAGATTCCTGTCTGTACCCCAAGGTGGTCTGATTCACTGAGTCTCAGATGGGACTCAGAAACCAATGGGAGCCAGGTATGGTGGCACATGCCTATAATCCTAGTGACTTTGGAGGCCAAGGCGGAGAATAGAAAGTTTGAGGCCAGTCTCAGCAACTTAGCAAGGACCTAAGCAACTTAGCAACCTGTTTCAAAATTAAAAAATAAAAAGGACTGGGTTTGTAGCCCAGTGGTAGTGTGCCCCTGGATTCGATCCCCAGTACCAAAAATAAAAATTAAAAGAAAGAAAAGAAACTGGTGGGAAAGTTTCCTAGCTCAGGGAGGGCGTGGAGGGACTTTGAGAGAGGTCAATGAAGCTTCAAAACACCCCACTGAGTCTAGAAGACACTGAGCAACGCGAAGATCCCTCAGCTTCCAAGTGGGGAGCTGGAATTCAGGGACTTCGACCCCAAACTGTGCACTTTTTTGCTACATATACATGTAATAAAAATAATAATTATTGCTTTTCCTATGTCTCCATTTGGTGCACATAAAAAAAATTTGGTCTTTTGACTCATTGGCCTCTCTGTTCTCTGGCTCAGACATGTCCGATGGGGAATGTTGAGTTTTCCTATCCATTCATTCATTCCGCAGTATTTGCCAAATCCGCTTTTGTTATTATCTGCACATCAGTGCCCGCAGTAAGGCCATGGCTGGTGAGTCCTGGTGGGCGAACTGGCCATGGATGTGGGGCAGGTAGGAAAGGGGAGAGAAGAGAGGCTGAGCAGAGCAGGAGGCCATATGCATGACATCCCTCCCTTCCCCCAGCCGGTGCCAGCATCCAGCTCTGTCCTCAGTCCTGGAGGAGAAGGCCTGTCCTCTCTCTGTCTCTCTGTGCTTTGTGCCTTTCTGCCCCCACAGTGTTAGGGATTGGATCCAGACAAGGGCTTGCTAGGCCAGCTCTCCATCACGAGCTACACCCCCAGCCCTTTTTATTTTATTATTATTATTTTTTAATTTAGAGACATGGACTTGCTAAGTTGCTAAGGCTGGCCTAGAACCTGTGAACCTCCTGCCTCAGCCTCCTTGTTGGGATGACAGGCGTGCGCCACTCCATCTGGCTGTTAGTGTTTTTTCTCCCCTCCAAGCTTAGGTTGGAACTGGAGAGCACAGGCTGAGATGTCACTTCAAATCCACATTTATCCATTCATCAACTGTTACCTTAACCTCTCTGAGCTTTGGAGTTTTCCAGAGCTAGCTCGTTTAATTTAATTAAATGAGTTCATGCATGTACAACGCCTGGTACAGAGAATGTACTTGCTAAACAGTATTTCTTTTCCTCTTCCCTCTATGAAGTGTTGATAAAATCATTTGGGGCACAGTATAAATCACTAATTCTGTTAAGGTGGTGTATGCTCAGGTGGAATTTGCATTTTCACGAGACAAGGAACTTTAATTCAACTTCCACTAATTTTAATTATATGAGTGCAATTGCAGGCCACCATTGACTAAGTGAAATGGAGGATTTGTGTTTGTTGATTGGTGTTATGGTTTGAATCTGGAATGTCCCCACTAAGCCTCATGTGTTGAAGGCTCAGTCCTCCAATACAGCAGCGTTCTGAGGTAGGGCTTTAACCTCTACAGTGAATTGATCTATTTGATGGATTAATAATTTGAAAAATATTGGGAGGTAGTGGAAATTAGGCAGGTAGGCATGGTTAGAGGCATATGTCACTGGGGGGCATGCTCTTGGGAACCCTTCCCTCCTCTACCTGTTTCTCGCTGCTATGAGCTGATTCCTTTCCTCCACTACATCCTTCCGCCATGATGTTCTGCCTCCCCCAGACCCAAAACAACAGAACCAATCAACCATGGACTGAAACTACAAAGGAAAAATCTTTCCTCCTCTAAGTTGTTCTTGTTGGGTATTTTGGTTTAGCGATGAAAAGCTAGCCCAGCTGGTCAGTCAGTTTTATGAAGGAGCTTCCACTGACGGTGGAAGAGAGGGTGTACAAACCTCTCACCCTTGAAGTCACCTTCACAGTCATGGAACAAATCCTGATTGATGCAGCCTTTGGATCAGACCTCCACGATGTCGAGAAAACAGGCAGGCGTGGTCCCACTTTTGCTGGGGACATAGTCTGGCAGGAAGGACAAGCAGGAAGCATGTCACAGGAGAGGAGGTGCATGCTGGGCGGGGTGGGAGGCACCACCTGATAGGAAGCAGGGCCCTTTAGACCTCAGCCAGGACCCTGGCTTTGTCAAGTCAATCAGTGTTACATCGTGATACCGAGAACCCCCCAGAGATCCTGAGGTATGTTCCAGGCACTGGGATTTTTAGAACGTGCTCAGGTGATTGTGGTGGAGGCCAGGGTGGGGCATGCGTAGGAGCTGGTAGACCCCATGGGTTGGATGGAATAGGAGGAAACAGGAGAGGGGAGGGGGTGAGAGCCCAGGGTTCAGAGGAAGTGTCGGGGGTCTCTGCAGGATCTCAGGAGGTTGGGTGTGTCCCAAACAGGGCTGGGAAATGGCTGTGGGTGTGGGTAAGAAAGGAGACGGAGGCCGCGCAGCGCAGGCTGCATTCTGACAGTCCTTGAGCCCTAGAGGATGCACACGTTTTATACTCACAGGGCGCCTGGGGACGCTGAAGGCCAGGGCTGGCACTGGGGGGACTCTAGGTGAAGAACTGTTGTCAAGAAGTAAGTCAGAGTCCAGGAGACTAGTGGGAGCTGTTTTAGTGTCCCCCCTGAAACGGGCAGTGGCCAGGACTGGGGCTGCACCGAGGGCGGATAGAAGTGTGACCTGGAGGTGAGGCGGGTAGGGTCCACTCCAGGCAGTCCTGGACAGGCCAGTGGGAGGGCGTCAGTGACGACGGGCACGGACTGGCTGCTCTCTGCGGGCCAAGCTGCACAGTGTTAGTCTCTTGTTATGGCTGTACCCAAAACGCCTGACAGCCTAGAGGAGGAGAAGTCAATTCTCCTGGACTCACTGCTTCAGACGTTCCATTGCTTTGGGCCCAAGGAGAGTCAGAACATCATGGTGGACGGCCAGGACAGGGAGCCTGGATCTGCTCACGGCCACCAGGAAGCAGAGAGAGAGGGGAAGGGGCCACAGGGAAGATGGGCCCTTCCAGGGGACACTCTTGGGGACCCACCTCCTCCAGCCAGGCCCCACCTGCCTACAGCTACCACCTGGTTGGTCCCTTCAAACTAGGATGGAGCGATGGGCCACAACTCATTTCACCTGGGAACGTTCCTGCTTAGCACAGGAGCTTCGGCTGAAGATACCTTGTATCCAAACCATAACACCCTGGAGGGGAGCGGCCGTGTGGGCGGGGAGACTGGAGGATGGGGAGTGAGGTCCCACAGCTCAACGAGGGAGGCAAGAGGGAGAAGCACGGGCAGCTTCGGGGCTGCGTGTGGGATCTGTGGAGTTTGGGTGTCTGTAAGATGCCCAGGAGGGCAGCGTGCACAGGAAGCCAGATCCTACCGGCCTGACCTGGAATCTGACTCTGCCATTTATCAGTTACGAATCCCTCCCTGGCCCTCATGTTACTGTGAGTGCCGCTCAGCACGTTGGCAGCTCTGCAGGGAAGACCTCCCAGGTGTGTCTTTGGCCCAAAGTGACCTCAGGTTGGGGACACAGAGGAAGACTTGAGGTCCTGGGAGTGAGTGGGGTCACGCAGAGAGAAAGTGCAGCCACAAGACAGAGTCCAGCACCCAGCTCAGGGGACGCCATGGTGCCTCGGTAGAGGGAGAAAGCTGGCAGAGGAGGCGGGAGTGGGCAATGCCAGAAAAGCCAGCGGGGGGGGGGGGGGGGGGGGCTGACTCTAAAGAACCTGCTGATAAGAACCAGGCAAGGGCAGAGGATCCACCTGCTCAACGTCATGGAACCTTCCTCGGCCGGGATGAGGCGGGTGGTCAAAGCCTAACTGCAGTAGGTGGGAAAGTGGAAGCTGGAAATGAGGGACAGTGAAAGGGGCAGAGGGCGGGGCGGAGATGCGGGAGTTGAGTGGGTGACGGTTCCCACGGGGGATGCTCAAAAAATTCTGGCAATGACAGTGATGGTTACTCGCGCAACATTATGGATGCACTCGATGCCACTGGGTTGTATACTTAGAATAATTAAAGTAGGAAATTGTAGGTAAAGACCAAGCACCTTATGAGAAACAAGGCAGCTTGGGCCTTCGCGGACTACCAGAACGTTAGTCCCAGCACCAATGAGTCCTGGTCCCTGCAGGAAGGAGAGCGAGCAGCTGGGGCCTCAGGGACAGGGAACCCGTGGGGAAGCCAGACCAAGGACTCAGAGCTGGCTGGAGCCCCGACCCCACGTGAGAGGCAGCTCCTCCAGCTCCCAGAAGCAGCTGGAAGCAGGTGCTCAGATCACAGTGTCCTCCTGTCGGGACACGGGTGTCACCTACACACCCTCCAGGATCACGCAGGTACAGCCTCTCCCAAGCGACCCTTGTAACTGAACTTTAAAGTCACAGTGCTCAGTTCCAATCTGCCTCCCAGATCTCTGAGGCAGACCATGAACTGGATCCCTCTGCTGACATCCTGAGGGTCATGCAGGCCACAGGCCAGGGCTTCCTGAGGCCAGGTTACCTTGCCTCCGGTTTACACGTTTGTGGTTTCTGAAGGTCGCTGCCTCTGGAAGGCGCTTAGGGCCCCAGGAAGGGCCAATCAAAAAAGACTAGGCTGCCACAGTCAAAAGTTGCACAGATCTCAGCAAAACTGAGTAAGGGAGTGCCAGGCAAGGCAGGAGGGGCTGCCTGACCAGCCCCAGTGTCACACACACAGGTTCTGGTCCCAGTTGGTTGGGGAGATTGCATGAGCTGGCAAAGAATGTCACCCACCTGCTCAACTAAAGATCCCATTGACCCGAACATGCTCAGAACAGTCTGCAAATTCCTATCTCAGTTCCTTGGCACAGAGAATCTGGCAATATTGTCCCAGTTCACATCTCCAGTGTAAGTGGGGAAATGCATTGAAAACACAAGCCCCAAAGTTCTGGAAAAAGTATTTTTCACTTCCACACACACACACGTGCACGCATTTATATATAACATATTGATCAACCATACATAATAAATATATTTACCAACCATAAACATATTCTAAATGTAAGATATGGAGAATGAATTATTTATAACTATTTTTGGTGATCATGTGTTCAGTAATATATTTTTACAGGGCAAATAAGTCTTAAAACAGGGATGAATTTCAGGGCACTCTTGTTAACTCAGTGTGTAGCACAGAAACCTGTCATTTACACACCATTTCTAGAAAATTGGGTCTCTCCACTTAATACCAAGCATTTTCTTATCTAAATATTTTTGTTTATTATACTGTGTTTTGAAAAGAGTGCTTTGTGAGCCAGGGTCATGTTTGGGTTGTGCTGGTCACACACTGCACAAGGACACGACTTGAAGAAGTATACTTGCCATCAGAGTGCAAAAAAATTGTTTATTTATTATAGAGACTGCCAGCAGATGGCAGTCAAGTGTCTTGGGGAAGGGGCGTCTTTTTCTTTTTTGCACAAATGTACCTATGGGCCATCGGGGCCTCCTTAGCATGAATCTGTAGGACAGAACGAGGGCTGGGGAAGTCACTTAGATGCCATTGCAGTTACCTGCACTAGAAGAGAAGAGCAGCTTCACTCAGGTAATGGAACAGGAGGAGGAAAGGTGTGTAGGACTGATGAAGCCCATGTGGTTCCTGGGAGAAGGGGACAGAAGGAAGAGGAAAGGCAGGAATGACTGGCAGCTCTCCTAGGAGTCATTTGTGGACAGAGCTGCAGTCCCAAGAGAGACGGGAGAGGGGTCGGGGGATATGATTTTGATTTGGAGATGTGGTGAGCTTGGCTGGCCTGTGGACCCCTTGGAGCAGGTAGCATGGGCCGGGCTGGAGGTAGGTGGGCAGGGCTGGAGGGATGGGCTCTCCCAGAAGACTGCAGAGCCCAAGCAGAACAGTGGGCATGGACAGAGCCCGGGGGCACTCCTACTTTTGGGGGCAAGAGAACAAGGAAAAAGAGACCAGGAAAGGAAACAGTCTTGAAGGGATGGCCACTCCGTGTCCCCTGTCCCAACCCTACATTTAACGTGGAAGTTCCCATCTTCTGTGAGCTGGAGAAATCCAGTGTTTTTGTGTGCAGAGTGAAAGAACACCCACTCTCCCAAAATAATGAGCGTGAACTTGGCCACACCCTTTGGCTAAAGAAACCATTCCTTAACTACCGCTCAGCCATCTTCCACGTGGACATTACGGCTGGACCCCAAGCGCAGGGTCTGCTCCAGAGCTCTGTGGGCTCCCATGGGCGCTTCAACCACTTAGCAGAATAACAGTCTTCCTGCAAATTCTGCAGTAAAACAAATATGTATAAATCCAGTTCCCTGATTGCCAACGTAAAGATTCTTTTGCCCCCGGGATCAATAAAATAACTGAAGAATGTAGCAAGCTTTTATCACCCATGTGATAATAACAATGTCATAATAATATTCAGAATTTGAAGGATGATTGATGCCATGTAAATGGTGACATCCCTGTCCCAAAGATGCCCAGACCAAACATCCAAAAAGATAAGCGCCAGTTGATCTAGATTTTCTACTCTCTATTATGTAGAAGATTTTAAAGAAAAAAGTCCCACCTCTGTTTTTTGCACAGAGCACATGATCAGGATTTTCCTCCTTACAAATTCTTTCAGAAGGTCTGGTTCAAGAGGGATTGCGCGTTCGCCGAGTTCCGCCAGCCGAGCTCCGCCAGCGTGCCCCTCACCCCATGTTGCTGTGTGCTAAATCTCTGCCTTTCTCTTCCTGTGCTTCTTTGATTCCAGCAGATTCTCTGCCTGTAGATCTACTGTCCATGCATTTGTCTGACAAGCTGAAAGCAACCTGATCTTCCTCAGGGGCTTCCTGAAGCCTCCAAGCATACGGAGCTCCCCGTTAGCCCTCCTCTCACACAGATGGTGGGTTTTTGAATTTGGGGAGGATGCTTTTCCTCTCCCTCTAAATGCAGGTAACAGGAGGCGATGGTCCGTGATGCTAAATCCAGTTCCATTGCTCAGAAACTTAAAGTTGAGAGGCTCCCAGATCCCCCTCTTTCCATCTAGAAAAGGGAGTGAGCTGAGAGTTCCTTCCTCCAGAATGTGCACTGGGAAGTGATAGTCCCAGAGCGAGCAGGTGCTGCAAACCCCACTTCCTGGTGCACAGGAAATTGGAACCTACTCCTGCGGGCTCTGTAACCCCATTTCTAGTTGATGTGCATCATTTTTAAGAGAAAGAAAAGGAGAGAGCAACCAATGTAGCAAATTAGACTAATACCAGCATTAATTTCAAATTATCCTTTCCATTGTCCCAACGAGGATGCTTATACTTTTTTGGTTGGGAAAGCATGGATTGTCAGCAAACACAATATACATTGCTTAAATCTGGGAAAGACGGGAGAATGAATTTGCAGCGATTTAGCACTTTGCATTATGGAAATGCCACATAAATATTTAACTCTAATGTTTATTTTATTCTAATTTTTGTTAATCACATTTGCTTAGTTAATATGGCATACTTATGCCAAGTTTCTTGCCACAGATTTTATGAATGATGGCAATTTCATGTGCTGTTTTATTTGAAATTAGGTTGATTGTAAAGACTCACACAGAATTGCCTGTTAATTTCAGGACTGAGTATTGATGCCACTGTACCAGCAGATTCCCCCAGCACACACTCGTGTGACACACTACATATTCACACAAGGGCACAGACGCACACTCTCCAACCCCCATTATCGGTGAGACAGTACGTTGGCACATCGCTTCTTCTCTAAGGAGAGGAATCTTTCTTTAAAGCTTCCTTCCTATTTCTAGTGGCAGACAAATGTGATTTGCACAAAATCCTCCTAAAATTAAGGAAGAAAGAGAAATAACAAAACAAGACAGAGGAGGAAGGTGGGAAGCATGCAGATGGTAGAAACGCTATTCATTCTCACATGTTGGACCACAAAACTGTGATAGTGTGTAAAACAGTTGGACAATTCCTTTTTATCAGCATTTGTTTAAGCATTTCTTTTAGTTGTCAATGGACCTTTATTATGTTTATTTATTTTTATGTGGTGCTGAGGATCAAACTCAGTGCCTCACACACGCTAGGCAAGCGCTCTAACACTGAGCCACAACCCCAACCCTTATCAACATTTTAAAATTTTTTTTATTTGTTCTAATTAGTTGTACATAACTGTAGAATCATTTATACATTTTGATAGATCATATATAAATGGAGTATAATTTCTCATTTTTCTGATTGTACATATTGCAGGATCACATCGGTCATGCAGTCATACATGTACATGAGGCAATAATGTCTGTTTCACTCTACTGTCCTTCCTACCCCCAGATATCTTCCCCTTCCTTCATTCCCCTCTACCTAATAAAAAGTAACTATTCTTTCATGGCACCCCACCCCCTGTGCTTTATTGTGAATTAGCATCTACATATCAGAGAAAACATTCAGCCTTTGGTTTTTGGGGATTGGTTTATTTCACTTAGCATGATATTCTCCAATTCCATCCATTTACCAACAAATGTCATAATTTCATTCTTCTTCAAAGGTGAGTAATATTCCATCATATATATATATATATATGACATTTTCTTTATCCATTCATCTGTTTGGGGCATCTATGTTGGTTACATAGTTTAGTTATTGTGAGTTGAGCTGCTGTAAACATTGATGTGGCTGCGTCACTGTAGTATGCTAACTTTAAGTTCTTTGGGTATAAACCGAGGAGCTGGGTGAAATGTTGTTTCCTTTCCAAGTTTTCTGAGGAATCTCCATACTGCTTTCCATAATGGTTGCACTATTTTGCATTTCCACCAGCAATATATGAGTGTACCCTTTTCCCCACATCCTTGTCAACTTTTATCGTTGCTTATATTCTTGATCATTGCCATTCTGATTGGAGTGAGATGAAATCTTAGAGTAGTTTTGATTTGCATTTCTTAATTGCTAGAGATGTTGAACACTTTTTCAGATATCTTCTTCTGTGAAGTGTTTGTTCAGTTCCTTAGCCCATTGATTGATTGGGTTATTTGGGTGTTTTTGGTGTTAAGTTTTTTGAGTTATTTATTTATCCTAGAGATTAATGCTTTATCTGAGGTGCATGTGGTAAAGATTTTCTCCCAACCTGTAGGCTCTCTCTTCACATTATTGATTGTCTCTTTTGCTGAGAAGAGGCTTTTTAGTTTGAATCCATCCCAATTATTGATTCTTGATTTAACTTCTTGCACTTTAGGGGTTTGTTAAGGAAGTCAGATCCTAGGCCAACATGGTGAAGATTTGGGCCTACTTTTTCTTCAGTAGTCACAGGGTCTCTGTTCTAGTGCCTAAGTCTTTGATCCACTGAGTTGAGTTTCATGCAGGGTGAGAGATAAAGGCTTAATTTCATTTCCAGTCTTCCCAGCACCATTGTTGAATAGGCTATCTCTCCTCCAATGTATATTTTTGGCTCCTTTGTCTAATATGAGATACCTGTATTTATGTGGGTTTGTCTCTGTGTCTTCTATTCTGTACCATTGGTCTACGAGTCTGTTTTGGTGCCAATACCATGCTGGTTTTGTCACTATTGCTCTGTAGTATGGTTTGAGTAGTTTAGTATGAGGTACACAGTTTGAGGCCTGGTATGGTGATGACTCCTGCTTCACTCTTCTTGCTAAGAATTGCTTTGGCTATTCTGGGTCTCTTATTTTTCCAGGTGAATTTCATGATTGCTTCTCACACTTTCACATTCACTGAACACCATGCTGAAACCTGAGAGCTGCCCTCTTGCCCAGGACTTGTGGCTCTCATGGTTGGGAATTCACTTTTTACGCTAAGCATTTCCTCATCCCACAGTGAAAGTCTGTTCTTCCCATCCGCTTGCTCAAAAAAAGAAGGGAGGAAGGAGAATCTAAAGGGATACCGATGGGTCCCCCAGGCAGCCTTTATACTGTGTCACCATTCTCCAGAGTCAGCCCTGCTCGCTATAGACTGAAATCCAGATCCTACGTTAAGATTCTGTTTTGGTCAAGATTCACTTCTGCCGACAGTATCTTAAAGAAGAGAGTTATTTCACTCTTATATAAACGAAATTTAGAAAGATGGTCCCAACAATAAGAAGACTCAGTTTCCTTCTGTCTTGTTGCTCTACCATCCACGACTTCTTGGCCATAGATGGCTGCCCAAATTCCAGCCATTGCATCCTCAGTCCATCAGTAGAAAGGAAAGAAGGGCACAGCTCCTTTATTAATAGATTCTTCACAGAAGCCCCATATATCACAACAGCTTGCCTTCCATTGGCCAGAACTCAGTTACATGATCACATTTATCAACAGGGAGGATGGAAAATGTAGTCTTTGTTCCTGAGGTTAAGGGGTCAGGAAAAAAAAATCAGAAACTGGTATACTAAGGAAGAAGAGGGAGGAATTAATTTTGAGGAGCAACTAGATGACTTTGCTACAGGATCATATAGGAGGTCTTGCTAAAGTATCTTACTTATCTATAACCTGAGTTCATTTCAGCTTTCTGGATTTCTCAAGCCCAGGCATAAAAATCACAAATTGATGAATGCCGCCAATCTTGAAAGCCATTCCTCAAGAAAAGGATCTTGGACCCCATTCTGTGATTGTCTGTTAATGCCCCCTTGTAATTTCAGCGGAAATCTTAGAACTGGCGGGGAATGCCGCAAGGGACAACAAGAAGGCCCGGATAGCCCCCAGACACATCCTGCTGGCTGTGGCCAATGACGAGGAGCTCAACCAGGTATGACCGAGGCTCAGACAGCCGTGGGACGGGTTTGCCAAGCACGCTTCTGCGGGTGGACCCAACCGGCCACGGTCTTCCCTGTGACAGTTCCAAATCCCATCTATGCCAAAAAAAAAAAAATCAGACTGGGTAAGAGAAGGAGAAATTCTGCTATCTCTGTCTTTCAGAGTCAGAATTAAGTTGCCCCGGAATAGATCCCATTATGCGTTCTGGATCTTGCCAGACTCCTCAGTAAAGATAAGCCCCCCCGTTGCTGAGAAGGGGCAGCACAGAGTTCCGCCCTCCGGAGTCTCTTCACCCAGATCACACTGGTGATTTATTCTCACGAGAACAGAAACTCCTTATTTACTTATTGGAACTGATCCTTTGTATTTTGAAACTAAGTCCAAAGTCCAGTGAACACCCCACTCCCACCCCAGGATACATAAGGCGGTGGGTAAATAGTAGAATTTTTATTTATATTTGTTTTCTAATCTCATTCTTCTCAAGCTGTAGTGGAGAATCATTTCCTATTGCCCAGTGTCCTAGACTGAAACTAGGTAATAAAAATGGATTACTAGGAAAGTTTCAAAAAGACATATGAACTACAAGCCACAACTGTTCATTATCAGATTTAACAGGTCTGCAATGACTGTCAGTTTGCTCTAAACATGTCTAGACTCTTACTTCCAAATTCTATGCTTCTCTTGTCCCAGTTGGGGAACTAACAGATTAGAGGTGAGCCCTGGTCTCAGATCACCCTTGGGGCCATGCTGGCTTAGAATATGCAGAATATATTAGTGTAGCGGGAAACATCAATTATTTGCAAATAAGTAAGCCTCTCCACAGGAGGTACCTGGCCAGTAAAACCTGGAGGTTTTACTGATGATCGTGTGTTGGAGAGTATGCAGACCGCGGGTGTGTTGTGAACCGGGCTGGTCTTTGCGTTGACCTTTGAACCCAGTCTTGTTCAGCTGTGCTCCTCCGATGTGAAGCCCTTCATCCTCTGTCGCCTTCTGGAAGCCCTGAGCCCTGGGTGGCATCCCTGGTTTCGACTTGCATGACCCTTTTGTTTTGCTGCCTTGCAACCTACAGAGACATGCTCTCCAAGTCCAAGAGGGACTTAAATGTGTACCGTGTCATGTCTTCAGGAAAGCACAGAACTGTTTTAAATCCAGAACCAACGAGCTCTTGGCCATATGAGTGCATGCATTTCTCTCTTCAGCTGCTCAAAGGAGTGACCATCGCCAGCGGAGGTGTCCTGCCCAGAATTCACCCCGAACTGCTGGCCAAAAAGCGAGGGACCAAAGGCAAGTCGGAAACTATCCTCTCTCCACCCCCAGAGAAAAGAGGAAGGAAGGCCACGTCAGGCAAGAAGGGAGGCAAGAAGTCCAAGGCTGCCAAGCCACGGACGTCCAAAAAGGTGAGCCCAGGCACTCCCCCTAGTGGTCCAGATGTTCATGTCCTCCCACAATTCCTTGGCAGAAACCTGACCCCCAAGGGATGGGACTCGAGAGGCCTCTGGCAGGCGATGAGGTCTGGGTGGCTCAAATGGCTCAACCCTCATACACGAGATCAGAGGAGCCTGAGGGAGCCAGCGTGCTGCTGCACGCCTGCGATCCCAGGGGCTTGGGAGGCTGAGGCGGGAGGATTGTGAGTTCAAAGTTATCCTCAGCAATTTAGCAAGGCCCTAAATAACTCAGTGAGACCTTGTCTCTAAATAAAACGTTTATAAAAAAGGGCTGGGGATGTGGCTCAGTGTAAGTGCCCCTGAGTTCAATCCCTGATACCAAAAAGGAGCAGCCTGAGGGAGCCTGTCCTGCCCCCCAGCATGTGAGGACCCAGCAAGAAGGCCTCCTCTGTGAGGAAGGGGCCCTCACCAGGCACAAACTGCCAGAGGCTAGATCTTGAAACTTCCAGCCTCCAGAGCAATAAGAGTACATTTTGTTGTTGATAAGCCACCCAGGCAAGGGTGTTTTGCTATAGCAGCCTGAATAGACTAAGACACCCCAGAATGAGAAAAAAGTTTAAGGACAAAATGACGAGGGCACAGTCGGCATCTCCAGAGGACTGAGGGCTCTGCAGCTTGGTGCTTGAAGAACGTGTAGGGGAAAGAAAGGACCCTCGAGATCAGAGCTCTTGTCATCACACAGGGTGTGCCCGAGATTCCCAGCCCCGAGGTGGGAGAGGCGGAGACAGTAGCCTGGAGTCCTGCTCTCGTTCCCCAGGGGCATGTTAGACAATCCTCATTCTCCATGGACGGTTCCCTTGGTGGGCAGGTCAGATGCCAGAGGTCGTGGGTGGCTTGCTAAGCTAAGTGCCTTTAGTTCAATGGCACCACTTGTGGAATGATATTTTCTTTTTTCCTGTTTTTTTTTTTTTTTTTTTTTTCTTTTTCTTTTTGCGATACCGGGGATCGAACCCACGACCTTGCCCACGTTAGGCAAGCACTCTACCACTAAGCTAAACCCCCAGCCCTGGAGTAATTAATACTTTCAGATGCTGCCCCGTGCGGTAACCACCAGTCACGTGTGGCTATTGGAACTTGAATTAAAATTAAGCCACATGAAAAATTCAGTATCTGGAAGGCTCTGGCCACCTTTCAAGCCCTCAGTAGCACTCGGCTGTTGACACAGAGGGGCTGCGTCTCGGGAAGTTTTGCTGGACAGCAGTGCTGCTGTCGAGGTGGCAAAATTCACTCTGCAGACGTCCCTACATAAAAGATCATTCAGGAGCGGGCGCCCTTACCACGGACCCCAGCGAGACCCTGGGGAGAGGGGAGGTTGAGCAATGTGCTGGGACCACCCCGCTTGGCCCTGATGTCTGTCATCACAAACTGCAGGCATGGAGCCTGCAGAGAGGTTGACGCATCCCGGCAAATGAGGACTTCAGGGAGCTGTGAACTCCTTTCATACACTCCACTTTTTTGCAGGACCCTTTTCTTTTCCTCGCCTCGCTGTCCCTTCATAGAATGGCAGAGGGCGGGACCGGAGCTCGCTGGTAGGGCATGAGCTTAGCATGCACAGGGCCCTAGAGATGGATCCTCGCATCAAAAGAAAAGCTTCCAGGCGTGGTGGTGCATGCCTGTCATCCCAACCATGTGTGAGGCTGAAAGAGGAGGATCATGAATTGGAGGCCAGCTCCAGCAAACGTTACCTAGACCTAGGCTCAAAATTTCAAAAAAAAATTTTTTTTTTAAGACTGGGGGTGTAGCTCTGTGGCACAGTGCCCATGGGTTCTGTCTTTAGATCAAAAGAAAAGAACAGAAAGAAAGAAAAGGAATGGCAGAGCATAACTTCTAAAGACTCCTTTCATATCCAAGCTGGCATCGTCGTGGCAAGAGCTTAATGCAGCCACACTAGGCTTTCTCTGAATTGTTCTCATCTGTCCTGATTTTTTACCAACAGTCCAAACCAAAGGACAGCGATAAAGAAGGAACTTCAAATTCCACCTCCGAAGATGGGCCAGGGGATGGATTCACCATCCTGTCTTCTAAGAGCCTTGTTCTAGGGCAGAAGGTAATAAAGAGAATCGTAATGTGCTGCCATAAAACACTATTGCATTTTTATAACCTACTCTTTCCAAGCAGTGACGCCACCTTCATCCCTTGCTTCCTTAATATGACTTCCACCCTAGTTTTGAACTATTCATTTCTAAACTAACAAGCTATGGTGATTTCTGCACCGTGAGAATGAGCCAACAGTTTAGTGCTGAGGTTGGCCATGCCGACCTTGGTCAGCCAAAGGTAACATAGAGCTTTCTGGTCAGTAGATAGGATGACATTACGTTCCCCAGATCCCAGTTATTTCTGCACCCACTAAAAAAACAATCCATAGCTAACTGCCTCCAACAGCTTCAGAGAGACCTGTCTTCAGGGTCTGATGTTATTTATCAGAGGAAGAAAATAGAAATACATGTTTCCTGAATACCCCTGGTGTTGGAAATGAATTATTTGCCAATAAGTCAGTCTGCTTGCCTTCCCTGGCTGCAGAAGGAAAATAAACAGGGTTATACATTTGAACAGTCTCTAGCAACACAACAGTCACCCAGTCAGACATGCAAATAATTCATTCCCACAAGTGTGAAGTTTACTGAGCAGACAATTTATCTACCCAGTCAACTGGGGCTGAAATAAGACACACAGGGAAATAGCCGGTTAATCATCTCTGGTCCCTGAGCGTTCACCGCCTGACAATAGAGTGAACCGCCACTCCAACCTCTAGAAAAGTATGCAGTAAGAAGAGCATAAATGTGACCAGTTCCTAATTCATCTCTGCCCAAGCAGAGCAGGAAGCAAAGAGGAGGAATTTATGACCCCTCCAGGGGTTCTCCATGGTGACATGATGATTAGCTTTCCCTCTCTTATCTACGGGATTGCCAAGTTCTTGCTCACCTGGGGGAAACTCCCCACCCATGTGGTCCCCCAAAGGCAAGGTGGCCAGACAGAGGCAGGTCGCAAACCCAGAGCCCATTCCTCCCCTCCTGCAAGAGCACTGGCCTCAATGCTGTACCCCAAAACTCTGGGGCTGCTCAGGGGGAAATGCAGAACCCTGAGAAGAAAATGCCAGCCCTGAGCCTCTCTCCCTCACAGAAGCTGCTCAGAGGATGTTGCACAAAAAAAAAAAAAAAAATCAAGGCCACTGGGGTGGGAACCAAAGGCGTAAACCATAAGGGAAAGAAATGAGAAGTTCCATTCTTGTTCAGGCAGATTTGTTGCATTCTCTAGCCTCAAAGCGAAAATCAAATCCACTGAGCTCGCACGAGCCTCTTCAAACCCAAACACCAGCTGGGCGCGGTGGCGCCCTGTCTCAAAATAAAATAAAGTCAAATAAACAGAGCTGGACATGGAGTGTTAGAGTGCCTCTGGGTTCATTCCCTCAAAATAAAAATAAGTATAAAGGGCATGGGGGCACAAGTTTGGAATCCCAGGAACTCGGGGGGGACTGAAGAGGATTGCAAGTTCAAGGCTGGGTTGGGCAACCGGACAAGGCCCGGCCTCAAAATAAAATGAAAAGGGCTGGGGATACGGCTCAGGGGGAAAGCGCTTGCCTAACACGCACAAGGCCCTGGGTTCCATCCCCAGCACCATAAGGAAAAAAATAAAGCCCCAAACCTGGGAAACATTTGCTCCACATGCAGCCCCTGTGTTGACGTTCAGTATGAATTATTGAAAGTACATGGAAGATTCTTCCATGGAATTTGACCTTTCCCATATTTTTCCTCTTTTCTTCTTAACTCAGCTGTCCCTGACCCAGAGTGACATCAGCCATATTGGCTCCATGAGAGTGGAGGGCATTGTCCACCCAACCACAGCCGAAATTGACCTCAAGGAAGATATAGGTAAGGTCCTGAGACTTCAGCAGAGGTGGCACCCGGCCAGGCACGTCGTCATAAAGTCAGCCATTGTCCACAGGGTCCCCTGTCTCTGTATGTCATTGAACAGCATCCCTGCAGAGTAACTCAGACACATATTTCGTGAGATTCATATTGAAGTATCGTATAGAGACACATCGTCAGCATATGACTTGATGAATTTTTCTCAAAGCAAATACCACCAAGCCACCAGCACCTAGGTCAGGAAGCAGTCCCTTAGGGCACCCCAGTAGCCTCCGCAGCCGCCCCCCACCCCCACTGCCGTCTTCTCCAGGGGCCACCTCTGCCCTGTCTTCTCACACCTGGAGGGGCTTCGTCTCTTGAACTTTATTTAAGTGACATCAGGTACTCTCCCGTGTCTGGCTCCTTGTCCTCAGCACTGTGTCTGTGAGATCCAGCCATGCTGGGTGGCCCCTCATATTCTGGGCCGCACAGCATTACTCTGGATAGATAGACCCCAGTTTATCCACCCTTTCTGCCATTGATGGCATCTGAGTAGTTTCCAGATTATTCTACATGTTTTGGATGAAACCTCAGGCCCTTTGTAAGCCATACTGAGGATGCTATTGGTAAAAGGGGACATGCAGTGGTCTGTAAGGCCCTGAGCACTGGGCTATCTTACCAGTGGTTTCCACCTGTCGCGGGAGTGGGGGAGGGCCCTGGAAACACCAGCACAGCAGGTGGCCACCACCCCACCCACTTGTCACCATCTTGTCCATTTTTACAAGACAGAACTACCTTTGCTCCCCATTGAAAGGGTATAGTGAACAAAGGAAAGGCCCTGTTGTCCCCAGGGTGGGGGCTTGCCTCTTGTGGGGGCCCTGAGAGGAGAGATGGTGGAAAGGTGGCCAGATGGTTAAGAGAGCAGGTTTTGAGCCCACCTGATCTGTGTCCTGGCTTTTACAAATCAGCTCCCAGGGCTGGTTTTAGAGCTCAGTTGGTAAAGTGCTTGCCCAGCAAGTACAGACCCTGGGTTCAACCCTAGCACCAAAAAATAAATCAATAAATAATCACCTCCTGCTCTGTGACCTTGGGAAGTTTTCTTTTTTTTTTTTTTTTTAATATCTTTATTTTATTAATTTATTTTTATGGGGTGCTGAGGATCGAACCCAGTGCCTCACACATACCAGGCAAGTGCTCCACCACTGAGCCACAACCCCAGCCCTGGGCAGTTTTCTTAACTTGGCTAAACCTCCGTTTCCTCATCTGAAACTGAGAATAGAATTTGTCTCACGTCGTGCTGCGAAGATTAAGTAGATAACACACACACAGGGCTCGGTGAAGAGCTGGGCTCACAACATTTAATAATTGAGAGTCTATTATCGTTGCTGTGTTGTCAGCAGGCCCAGCTGTCATGAATCAGTTCTCCACCACGAACCCCAAAGCAAGCATCCCATGCAGCTAAGACCATGATTTATCCTTTTTTTTTAGGAATTGAACCCAGGGGTGCTCTGAACCACAACCCACACCCTGTTTTAGGTCTATATTAAGACAGGGTCTCTCTAAATTGCTGAGGCTCACCTCAAACTTGCGATCTTCCTGCCTCGGCCTCCTGAGTGCTGGGATCACAGGCGTGCACCACCGTGCCCAGCAACATGCTTTATTCTTTTAAAATATTATGTTAGGGGCAGTAGGTGTAATTCAGTGGGGAAGTCCAGGGTTTGATCCCCAATTCCCTCTGCATGCAAAAAAACTAAAATGAGTTATTACAAAAAAATTTTAGCATACACACAAATAGGAAAATGTAATGAACCCTTCATCAGATGCAAGAGTCAGCTGCAAGCGTGATCGAGCATGTTTCAGCTTTTAACCCCTCCACGTGCTTCCAGACAAGATATTCTTTTATCTCTGAGTGGTTTAGAACACTCTCCAAAAGATAAGGCTAATTTTTAACAACATGAGCATAATACCATTATTATGCCTTAAAAATATAACTTCATATCAACATATAATGATATTCAGATTCCAATTATATCATGAATGTCAATTTTTTCAATTGATTCAGAATCCAAATGAATCCACACACTGCAGCTGGCTGATAAGTCTCTGCGCTCCTCGGTTCCCCTTTCATCTCTCTTTTTCATTTCTTTGCAAATTTATTTGTTGAGGAAACCAGGCCACTTGTCCTGGAGGGATTTTGTTTGTTTGCATCCACATTAAACATCTTTTCTTCTCTGTATATTTTTGTTGTTTTATTTTGTTTTGTTTTTATAAATCGGTAGTTAGATCTAGAGACTGAACGAGATTCAAGTTCAGGAAATCTGGGGCTGGGGATGAAGCTCGATGGCAGAGTACAGGAGGCCTTGAGTTCAGTTCCCAACACCATAAATAATAATTTGAACCAGACTCCTGGGTCAGGGATGCCTTTTTGCAACAGGATGCGGTTGCCTCTCTGCATGACACTAGCAGCCATCGACGCCCTTCCCTAGCTTGCCCGTTTGCCCAGGGTTGCTAAGGATGGATACTGTGATTCTAGCGTTTCTTCATTCCTCATGGGACTGCTTCCACAGAGAGAAACTGCCTCCCCAGCCCTCCAGGCTGCTTTGTTCTTAGTGAACACGGTGGCCTCACCTTGCCTCTGCATATCTCCATTTGGTCCCTGACCTGAAGGCAGGGTGCAGCAGCTTTGGTTTCTCGGCTTCTCTGTATGAACTGCCTCCCAGCTTCAGTTACCAGCCTTCCTCAGGCTTCTGGACCCAGCAGATCCATACTGACCGGGAGTCTGGGAGCCAGAGAAGAGATTCAGAGGGGGTCGACATAGCCTGCAACCACCATTTCCTGGTCATATCATTGAAACCCAAGTACCAACTGGACTAGGTGGTGCATGCCTATAACCCCAGTGACTCAGGAGGCTGAGAAGGGAGGATTGCAAGCTCCAGGCTGGCCTCAGAAATTTAGTGAGCCCTCCACAACTTAGCAAGACCCTGTCTCAAAATAAAAAATAAAAAGGACTAAGGATGTAGCCTAGTGGTAAAGGTCCCCTGGGTTTCATCCCCAGTACCAAAAAAAAAAAAAAGGAAAGAAACCCAAGTACCTGGCCGAGGAGCAAAGCAGAGGAGGGAGGCAGAGGAGGGAGGCAGCGGGCGAGACTTTAGAGTTCAGCAGCAGCAGTCTGAGCCCGTGGTTCCCAATGCCCTGTGGTTTCAGTAAGTGCCCCACTGGCTGGAGGAAGATGCCACAAGAGTGACTTTGGATTCACCCACAGCAGGCAGGGGCTGTGACCAAGTAGAGCCAACAGCCAGCTTCAAGTGTGGCCTGTTCTCATTCAGCTACAGTTGCTAGCTACACTGCCCAACAGGCTCCAGCGGCACTCGCTCTCACAGTTACTGCTGCCTAGGCATGCGCAGCCGGCACAGCTGCAGTTACCATGCCCAGTCCTACAACAGCTGTTGCTCTGGAGGCTACCCCTGACACACAGCAACAAGAAGCCCCCCCCCCCCCCAGCAACTACACAAAACCAGCTCCTGGCTGGGCGCAGTGACACACACCTGTAATCCCAGCAGCTCGGGAGGCTGAGGCAGGAGGATCACACGTTCAAAACCAGCCTCAGCAGCTTAGCAAGGCCATAAGCAACTTAGTGAGACCCTATCTCTAAATAAAAAATAAAAAGGGATGGGGATGTGGCTCAGTGGTTGAGTGTCCCTGAGTCCGACAATTCCTGGTACAAAAAAAAAAAAGTCCACAGCTGCTGTTTTAACTTACAATCATAGGAGTTCAACCAACAGCCAGCGGCAATGGCTGTCGCTCTGGTGCCACGGTCAGGCCTCAACTGTCTATTGCTGAAACCTGCCACCACACGGCCCCCAAAGCAGGTGGTGGCCAAGGCGCAAGTCAGTATACTCAAGCCCAGGAAAAAGAGAAAAGAAAAGGAGAAACACAGCCCCTTAATGAAGAAGCCCCCTCCCCAGAGAGTGACTGCTAGAGTAGGCATTTGTCCTGACTGATCTGCACAAACTGTGGCTCTCCAAAAACACTTGAGTGTCTCGAGTGTAGGAAATCTAACACTGAGGCCCTAGGGAGGCCTCTGAACCGGATGACGATGACAATGGTGATAGGGATGATGATGAGGATCCCTTATCCAAAATGTTGGGGATCCCTTATCAAAAAGTGTTTCAGAGTTTGGATTTTTTCAGATTTGGGACTATTTGCACATACATGAGAAATCTTGGAGAGGGGACCCAAGTCTAAATACAAAACTCATTTAGGTTTCATTTACACCTCATACCCATAACCTGAAGGTAATTTTATATGATATTTTCGGTGCACTTGAGTTTTGACGGTGACGCACTCATCACATGAGGTCAGGTGTGGAATTTTCCATATGGTTCCATATTGATACTCAAAATCTTTTGGATTTGGACCAATTTGGATTTGGGGATTTCAGATTAGGATGCTCAATCCATAAAGATAACTAATAAAGAGAGAAGTGAGACTTGCCCCAGATATCAGATCACCAAATTCACTAGAAGATGAGAACATCTGAGGAGAAACAGCTCATCGCCCGTGGAGAATAGCTGCCATCCTAGTCTGACCAATACCCATGGCCTCTCAGAGACATGGGAACAGGGGAAGAGGTGCTGGGTCCTCTGGTGCACCCAGGTGGGGTTCCTGCTTGACCAGGACCGCACATTCCCGCTGTCTCTTGGGGGCCCCACTTGACCTCTGTAGAGGCCAAACCCCACGATATTGAAGAACTTTCCCGAATGTCAAAGCTGGGGCAGCTCTCCCCACAGAAGTCCTTGGAGATCAGCCTCCCAAATTTCTGCATGTTTCCACTGCAAAGTGAGGCCTCCGCTGGAGGAGCGGCATACTGTGCTGCCCTGGGCCTGTGTCCATCCTCTGACCCAAGGACTTAGAACTTGCGGCTAATGACAGCAGGTCTACAGAACTCTGTGACTGCTGAACCCGTAGAGCAGAACTAGCATCTCAGCCAAAAGAAAGAAGGAAATAAGTCATCTCCAGGGCTGGAAATCACCTGTTAAAAGGTCCTTTAAAGCAGCTTGCCAATCAGCCGGGCACAGGAGCACATGCCCATAATCACAGCAACTCAGGAGGCTGAGGTGGAAGGATTACAAGTTCAAGGCCAGCCTCAGCAACTTAGCAAGACCTTGTATCAAAATAAAAAATAAAAAGGTCTGGAGATGCCGCTCAGTGGTCGTGCATCCCTGGGTTCAATCCCCAACCCCTAGTAGTGGGAAAAAGAGAGAGACTTGCTAACCTAAGTCAGTTACACCAGAGGCTCAAAGACCCCCAGACCAGTGATCCCTGGCAAACCAGGATGACAGCCAGGAAGTAAAATTTCTAGTGTCTAAGGATGCCCTCCCCTGGCCTACGAAGAATATGGCCAACATGTGATCATATTGAAAACACACCATGCGGCTTCCCTTGTTCTCCTCTGCAGGGAAAGCCCTGGAAAAGGCTGGGGGCAAAGAGTTCTTGGAAACAGTAAAGGAGCTTCGCAAATCCCAAGGCCCTTTGGAAGTGGCTGAAGGTAAGCATAGATCGGGCTCCTCTTCCGCAGGGCCCCGCCCCATCCTCACCAGACTCTGGCCTCGGGCTCACGCGTATCCAACGTCTGCAACGGAACATGCCGTAACTAATCTCCAAGCCATTTCAGCGTCTCTGATGACTTGAGCAGGCCCGTGGAGATCATTTCATATGTTCTGGGGACTGTAAGTGTCTGGATAGTTCATGTCCATGTACATCAGATCCCCGCAGAATGGCGGACTTTGTGTCTGCGGTGAGATACGTAGGACTTAAATCTTGCCATTATAACCATCTAAAGTGCGTGAATCCGGTGGCACTAGGTACTTAACGAAGTCATACAGCCATGGCCACTGCCTACCTCCAGAGCTTTTTTATCACCTTGAACAGAAGCCCCACCCCACTGAGCAGTCACCACACGCACTTCCCCAGGCCCTGGCGACCACTGATCTACTTTCTGTCTCTGCAAATTTCCTACTCTGGACAGTTTGCATCAATGGAATCATACAGTGAGTGGCCCTTTGGGTCTGGCTTCTTTCACGTAACATGATATTTTTGAATTTCATCCGTGTGGTAGCATGTATCAGTACTTCTCTCCCTTTTATGGCTGAATAGTATTCTACCTTGTTTATCCATCCACCTTTGGCTACTGTACACCTGTGCAGGTTTTGGTGTGGACACCGGGTGTCATGGCTACTGGTAAGGGGATCCAACTTCAGAGCCACGTTCCCACCACACCATCCCCAGACCAGTCCCTCACGGTGCTGCACTAATGCAGTGACCGCAGAGGCCAGGGGAACCTGCTGCTGTCCTTGGACATAATAAATCGGCAGTGAGGGGAAGGTGTTTGGGCCTCTGACTCCTTGGGGAGGTGAGTCCCACTTGGGGGTGGGACACTGTGACCATGGTCACGAGCAAGCAGGGAGGAGAGAGCAGTAGCCAAGGTGAGCTGAGCCCACGGGCTGCGTGACGAGGTCTGGATCTGACTCTGTGTGGACCAGAAAGGCCACCTGGAAGTTCAGGCAGGGGACTGTCATGATCAGACTAGACTGTTCGAGAAATAATGGGAGTTCCCAGTCTAGAAAGAACAGGAGTCCATACTTTAAAGTCCACATGTAATGTGGGCAAAATGTCCTTTTTTAAACTGTTAAGACAGCACCTTTGAACATAGGATCAGCATGTGTGCAGATGGAAATAGAAGACTTGTGTGCAGCCGCCACAGTGTCATTGCAGCCGCAGGGCCACCAGGATCCAGGGAAGGGACTCTGCAGAGCCACAAGGTCAGCTCTTGCCTGGTGATGGACAGCAGTCACTGGTAGAAGGAGCAGAGCTAGGCTCACTGCTCAAAGCAAGGGGCTGGAGAAAATTCCCCTAGTCTTTCCGAAGGCAAAGCTCTGACCACCTCCCAGGGCTTTGGCTTGGGTGAAATCTAGCTTTCTGGGGTAGAGAAAGGGGTCCAGATCTCCTCACCCAGACCCAAGGTCACATTGTCCACTGACCTCAGCGTCTAGATGAACCACATCCCATCACCTTGAGACAAAACCCAAAACCATTTAAGGCTGCACCTGGTCTGGGGGCTTGGGGTCTGGGGGAGGCTCCCAGCCCCCTGCCCGACAGGGTGGGAGGGAGAGAAAAGTAGCTGCTCTCCCCAGAACGAAAGACTCTGGCACGCTTCTAAACAGTTCCAGAGGCAGAAAAAACAAGGTGTAGAAGCAGTATTTAAAAAGATCATAGATGAGAATTTTCTGGAATTAAACATGAGCCCTCCAATTGAAAATATCAGGCATTATAAATGAAAATAGATCCAAAACCTGACCCATCCTAATGAAGGGTCAGAAGTTCAGAAATCAAGAGAAACCTCCAAAGCGACCCAAGAGAACAGGTAGGTCATTTGTAAAGAAATGACAGTTCCAATGACCGCAGACTCCGCCGCCGCCCCCCCCCCCCCCCCCCCGGCAGCAACTCCATCCTGGAAACAGGAAAGAAATGTCTTCAAAGCACTGAAGGGAAAAAGAAAAACACGCCAACCAAGAATTCCGCGTGTTGCTATGTTTTCATTCAAGAGTGAGGGTTAGCAGGGCAGGATGGCACATGCCAGTAATCCCAGCAACTTCAAGGCTGAGGCAGGAGGATCCCAAGTTCAAGGCCAGCCTCAGCAACTTAGCAAGACCCTCTCTCAAAATAAAAAGTAAAAAGGGCTGGAGATGTAGCTCAGTGGTAAAGCACCTCTGGGTTCAATCCCCAATACAAAAAGAGAGAGAGAGAGAGAGAGAAAGAGTGAGAGTAAATAATGCACAATTTCAGACATGCAAAAATTGAGAGGCAGCCATTCAGAACCTTCTGGAAGGAACCAGAAGTCAATCAGAAGGAAGTGGAGGGCTGCAGGAAGCAGTCGTAAATTGATGCAAATATGTTGTGTCTAGGTATGTGCAGTCTGGGGCCAGTTAGGGCTCGCAGCCTGGGAAGAAGGGAAAAGGGGAGAGAGTTCATTAGGATCTGACTTCATGTTTCATTTAATTAAAAGACACCCTTGGTTTTAAGATATGCCTTTACTGTATGGACCACTAAGATTAGATTTCAACAGTGGGCTAATAGGAGACCTCGCATGAGGCTGGGACATTCAGATTAAGAGCATGGTGATCTACCTGCAGAAAGGACAGTCAGTACCCGTCTTGACTTTGCATTGGGTGGAAAGAGGTGGGGAGGAAAGGCCGCTTGCTGGTCGACCTGAACTGTAAACCAGTACTTCTGCAGGTTTGCAGCCAGGTTCGGTGCTGCCCAAAACCTCAGGGAGAGAGGTCGGTGGGGTGTGACCTCTGTTTGGTAGTGTCCCCAGGTGACATAGAAGGAAATGCAACTTTTTTTTCTGAAAGAACTCAGCTTCAATCTTGGCTGACAGCAATTGTAAGATGCACCCTGATTTCAAAAATATTAAAATAAGTAAAAAAATATTAAATGGCCTGGGGATGTGACTCGGTGGCCGAGCACTTCCCTAGCACGCACTGGGCCCTAGGTTCAATCCCAGCATCACCACGACAAAAAAGACAATTTAATAATTTTTTAAAGTGCACTTGGGATAGGTAAAGAAAGCAGATCAACAACAGTGCAGTCCCACCCTGATGTACAGGGTGTGACGAGGGCACATTAGGAAATATTTTAGGAGCAGCACCAGTGAGGGGCAGCACCAGATAGCAGCTTAGTCGGGAGGGGATGCCAAGGACGGATGCAGATGAGTAAGTGGATGGAGAGTCAGACTTCCCACTCATTCTGTGGTTATTCAAGCACCTGCCCTACCACATGCTGCCCTGGGAAGTGACAGAGACTATGGCAGACACATCCCTGAATTTGTTGTAGGACTCAGAGCCAGTTTGAGTTAAGCATCTGCAGTGCACACTGCAGGGTGGGAGCGGGGTGGTTGTGAAGGTGGTCCCTGCACACTCCTTTGGAATTTGACAAGTGAATGACGATTTTGCTGGGCACATGTTGGGCCTGGGGCACCAGAAAGGTCACAGGGTGCAGGGTGCTGTTGAAAGCCGACAGGGAGATGGCTTGCAGATGGATCCTGCAGCAGGCAAGAGCCCTGGACCCCACAGGCAGGAAGACCGAGGCAGCTGTGGGAAGCTGAAGCCCCATTAGAAGGAAGACCATGGGGTCATGGAGACCAGGGATCCGAAGTGCCCCCTGGCAGGACAACAGGGTGCCCTGCAGTTCCTTTTTGCTATGGTGATGCCTGAGAACATGTCAGGTATTCCACACTGTGACGGTCCTCTGAGGGAAGGTTCTGGAAGCTTGTAGCAGCAGCATGCCATCCTCAGAAAGCACCTCAGCAGGTGAAAGTGTTCCACCAGGGACATCACATCAATCAGAGATGGCTGCGGGCCAGTCCGTCAGTGGGGTTAGTGGGTGCTTATACCAAGTGCTTATACCAACAGCATGACCCATCCCAGGCACCTCTGGGGAGCATCGTAAGCCACGGCAGCTGATGCCGTTTCCCATTTCCAGTTGTCATGGAGATGCGGTGCTCTGGATTGAAGTGCTATCATGGGCTACCTTCAAAATTATTTTTCTCCCCTTGATGGAATGTTTCATGCTGCCAATAGGCATATTCCTCTCGTTTAAAAATGACTTTAGATTCAGAAGAATATCATTCAGCTGGTAACATGACTATAGTTAAAAAATATACAAAATAAATTAGGCATGGGTGTGAAGAACCAACCCCTCCAGCCCATGAGAGCAGCAAGAGCCTCAGAAAAATTGCCCCAATCAGGGCCAAATCAGGGTCCTAGGTTCTCTGCAGAACAGCCCCAGGTTCCAGGTTCCAGGGCACCATGTCCAGATCAATCGGCCACATTCTGCCTCTGCATACAAACACACAAGGTCATAAAGTCAGTCCACGTGCTACGAAGCCCACTGTCCCTCCCTCCACGTGGACTGGCTCATTCCCGTTTGATTCTGTTAGACCCACTCCGCACTGGGAAGGCGAGGCGCTTACAGCCTACTGACTGACTGGGGGTCCCCTGGACTTAGTCTCCAGCCATCCAAGCAAGTAGTTACAGCATCTCTGACACTGTGGGATCACTAGGACGCACTTCTCATAAACTAGGGGGGCATCACGTATTTCGGATAAATCTCCCAAGCCAACCCCACACCTGGCTCCAGAGCTGGCAGACACGTGTATGTCACAAGCACTGCCCTGGTGGCCATGACTGCCCCAGAGTGCCAAGGCACCCAGAGCCTGGCCACTTTAGGAGGACTAGGGACCCTTGAGGCACAGAGCCCAGCTCCACCAGGCAGGTGGCTTAGGGACAAGCAGCACGGGACTGAAGCTACAGCTGCCCCAGGGTTCTAAGTAGGGCCAGTGGGTCAGAGGACTGCTGCCCTGGGGATGGGCAGCCACGGGGACGTCCCTCAAACTCAGCAGCCACAGTGCTTATCGGCTCCGTTGCCAACGGGAACGATGTTCAGGGGAGTAAAAAGTAAGACAAAGAAGAATGGGCCAGGCTGGCGTGATTGACATTTGAAATTGTGGGTCCAGGTTGGCTGGGTCTCACTTTGAACCCCTGCTGTCTGCAGGATACACAGAGGCCACCCAGTACCGCGACAGGCCGAGGAAATGTACGACCAAGTTAGACGGCTCAGGAGGGCCCCCAAATCCCAAGAGCACAGCACAGGCCTACACCAGACCCAGGCGGGATGTCTGTGGGGCCGGGGTCGGACAGACACAGCTGTTTTTAAAACTGTGGCATCTCTTTCCCGTGCTGCCCTGACACGTGACCACAAACTTGGTGGCTTCAAACACAGATACGTTCTTCGAGCGATGAGGTCAGCAGTCCACAGCGAGCTCTCAGGACCGAGACCAGGGTGTCACAGGGCCGGTGCCTTCTGGAGGCGCAGGGAGAGGCCTGCCCTGCCCTTCCCGGCTCCAGGCCCTAGCATCCTTGGCCCCTGGACAGGGCGCCCCATCTCTGCGTCTGCCACCACCTTGCTGTCTCCCACTTTGGGCCTTCCTGCCTGCCGCCCTCTCAGAGGACCCACCTGATCACATTCTAGGGCCCAGCAGATCATCCAGGACAATCTCCTGTTTAGTCACATCGGGAAATTCCCTCTGGCCACGGGGGTCAGGGCGCATCCACAGGTCCCAGGGGTTAGGACCTGGGTGTTGTGGCGAGGCCATTACCCAATCTACCGTGGCACCAGAGAACATGCAGATGTGTTCCTGCGACCAAAACCCCTGTGAGCAGGCTCCTAATCCGGGCCTCGCTGGCAGACCATGTCAGGTTGACCAGCTGTCACGTCAGCGTTGGAGGCTTTGCCCTGAAGCTCGTGCTGACCGTCCAGGGCCATCCCAACAGCGCCCGATGGGAAGCAGGGAGTGTCAGCTCTTCCGCTTCCTTATCCCCGACCCCTCCCCACCTACCCCCTGGATCAGACTCCGAGGTGTGCTGATTGGCCTAACTCCCGCCATAAAGCGAAATTAGGAAATAACCTGCAGCGTTTCTCTCTCCCTTGTCCCAGCTGCCGTCAGCCAATCCAGTGGACTGGCAGCCAAATTCGTCATCCATTGTCACATCCCCCAGTGGGGCTCCGACAAATGTGAAGAACAACTTGAAGAGACCATCAAAAACTGCCTGTCAGCAGCCGAGGACAAGAAGCTAAAGTCGGTCGCCTTCCCGCCCTTTCCCAGTGGCAGGTAGGGGGCCATCTCTGGAGTGGATCTTTCCAGTCTTCTCACGGGAACCAGGTGCCGCTCACCTTCCATCTCATCTTCCATTCCAGAAGATTCAGCCACGGCATGTTAGCCAGGCAGTAGAGAAAGGAACCCGGTTTCCCACCTTCCAAACAGGGAGAGATGGGCCCCTGGCCGACCAGGAGGCAGCTCTCCATGGCTGGGGCCAGCCCTGCCTCCTTGACGTCAAAGCCCAGACAAAAAGGGGCCCTCAGGGAGCTTCCTGTGGCAGAGGCAAGGTGGCGTGTTGATGTCTGACCAAGTTGCCCACCCTGCGCATAGCCTGCGGTGTGCAAAGCCCACATCCCCACCAGCTGCCCACCGTGTAAAATGCATGATCAGAAAACACCAGCTTGAGCCGCGCACGGTGGCACGCGCCTGTAATGCAGCTGGGGCAGGAGAATCCCAGGGTGGGCAGCTGAGTGAGACCCTGGGTTTTAGTCAGGCTTTTTGCTGCCGCGACCTTTGGGTCCGAAAAGTTTAATTTGGTTCTCACGGTTTCCGAGGTCTCAGTCCATAAACAGACAAGTCCATTGCTCTGGGTCCAAGGTGAGGCCAAACAGCATGGTGGGTAGGTGTGGCACAGAGAAATGGCCCAGGACATGGAACCAGGAAGGGGAGAGAGAGAGAGAGAGAGAGAGAGAGAGAGAGAGAGAGAGAGAGAGCGCGAGCAAGAGCGCGCTCCCCTCACCATGGACAAAATACAAACCCAAGGCACATCCCCAATGACCCACCTCCTCCAGCCACACCCTACCTGCCTACAGTTACCACCCAGTTAATTCATTCCTATCAGGGGATTAATTCACTGATTGGATTAAGGCTCTCATAAGCCAGTCATTTCACCTCTAAACTTTCTTGCATTGTCTCTCACACATGAGCTTTTGGGGAGCACCTCATACCTAAACCATAGCACTCTTTTTTGTTTTGTTGTTTTTTTAATTTAATTTTTTTTTATTTTTACAGACTGCATTTTGATTCATTGTACACAAATGGGCTACAGCTTTTCATTTCTATGGTTGTACACGATGTAGATTACACCATTCATGTATATAGGGTAATACTGTCTGTCTCATTCTACTATCTTTCTGTCCCCCACACCCTCCTGCCCCATTTTCCTCTACACCATCCAAAGTTCCTTCATTCCTCTCTTCCCCCCCTCACCCCCCAACCCCGTTATATATTGTCCATCCACTTATCAGAGAAAACATTCGGCCTTTGGGTTTTTTGGGCTTGGCCTATATCACTTGGCATGATATTTTCCAAATTCATCTATTAACCAGCAAATGCCATAATTTTATTCTTCTTTATGGCTGAGTAATATTCCATTGTGTATATATATATATATATATATATATATATATATATACCAGTTTCTTTATCCATTTGTCAATTGAATGTTGGTTCCACAATCTAGCTATTGTGAATTGAGCTGCTATGAACATTGATGTGGCTGCATCACTGTAGTATGCTGATTTTAAGTCCTTTGGGTATAAAACCGAGGAGTGGGATAGCTGGGTCAAATGGTGGGTCCATTCCAAGTTTTCTGAGAAGTTTCCATACTGCTTTCCAGAGTGGCTGCACCAATTTACAACTCAATCAGCAATGTATGTGTGCCTTTTCCCCCACATCCTCGCCAACATTTATTATTGTGTTCTTGATAATAGCCATTCTACTTGCAGTTAGATGAAATCTTAGGCTGCTTTTAATTTGCATTTCTCTAATTACTAGGGATGATGAGCACTTTTTCATATATTTGTTGATCACCTGAATATCTTCTTCTGTGAAGGGTCTGCCCATTTCCTTAGCCCATTTATTGACTGGGTTCTATGTATTTTTGTAAACCATAGCACTCTTCTCAAAACAAAAGGGCCGGGGATGTAGCTCAGTGGTAGAACACGCATGGGTTCAATCCCTGCTACTCAGTGTGGTCCATGGAACAGGGCAGGGCCATCACCTGGTTAGGATGTGGACCCTCTCCCCCACCCCTCATCTGCCTTGGAATCGCCAGGGGATTGATTCCTCTGCTGGGGAACAGCAGAGCCAGAAGGCTGAGGTCTGCAGAGGCACCCAAGCTGTGAAAGGCCATGCCTGAGGGTGTGCTTACCTGAGGCCAGGCTCTGTAACACAGGCAGGCGCGTCCCAGGAGGAAGAAGAGACAGCAACTGGGTTCCTGCTGTGACCCTGTCTCCACCACAGCAGTGCTGGCCCTCCCCAGTCCAGGCCCGAGGCCCTGGGCTGCATTCTCTCTAAGTGGGCCCACGGGCAGTGCTGGTCCACACTGGACCACACACACACACACACACACACACACACACACACACGTGAGAAATCACACAGGGCAGGCCCATCCTGGACCTGTGCCGGGGGTCTTTGGTGGCCGACCCCAAGTAACCATTATGGTAGGGTCCCCAGAGGCTGGTGGACAGCACTCTTGGTGCTTGGGACTCTCAGCAAACATATAGCAGCCCAGCCCTGCCTGGAAGCACAGACAAAATCACGCTGGCACATCCAAGAGCCCATAAAATAGTGAGTACATGGAAAAGGAATTTTGAAAACAAGCTGTTGAGCTGAATTGCTGGATTTTTTTTTTTTTTTTTTTTTTTTTTTTTTTTTGGTAGTAGGGATTGAACCCAGGGTTGCTGAAACCACTGAGTCACATCCCCAGCCCTTTTTAATTTTTTTTTTTTTTTTGCGTACTGGGGATCGAACTCAGGGCCTTGTGCTTGTGAGGCAAGCACTCTACCAGCTGAGCTATCTCCCCAGTCCCCTTTTTAATTTTTTATTGAGACAGGGTCTCACTAAGTTACTGAGGCTGGCTTTGAACTCACAATCTTCCTGCCTCGGCCTCCCAAGCCACCACACCCAGCCAAATTGCTAGCATCCTTACAGCCAAGTTCTACTTGATCCAGGTAATATAGTTTCAAACCAGAGCACCTTCACCTGGCAGCCCTATGATGTTGGCCAAAACCATACCTGTTGGTGTGGTAACTATAAAGTGGGGACAACTCCAAGATGGCCCTTTGGCTAGGCCAGAGGTGACATGTGGCCCAACCCTGTGCCCATGATGCCCCACTCGGTACAAATGAGAGCCCAAGGCCAGAATAAGAAGGAACCCAGGGCATTGCCCTCACAGGCTGAGGGAGAGTTAGGACCCAGGGTCTTGGGACCAAAATGACACGTTCTCTCCTTTTGCCTCGGCACAGAAACTGCTTTCCCAAACAGACGGCCGCCCAGGTGACCCTCAAGGCCATCTCGGCCCACTTCGACGACTCCAGCGCGTCCTCCCTGAAGAACGTGTACTTCCTGCTCTTCGACAGCGAGAGCATCGGCATCTACGTGCAGGAGATGGCCAAGCTGGACGCCAAGTAGCGGCTCCGGCAGGGTCGCGGGAGAGCCACGAGTCCGAGAGTGGGGAAGGGAGCCGCAGGAGCAGAGGCGGCGGAGAGGGGCAGGGCCGGCGGGCCAGGCCCGAGGGTGCCCTCGGCCTCACTCTCCTTGCCAAGGGCCTCGTCCGCATTTACCCAGGTTCCCACCAGGGGTTCCTTTCCATGTGTTTTTCTCCCTGTTGTTTTAGGACTTTTTAAAAAACAAAAACAAAAAAAACAGACCTCGTTTTAGATTTCTAGCATCGACTTTTACACGCGCTCACACACACAAAAAAAATCCTTTTATGATTCTTAAATCTCTCGTTCCTCCTGTAGCCAAGGGAAGGAGTGAGAGCGAGTCGGGCTCGGTGGTTCTGCGGCGGAGGCGGACAGACGTCCCGCTGGTGCTTTTCTGTTTCCGGGCCCCTCCCGGCCCCTTCCCCTATGGTATCTGTAACGACTCCTCAAGTTTTGGTTTTTTTTTTGTTTTGTTTTGTTTTTTTTTTTGTTTTTTTGCTTTGGGCTTTTTATTTGTTTGTTTTATTCTGTTTTTTAAAGAAAATGAAAGGAAAAAAAAATAAAAGATCCAGTGTCTTTCTTATAACATATTCTTTATTGCAACATTTTTCCTCCATATGGAAAACTGCATCCCCCTGGATGGATACTTCTAGAATGTTCTAGTAAATAGAACAAGGCTTTTCACTCACGGGCTGAGAGTCCCACCATGCTAGGCCAGGTCCCAGGTCAGACTGGACCACTGCCTGTGTTGCCAGGCGGCGGTCCAGCCTCTGGGAAGGGTGAGCCCACTGGCTGTGATGAAGCCACCAGGGGGGTCACCATCCTCCAGGAGACAGGATGTCTCACTTAGGCCTTGGCAACAAAGTGGAACCGACCATGGAGCATAGCCAAACGTGGAATGGGCTGAGAACCTAAGTGAGTCTGGTGTCCCCAGGACTCTGTCCCAGTCCCCAGAGGCCACCATCAAAGGTGAGCAGGGACAGGACAGGAACTGTCAGCCTGAATTTATTCATATGGACTCATCAAGTTCTGCCATGGAGATTTGACTAGGTGATCCAAAACGGACTCTTCCACATTGGAAGATCTCTCTCAAATGCAGAGTCATTTACACACCTTGACAGGTGAGTGACAGACATTACTGCCACAGAGCTGGGCCTGCAGACAGGTGCCTTGAGCTGTCCAGGAAACCAGACGCACAAAACCACAAAGTCCCTCAAGGATCCCTCCCCACTCCCGGCAGGCGGAGTTTTATTTATAAATTTCCCAGGGACAGTAGCCTGGAAATATACTGGGGGGCACCTGCAGAACCCCCTTCTGCTCCCTGAAGGGTAACAGGACGGCACCCTACCTGCTGCCTTTCCTTAAATACCTCCAGAAGCTGGCAAGCCTGGCTCCAGCCTTAACCTGTCAGCTTCGCAAAAACTCTGTCAGGAGGGATTCACCAGAGGGGAAATTTGTCTCTTTCTTCTTAAGTGCACCTATGGCCTACAGTCATGATCTTAAGATGGAAATACAGAAAGGATCATGAGAATTAATGCATGCAGGGACTAGCCAAGTGCACTGACAGGCCCTGTGGTCCCAGCTACTCGGGAGGCAGAGGCAAGAGGATCACCTGAGCCCAGGAGATTGAGACCAACCTGGGCCACACAGTGAGACCCCATCTAAAAAGATACCCCAAACAAATCAAAGGAGTATAGGCACTAACCGTGAAAGGGAGTTTTAAACGTGACTCCCGGCAGTTGTGGGATGTATAGACTTCACCACCCCATGTGACGGGAAAGGTCCAGGGTGCAGGCCACCTCCCCCGCCCAGGTCCTCTTCCGTGGCTGGTCTCAATCTGCAGGCTCCCCTTCCTGTTCTCACAGATGGGCTTCCAGTCCCCAGGACTCAGCTCTCTGCACTACCCTGAGCTCTGAAACCTCCCCAAGCCCTCGGCACATGCACACGTGCACACATACGCACACACACACACACAACTGTCCCAGAGGAGCCTTTCCCCAAGGCCTTCCAGCCAGCGCTGCTGCAAGCAGACCTGCCAAACCCAGAAGGAATCCTCTAGGACATGTTTTTTTAATGCCTCCCTCCCGCCCTCCCTCCCTCCCTCCCACGTTTGGCCTCACAGGTGCTGTCCTTCCAGATTGCACACCATTAGCATCTTATTCCTGGGCGCTTTGGCACTTGTCAGGCGGGTGCCTCTGTCCTGAGGTCTGTCACCATCTGCGGCAGTGACATGTCTCCCACTTGGCCTCCCCATCAAGGAGAGGACTGCCTCATGGTTTTCCAGCTTGAGGAGACAAACAGGTCCCTGCTCTTGGCCAGCCGCACCATGAGCCGACCCACGTAGAAGCCACTGATCTGGCCCACGCCGTCGTTTCTGCCCATGGACAGGAGGAAGGTCAGCGCACCTGTGGAGCAGACACACGCAGAGCAGAGCCCCCTGAAGGTCACCGGCCTGTGACTCCCAGAGCGCACTCCTCCTGGGCCTGCAGACTCAGGGCGGGGAAGTGTGTACGACTTCTGGCAAGGCTGGTGAGTCCCCCGTTTATTTTCAAAAGCTTTGAGAGTGTGGTCTAGTTGTCAGTCATCTTATAGCACAAAGTCTTCCCCATATCTAACCCCAAACTCTCTAAAACTGAGGAGCACCGAGCTTCCCTTACCTGGCTTGTAGGCCTTGAGGGGCCTCTGTTTCATGGAGTTGATGAGGTTGGTCACAGCGACCTTGGCATGGAGGCCGGCGTGATAGGCCATCTTGGGCTCCTTCACATCAGCGCAGTCACCAATAGCATAGATGTTGCTATAGCCCTCCACCTGGAGGAACTCGTTCACCCGCAGAGCACCGTTGCTGGCCAGCCGGCCCTCTGCCAGGCAAGGAAACACCCAGACCAAGTCCCTGAGTCGCTGTGCTACGCAGCCACCAGACACGGGGGATGAGGATGGGGTGCCAGTCCAGTGGTCCTCAGAGGTGCATGCTTAGGAAGCCATCCTCCACCTTCGGGGTTCCTGCTGGGGTCCCCCCCTCTGACCCCTCCTGCAAAGGCCAGTTTATAAGCTCCAGGGCAGAGACAGTCAAAATAGCAGCAAGCTGCCTCTCTAACATGCACAGAGCTCCTTCACTGCTTACACGTTATCATGCCTAGCCAAGTTTTAAAATTCCTTTTGAACATAGACCCGGAATTTGAAAATAAATGCAAGGCTTTAACAAATGATAAACTAAGCCAGGTGTGGTGGCACATGTCAGTAATCCCAGTGCCTCAGGAAGCTGAGGCAGGGGGAATTGTGTGTTCCAAGCCAGTCTAGGTAACTTGGCAGGACCCTGTCTTAAAATAGAAAGGGCTAGAGATGTAGCTCAGTGGTAGACTGCCTGGGGTTCAATCCCCAGAACCATAAAAAAAGTAAAATGAAATAAAATAAATGATAAACTGCTTTAAGCAGTTTTTCTTTTTAATGGATTAAAAGAAATTCTCTTGGAAAGCACATTAGGACCAACCCCACCTGTGCACACCCTCAACTGGCTTCTTTCTGGAGGTGAATAATCACTGCCTGCAGGACACACGGCAGAAGCTCCTTGACAGGGAAGGATGCTCAGAAGTAAATGACAGGACTGGGGCTACTGGAGGCTTAAACACATCCGTTGGTTACCCCCAACCTCTAGGAAACTAAACAGCTTGGATTCCTTCACATCGGCCCCTGAGTTGTAAGAAACGAGGGCATGCCAGGCCAGGTGGCGCATGCCTGCAATCCCAGCCGCTCAGGTGGCTGAGGCAGGAGGATCACAGGTTCAAAGCCAGCCTCAGCAACTTAGTGAGACCCTAGGTAACTCAGCAAGACCCTGTCTCTAAATAAAAAATAAAAAGGGCTGGGGATGTGGCCCTGTGGTTAAGCCATTCTGGGTTCAATCCCCAGTACCAAAAAAAAAAAAAAAAAAGAGGCCCCCATCCCCCAAAGTCATTAGGAGCTGAGGAAGTCCTATGTTTAGGTTCATATTTGGAAAGAACAGGGACTTGTGAACAGAGAAGGGTCTCACCCAGAACTTCCCTCACATCCCCATAAACATAGCAGGAATAGGACTTTCTCATCTCTTAGAAGCTTGTTCCTACCTCTTACCACTAGGGGGCAGTCCCAATGCTAGAAGATTCTGGTCTCCCAGCAGGGATCCATAGTTTGAGGTCACCATTGCAGAAGAAAGCAAGTGAGCAGCCAGGGCGGGGACGTGGACTGATTCAGGGTCAAGGACTACAGCGCATCTCAAAGAGTGCTGGAGAATGAGGCAGTGGCCTGGGTCTCCTGCTTACCAAACGCACTGGAGTAGGCAGAACTGTTGATCTTGATGCCGTTGCAGAGAATCACCAGGTTGGTGGCCACCTCTGTGCCCTTGTCTGTCTGCACTTTGATGTACTCCCGATACTCATTGAAAGGCAGTTCCTCCAGGTTGCTCACCCGCTCACCTGTGTGGGAGGGGTAGGGTGGGCCCTTGACCAGGAGGCTCGGCTGTGCCAAGGCTGACTGCAGGAGGCCCAGCTAGGCAGTCTCTCCGGCTCCCCTCTCCCACCACACCCTTCCCCTGCCCCCCTAACTTCCCCAGAAACACAACTTGGACATTTGGCCCCAGGGCATCCAACTGGAGGAAGATTCCAAGAAGCTGCCAGAGGGGAGTGAAGCTGAGCTTCCCAAGAAGTTCTGGGAAGAGCTATTCAACAGAAAGCCTCAAGCGTGCCTTGCTGAACGTCAGCCTCCTGTCCATCAACACACCACGGGCAAAGCAAGAACAGGGAAGAGCAGAGAAGCCAGCTTCCTGGACCCTCAGCCTGAAATCAGGGCACTACCCGTCCTCCACAACCAGTGAGGGACTTTCATAGCAGATGCCTCGCCACCTTCCCCACAAAGCACAGGAGGCCAAGGTCCAGTGCAGTAAAGTATGGGCGTCACACCACTGCGACCAGAGCCCCCTCTAAAATGCTGGGTGGGCCAGGCACAGAGGCACAAGCCTGTAATCCCAGAAACTCAGGAGGCCGAGGCAGGAGGATCACAAGCCCAAGGCCAGCCTCGGCAACTCGGTGAATCCCGTCTCAAAATAAAAAAGAAAGGGCTGGGGATGGGGGTGGCTCAGTGGTTAAGTGGCCCCAGGTTCAATCCCCAGTATTACAAAAACAAAGAAAAGAAAAGAAATCAAATGCTGGGTAGGTCTCTCCCCTCCCAATCTGTATAAAAGCCACGCTCATCACTCACAAAGGAAACCAACACACCTATTCCCTCTAGCAGAGACATCAAGTTTCAGGACAAATCCTTCAAATCCACTTTTTTTTAAAAGATTCAGTGTCGGGAATGGTGACACATATCTATAATCAGCAACTCGGGAGGCTGAGGCAGGAGGATTAATAGTTCCAGGCCAGCCTCAGAAACTAAGTGAGACACTGCCTCAAAATAAAAAATAAAAAGGGCTGAGGGTGAGGCTGGGTGATAAAGAGCCCAATTCCCAGTTCCAAAAAAAAAATTAATATACATCGTTCATTATACACGTGGTTCATGAAGTAGGTACCCCACACCACCGTTTAGCAAATAGATGGCCCGTGTCTGCCCCGTGCCCAGAGCAACAGCAAGGCATTGCTGCCTGCGTGACGTGGGCCTCCAGCTGGACGAGGCTCCAGTGGACTGTGATGCTCGAGACTGTTTCTGGTGCCTCCTGCGGAACCCCCAGGACACAGAGGAAGGGAGACTGGGTGGCCGCGGCCAGCTCTGAGCCCCATCTCGGCAGGTCAGGGAGGGGCGGGAGGGCTGACGCCGTTCGTACTCAGCAGCAGCTGCACGCCCTTCCTCAGAAGGATCTCCTTCACCTCCTGCCGCACGCAGGGCAGGAGCTCCTTGTCAGCCAGGGGTACTTGAGAGTGGATGAGAGTGACCTGGGAACAAAGCAAGCACAGGGCTCAGAGGAACCCCTGAGTCCCCGGCTCTCCTCCCCACCTTCAGGACGCCCTCCTCCTTCCCTATTTCAAGTTTCCTGCTGAGAAAACCGAGGCCTCAGGGACGTCACGTGCACAGCGCTGGCACCCATCAGTGGTGAGCAGGGCCCCAGCCCACATCCAGTCTAGGACCCTTTCAGTACCGCCCGCACCCTGGGTGGAAGACCACTCCCGTGCCGCTATCCACACCTTACCTCGGGGCTACTGGAAAATTATATTCAAGCATACTACTACTGGCGTTCCAACTTTAAACCAGGCTGGTGCCAACATGATAGCTGGTTCTAAAATAAGCGCTTCCAGGTGTGTGCCTGTGGGCCGCATGAGCACTAGGAGCTCAGGGGCCCAGCATGTTCAAAGGCTGGCTTGAAGTCAGACCACCTGGTTGAAACCCCAACTTCAATGCTCAGACACCTCCCAGAGACCTATCAAAACGGCTCGGTTGTCCCCCTTAGGAATGAAGGAATCATAAACAAGAAACTATGTTAAAAGGAGATAAGGCCGGGCATGCGAGCACACGCCTGTAATCCCAGCGGCTCGGGAGGCTGAGGCAGGAGGAGTCCAAGTTCAAAGCTAGCATCCTAAGCAACTTAATGAGATCCTGTCTCCAAATAAAATACAAAAAGGGCTAAAGGATGTGACTCGGTGGTTAAGTGCCTCTGGGTTCACTCCCCGGTACCAAAAGAGAGAGAGAGAGAGAGAGAGAGAGAACCTAGCACACATTAATTCCTCACTAGAGAGTGGCCACTGTGTTACTCTTATTTGCCTACAAGGTATAGACAAGAGGATATTATACTGAGTTATCTGACCTTATTTATTACTTTAGACTGGTCCTTACGCCTGTGATATAACAAATACACATACTGGTCTCCACCCCTGCTTCCTGACAGAGCTCTTAACACCCCTGAACACCCAGGGGTGCAGGGAGAATTCGTCTGTTCTAACATCTGGTACTCGACCCTAGTTTCTGACCTAAAGCTTCTAAGACCTTTGTAACATCCCAAGTGAAAGCAGCATCTGACTTGAGGGACGAATCACCTGGAATTTCCTGGGTGATGGGAGCATCTTTCCCTAGTGGGGTGAGTCCTGATGGGCTCCTGGATGGGGACCAGCCACCAGAAAGAGCAAACCAGGTTCCAGCCCCACTTTGCACCCTCCAGGGAGGGGGAAGAAGCCGAGAGTAAGTTAATATTTGGTCATGCCTAGGTGATGACGCTCCAAATACTCCAAGCAGGGCTTGGAGAGCCCCATGCTGGTGATCACATACACATTCCAGGAGAGTGTACACCCCAGTTCCAGGGGACAGAAGCTCCTCCACTCAGGACCCTTCCAGACCTCATCCTATGAACGTCTTCACCTGGCTGTTCATTTGTACATAACCCTCATAAATCAAAATGAATAACCTTTAATCAGATCAACCACTCATCACAATTGCCAACAACTTGTCAGACGACAGTCATACATCAATTAGCTCACATTGATTTCTTTTTAAAACCAACTGCTTTTCCTCAGGGAAAAGAACCAGCTCGCTGGCTCCCTGCCTCTGGGAAGCTGCCTGCATCGGCTCTAGACAGGCACCCGCCCAAAGGACCAGGGTTACCAACGTCACTCATTACTCGCCAAGCCAGGGCAGGCCAGGACCTTTTCTTTCTCTCCAGGTGCCGGGCAGGTTCTCTATCCCTGTCCCCTGCACCCCTGAGCATTAGAAAGGTCAGAGCAGGCCAACGCCACCCTCCCGTGGACAGAAGGCATGCTAGCCAGTGGTCCCCCAGCCCAGGCAGGCACGGGGCTACACGGCAGGCTCCCACCGTGTGGCCCACCATGGAGCCTTCTCAGGCAAGGGCTACACCATCGGGCACAGTCCAAAAGCCACCTGAGTATGTCCTTGTTCAAGGTGGCTGTCAGCAAGAAGAGGTAATCAAAGTCTAGGTTTGGGCCAGAGATAGAGCTCAGTTGGTAGAGTGTTTGCCTCACAAGCACAAGGCCCTGGGGTCAATTCCCAGCAGCACCACAAAAAATAAGTAAATAAATAAATAAAAATTTAAAAGTCTAGGTTTTATTACCAGAGCTTAAATTCTGAAGGTGACACAGTTCACTTTTTGCTTGTTGTTTGTTTGTTCCAAGAATTGAAGGCACGGATGCAACCACTGAGCCACATGCCAGTCCTTTTTATATTTTATTTAGAGACGGGGTCTCGCTGAGTTGCTTAGGGCCTCACTAATTTGCTGAGGCTGGCTTCGAACTCATGACTCCTGCCTCAGCTTCCTCAGCCGCTGGGATGACAGGCGTGCGCCACTGCGCCCCGCTGACACAGTTCACCTTTACAGGATACCTTCCCTGGATCGGATGCTGGGAGTCTGCCAAGGGAGCCGCACCTCTCCCTGAATGGGGCACACCCAGAGCACTTCCCCAGGTCCTGGTTCCCTGGGGAAATGCCCTGCAGAATCTCCCTTTTTTGCACAAGACGGGGAAACACACGTATGTGCCTGGCTTATATGAACAGGACTCTAACCTCCAGAGCCCTGAGCAAATTCCTGACGTTCATCAGGTAAAGTGGACAGAAGCTCAAAGCCAAAGTGATCACCTGGAGCTCAAAGCCAGGGGCCTGCCTCACCTCTTTGTCGGGGTAGTCTGTCTTAATCTCTGCTGCCATCTCCACTCCAGCGGAGCCTCCGCCCACCACCACGATGAACTGTGAGCGCTGGATCTGGAGAGAACGGGGACATAAAAACACACACATCCGCCCTCTGCCTGGTGGTTCCGCCTATGGTGTGGGCTCCCTGGCCAAAGAAAGAGGCCTGGGGATGTAGCTCAGTTGGTAGAGTGCTTGCCTCACAAGCACAAGGCCCTGGGTTCAATCCCCAGCACCGCAAAAAAAGAAAAAGGAAAGGTAGAGAATTCTTTCCATATCTGGGATCCAAATAGGCCTCCTCCTACCCTCCGTGTAGGATTACCGTGCCAACTGACGGAGATCACGGGGACTAAACTGGCTCTACAAAACCCAAAGCCCTGGGCAATCAGGAGGGCAGGTGAGTGTAAAGGGATGAGCCTGGGACGCACCAAGCACAGCAGCGCGTGCGGAGCGCGTGTCCAGGCCTCTGTGACAGGTCCAAGGTCTCTCCCGGGAAATGTCTTCCTAGCAACTCTCCAACTCTCCAGCTGCTTCAGCAGCTCTGCAGCTCCCACAGTGTCCCTGCTGCAGCCCAGCTGTGGCCCCAGCTGTCCCCTCATCTGCTTTCACTGCTCATGCCTGTCTGCAGCAGCTCACCTGCTTCACCATGTCCTCATAGGCCTGGATGGCGGCCTGCTGACTGGAAACCTTGGTGAACTTGCCAGGGAAGGGCCCACTGCTGCCCGTGGCCAGGATAAGATGTGAGAAGGGCAGGGCCTGTGAGGCACAAGACAGAGAAAGATGAGCTGGGTGCAGGCCTATCATCCCAGTGACTCGGAGGCTGAGGCAGGAGGCTCACAAGGTCGAGGCCAGTGTCAGCAACTGAGTGAGATCCTGTCTTAAAATTAAAAAATAAAAAGGGCCGGGGATGTGACTCAGTGGTAAAGTGCTCCTGATTCAATCCCTCGCACACCCCTCAAAAAAAATAAATAAATAAAAAAGAAAGAAGAAAGGAAGGAAGAAAGATGAGGGTAGGACAGAGTGGGGGAGGCCTGGGCTTCTGTATCTAACACCAGATCCCCAGTGGTCAAGGAGTACCGGCTAGAAGAAGCCCGTGGGCACACCAAGGGGGCAGCCCTCTTGAAAGGGAGTGAAATTACCACTGGAGTGCCTTACCCAGGAAGGGCACCAGAACCCAAGACTGAAGCAAGCGGACTCTACCTCCTGCCTGCAGCATACATGACCCACGGAGTCAGACCCTATGGGAGGGGAGAGCCTCCACCCCAGGAGGCAGGTCGGCAAGGAACAGGAAACCAGGCACGGGAACGCACGCACTTCCAGTGTAGAGTCTGGAGTCTCCTGGACACTCTAGAAGGCTCCTCCCACCCGCACCAAAAGAACAGAGTGGAGGAGGGGGAGAAGGGAAGGAAGGGAGGGAGGAGGGGAATACTCTGGAGCCCAGGTACAGAGCTGCTCCAGTGGGAGGGGACCGGGGAGTCTGACCCACTCAGCCCACGCCCTCGTGGACCCTTCAGGACTCAGAGGAGCACAGATCAAACCTGAAGGACTAGGAGACACTCAGCCACCTTTCCAACTAGTGAGTCCCTGGTCCCTTAAATTAATTCAAGAACCACTGATTCACACTAAGTCACATACTCATTGAGGACAGGAGCTTGTCTCCTGTTTCCAGTCCCCCCCTTAGCTGTACACACGGCACTGGGGGCTGAGCTAGAGCTGTCCCTCAATCCACTGTGTGGGCTGGTGGCCACTCACAGATAGAGCTCAGCCCCCTGCAAGCATATACCAGGCACCGGGCTTGGACATTGGCGTGAGGAGCGTGAAGATGAGTGAAGGAACCCCGGCCCCCTGTGGCCTCCCAACTCGGGGAATATAACCTCATGCTTGTGTCTAATTAGCTTCTGGACAATGAGGAGAACCTCAATGGCTGGCCAGGCCTGGTCCTCGTCCAGGACACTGGCTTCCAGAGCATGGACCCAGGGCTGAAACTGCCTGGATTCAAACCTTGGCTCAGTCTTTTACCAGCTGGATGACCTTAGGCAAGCTATTTAACCTATGTAAAATGAGGGTACCACCTACCTTATACTGTCATGGCAAACGTTAAATGAGATTTACATAAAGGGTTACAACACTGCCTGACATACAGGAAAAACTCAAGAAATAGCTGCCACCATACCCTGTGGCTGCTGTGGTCCCGCCTCCCTTTATGAAGAACCTGCTATCTGTCCAGCAACAGGCAGGGCTTGGAGGCCTCAGGTGACTCTCTCTCAGCCCTAGAGACTCTGGTCCTCCAGAGGGCCTCCTGAGGCTAGGGGACAGCCCGCCACACTCACCTCGCCACCCTGCAGCAGCACCGTCTGATTCTTCAGGTCTATCCCCACCACCAGACCCTGCCGGAAGTTGTCCTTGAAAGTCACCGAATAGGAAATGAACGTCTTTTTGGCGAATCCTAGGGAATGGACACGAAGTTCACAGTGCAGAAGCAGGCTGAGCTTCTCCTGAGCCACGCACCAACAGAGCTCCCCTGGCCAGAGCTGGGCCAGCAGGTGCACCCAGGTCCCCCTGACTGCTAGTGTCCATCTGGGCCCTGGGTCCTTGGAAAAGCCCAAGCTCTTACTGTGAGGCCTTAGTATGGCAGCTGCTTAAGCCACTGACTGGAAAGTATCTATTGGTGTAATTGAGGAAACCTGCCCTATGTGAGAGAATCAGTCCCTGAAATTATGTTCCACAGCAGTGACAAGACCATGCTCACAAAGGCAGCCCCGGAAAGGAACACCTTACCGCTCTCCACGGAGGCCCGAAGGGCAGCCACATTGTGGTGAAAGGAGTCCTTCATGTCCACCAGCAGGAAGGGGATGTTCAGCGCCTGCAGCTGGCTGGCAGCCTCGATCCCACCAAAGCCCCCGCCCACGATCACCACGTGCAGGGCTCCTGTGTCCACCGAGACCTGGGACCCCATCTTGAACCAGGCACTACTGGACTGCGGGAAGAAACCAAATCAGAGTCAAGGGGGCAGGAAGGACAGGGGTGCCCATGGCAAAACAGGCCTGAACTCCAATGCCAGGAACTGACCTTTGCCGATGAGGTCAATCCCTCATTAACAAAACTTCAGTTTTGTAAAATGTGAATTAAATTCAGAAGTGCTACCCCACTTCCACCCCAGCCCCCACCCAGCCTGCTCTCTTCTCCAGAGACACCTATTTTTACCAAGTTTGTCTGCGCAGCCCCAGAGATATTCTTCGCACCTATAGTTCTATTTTTTTGCACACGTTAAACAAACTGTTTTGCCCATTTTTTACCCAGTATACGTCATCAGACTTTGGAAGTAATAGTCACTCAGCGACACTCACATGGAGCACCTACTCTCTGACATGCTCTTGCTGTGGACCCCACCCATGGTCAGACAAACGCGACCCTTGCCCTTAAAATGGTAGCGCTTCCCAAGTTATTTACATTATCAGGTGCACAAGGTAAATGATGCGGGAAGCTGGGCAGGTGAACGGCTAGAGACAGGGGTGTGCCCGTGCAGAACTGGCCAGCTCAGACTCAGCCCAAGGAAAGGAAGGCCCTTCAAGACCTACATGAAGCAAACACAGCAACCAGATCCTGCCAGGCTCGCAAGTCACCAGGTTGTGGCCCACATCTAAGAAGGTCGGTTAGCAGGGTCTGATGGGATGGCCTCAGCTTCCAGCCCTGGACCAGAAGGGGTTCCAAAATTTAGCTCCTCTGAGACTCCTCCAAAACAGAATGTTGCTCTGGTTGGAATGTATCCCCCAAAGCACGTGTTGCCACTGAACACAGCGGTCCAGCCACTCCGGAGGATCATAAACCTAAGGCCAGACTCAGCAACTCAGCAAGACCCTGTCTCAAAATAAAATTTTTCAAAAGGACCAGAGATGTAGTTCAGTGGTAGAGCATCCCTGGGTTCGATCCCATGGTACCGTTCAAAAAAAAAAAAAAAATCAAACATGTTGGAAACGAAGTCCCCCAATGTGACCATGTTGGGACCTAATGGAAAGTGCTGTGTCATTTAGGTTCTACCCCAGGAAAGGAGCAGCAGTCATTATAAAAGACCTTGAGCCGATGTGGAGGTGCACACCTGTAATCCCAGCAGCTCTGGGCGCTGAGGGAGGAGGACTGCCAAGTTCAAGGCCAGACTCAGCAATTCAGCAAAGCCATAAGCAACTGTCTCAAAATAAAAAAAATTAAAAGGACTGAGGGAGCTGGGTGTGATGGCACACGCCTGTAATCCCAGTGGCTCGGGAGGCTGTGGCAGGAAGATCGAGAGTTCAAAGCCAGTCTCAGCAAAACCAAGGCGCTAAGCAACTCAGTGAGCCCCTGTCTCTAAATAAAATACAAACCAGGGCTGGGGGTGTGGCTCAGTGGTTGAGCACCCCTGAGTTCAATATCTGGTACCCACCCCACCAAAAAAAAGGGCTGAGGGATGCAGCTCAGTGGTAAAGGGTTCCTGGGTTAAATCCCCTGCACCCAATAAACAAATAAAAGGCCTTGAGGTTTAGTGTAATCTCCTGCTCTCCCACCCTCTTCTGCCCTCGTCACAGGAGAACACAGCAAAAAGGCCCTCCAGATGTAACCCTGCCCTCCTGGACTCCCAGCCTCCAGATGTGAGTCAGGACATTCCTGTTGGTAATAAATCCCCTGCTCTGTGGCGTTCTGTCACAACACCACAAATGAACTTAAACAAATGTGGTGTGAAATGAGGCTGTGATCATGGGGTGGGGCGGAGCCGGCAGGGGGCCAGGTCCCACGCCTGCAGCTTTCCAGGGACAGTTGGGAGACATGCCTCCAGAAATGGGACAGCCAAATCCTTCTGGGAGAACTCTCCAAGGAATGTCTGCTGGTCAGAGAGGGTCAGGGAGGAGGGCACTGTCAGCAGACTCCATATGAGGTGAGAGGTGGCAGCAGGGACCCCGGGACAAATGCGGTCATGGGAGAAGCAAGTAGGGAGCATGCAGGGCCAGGTCTGCAGGCTGGACCCAGCCCAGGCTCCCACTCACCCGCGACCAGTTCCCAGCAAACTGAGAGTAAACCTTGGAGAAGCCAGAGGAACTGAAATTGGGGAACCCTGGGCCCAGGTCAGAGCTGAGGAAAGCAGTGGCCAGGTCACTAGATGCTCAAACACAGAGCTGACAGCGGGGAAAGGAGCCTCGTGGCTGGGTGTTAGGGTTTAGACATGAGGCGTCCCCCAAAAGCTCCAGTGTTGGATGATGCAAGAATTTTCAGAGGTGAAACAACTGGGTTATGGGTCTTAACCTAATCCATGACCTAATCCACCGTGGCAAGTAGAGGCAGGAAGGGTGTGGCTGGAGGACGTGGGTCACTGCTTTGGGACTTTATATTTTGACCCTGCTTTCTGCAGATCATATTCTGAGCTGCTTTCCTCCTTCACGCCCTTTCACCAGGATATTCTGCCTCGCCTAGGGGTCAGAACAAGGGAGTGAGCCACCTACAAACTGAGACCTCTGAAACCATGAGCCCCAAATAAACTTTTCCTCAGCCGGGTGCAAAGGTGCACGTCTGTAATCCCAGCAGCTCAGGAGGCTGAGGCAGGAGGATCATGAGTTCAAAGCCAGCCTCAGCAACTTAGCAAGGCCCTAAAGAACTCAGGGAGACCCTGTCTCTAAATAAAATATAAAAAAGGGCTAGCAGTGGGGCTCAGTGCCCCTGGGTTCAATCTCTGGTACTAAGAAAAAAAAAAAAAAAAAAACTTTTCCTCTATGTTATTTTTACTAGTCTTTTGATCACAGTAATGATAAGGCTAACTAAAATATCAGGGCTCCCTCAGCCCACCTGACTGTGGACAGGGTCACCTGTAGTATCCCAGTCTGCTCTTATGGGCTGAGAGGCTGACCTGGGGTTTTAACTAGGGGGCTTGCTCCAGCCCAGCGGTACCCCAGAGACGGACACGTATGGTGTGCGGCCTTCAGACAGTGGAAGCTGAAATCTAAGAGCAGCCGGGGTTGCTGTGGACACTGGCTCAGCAACAGGCAACCACACCTGCCCCAGACTACACCAAACACAGGCGAGGGCCACTGGGAGGCGCCAGGGGAAGAGGCAACGCTCGCTGCACAGAGCATCAAGGGAGGCCCAACAGCTCCGCGAGCTTCAGGGAGGGGGAGGCGGACAGTGGGGGACAGGCAGGGCTGTCCAGGGAGGAGGACACGGACTCTAAGGTCAGCCTTGAAGTTGCTAAACAGCTTCCTAGGGGTGCGGGTTCCAGTCCATCTGGGACCTTCTGGGGCCACACCACAGCACTGGAAGGTCTGATCATCAGTGTAGCCTGGGGCACAGACCCTTCCCTCCTTAAGCCTCAATTTCCCCCTGGAGGAGGGTCGGGTGGCACACACCTGTGATCCCAGCAGCTCAGGAGGCTGGGGCAGGAAGATCGCAGGTTTGAAGCCAGCCTCAGCAACTTGGCAAGGCTATAAGCAAGCTGGTGAGACCTTGTCTCTAAATAAAACATACAAAGGGCTGGGGGTGTGGCTCAGTGGGTAAGTGACCTTGAGTTCAATCCCTGGCACAAAAAAATAATAAAATTTACTCCCTGTGAGTGGGGCTCTAAGACCCCACCAGTTCTAACACCCTGAACTGTCCTTGAACACACAGGGCTCCAAGCCATGGTGACCCAACACGGTCCCCCAACCTTCCCACAGTCGGGGGTGGCTTACAGTTAGAACTCCAGGCACGGCTTTCACTGGTGGTCAGCTGCCCACCGCTCACGTTTTCTCTGAGGGACACAGGGGATGGAAGCTCTGGCACAGGGTTTGGAGGGGATTTAAGTTGTTTCCCATTGGCCAAACGACCCCAATGCACTGAGGTTGGAGCATCCCTCCCATTTTACAGATGAAGAAACTGAACCCTAGGCAGTGCTGGGACCAGGACAGGACAAGTACCCATGGGGACAGGACTATCTTCACAGACCCAAGTCCTCAGAAAGGTTGTCCAGAATTGATCCCAAGTATTCCTCAGACTAACTCTGCCAACTAGGCCAAAAGAAGAACATTCCTGGGTCGCCAGGAGCCAGGGAGGTTCAAGATCCCAGGCACAGGTAAGAGAGGGCACCAGGAGCTAAGCAGCGCCTGGGAACATGGAGGCCATGAGGCAGGCCAAAGGTGGGGTGGGTTTCCCCTGCCCCCTTCGGCATGGGTCCCTCTGGGATGGGCCCTGCCCCAAGGACTGGCAATCCATGATAAGGTAGGAAGATATCCTGAAAGTCCCACTTCCAAGCGGGTGGGCAGGGGCTCTGGAGCTATGCTGGGGACAGAGGACCACTGGACCACCCAGGGACTCAGGGCAACATCCTAGATCTCTGAAAAGAAGCTGGGTCAGGGGCCTTTCTGGAGGAGGGAACAGCATAGCCAGAGCCCTGGGGGGTGGGGGCAACAGTAGGAGTTATTCAGCATACATGTGGCAGAAGGTAGGGTGGCCAGGAGAGAAGGGGACAGGTGTAGCACAGATATCACCAAGTGCCTGTCATGTCAGCGTAGCTTTAATTTCCAGGTAGGCAAACAAACCTGTTACCAGGCCCTCCAGGGGACAAAGTCCCTGTGGAAAGAGAAAGCCAGCAGCCCCAGGGCAGGCCTCACAGGCAGTATGCTGGCCAAAGGAGTTCAGCCCAAGTGCCCTCTGTCCCCAGGGATCATTAGCCTTTGACTCGCCCAAGTAGGTAGACCCACCCATGAAGGCAAGCTGCTTCTCTAAAGATGGCGAGGTGCCAAAGGAACACCCAGGCCTTCAAGGACACCCAGGCAGGGTAATGGGAGGGGAGGCCTCTTCTGGAATCTGTCTTTTTCTCTGCTCTTATGACCTCTGATGGCCTCACTTGGGGAAGGGAGGCCAAGGGCTCTCCAGCACATTCCACCCTTCCTCTGCAGCGGCCCCTTGCCCAACACTTCTGGACACCCCCGCTCTCCGTGGCTCTTGCAGTGTCCATTCTTACCCGGCCCCTAAGGACAGCTGGACTCCTTTCTGCTGGGCTGTGACCTAGTTAGCCAGACACCTCAACCAAGGGCTTAAGCCATGGACCTGCACTTCCAGCCACTTACCGGGTAGGTGCTCAAAATACAAGCATGGAATGAATGAATGTTCAAAGACCTGTTCTCGTGGCAACAGTGCAGGCGAACCTCAGTCAATGGGAGACTCCATCAATCCGTGAAAAACGCCATCAATGGGAGAACACAGGGCCAACGATTATACACCCACCAAAGCTTTTTTTTTTTTTTTTCCAGTACTGGGGACTGAACCCAGGGGTACTTTATCACTTTTTTTTTTTAATTATTTCAAGACAGAGTCTCACTAAGTTGTAAAGAGTAGCCTCAAACTCGTTATCCTCCTGCAAAGCCTCCTGAGTCGCTGAGATTACAGGTACTCAGCCTTATCCCCGAACTTTTTCATGGATAAACTTTTCACGTGGTTTGCACTGGGATTTGCTCAATCAGACATGAACCTGATCCCAAGGGGTTCTTCTTTAATAATAAGAGGCCTTTAGGAATCCACTGGAAAGCAAAGAAGTCACATTTCTGCCAAAGCTGACGAGAGGTCAAGACTCAGAAGACAGCAGGAGACATGCCAGCCCAATCAAGGCAAGAGCAGGGCCCGCGTTGCTTCACAAAGATCACAAAGACAACCCCAACTTTTTATATCATCGTGGCTTATGCAGAGGATAGATTTCAACACTGGCCTTTGGACAGTCATATTTCTCAAGTGGCCACCCACGATGATCAGGCCACTAACGTGTGACTGGATGGGCTATGAGCATCTCCTCTTCTACCTCAAGGACAGGGAAGATCAGGAGACCTCCCTCGCTGGACACTAATGGCCAGGCTGAGAGTGGGTACTCCAAGGCCAGCCCCCGGGGGGGAACACACCCCAAATGTATTTTTAAAAAAAGACCAATTTCCAAAGGGACTTAAAGTTTGAAAAAGAGCTGGCTGCCAAGGCCCCTACCTGTAATCCCAGAGACTCCAGAGGCTGAGGAAGGAGGATCACGAGTTCACGAGTTCAAGGTCAGCCTCAGTAACTTAGCGAGGTGGCCAAGCTACCTGTCCATCCTCCTCAGAGTCAGTCATTTTGTGATTCCCTTAACACTCCCATGGTCTGCCAGCATGTGCTCTGGGACCCTGCTTCACTTCATCAAAAAAGCCTGGCTGGCCCTGGAGTACCCCCACCTGACCAACTCCACATTTATTGGCTTGGTGGTTCTGGGGGAGGCCCTGCCCCTGTTGGGGTTTCCCGGCCTCGTCCTCGGTGAGATGGAGGTGGTCTGGACGTGTGGTTACATGCAGCACCTCCTGGAGAGCTCTCGCTAGGAACTGGGCCAGGGCAGATGTCCTCTGAGGGCTTGGGAGGTTCAGTAGCAGGTATCTGTGCAGAAGCTAGAACCTGATACTAGCTTTGAAGTACAGGTGCGAAGTCCTTCCAAAACTGACCCTCCCAAAGCCACTTTACCCTCTCCACACTCTCCCTAAATCCCAGGGTCCAAAAGACCCCCTCCCCTCTTTGGCACTGAGGACTGAGAGCGCTTTACCAGCGAGTCCCATTCTCACTTTTTTATTCTTTAGTTTGATACGGGGTCTTGTTAAATTGCTGAGGCTGTCTTCCAATTTGCGATCCTCCTGTCTGCCTCCGGAGAAGCTGGAGTCGCTGGGATCAAAGGCGTGCGCCTACCAGCCCAGCTCAGAGATTCTTACTGGGGAAGGTAGGAGGGGGGTGTTCTGTGTGGGTGACATTGGAAGGAACGCGTCCAACACTGCCCACTAGGGCAGTTCCAAGTTGACTTGGGCGAGCATGGAGTTAGTTTAGCCTCTACTGGTCTTTATCCCGCAGAACTTCGGCCTCCGGAGGCAGCCCATCTAGGGGCACTCGGCGACCCCCGTCACTTTCCTTATAAAGATCAAGGTTTCCCCTGCCCTCAGGTACCAGCCTCATTCTGTCCAAGACCTCCCACACCTGCTCTTCCCGGCTCTTTCCGCCTGGCGCCCACCTTTCTCGGAAAGACTTGGCCGGGGTCAGGGAGAGGACGGGGCGGCGAGCCCCCTCTGCGCGTCGCGGGCGAGCCTCCCAGCCGCGTTTTGCGGGTGGGGCGCGGCAGACCCGAGCCGCGGGTCCTCGGCCACCGCCCACTGCACCCCGCGACCTCCTGACCTCGTCCGCGCTCTGCCAGGCCCCCGCTCCGCGCGCCCTTTGGGGTCCCTGATTCGCCCGGGCCGCGGCAGACCGTCCCGAGCACGGGCTGCGCGATCCTGGGCGCAGTTCCAGCCCCTTCTCTTCAAGAACGTGCCTGACGACGCCGGCGCGCACTCACCCGCCGCCGCCCGCTCCGCTCCGCTCAGACCGGGTCCCATCCGCAGGCGGCTTCCGGCGCCGCCCCGCCCCGCGACCGTGCGACGGGGCGGGACCCAGTGCGGCCCCCAGGTCCCGGCCACGCCTCGGGGGCCGGGAACAGCCTTCTCCACTCCCGCTCAGTGACCTTCCGCCCCGGGCTCGTTCCCTGCCTGCACCGGAGTGACCTTGACCGCCTGTGAACTCTCCAACTCTGAAACCTGGTCCCTGAGGCTGCCTGCCCGAGCCACTCCGACGCCGCTGTTTCTGGGTGACAGCCCTAAAGCCGCTCGGCTCGCGGGCTTTACAGCTGGGCGCAGCGCCCCCTCCGTTCCTCCGCGCAAGTGCACGGTGATTTCATCTGAGCGCCTACTGTGCTCAGAGGGGCACTGAGCTGGGGGCTGGGGATGAAAGGAGCGAAAACCACACAAGGTTCCCACTTCGTGGAAGTGACAACCTGGGGAAAGGCAGGTGCTGAACACCACCAAAAAAATAAAATAAATAAAAACAAAATAAGAAAATAAGGCAACAATTTCTTGTACCACCAATTGCAGACAAGACTGGAGGCAAAGCAGGTTTCCATCAACAGATGAATCGTTTAAGAAAATGTGGTATATGTATACACAATGAGTTTTATTTGGCCATAAAGAAAAATGAAAGTACGTCATTTGCCAGGCGCGGTGGCCACACGCCTGTAATCCCAGAGGCTTGGGAAGCTGAGGCAGGAGGATCGGGCGTTCAAAGCCAGCCTCAGCAGAAACGAGGCGCTCAGCAACTCAGTGAGACCCTGTCCCTAAATAAAATACAAAATAGGACTGGGGGTGTGGCTCAGTGGTCGAGTGCCCCTGAGTTGGATGGGGTGGGGGGAGTCCGTCATTTACAGGAAAATGGGTGGAACTAGAGACCATTATGTTAAGCAAAATAAATCAAACTCAGAAGGTAAAGAGTCCTACGTTTTCTGTCCTATGCAGAAAGAAGCTACAGAGGGAAAAAAGGAAAAGAAAGGTGGGGGCAGATCTCATGAAAATCAAAGGGAGACAAGCAGAAGAAAGGGACTAAGAGGCGGGCAGCAGGGATGGATAGGAAATGCGGGAAAGAGGTATTGGCCAAATTATATTGTTATATGGGGCGCAGGTGCAAACATGTAGCAACCAATCCCAACATGATGTGCAACTATAATGCTCCAAGAAAAATAGGGGGAACAAAGACTGGAGCAAAGATCTCTCTTGGAGAATGAGCCATAGTTCTGGGCAGGGAGTAAGGAAGTGGGCAGTCTCAGGGAGAAAGAGAGAGACTTATTAGATGGAGACCCCAACTATGAGTGTGACTAGTCATGCTTATTTCTTTGGTTAGGTGAAATTCTCCAGGACAGCCTGTATCAGATTAGAGCAAGAACATAATCAATCTAAATGTTCCCAACTCAAAGACCTGTTAAACGATGTGCCCACAACTGATTTACGACTTATGACTGCTTAACCAAGAGGAAACTTTCTGAACCCCAAATATCAAATGATTGACATGGGATTTCATTTTCACAAAAGCTTGCCTGACACTTGCATTTTTCCCCCCAGGAAAATCCTATCTGTGGTCAGAATTCCATCCTATGTGCATCACTCTGCTCCGAGAGGCCAGGTCCTCTGCACCCTGCCTGTGAAGTGTGTACACTTTGCTGTCCTTTAATAAATCTTAGCTTGTGCCTTGTTTTTGATTAAATCCTGAAATTCTTTTCAGCCACGTAAGTTAAGAACCTGAAGGAAATGAGCAGACACTTCACAGAAGAAGATCTACAAGCAATCAACAGATATATGAAAAAATGTTCAACATCTCTAGTAATAAGAGAAATGCAAATCAAAACTACCCTAAGATTCCATCTCACCCTAATTAGAATGGCAATTATCAAGAATATAGGCAACAATAGGTGTTGGAAAGGATGTGGGGGAAAAGGTACACTCATACATTGCTGGTGGGGTTGCAAATTAGTGCAGCCACTCTGGAAAGCAGTGTGGAGGTCCCTTAGAAAACTTGGAATAGAGCTACCATTTGACCCAACTATCCCACTCCTCGGCCTATACACAAAGGACTTAAAATCAGCATACTACAGTGATGCAGCCACATCAATGTTCATAGCTGCTCAATTCACAATAGCCAGATTGTGGAACCAACCTAGATGCCCCTCAAATGATGAATGGATAAAGAAACTGTGGTATATATATACAATGGAATATTATTCAGTTATAAAGAATAATAAAATTATGGCATTTGCAGGCAAATGGATGAAATTGGAGAATATCATGCTAAGTGAGATAAGCCAATCTCAAAAATCCAAAAGAGGAATGATCTCACTGATAAGCAGATGATGACCCGTAATGAATGGTGGGAGGGGGACAAGAATGGAGGAAGGAGGGACTGTATAGAGGGAAAAGAGAGGTGGGAGGGGTGGGGGGGAAGGAAAAAAATAATGGAATGAATCAAACATCATTACTCTATGTAAATTTATGAATATGCAAATGGTATGCTGTTACTCCATGTACAAACAGAAACAATATGTATCCCATTTGTTTACAATAAAAATAAATTTAAAAAAAAAAGAAGAAGAAAAATAAAATAGGTGTGGAAGAACTTAAAAAAAAAAAAAAAAAAATCCTGCTTGGGTCAAGTCAAGGTCCCAATGCCCCCTAGAGGTGACATGATCATGTCTGGTTGAAAAGTGAAAAGCGCCCAGAAAAACCACTCTGTATGTGGGAACTCACGCAAGAGATTTATTAGGCGGAGGAGGGGGGGGGGGGGGGGGGGGGGGAATAGCTTGAAGTGGAAGGAGCTGGCGGGGGACCCGCTGGAGTCCTGCTGACCTTTCGTTAGGTTGCTGTAGTAGGGATTAACCTTAGAATTGACATTCCATCTTCCAGGCGGAAGATGAGGTCTTCGTCCGCCATGTTCCAGGCGTGCCCGTTTTACCCAAGGGGTGCACGGTACAGCCAGAGTTACTGGGCAAATGCAGCAGCAAAGGTCCTCCTGGGGGCGGGCAGGCATGGCCACCGCTGCCCACGGCCCCAAGGATCCAGCAGAGCTGGCAGAGGCTCGCAGCCCTGCGCCCCAGGCAGCAGGGTGAGCGGCCCGGAGAGTGCGGGGGAGTGGCTATCAGGGCGCCTGCACCGATCCTAGGGCGCCTGGCTGCCGGACACAAGCTCAGGCAACAGAGAATGGGGCTGGGGCAGCTTTATATTATACTGGTGACCTGATCCTTTATGTTTTAGGGTGGTACCAGGCACAAGGCAGCTGGTCACAGTATTATACATGTTTTATATGGCAGATTAGCTCACCTAGGGCCACACAATTTTTTTTTCACTTTTTTTTTTTTGTTTTTGGATACACATGACAGTAGAGTGTGTTTTGACATACACGCATGGAGTAAGCTGTTCTAATTAGGATCCTGTTCTTGCGGTTGTACATGATGTGAAGTTGCACTGGTTGTGTATTCATATGTGAACATAGGAAAGTTATGTCTGATTCATTCTGTCTTTCCTATTCCCATCCCCCTTCCTCTGATTTCCTTTTTTCTAATCCTATGAACTTCTATTCTGCCCTGCTTATTGTGTGTTATCATCTGCATATGAGAGACAACATTCAGCCTTTGGTTTGGGGGGACTGGCTTATTTCACTTAGCATGATATTCTCCAGTTCCATCCACTTACTGGCAAATGTCATATATTCATTCTTTTTTATGGCCGAGTAATATTCCCTTGTGTATATATACCACAATTTCTTTATCCATTCATCTGTTGAAGGGCATCTAGGTTGGTTCCATCATTTAGCTATTGTGAATTGAGCTGCTGTAAACATTGATGTGGTTGCATCACTATAGTATGCTGATTTTAAGTTCTTTGGGTACAGGCCAAGGAGTGGGATAACTGGGTCAAAATATTGGTTCCATTCCAAGTTTTCCAAGGAATCTCTATACTGTTTTCCAGAGTGGTTGTACTCATTTGCAGTACCACCAGTAATGTATGAGGGTACCTTTTTCCCTGTATCTTCAAGGACACATAATTTTTTGGCAATCTCCTCAGTGATAGCCCAACATTCATTCTCTCTCTCTCTCTCTCTCTCTCTCTCTCTCTCTCTCTCTCTCTGTCTGGTACTGGAGATTAAACACGGGGATGCTTTATCACTGAGCTACATCCCCAACCCTTTTTAAAATTTTATTTTGAGACAGATTCTTCCTAAATTTTTGAGACTAGCCTTGAACTTGTGATCTTTCTGCTTCAGTCTTTGGAATCACTGAAAACCAGGTGTGCAATACCTTGTGTTACGGTTTAGATGTAACACAAAAGCTCACGTGTGAGACAGTGGAAGAAGGTTCTGAGGAGAAATGACTGGGTTGTAAGAGTCTTAACACAATCAGTGAATTAATCCGCGATGGGATTACCTGAAATTGTAGGGTGTGGCTAGAGGAGGTGGGAATTGGGGTGTGGCTTTGGGGTATGTATTTTTATCTGGGATGGAGTGTCTCTCTTTTCTGATCACCATGTGAACTGCTTCCCTCTGCCACATTCTTCCACCATGATGTTCTGCCTCACCTTGAGCCCAAGGAGTGGAGCTGGCCTTCTATGAACTAAGACCTCTGAAACTGTGAGCCCTCAACTAAACCTCTCCTCCTCTGTAATTGTTCTGATTGACTCTTTTAGTCACCACAGCAAAATAGCTGACGAAAACACCTCGCCTGGCTCCAACGCTTCTCAATACCCTCACCTGCCCAGTTTCCATTGACAGTCACACAAAGGTCGCCATTTCTCTATCTTTACTAAACACTGTGGTCAAAACCTTCACATCCTATACTCCTGACATAGGGAGCGATGAGACCGACTCCACCTAGGAGAGGCTGGTGCTGGGAATCATCTCTGTATGGGAAGGAGGTGGGTCTTCCCACCAGCAACTGGTTCTCACAAGCCCAGGCTGCCTCGTCCAGTTCTCTGGAATCCCTGCCTCTCTTCCTTTACTGGTTACACCCTGCCTTCTTCTCTAAACCCTGGAGCCACAGAGAAACCAATGGCAAAGTGTGAGTGTAGAGAGCCGTAGGCCTCACCTGTTCTAATGCTGTCCAGTAGGGAATTATCAGGAAGCCAGTGGCTGGATATGGGATTCCACTGGGTGTAGCGAGTCTTGCATTTGTCCTGGACTTTGCTAATTTCCAAAAACATTTTTTTTTCCTACTGGGGATTGAACTCAGGGACTTTTTACCACTGAGCTATATCCCCAGCATTCCCAGCCCTTTTTATTTTGAGACAGGATCTCCCTAAATTGTTGAGGCTGGTTTTGAACTTGCAATCCTCCTGTTTCAGCCTCCCAAGTCACTGGAATGACAGTCATGCACCACCACACCCAGTCCAAATCATTTCTGTCTCTTTTTTCCTTCCTTAAACTCTGAGGAAATTGTGCAGAAAACAAGAACATCTCAGATTAGCTCTCTAGAGAAGAGTCCTTACTTGGCTGGACTGTGTGTTCCCAGTGTCCGGCATTGACCCCGCCACCTGGTTCCCTAGGCAATCACTGATATTTGCTAAATGAATGATTTTTTAAAATTAAAATATGATTCACATGCCATGAAATTCACCCTTTCGACAATACAATCATGAGCCTGGCACAGTGGTGCATGCCTATAATCCCAGAGGCTCTGGAGGCTGAGGCAGGAGGATTACAAGTTCAAAGCCAGCTTCAGCAACTTAGTGAGGCCCTAAGCAACTCAGTGAGACCCTGTCTCTAAAATATAAAAAAGGGCTGGGGCGCCCCTGAGTTCAATCCCCAGAGAAATCCCATTCCCATTAGCAGGCACGCCCCATCCTCCCTCCCCTGGCCTCAGCCTCTGACAACCAGAGTGTTTCATTTCTGTTGAAACAATTCAACCAGTACTCTTAGAAAAATGATGTCTAATGTTAATGGACACAAATGAAGTGCTCTGGATGCTTTTCAAGTTTATCTCTCACATGGGTTTTGCAAGACATGTCTTATTAATTTCCATTTTACAGATAAGGAAATAGAGGCCCCGTAGGCTAAGAGACATAGAAAAAGTCACTCAGCTAAAAAGCAGAGCAGCTGAGCCTTGAACAATAGGTGGGAACTGTGACCACAAAGCCAGGAAATCTTCTAGTAGGGCAGCATCCCTAAGGGAGCTGGAGGTCACTGAGCCGGCAAAACTGTCTCAACTGTGGCATTAAGCAAGCATGGGAAATTCACTGGGTGCATGCCCAGTAACATGTGACACAGATAATAGAAACTCTGTGGACTTCCCTGGGGCTTAGGAAGGCTCCCTGAAGCGGAGGGGGCTGGGCCTGGATGGAAGAGGATTCCACCTGGCAGGTTGCACAGAAGTACTCAAAAGCACAGCAGGAAGGTAAAGATGGAAGGGTGCAGAGGGAGGTGGAAAGGTACGTAGGACAGGCTTGAGCATGGCACGGCGGAGCTGGTATGGCCCATCTCTAAGGATCTGCTCAGACCACGAACATCAAGGAGGTGTCCTCTTTGTCACTCAACATCTTGGCATGCAGAAGACACCAACTATATCCAGGAGAGGGGACAGGTTCTCACGCAACCCTCTTGTGCCCTTCCCAAGGCAGTTCATGACACACCTCCCTGCCCGTCTAGCAGTGCCAAAGTTTTGAAACTGAAGCTCAGGGCTTGGGCCTAACAAAGACGTTTATCTTTGAAGGTTTGGTGGTTTGGATACCGAAACGCTGGCATGTCCAGTCCACAGAAATTACTTGATGACTGGTGGGGACAGCAGACAAATTGTCTAACATCACAGAATCGAAGAGGAGGAAGAGGTGCTGATCTCAGCCACAGGGAACCTGGGCCTGAGGACCTTCCACCCAGGGTCACAGGAGCTCCAAGACACAGGGTCAACTGAGGAGCCTGGGAAGAGGCAGTAACCCCCCTGGGAAAGAGGCAGCCATCAATTCTGAGGAACCTGGGAAATGCTCTCCTTTTCTGCCTGTAGTTCCAGCTGAATTGGTGAGACTCAACAGACAGAGGGCTAGGCCCTGCAGCATCGCCTTTACCCTCCAGCCTCCTGGCAAGCATTAGGCACGGCGGCCCAGGCCTGTAATCTCAGGGACTCCGGAGGCTGAGGCAAGAGGATGGCAAGTTCAAGGCCAGCCTGGGCAATTTAGTAAAAATAAAAAGGGCTGGGGCTACAGTTCAGTGGTGGAGTGCCCCTGGGTTCATCCCAGTGCCAGAAAGAAAGAAAAAAACCACCGGGCAGGCTTGGCTGGAGCAGCCAGGGTGGCCCTGTGAGGTAGGCATTAGAACACGGAGACCAGGACAGCCCAGAGAGGTCAGGTCAGGACATGGCCATGTGCTGGCAATGGCGCAAAGTCAACGGAGAGGACAAGCGAGCCAGGCTCCTCTCTGATGGAGGGAGGTGGAAGTCTGAAAAGCTTCACACACTCAGTAGCCTCCAAACTGAAGCTGTTGGTGTGAGCACATGGCGAACGACAGAGAGAACACAATAGGAAGGAACACAGGTGTCAAGAGGGCCCGGGAGCAGCAACGCCCGTAGAGGAAGCACACCTGGTGCACAGACCTCGGTTTCCAGATGCCACCCTCCACTAAGACCCCTGCAGGAAAGGACAAAGTGACCTAGAGCATTTTGTTATGAGGGGCATGCTGAAACAATGATGGGGAGAAGCCAGCTTGAAGGCAGGCCCTCTGGCCAGATAGAGCAATGTGAACCTCAAAATAAAACTGACATTTAACCCACCCAATAAAATATGAAACCCTCAGTCCACACAGATATAGAGAGCAGGGAAAGCTCTCAGACAGAATGCCACCTCATACTGCAGGAGGAGAGAAAGAATACAAAGTTACCACTTGGCAACCAGTACAGTTAATCAGCAAACGACAATAGACCTGACACCTAATAGGTGGAATAAGGAAGAGTGTATTTACATAGTCTCCAAGTACCTCTGCACAAATTTTGGGAGCGGGGGAGACTAGGAATTGAACCCAAGGATGTCATGCATGCTAGGCAAGTGCTCTACCCCTGAGCTACCTCACCTGCCCTTTTCATATTATTTTGAGACAGGGTCTCGCTAAGTTGCCCAGACTGATCTTGAACTCATGATCCTCCTGCCTCAGCCTCCCAAGTTGCTGGGATGAGGCCTGTGCCTCTATGCCCAGCTCAATTTATTTTTTTATTACAAATGAAAAATGGGAACTTTACAATGGGGAAAGTTGTAATCACTGTTAATATCATCATTGGGACAAATAAACATTGAGTGCCACCCAAGAGGACACAACGAGAAGATGACACTTCTGTGATTACCCTGCCGAAGATGCTTGGACAAACCCAAATGAGGAGCCATTCCATGTAATGACAGTTATCTTCAGAAAGGCCAAGGGCATGAAGTTCAAGGAGAGGTCAAGGAGCTGTTCCGATTCAGGGGTGAAAAGAAACATGGCAAGTGGGTGCAATCAGTGATCCAAGTTAGACCTTCTTGTTACAAAGAATACCACCCAGGCATGTGGAGATTGGGTGGGGTCTCTGGGCAAAGAATGTGTGGGAATTCTGTGACTCTTCTGTGAGTCTGAAATCATCTCAAAATATAATATGTATATTTGACTGTGTGTGTATATATATGATATATATATATATATATGTATATATATGATATATATATATATATATGGGGGGGCCCTAGGAATTGAACCCAGAATCACTTTACCACTGAGCTACATCCCCAGTCCTTTTTAATTTTTCCAATAAAATCTCTTTATTCTTATGTATCAAGATCGTAACAGAATGTCTGTATGATTAAAATATTCTTTCTTCCCATTGACACAGTTGGCAGTTTTAACAGAATGACAGGATACATGTTTTTAGCAATATAAAAAATCAACATTTGGGCTGGGGCTACAGCTCAATGGCAGAGCACTTGCCTCGCACATGTGAGGCACAGTGCTCCATCCTCAGTACCGCATAAAAATAAGTGAATAAATAAAGGTCCATCGACAACTAAAAATATGTATAAAATATTTTTAAATAAGAAATTGAGGGGCTGGGGAGATAGATCAGTCGGTAGAGTGCTTGCCTTGTAAGCATAAGGCCCTGGGTTCGATCCCCAGCACCCAAAAAAAAAGAAATTGATCAGGCTGGGGTTGTGGCTCAATGGCAGAGCACTTGCCTAGCACCTGTGAGGCACTGGGTTGGATTTTCAGCACCACATAAAAATAAATAAAATAACTATCTACAACTAGAAAAAGTTTTTAAAAATCAACTTTTAACAATAACTATTCGAAGATGGCTTAAAGATGCCTATCACGAGGTTTGCAAGTTAGGTGTATTTTCTGGGGTTTTTGAAAGTTCCTTCTGATCCTTGCATGCCTAGAAAAGCTCAGCTAAAGATAGTTTGATATAAATGAGGCTGTGAACACAGACTTGCAAGGTGGTTACATGTTCAGATGAGAGGTCTGGACGCTTGGGGACACCACAGAAGGACGTCAGAAGAAGGACTGAGACAAGATCTCGACCCTAGAAAACTCCCCTTTATAAGACAGGGTCTTGCTGAATTGCTGAGGCTGACCTCAGCAAATTTGCAATCCTCCTGCCTCAGCCTCCTAAGTTTCTGAGATGACTGGTGTGCACCATCATGCACAGATCAAGATATAATTTTTTAAAAAGCAATAGCAGGGGAAAAGGATAAAAAAAAAAAAAAAAAAAAAAAAAAAAGGAAGAAGCAGGGATCCTTTCTCCTCTCTTTCCCCTTCAAACAGGTACAGAGGATCTGGTAGAGGACTCTAGGCCCCAGATCCAGTCCCTCCATCACTATTGCACAGGGGCCAACCTTCCCTTCTTGGTCAGGCACTACTTTTATCTTTACACGAACAATAAACTACGAAGCACTGAGATGGGGGTGCATCTTCTGCCTGTCCTACCTCACGTGCTATCCAGCAGCCTGAATTTGGCAGACCCCTACCTGAGGGCTTGGAGCCCTAAACTTGTCAATCACCTTGTCGTTATCCCAGCCAGAAATCCAGGCACCACTGGACCTTCCTCTCTGAGACTCAGTCCCCCATCTGGTCAGTGCCACCTCTTGTGCAGCTTGATCCTTCATGGGAGGATGTCCTGCCTGCCACCTTGCTTTCACCAAGCCATCATAAGCGGTCCTGGCGCCTCAGCCCTTCTCCCTCCCAGTTCTCTGTAGGGGGCATTCCCAGAACAAGGCGTGGTTTCACACTTCCGTTTCCCACTCTTCTTGGCTGCAACACTGTCCCCATTTCCAGTCCACTTGGTACACTCTGAACTCTCACAGAACAACACCTGAGTCACCTTGATGAAGTCCCTCTCTGGTCCCTACCCTCTGGTCCCCAGGACATATTCTTCGGTGGACAGCTGCTCTGCACACTGCACTATGGGCCAACACACATCTCTCAGGAACAGGGCCCACCCTCTCGCCCGCACGATCATGCTGTTCCCTGCGGGTACTGGGTGCCTGACCTGATGGGCTCCACCTCCTGATGCCAGCAGTATTCGTTAGCCAGCTTGCAGTAGAGCTGACCATTTCCACATTGAACATGTGTAAAACTGGCTACTTCTATACCGACTGTCTGGTGCCAATGGTTGGAAACAGTCTCCCAGGAACAGACCGAGTGCCTTGGCACCCATATATGCCCATACAGGTCCTCCCCTCCCACCCCCAGGAAAGTCAGACCCCAGATCCAGCCTCCTGCTACCACTGATCTACTGTAGGACTTCTCATGCTACCTCGCCCCCTGGACCTGCTCCTAATCTGTAAAGGCAAGACCAATCATAGGAATATCCTATAGTTACCCAGCGTCTGCTCAATAAATAGATAGAAGCAAGGTACTCCCAAGGCACTCTTTCCACTTAGATTAGCCCACTAGCCATCTCCCCAATGGCATTCAACCTGCAAATGAAAATCATTTTTTTCTTTCTTCCTTTTTTTTTTTTTTTTTCTGGCACCGGATATTGAACCCAGAGGTGCTTTACCACTATGCTATATTCCTAGCTCTTTTTGAGACAGGGTCTCCCTAAGTTACTTAGGGCCTCATTAGTTGCTAAAGCTGACTTTGAACTTACAATCCTCATGTTTCAGCCTCCCCCAAAAAATTCCTTGAGAGCCCTGGACACATAGCACACAGCCTCAGCTCATAGTTGGTCTCAGCTCCTAGAAGTTGCTGCATGTCCTTGGAACTCTCACCCACCCCAGAGCCCTGCCCAGACCTCTGCAAATCCTGGGTATTTTCTAAATAGCTGCTGCCAGGCCAAGACCACCAGCGTCCAGGACCCACAAGTCCCAGCCAGCACTGTGCTGGTGCATGACTAGCAACCGGAAACAGCCTGGCAGGACTCCTGTGAGATGAAACCCTGCCCAAAGAGCAGCATAGGGAGGAGGCATTTCTTTACCAGGTGCTTGTCTATTTCTGATTGAATTCTTGGGGAAGAGTCGGCTCTAGAGAAGTAGCAAATGGTGTTTATTCCAGGTCCCAACCACACATCCTACCCCCAAGGTCCCTGAGACCCAGGCTGTGGGCTGGAGAATGAAGGCACTGCATGAGTGAAGACCCAGGAGTCCTGGGCCTCAGGGACCTGCCTGCCCACAGGTGTGGCAGAACAGGGACACACAATCCCACCCCTTTGTCTCTGGCCTTCAGAGTTAGGCTCTCTGAGCTGAGGTCTTCTGAGCAAGCCCAGACCAAAGTGGCCAGGAGTCAGCAGGACAGATGCAAAATCTTCCAAGCAGCGCCTGACTACCAGGACCAGAGTGCTGTGCAGGTAGGCTGGATCCCCAGGAGGGAAATAACATGACTGAGTCTATGCTGGGGCAGTAGGGGTCAAGAAAGCACCCCAAAACAGGCTGCAGCTCGGAGGCCTGTGGGACTGGAGTCCGGAGCTGGGTGGGCCGGGGATCCTAAGGCGGCCACAACCTCAACATCACTTCGTGTGGCACAAAACAGTCACTCTTCTTCTGGGGGCAGGAGGGATGACAAAGCCTCAGAGCTTGCTCCTAGGGGCCTCGGGCAGGGGCCGCTGCAGCCTCCATACCACGCTGACGGACTCCGCAGCACGGTCCAGCTCGCGGAAGCCCCCCAGGTCACCAGTCTGACTGAACCGCTGGAGGGCGGGCTGCAGCACGGTGATGGGAATGCTGAAGTTCAGGTGTGGGTAGGTGGCCCCTGTGTTGTTGTCCCGGGTGTTGCTGGCAACAATGCCTGTTGAGGAGCCAAAAGAGAAAAGAGGACATGAGCCAGGGGGCAGAACGCCAGAGGGGGTTGGAGGACCATCTCTACTCTGGATCCCCGGGGCCATGGTAACAGATGACACTGAGTTTCCTATGATAGACACCCTCACACCCTGCCCCTGACCACAATCCTAATCGAACCCACTGTTATCCGGTCATCTCTCTCCCCCACTTGCTGAGTGCTTCACTCGTGAAGTTTCCTTAGAACCCAGCAGAGTTCCTGGCAGAGCAGGCCCTCAGCAAACACCTGCTGAAGGAATCGATGAGTCATGCCGGCAGACACATTTTGTTTGGTCTGCTGTGTCTATATTTTGTTTAAAGACAATTTCATGGAGAAGCCTTGTCTAAATAGTTTCTGCATGCCTTTCCTCCAGCTTTCCCCTGTGGCAAAAACTTATGTTATCATAAAACATTTATGGAAATTAAGAAATTCACTTTGCTAGCCAGGCACAGTGGTGCACACCTGTAATCCCAGCAGCTCAGGTGGTTGAGCCAGGAGCATCACAAGTTCAAAGGCAAACCTCAGCAACTTAGCAAGACCCCGTCTCAAAAGAAAAAAATTAAACGGGCTGGGGATGTGGTTCGGTGGTTAAGCCCTCTGGGTTTTATCCCTGGTACCAAAAAAAGAAAAAACAAAATTAAGGTTGCTGCTATACTATTGACTAAAATGGAGAACTCGTTTGGATTTCACGAGTTCTTTCACTAATGGTTCCCTTTCTGTTCCAGGACAACCCAGGATTCCACATTGCTTTGTCACATCTTCCTAAATCTTGGCAATCTGGTCGGATTCCTCAGCCTTTCCTTATCTTTCATGGCCATGACATTTTAAAGAGTCTAAGTCAGTTCTTTTGTAGAATGGGCCTGAATGTATCTCACGTTTGATGGAATTCTGCATTATTAGGAAGAATCCCAAAGAAGCAATGTGACTGTCTGTGTGTCAGGAGGTGGCTATCGCCTGTGTGCCAGGGACCACAAACCCAGGGCCCTCCACAGGAGGCAGCACTCCACCAACCTGCATACGTGGTACTTCTGGTGTTAACCTTGACCACTGGCTGAGCCGGCATCTGCCAGGCCTCTCCGCTGTACACAGGATGTCCACCTTTGTGAAGTCTAAATATTTGAGGAGCTATGCTGAGGTTATGCAAATATTCTGCCCACTACTTCCAGCATTCAGCCATGTAAGTCCTGTCTGCAGCTGCTGCTGTGGTGTCTGACTGTGACTTCCTATTTTCCTCACTTCTCCCCTACATTTATTACTCAGAATTCTGTAGGGAAGAGCTGTTGCTTGTCTCCATTTCTAACATTCAGTTCTTATATCAGTGTGGACTCGAGGACGTCCACTCTCGCCCTTGGGTATAATCTGACACTACTGACACCTGCTTTCCTGTTGGAGTTGCTCCCTCGAGAGCTCCTGAGGTTGGCCCTGGTCCCCTCAGCACTTGACACGCCCCCACCATTCTTCTTGTTTGGACTTCCTTTTGGGGACAAAATACTCCTAATTCATCTTGGTTTTTCCCTGTTTTAGCCCTGGGATCAGCCAGTTCTTGGTTCCTTTTGTAGGGAAAAGTATTTAGAAACCAAGGTCTGGGTTCTGGATGTGCTTGTTGACAAGTGGAGTCAAAGTGCTCCTAGTCCCTCTTGGTGGACAGAGTCAGGGTCGGGGGACTAACTTGTGCACACAAATCTGTTTTCTTTCTGCATCCACTTATGTGTATATATAGTTTAGAAAGACACCCAGGATATGAGGAAAACATGGAGAAAAGCTGAGAAGGTGACTGTTATTACAAATGAATAGCCTCAATGAAGGAAGAGACAGGAGCTGAGCTAAGTACCCTGGGAAAGCATTGTTTCGACAGGATGCTCCAAGGTTAAAGACAAAGCAACTGCACATGAGCACTCCGACACTCAACTCTACTTGCTAAAGTTGCTGCTCACCCCTGTGAGGTGAGCAATTCTAAAACCATTTGTACACTAAACTTGAACGAACAAGTAAAAATACTGTAGGTAGTAAGAGTGAGGTTACTCCCCACAAGAGAAAAAAGTAAGAAAGAATGAAAAGTAGTGCTGGGCATGGTGGCGCACGCCTGTAATCCCAGCAGCTCAGGAGGCTGAGGCAGGAGATCACGAGTTCAAAGCCAGCCTCAGCAACTCAGCAAGGCCCTAGGCAACCTAGCAAGACTCTGTCTCTAAAGGAAAAAAAATAAAAAGGGCTGGGGATTTGGCTCAGTGGTAAGTGCACCTGGATTCTGGGATCAATCCTGGTACTAACAAAGAATAAAAAAAAAAAAAAAAAAGAAAAGTAAAAAATAAAGGCTAGTAACAAACAAGTAGTGCTATACACAGAATCCTAGCAGTTTCTATATGCACTCAAGGTTTGCTTTTTTTTTTTTTTTTTTTTTTTTTTTTGCTGTTTGCAGTGTTGGGGGTCAAACCCAGGGCCTTATAGTGCCTCTGTCTCTTTTTCAAAATAGTTAAATAGATTAAAAAACAAAACAACAACAACAAAAAACTCTGATATTACCAAAAGTTTAAAATCAAAAGATTTAACAATCACTAATTTAAAAAAAAAAAAAAAAAAAAGTTCATACGGCCATGGTGGCTTATACCTATAATCCCAGCAGCTTGGGAGGCTGAGGCAGAAGGACATACGTTTAAGGCCAGCCTCAGCAACTTAACAAGATCCTAAGCAACTTATCAAGACCCTGTCTCAAAAAGTAAAAATAAAAAAATAACAGTAAAAGGGGCTGGGGATGTGGCTCAGTGGTTAAGGGTCCCTGGGTTCAATCCCTGGTTCCAAAGAAAAAAGAAAAAGTTCTCAGCTTCTTGTGAAATACTGTCAGGCCTGCATGTCTTCACGGCCACAGTCTGCTGCAGCTGAGCAGTGTTCACCCTAACTGACTTCTAACCTCACCCATCCACCCCCTGTTGTCTTCACTTTACCTGCCTGGCCACTGTAGGCTTGAGACTGACTTTCCTAAGGTCACATAGCAGAGTAGTGGCCGAGAAGGGACCAAGGCCCAGCTCTCTTCCCTTCCAGCCTAGCCTACCTCCCTCTCCTCCCTCAGAGGCAGAATAGCCTGGAAACTCTGGTAAACTAACTCTGGGCATAACACCCCACATCTTCCCAGACAGAGGGTCCTCCCAGGGCTGGACATGGAACATTCCCTGGGCAGGACTGAGGCTCTGGCATGGGGAAGGTTGGGAGAGGGCCTAGGAGCTGGTTACCCAGGAGGTCCCCCGAGTGGGTAGAAAACAGGGGTCCCCCACTGGAGCCACCATGCACAGCACACGTGGTCTGCAGCATCACTGGTGTGTCGTCCACCTGCACCACAGCCGACAGGATGCCTGAGGTCATTGAGGGCCCACAGGCTTGGCCGAAGACACCGAAGCCCACCACACTGACAGCCTCTCCTGCAAGGGAGGGAAGGAGGGTGAAGCAGGGAGGACTCACTCCCTCCCCATCCCCACCCTCTCCAAAGGTCCCAACCCTCCCCTCCCTTATGAGTTTCTGCTCCGATACCCGCATTCCAAGGAGTCTTCCTCCCCAGGTCCCCACCGCAGGGAGACCAGGCAGGCACACTTTGGGGCTCCCGTCACCTAGCTAGGTGCTTGGTAGACGTTCGTGGAATACTCATCTCCTGGGATTAAGAAGTCTCGGTGAAAAGAAATGGTGATGAGGGCCACAAAGCGGCACCGCCTTCCTCCCCAAGCGCTCCAAAGGTCAGGGCAGGGCTGGGCTTAGGTGCTTTTGAGGCACATCGCCAGCAGTCCTCAGCACACCAAGGTAAGGGAGCACGGAGCCCACTCTTCAGGGGTCCCTTCAGGGACATCAGAGGCCAAGGAGAGGCAGATCCAGAGCATCCGCCCTCTTCATCACTACATCAGTGTCCCCATGAAACAGGACATCTCACACTATGTGGCAGCGCCTCAAAGCCATTTATCCAGATCATACCACGGGAGCCTGAAGATACCACACACTCCTCTGACCAGCCTGAAGTGTCAGAATCAGCCCCCGCAAACCAGCACCCCAACGCCACACTGCTGCAGAGCCTGGGGGTAGGGCCATGCCTGACCCTTCTCAGGGCACACCATCTGCCCCCAGCCCGGGGCATTCGGGAACAGCCTCCAACAGGAGCCTCACGATGCCACCCTGACTCATCACCCCTGCGGGCCGGGGAAGGGAGCTGCCACCTGGTGCAGCATGGCTAGAGTAGTCAACACTGACTCTCCTTCCTGAGGTCTGGCCCAGACCACAGAGCCCACCTCCGGGCTGTACCCTTTGTCTTTACCTTCGTGGAAGTGCTCAGCAGGCACAGGCGTAGGGACACCGTCCAGGTCCTCCTCCAGGCTCACCACTGCTATGTCATAAGGAGTTGTCTCCTGGGTGGCAAACACCACCTGTCCCCAGATGGCCACACTCCTGGGAACAAGGGAAACAAATGACAGGCTAATTTTGCACTGGGGAGACAGCAAGATGAGAGGGACAATCAAAGTCACGGATTTGGAGTCAGAAGATCTGGGTGTCAGGACTGACACCTAGTAGCCAGGCAGCTCTGGGCATGTCACTTAACCAAACATGCCTTACAAACTACAGAGTACTCATACGCTAAGCTTCCTGTACCTGCCGTGCTAACCAACACTTGTTACCTACTGAGCACCTCATGCCAGGCCTTGTGGATATCATTTCACTTAGTCCTCATGACCCTGTGACCTAGGCACTGATACAATCTCCATTTTACTTATCCTTCTTTGGCAGTCCTGGGGATTGATGTTATCTCCATTTTAGATGATATGGTTGAGGTCCAGAGGTTGAGTAACCTTCCCAGGGTCACACAAGTGTAGGAGTTGGGCAAACATACCAGAACCGTTCTTCACTGCCTCCTTAATATCCCCAAGTCCCATGAGTGGCATGAAGGCACGATGGGCTTCCACCCCTCTTAGTTCAAGTTCACATAACATGCTAGTGCTTCCTAAGCACACTATGAACCAGCCTCTGGTCCAAGAATCTACATGTCAGCTCACTTAGGGGTGGCAGGGTGAAGCTTAGACACATTAAGTGACTTGCCCAACACGGCACAGGGATATCCTGCTACACAGTGCAGGGGTATCTTCCCACAAACTCAGTGGTTTTCTTAGGAACAAGAGCGGAGGGCTGAGGAGTTAGGGTACACCACCAGGAAAACCTTACTATCAGTTTTCCCTGTGAAATCCTGGTCAGTCACCCATGGGCCCTCTGGTAAAGCTGGGCTGTGCTAACCACACTGGACTAACCTTGGGGATTCAGAAGGGAGATCTGAAAGGGCCTGGGCTTGCAAGGCTTGGTTAAGCCAGGTAAGGCCAGGCATGAACATCAAGGTGCTACACAGCTTAACTTTGACCTGAATTAAGCACCTGAGGCTACAACAACAGAAAAACCTCACCAGAAAAAAAAAAAAAGCCAGAAAGCCAAGGCCTCTGGCCCAGTCACCAGAGGGAGGGCAAGGCTGCTTTTTGCTACACAAGGAACAAATGGCTAATCTGAAGTTGGCCTGGCTGCCCATCAGGGTCACCCAAAAATTGTTCAGAAAGTTATCTATCTGCCTGGGCCTCCACCCTTTGTTTACCTATGGAGAACTATACATTTGTAACTTTCATCCAGAAAGGCAGCTACTGCTAAACTCCAAGAAATTAACTAAGATTAAGAGGTCCATCTCATGACCCAGGAGGGCAGCATCTTGGGTCCCTGAAACGTTAAGATTAGGGAAAGGGATCAAAGGGCTTAGTGGAGTGTGAGGTCCAGGGCTAGAAGAGAGGCAAGAAATTCAAACTGCGGAGGAGCTCAAAAATGCCCAGTCCTGCATGTAGGGAAGAGACCCATCACAACTCCCAATTCCAAAGCAACTTGTAGCTTGGCATCTTGACCAAGCTCTATTTAGGTCCTCCCACTCAAGAATGAGGAGGGAGTCACAGGCATCTTCCCACAGTACATCCCCAAAGCACCGGCATGAGACCAGAAAGGCGCTCACAATCCTGTGTGGAAGGCCTGATCCACACCTGAGACCTGCTGAGTAGAGGGGGATAGTCCTGCAGCCCTTACTTGGGAGTGGCAGAGTGCACCAGGACTCTGGCTGCCTCCCGAGGGGCCACGTGCCGGCAGGTTACCACGAGGCGAGGCGCCACGGCCACTCCAGAGCCCCACACGGTGCCGCACTCCACCAGCACGGCTGCGGCTGCCCACGGGGGTCCCGGGTCTTGAAGGGACAGGCCCCGCGGGGCGCCCACCTCGGGCGGCAAGAGATCAGCCAGAGCAGCGGCCTCCGGCTGGAGGTGGGAGAGCGCCTCGCGGGCGACGCGGAGCAGCGGGGCTGCGGCACAGAGGAGAGTGAGGCCCACCCACTCGCGGGCCTTCCAGCAGAGCGGCGCCGCCACCAGCGCCACCAAAGATCCAGTGGGCCGCGCAGCGAACACACCGCCGCCCTCGGTGCCTGGCAGGCAGCGGGCGTCGGTAAGCAGCAGAGGGCCCGCCGCGTTGCTGAGCACCCCGCGGCTCAGCGTGTTGAGGAAGATGTCCGGGCAAAAAGCCCCGAACGGGGAACCGCAGGCCAGCAGCTGGGCGCCCTTGGGCACGACCTCGAAAGGCGCCACCGTCACCGTGGGCCCGACCTCCTCCTCCGCCTCCTGGCCGGGCTGCACGCGCAGCAGTGCGAACCAGCCCAACGCTCTCAGCTGATCCTCCTCCTCGTCCTCTGACACCTCGTCCTCAGGCGCGGCGCTCGCGAAGCGCCACTGCTCTGCCACCTCGCCTCCGAAGAGGCGCTCGAAGTGGGTCCGAAAGGTCGGGCAGCTTAGCAGCAGCAGTAACTCGGCCGTGCGCGGCGGTTGCAGGGGTCGTCCGCGGGGCCGCGCGGCCAGGCCGGGATCGAGGCCCGAGCATTGGGGCGTGCACAGCCCCGGGCGGCCCAGCTCCGCGCGGCCGGCAGGACTCGCGGCCGTTGGTCCCCACTGTACGTGCAGGCGCATGTCGTCGCCACAACTGTCGCCGGACAGGGAGGCGGCGCCGGCCGCGGTCAGGGACCCGCTGCCAGCCCGCAGGAAAGGGGTGAAGATCCCCCCGTGGCACAACACCAGGCCCGGGCTGCGGCTCAGGATCACCCCGCTGCAGCTCCAAGAGCCCGCTTCAGGCTGTCCAGCCCGGGAGGCGCTCACCACGCAGCCCGCCTGCTCGGCCGCCCTCATGGAGGGCCCCCACTGCCGGTTTCCGGGGCCGGACTCCCAGGACTTCCCGAGAACAAGGCAGAAAGCAAGGTAGGACCCGAGACCCTCAGAGTCAGGAGATTCGACTCGGCGCTACCCACAACTGCGAGCCAGAAGTGTAAGCACGGACTCAGGTCTTCCTTGTCGAGCCCGATTGGCTAAACCCCAAATGAACAGACCCGATTGGTTGGACATGAGGCTGAGGCCTGATTGGCTGCTGCTGCCTCCTTTCCCCGCCCTCTTTGGATTATCCAATTTGTGGGATTTCGAAGCAACAGTTCCACTAGTCCAGCCTCGGTAAAGAGTGACAGGCGTGCGTCACCCGGATATGTGGTGACGAGGCTCGAGGGACCCGCCCTCCGAGCCTAATCTTTGGGAAAGAGAAAAAAAAATGAGCACTTAAGTAGCTATACATGCCTATGCCTTAAGAGGACCAGATGTAGGCGACCCTTAGTCTCTGACCTGGGATAATGTGGCCAATTCACATGGGGTCTTTTGTTTTGTTTTTGGGTGAAGTGGGGGTTACTGGGGATTGAACTCAGGGGCACTCGACCACTGAGCCACATCTTCAGCCCTATTTCGTATTTTATTTAGAGACAGAGTCTCAATGAGTTGCTTAGCGCCTCGCTGTTGCTGAGGCTGGCTTTGAACTCACGATCCTCCTGCCTCTGACTCCTCAGCCGCTTGGATCACAGGCATGCGCCACCGCGCCGGGCAATTCTAGATTTCCTATGTTATTTTTGTATTTTGAATTTTTAAAGTAAACCTTAAACCAGGCGCGGTGGCGCACACCTGTAATCTCTGCAACTCGGGAGGCTAAAGCAGGGGGATGGCAAGTTCGAGGCCAGCCTCAGCAATTTATCAAGACTTGCAAAAAAAAAAAAAAAAAAAAAAAAAAAAAAAAAAAAAAAAGAGGAATGTAGTGCAGTGCTTAATTTCCCTGGGTTCAATCCCCAGCACAAAAAAAAAAAAAAAAAAAAAAAAAAAAGGTAAAATCCTAAGCACCACCACCACCAGGGGGCGCAAAACTCACAAAATTACTCTAGGACCGTTTGTTGCTAAAGCCTCAACTTGACAAATCTCATGGAAACTAGATTTGCTCTAAATTAAATTGTCCTTTAAATTGACTATGATGAATAGTAGCTAAAGTCAAAAATTTTAATCATACAATTCTATATTTTGCAGTATGCACATCTGACATAATGACATTTATAACCACCACTCAGGATTTATATAGGCCCAGCAATCTTTTCTTCTGTAAAAATCAAGAATGGAAATAGTTCAAGTTTTGCAGGCCATACAATCTTTGTCACAAATACCCAACCCTGAGTTGTATCACACAAAAGCCAAAGGAAGGGCAATGGCTGTGTTCCAATAAAACTATGAATTTTGTCATGGTGTAGCACACCTGTAATCCAACTGCTAGGGAGGCTGGGGTGGGAGTAATGCAAATTCCAGGCCAGTCTCCCCAATTTAGCAAGACTATGTCTCAAAATAAAAAAAGGGCTGGGGACATAGTTCAGTAGCAAACTACCCCTGAGTTTAATCCCCAGAAATATATACACCAAAAAAAATTACAAATTTGAATTATTTTTGCTACAAAAAATAGCATTCATAATTTTCAACCATTTAAAAGTGTAATCTTTATTAGCCCAAAGGCCATACAAACACAGCTAGCAGACAGAGTTGGCCCCTCAAAAAGTTAAGTCTGCCATTTCTAATCTAGGCTAACATAAAACTTCCCTACTTTTCCAAAGAAATATCTTGAGGATAAGTGGGCCTGAGGGGACGTCCTGATACCCCAAAGCAGTCACCACAAGCTAGACATTGTATGAAGGTAGCTTTATCACTGTATCACTAAAATGTTGATCTTTAGTAAGATTACTAGCACATCTAGGTCAGTATTAATGAAAAAGTTACTATTTAAATTACATAAACCTTTTTTAAAAAATTTGTTTAGTTGTGGATGGACATACCGTTATTTTATTTTATATGTGGTGCTGAGGATCGAACCCAGTGCCTCACAACATGCTGGGCAAGCACTCTACCACTGAGCCACACCCAGCCCCAAATGACATAAACCTTTTGCATGACTTCTTTGAATAAAACTAATGCTGCTTGGTGTATCACCAGCACAAGATAATGCTTTCCATGTTCCTGGTGACACAAATCTGTTTGAAGAAACAATTGATCATGGTATATGAGGCAGATCTGAAAGCAAGCAGTCTTTCTACAGCAGGCACAGTCTTCTTTTGGCTTTGACACAGAAGACAGCTTGATCACAGCAAAATCTCCCCTAACTCAACTTCTGAGCAATTAAGACTTTCTCTCTAGAGTCCAGTGATTCTCCCCTAATGACGCTCAAGCCGCTGGCATGAACTATTATGCGTCAGGTTTTTCTGTTTCTGTATACAGAAGTCCCAAGTCACAGCAAGCAGTAGCCAAGGAGAGAACCAGAGTGCCAGGCTCGTCTTTGATCCTCATGTTCCACTGCCTCACACAAAACAATCCCATTTCCCCACGGAACCCACGGCATCCTCTCACACCAACGGGCATGAGAGCCCATCTCCGGTGGTTTAAATCTTGTTTGTAAAGAACCTGTTGCATTTTGTTTCCCATTCTATTTGTCCTCATTTTATTTTGGAATCTCATTTTTAGTTTTCTGAAAACAAGGCTTCCCACAAGTCCATTAAATGCTCAAGGTGCTCAAGGAGCCTTATTTGCCAAGGGTAGCATTCAACTGATTATCTGCAAGTCGAGTAAAATGAGCTAAAATGGATGCTTCCCTGCCAGCAGGTAAATAAGTGACTCTGCTTACACATCTGCCATCCCTCTCCCGTTGTACAGATGACAGCCACCCTGGGTCCACAAGACTTCAAGGTCCCCCAACAGTACTAAATTTCTACATCTACCAGTCCAGGCTTGTTTGTTTCTTCCTGAAAACAAAATTCAAGACTCTTACATCCACATTAAATGTTTCTTCCTCTGTAAATGAAAGAACTCTGCTTTTCTTCCCCAAAACAGATGATTATATGCTCAAACTCAGAATAAATCAATGAAAAAGAAAAGAAATAGCAAGTTTGTTTTAACTTTTTATTAAAACACTTAGGATACAGATTGACTTTCTTTCGTAAATGAATGTCTTACTTTTCCTGAAGTAAGACATATATGCACTGATAAAACAGAATGAAAGGTCTCAGCTCGTGGGAGTTCTTGTCCAAGGCTCTGCTCGTCTATCTGAAGCTGAGCTCCTCAGCAGCTTTCTCAACTATTGCAATATAGGACAGTGTTTTGTGGGGCAAGAAATTGATGGTGCTGCTTGACTTTTCAATGCCCTCTTTCTCCAGTGGCCAAAATAAACCACTTTCACAAAGAGCTGTCCTATGTAGAGTCCACAGTTTTCTAGCTCACTACAAACTGATTAGGGACAAATGGGGTGGGGGTGAGGAACAGAAAACTAACACTGAAGCCATCTTACTTCTCATGTCTTTGGATAGAAAAGTATGGACAATCTTTAAGCCAAAGGGAAAAAACTGTATGCAAGTTATCTACCTAGTCCATTCACTGTTCGCTAGATTTGTTCACTTAAGGCTTTGACCCCTTTCCAAACCAACGATTTTGTCTTACTCCAGCTGCGCTTGCTATGAACACGTTTGCACTTCCCAGACATACTTTATTGAGCCTCTGCACTTGGGACCTGGCAGTGGAAAAGAATGCTTTCCCAACAAGAAGGTACTAAAAACTAAGAATGAGAAATCCAACTGAAGAATGATCCTCTCTCGCCCCAAGAGAATGTTACCCGCAGTCTCCCTACCCTCCCATTGAAGTCAGAATCCACTGAACTGAGTTCAATCTTTTGCAAAAAAGTATCATCATCACAATTTTCAATTTTGAAGAAACCATCTCCAATCTTTTATTAAAGAAATGAGTATAGATACCTCCCACTTTAAGATGATTCCCTATCATCTTTCACCACATGGTAGAATATGGGTTAAGATCATGAAAATCCAATGTTACACGTGGCACTATGAAAATGGAATGCTATAAAAATGCTCGCTGCCCTCGTGGGACGCTGATGCCTTCATACTGACGCCAGTGATGCTGCTGCCACAGGAAGAGCTCATAGGACGTCCCTGGGTTGGTGTCTCCCCCCAGCTTATTTCTGAACAAAGAAAAGCAATTTCATACCAAAAAAACTGGAAAAGCTGCAGATATTAACCTTTAAAACACCAACAAAACAGGTAACTGATGAGAAGAAAAGATGTAAGACAGAACCTCATAAGAGAGAAACCAAATTCTGCAAGTGGAAATTTTAAAGCGCACTGAGAAAGTCTTTCCTAAATTCACACAAGTGCTACGATACCAGATGTTTAAGTCCTCAACTCACAGAATTAAGAGCCTTTAAGCTGTTAACTTTGTCCTGTGTCCTCCTATTCAAAATATTTCCTCCTAGAATCCCTGCAAACGCAACTGAGACACACCTGCAGTATCTGACTACATGAGAGATGTTTTCAACTCTCTCTTGAGGCAAAATTCACTTTTTATAACTGAAAATGAGAAAGGAAGATGCTACAGAGAGTAATCAAATTTCACAACAGTATAAAAGCAAAGATTGGCTGAGATTTGTAACTTTATAAGTAAAAATAATATAATAATAACCCACTCTATAATTAATTCCTCCACAGTGAACAATCTGTTACCCACTCTGTGATGAGGAATGACCCCAGCTGACCACAGTGGAAACCTGCCACACCATAAGGCCAAGTTTCTGCCCCTTTTTCAGTTCTCCGTGGTCAAGCTGATGCCACCTCCTACAAGGTAGTTACAGAGACAAGGGAGCTCAGGGGAGCCTCTCTCACCAACCTGCCACCCCAGCAGGAGTAAGTTCACCCTCCTGAACTCTGGTCTCTAATGTGTAACTGTTCATAATTTTATGAAGTATCTAAATGTCACTCACTAATTAAAAAAAAAAAAGAATAGAAAACTCTGGACCAAGGATATTATGAAGTCAAAAAATTAGGAGGGATACCAATTACATTAACAACACTTTCTTTAAAAAATAGAATCACTTTCTTTTGAAATCAACCACAGTGGTGAGACGTGTTTTTCTTCTCAGGTGTCCTGTGAGGGCACACAGCCTTACCCAGCAAATCCTGCCAGCTTCCAAGTCCGAGGATACTGACCTGCACCACCAGCACATGGGGCAGCACTACCTCACAACAGTGTGGAGAAGAGCACATGTCACCACTGGGCGATGAGAGTTGACAGAGACTCTTGGCTTCTCAACGCCAGACATGGTTGGAGAGCTTTCCTTGTTCTATTAGAAAAGTTCATGAGGAAGCTGTAAATAGGATCAGTCCAGAGGAGTAAAACTCTTTTATTTTCACTGTCCAAACATCAGTCAATATACTGGGAGAGCCAGCGGAAACCCTCGCCGTAGCCTTGCCTCTTGAGCACACTGCACATGAACACTTCCATGGGGCGGGCATTCAGTTCCTTCAGAGTCACGTTCCCCTAAGGGAGGCAAAGCCAAGAAAGAGCTGTTAGTATCTCTGTGGTGGAAAAGCTTGAAAGGGTCATCACGAAAGTCTGAAACTCAGTTCCTTAAATGCAAACCGAAGTGGTATTAATTACAGAAGTGTAGTCCAAGCCATCGCACTGCCTTCCCCGGCCTCTTGCTTTCAGGATACAGTAAGTAGTACAGTTCTACTCCCAGCCATTCCCTCTCTCTCTTAAGAGCATCTGCTTTGAACACTAACTTTCATCTAGAAAGTCATGGCAGCAAACCAAGAAACAGATACTGGGAGCCATGGAGCCAGCATGTTTTCTGATGAACAAGAGAGGTCTGGGACTGATTAGAAGTCCCACTTCTCTCAGCAAGGAACACTAAGAATAATCAAGTGCTTTGATTCCAATGCTTAGAATGTGACATAAATGACTGCTTCACTTTCAAACCTGCAATCTTCAGCCCCCCAAAACAACAACAAAAACCCCACACTTTCTGGCTAAGAAGTGTTCTTTCAAAAGATTGCTTTTCTACTAATTCTTCAAATTCCTAAGGAAATAGGTATCAGAAGGTTAAAAAAGGGGCTGGGGACAGTGCTCAGTAGTATAGCACTTGCCTAGCATGTGTAAGGCCCTGGGTTTGATCACTAGCAACACACACAAAAAGAAGCTTTAAGAACATGCTCCTGCCTTCAGTGAGCTTACAAAATACCCATACTAAAAGAAATCCTAAGCCTTTAAACTTTTGAAAGGAGAATCCAGAGAGCCAAACATCAGCATTTCAAGTGTTGTGAACATCCTTTCAATGCCTTCTGAAGACTTCTCTCTTACCTTTCCTGTGGTCTGTCCATAAAGCCCAAATATCTCGCGGAGTTTTTCTTCACTGATTGCATCTGTTCTGTCAATTTTGTTTCCCAAGATAAGGATTGGCACATTGGATATTGTTTCATCAGTCATTAAAGCCTAAAGACAGCATTAAGAAAAAAAAAGAAAGCTAAATGATGAACCAGATAATGAAAACATTGACTTCTATTGATCTTATAAGGCATTGTATGCAAAGTGAAAAATCTGAACACTTCTATATCTGAATAAAGACTCATCATGACAGTTGGTAAAAATCCCCTAACTACCTCAAAACAATTTCAACTTAAGGTTCCATTTACAGGACAGCAGAACTGCTCCAAACTTAACTTTGAGCTAGTTTGCTAACCATCCTCAGATGGTCCTGTCCATTTGCACAATTCAAAAGAATGAATGCTCTGACTACGGAGCCTCAGAGATATAGGCACCATCCATGTCTGAGTACCCAGTGTGTGAAAAGCCCCATCTCAGACACAGCACGGGCTGCAGAATGAAGGGTAAGAGAAGACATTCCAGTCCACATTCTATGTCCACATAAATGTTAACACATTTATGTTAACAGAACTAAAACACAATGTAGTAGATTGTCACAATGAATGGGGATAAAATAGTAACACTAAAACAAATTCAGGGAAATGAACAATTTGGCTTGGCAAAGATATGAAACCAAAACTGGGCTCTAAAGGAAGGGCAGGACTAAGACTAAGTGGCAATAAAAAGGAAGAACAAAAGCAATGGTTTTGCAGTAGGATAAGAACTGAGGAAGCTACATGAAGTATTGCCTGACTACATTAAAGCATTTATGTTGACATGCAGCAACAAGGTAAGGATAACCCATGTTATGGTGCCAGTCTGAAAAGTCAGAGCTGCACTAAATCTACAGACATAGATCCAAAAGTGAGTGAATAAAAATCTATACTCACAGGACAGTGAATTTACAAATAGTATCTATTATAAATGAGCACATTTACAATGTGGTGCTCATGTAAAAGATGATGATCTGTAAAGTAGCAGATTTAATGAACAGTGCATGAGACATTTTGGAGAAAGAAGTGAAGTGAATTCTAAAAGACATAAAAAAGGAGAGAAAGCTGGCACAGATTTCAAGACTGGAGATCTAAATTTTAATTGATAAGAAGGCTTGGAAGGAAAGCAGAGTTGAAGCGATAAAGGGGGAATATGCTCTGACCATTTTGAATTCCAGGAAATGCTAGACAAAATCAGAGTGAGGATGCTGCTTTGTCATTTAAATACTAATGAGATGCCTAATATGTGTCCCAAGCTTTGCTGGGGGTGCGGGGGTCACAAAGAAATAAGACAAGTCTGTTGTAGTCAGTTTTTGCATCACTGTGACCAAAATACCTGACAAGAACAAATTAGAGGAGAAAAAGTTTATTTGGGGCTCATGGTTTGAGGTCTCAATTCACAGATGCCCAGTCACTACTCTGGGCCTAAGGTGAGAAAGCACCTAGTGGGAGAAGGGCCCAGTGGAGGAAAGCTGTTCATGGTAGGGTCAGGAAGCAAAGGGAGAGGGAAGAGAAGGGGCCACAGGGGAGATGTACCCTTCCAGACCCACCTCCTCTAGCCATACACCACTGCCTAGTTACCACCCAGTTAGATCATTCAAACTAGGATGGACTGATGAGTTTATAAATCTCCCAATCCAATCATTTCACTGCTGAATTAATAAAGGAGCTTTGTGGGGCAGCTCATAACCAAACCACAACAAAGTCTCTACACCATATAAGTTCATAGTCAGGTGGGAAAGACCTATGAGGAAACCAATAAGGACAAGACATGCAGCTAGGGGGAGACAATGCAGTCTGAGAAGTCAGGGATGGCTTCTCAGAAGTGCTCATATCTGAACAATGAGATCTCTTTTAAACGATATTTTTAAATTTAATAGAAAAAGGAAGGTGGGCTGGGAATGGGGAGAGAGGAGGGAAAAGTGAGGAAGTTAAGCAGGGAATGGCTACTTATACATATTCAAGGAAGGATGAGTTGTTCTCCATGTTTGGAATGCAGTTTAAGGTAGGCAGCAGGAAAAAAGGAAGCTAAAGAAAGAACAAAAAAAAAAAAAAAAGAAAAAAACAGGGAGGATCATAAAAGATCATAAGTTATGCAAAAGATTTACAGACTTGGGGCTGGGGTTGTAGTTCAGTGGTGAAACACTTGCCTAGCATGTGAGAGGCACTGGGTTTGATCCTTAGCACCACATAAAAATAAAACAAACAAATAGAGGCATACTGTCCATCTACAACAACAACAAAATTTTTAAAAATTCATGGGTTTTATCCTGAAAGTGATATAGAACCGTTAAGGAATTTCAAGCAGGGCAATGCCAAGTCCGAGATAATTTCTTCTAGCAATTTAGTAGAAGAATCTACAATAATTCAAAGGTTTCTGGACTGTGTATCTAGGAAAGTGGTGGGGAAGATGAATAGGTTCCCCTCTGGGAAAGCAGGATCAGTAGGTTGAACTGTCCAGCAACAAGCACTGTGCATGAGGCAGAGTTCAGAAGATGTCGGGAAGTCATTGACCTATGGGTGGCAGATGAAGGAACGGGAGGAGATGAAACTAGTCTCGGGGAAAGTAGAGACTCTGGGGAACACCCACATTCAAGGGCTAAACAAAGGAATAAGCACTTATGAAAAGACTGAGATGTATAAGCCGGAGAGAAGTCATCAAAATCAAGAGTGTAAAGGAGAGTTTAGAGAAATGAAAAATGGCCAATGTCAACAAGACAAGTGGAGACTGTCCTGTATGCAATTCCACAAGACCAGAGCTATAAACATAAAACACACTTGGAAATAATCAAGCCAAGAATATGCAATGTTAGTCAGGCACAGTGGCACATGTCTGTAATCCCCTGTAATCCCAGCAACTCGGGAGGCTGAGGCAGAACAACTGCGAGCTCGAGCAACTTAGGGAGACCCTGTCTCAAAATAAAAAAGGGTTGGGAATATAGTTAAGTGTCCTTGGGTTCAATCCCCAGTACCAAAAAAAAAAGTTGATAAAGAAGAAAACCTGAAGTGAGTCCTTGACAGTTTTTTTTTTTTTTTTTTTTTTTGGGGGGTGCTGGGGATCAAACTCAGGGCCTTGTGCTTACAAGGCAAGCACTCTACCGACTGAGCTATCTCCCCAGCCCCCCTTGACAGTTTTGAAGGATGCATGTAATCAAAAAACTGAAGACAGACTGTTAAGATCTAGCAAGTCATTCAGTGGGAGGACGGGTAGGTACAACCTTAAGAAGGCAGATTTTAAAATACAGTTGGTCACAGTGGCTCACACCTATAATCCCAGTGGCTTGGGCGGCTGAGGCAGGAGGATTGCAAATTCAAAGCCAGCCTCAGCAACTCAGCAAGGTCCAAGGCAACTCAGGGAGACCTTGTCTCTAAATAAAATAGAGAAAAGGGCTGGAGATGCGGTTCTGTGGTTAAGTACCCCTGGGTTCAATTCCCAGTACAAAAAAAAATTTTAAATAAAAAATAAAGAACTCTGATCTCTTTTCTCAGGTTTCACTATACCAATACTACATAAAGATTTATAACACATGATACATGAAATGTAAGGTTACTAACTATGCTGGGACAATAGGCATAAACAGACCTTGAGCAAACTGAGTCAAATAGTCACTGCCATGATATAAAGCACAAAGTTAATTTATTCAAGTTCAAGCTGAGATTCCCAGGACATTGAAAAACAATGCCTTGGGGGTTTGGGGGCTTTTTTGTACCAGAAATTGAACTCGGGGTGCTTTACTAAGTTACATCCCCAGCCCTTTTCATTTTTATTCTGAAACAGTCTAAGTTGCTCAGGGCCTTGCTAAGTTGCTGAGGCTGGCTTTGAACTTGCAATCCTCCTGCCTCAGCCTTCTGAACCACTGGGATTATAGGTGTGTGCCACTACGCCTGGCACATCTTGGGATTTTTGTATTTTTTTAAATTATTTTTAGTTTTAGATGGACACAATAACTTGATTTTCTTTATTTTTTTATGTGGTGTTGGGGATAGAACCCAGTGCCTTACACATACTAAGTAAGCACTGTACCACTAAGTCACAACCCCAGTCCATGCATTGGGTTTTAAAACATATTGTGACTTAGACTTTTACCGTGCTAACTGGAATGATTAAATATTGGCACTACTGAGCTATATTCTTTAGAACAAAGGCCAAGAAAGAAAAAAATATAAACATACATTAAGCTCAACTTTGGATTCCATGAGGCGAGAATGATCTGCACAGTCCACGAGAAAGACAATCCCATTAATTGCTGGAAGATAATTTTTCCAAACACGACGAGCTAAAAGACAAATTTTACAGCTGCATCAAAAAAAATATACTGTAATAACTAATAACCTAAATGATCTATAAAATGAGCACATCTTAGGCACACTGCAGTAACGCTAGACTCCCTATGGAGTCTCTTAGTCCTGGGCAGTACTAAATCAGAACAGAGGATGCAAACTGATGGTTTATGAGCTGAACTTCTTTTTCTAAATTTGAAAATCAGAGCTTCTGCCTTCCTTAAAAACCAGCATCATCTGGCAAACCCATGCCTACTTACCTAAATGTCAATAATCAGCTAGAACTGAACAAATGGTACCTTTCTCTTTAGATGAGGTTGGAGTTCTTCAGTTTGCCAAAATCTCTTATTATTCCCTAGTGTCTTATGCTGAGTTAATCTGACTCACTTAAATGACCTGTCTTGTCTTTGGAGTCAATTTTGTTTGCAACCTCTGAGTTAAAACATTAGTGTACTAATTACTTGTCCATATAACTACTTACTTTGGTATGGGGACTATACCCAGGGGTGATTTACCATGGAGTCACATCCCTAACCCTTTTTCTTTTATTTTGAAACAAGGTCTAGCTAAGTTGCTTAGGGACCTATTAAGTTGCTAATGCTGACCTCAAACTTTCAATCCTCCTGTCTCAGCCTCCCAACTTGCTGGGATTACAGGAATGCACCACCATGCCCAGCTTACCCATATAACTTTTTCTAATTCCTTACCAACTAGAATATGGGTGTGGTGACATCTCATCTACTCAGCTCTCAGGGGGCACTCAGACTTCCATACTTCAAGTCAGTCCCTGTGTTTTTTGCTTGTTGTTTTGTGACAAGAAGTGAGAAATTTGGGAAGAAGTCCTTTAATTACATTATATTTCTAAACCATCCATGTCAAGTCCTTGAATGGCACGAACAAGGAACCATCTCTACATTTAAAGGATTAATAACAGTTACCTGGATACCTCTGAACATGAGGCAAGGAGACTGGAACTTTCCTTTTGACTTTCCATATTTCTATACTGTCTGTTGCATTGAGACTGTACTAAGTTTTATTTTTCTTTTATGTACATTTTTCGTCACGTTTCCCCCCTTTTTAATAGTTCTGGGATTGAACCCACGGCCTTGTACATGCTAGGAAAGCATTCTATCACTAAGCCACACCCCAGCCTAGAAGTTAAAATCCATGCCAATATAAAAGGAAACCTCCAGATGTGTATTTTAGTAACTTCTATAAAATGGTGGCTAGATTATTAAAAGGTGCTTCTGTTAAATTTTCCTCAGTCTATTTAAAAAAAAAAAAAAATAGGACAATATACATCAACACATTTCCCTTCCCTTCTTTAACAAAACCTGAAAGCAAAATTTATCACACTGAACAATCTACTATCCCCAGTTCAGGTTTCTAAAGACATCTGGTATCTATTTCTTCAGCATTCTCCCAATGATCTAGGTTGTCTTATTCTGCTCTGAATTTAAATTTGTAAAGAGTAACAAAGTCTTTTTGGAAGGAGAAAAGACACCGAATACCCAGGATTTTATGTGATTGTGACCATATTATATGGAGAATTATTCAGGATATAAATATTACATGAATAAAATTAATGTATATGCTAATGAACTTACCAACTATAGAATTATTAGGCTAGATGATTAGAAACTACCAATATCCTATTTTTAACTTTTTTAAAAACTATATTAGATTTATCCTAATAAAATGCTCCACAAACAGATGTCTCCATTCAATAACAATTGAGTAAATCTGACAGAATGTCAGTGGTTTCTTTTCCCTACTTTCCCAGAATATTTATTCCTACAACTTAAATGTTTTACTCCCACACCTACAGTCTTGCCAAATGTTATCTGTCCAAGAGATAAAGATGCCCATTTTGTAGATCTTGAAAGTACATAAAAGACACCTGGTGGGAATCTGTGAACCAAAAAGACACAGCCTGAATAAGGAAAAAGGAACTTATGAGAAGAGCAAAAAATTGGAAAAAACGGTTCCAACTGTCCCAAATGGGTGGAACATATGAAATATCAGTTTAAATCAGAGTGGTCACAAGTAGTCACTGTATTATTTTGGCAACTTTTGACAAGTTTAAAATTACTTATGAATACTAAGTTAATTTTCTACATACTTACATTCCATTGAATATAAGTACACAAGAGAGATGACAAATTGAATACAATTTGTGATACTGTACAGGTCTATTCAAGAGGCACAAATGCTAATAAGAGAGATTACTGGGATGATAGACAAAAAAAGGAATATATATGACAGAGTAAATAAGAATAAAAATCTTAGATTTTTATAACTATAATGATTATATAAGAGAAATCTTTTTCTTTGGTAAAAGGCAAGAAAGTATTAGGGAGTAAAGGAGCATGATGTATTCACAAACTGTTCAGAAAAAATAAATTTTAATGTTATTAGAGAGAGATTAATAAATATGGACAAATGTTATAAGAGAATAGAATTCCCTGTATCATTTATGCAACTTTTGACAAGTTTGAAGTTACTTAAAAATAGTAAGTAGATAAAAAAGCTTCAATGAAGTAGTAAGATCACAATCCTAAACATGGGCATAGCGGCTCCTGCCTGTAATCCCAATGACCCAGGAAGGTAAGACAGCAGGATAGCAATTTTTTTTTAAGTTGTCAATGAACATTTTATTTATTTATTTATATGTGGTGCTGAGGATCAAACCCAGTGCCTCACACATGCTAGGCAGGCATTATACCACTGAGCCACAACCCCAGCACTAAGGATAGCAAATTCAAGGCCAGCCTCAGCAACTTAGTGAGACCTTGTCTCAAAAAATAAAAACTGATGAGGGATGTGGCTCAGTGGTAGAGCACCCTGGGTTCAATCCCCAGTACCACAAAAAATAAAATAAAATAAAATAAACAAATATGAAAACAAAATCATTCCAATCCTAAATGCAAGCAACTTAAAAGGTAAAAATGACACACTTGTGGGGTGAGGGGTGAGTACAAAATGAACCATAAATTAATACCATGTCTTCCCTAAGTCTCTTACCTTGCTCATGCCCACCAAGATCAAAAGTTGTAAAAGTCATTCCAGCAATTGTCAGCTCTTCTGATGCTGAAAAATTGTCAAGAGGAAATAAATTTTTCCACCCATAAGCCCAACTTCCAATACTGCAAGCCAACACTAATGCAAAACCCGATAAAGTTTTCACTTTGTGAAGAAAAAGATACAGAAGCAAAAACATTCTTAACACATTTTAAAGTCAGAAGTTTACTTTTCTCCAAGATATTTTGTTTCTTAGGAGATAAGGGAGATATGTCCCATTTCAGAACCAGAGAGAAGAGAGAGTGACCAATGTTCCAGAAGTTCAGATCTATGATTATCTGATCTGAGTATGTACTAAAGGTAACTTCAAAGTCAGCTGGCTTCTGGGGCCTCATTTAATAAAAGAATGACTTTAACTGGAGATTCATCCACTAAACCTGACATTGACCTTCAAAGGTCAAAAGGTCACCTAGTATTTTCAAACATACTTGGATGTAGTGTTGGAACATGCTGGCCCAATCTGTCATCTTTGAGCATGTGAAGAAGAGTGGTTTTGCCTGCATTGTCCAAACCCAAGAATACAAGTTTTCCAGATTTCTTGTAGAGTCCTAAAAGAGAAGAAAAGTTTTTAAAGTAAACTCTCTCCCTATATACCAAAGGCTGCTTATATTTAAATTGCTGGAAGAAATGCATAGTATAAAACCTCTAATATATTTAAAGGAAATGACTTTACCTAGGAACTGGAGCACACTGCTGAAGCCATTGTAGATCCACTCAAAGATGAAAGACATTATTAATGCTTACTACCTGTATAAAATATGAAAGTAGCAAACATTAGCTTTCTGAATACCAGTACAGTTCTGGAGAAGTCAATTCTTATTCCCTGACTCAGATGCATGTTCATATCCCATGTCTTCTGTCTTCTGGTCTAAGAAAGATTAACTAATCTCTTTTACCTTTAAGACATTGATTTTGAACACTGAAGGGAAGCTTCGAGGATCCTTGCATCTGCATAAATTCATGGTTTCCTAATAGCTATCAACCTATGATACTCAGAGAATTATGAGTTAACGATACACATTCCTCATTTACTGCGTGACTCACTCCTCCAGGCAGCTGCTGCTCATTCACATTCCCTAGATACCACTGAGGTCTACCATTTAATAACACCTCTAAGAAATCAGTCATTCATCACCTGGATCAAAGGACATAAAATACAATAGGTAGAAAATAAGAATGAAAAGCATATTAACCTATCCTTATGCACAGCTCTAAAAACAAAGTCAAAATCATACTGGCTAGCTTAATTTGCCCTGGTCCATTTTCAACCTCTTCATGCCCTACTGGGGATTGGACCCAGGGCCCTGAGCAAGATAGGCCCTATGCTCTAATACTAAGCTGTATTGCCAGTCCTTTCTTAAATTTTATTTTAAGACAGGGTCTCACTAAGTTGCTCAGGTTGGCCTTGAACTTCTGATCCACTTGCCTCAGCCTACTGTGTAGCTGATGGATTTCAGGTATGCACCACTGAACCTGGCTAAGTATTATCTCTTCTTAAATAAAATTTGTCTAACCACTTCTGCAAATATGTTTCAACTTTTAAAAAGAGAAGACATACTATTTTATAGAAATATAAAGGAATAAGATAATCCTTTCATAATATAAATAATCAAGTTCAAACCCACTTCATAAATTATTTAAGTAAGAAAATTCATTTATAAGCCAGGTGTAGGTATGCACCCCTGTAATCCCAGTACTGGAGAGACTGAGACAGGAGAATCACAAATTCAAGGCCAGCCTCAGTAAACATAGCAAAATAAAAAATAAAAAGAATTGGGGATGTGGATCAGTGGTAAAGTGGCCCTAGGTTCAATTACCAGTGCCAGAAAAAACAAAAACAAAAAAAACCCAAAGACTCATTCATAATACAATAGTAGCTTTCTAAGCAAGTACATACATTAATTAGCACTAATTAATATAATGAGCAAGTACATATATTAATTAGTAATTAATTAACTATTCTTAGTTTCCCACAGACCTAGACAAAACAATGACCCAGAGCTACAGGTCTAAATACACTGGTAATAAACAACAGAACCTCTGAGTGAAGTTAAAAGGAAAGAATCTAGAGACATTGGTGAGTCTAAGGTGTCTCAGAGTCATTTTCTGGTTACACTAAGTATGTGCTTCAATATCTCAGACTTAGGGCTGGAAAAAAAAAGAAAGATCACCACTTTTACTCCTCTCCATTAACAACGAGTTGTGTTAGTACAAGACTTTATTCTAGATGTGATCAACTGTAATCAAACAAAAAACTTTCACAAATAGTAATTGGTAAAAGGGTTGCACACAAAATATTCTTTTCTATTGCCTAGGCTGGCTTTGAACTCCTGGGCTCAAGTTACCTCCTGCCTCAGCCTCTCTAGCAGCTGGGACAGCTGGTGCACTCACACAGGTCACAACTATGTGCTTCAAAGACTGCTAGATGAAGAGGAAGCTGAAAAATGCAAACAGCATATGTTTTTCTTTTTCATTCAATTACTGGATTTCTGTCAGGATGGAGTACTGACTTACAGACTTTAGGGTCTTCCTAACACTTTTCATAGCTCTTAACATAGAGCAACAAATAAAGCATGAAAATTTGGGTGGAGGTACATACTGAGGGAAAAGCTTTTATGAAAATAAACTAAATCAAAGCTTCTACTCCCATTTTCAGTAACACTGAAATTTATTTTAGTAGAAAGATAGATCACATTTGGCATGTTAAATAATAGTTTTGTTTAGAAACTTAGTCTGCACTTTAAGTCCAATAACTTAAATGCACTTACAGGCTGGGCGTGATGGCACATACTTGTTAATACTGGTGACTCAGGAGGCTGAGGCAGGAGGATCGCAAGTTTGAGACCAACCCCACCAACTTAGGAAGGTCCTAAGCAACTTAGTGAGATCCTGTCTCAAAATAAAAAATAAAAAGGACTGGGGAGTATCTCAGTGGTTAAATGCCCCTGGGTTCAATCCCCAGTACCACAAATAAACTCAAATAATGCACTTACAAAGCTCCCATGCTAAGTGTCTTTTACAATAGGCAAGTAAAAGAACAATGTGCCTTTCTGCATAGTCCCCTCAAAGCAGACATCCTTCCCTATTTTTCCTCAGTCTATTGCTTGAAGAAGCACAGTCACCTTTATTTATTTATTTCACTGGGATTACAGGAGTGTGCCACCACACCTGGCACAACTCACTTTTAGAGAGGGCCTGCTCCTTATTAAGGTACTCTCTGACCACTGCTCCTTTACAACACAACACATCTCTACTAATTTGCACTACACTTGTTTGCAGTCAATAATTGATATTCTCCCCCCACACACACCACTGCACTGTCCCCACCCCCAACATACTGGGGAATGAACTCAAGAGCTCTGTGCACAATAAGCAAGTGCTCTACCACGAGCTACATCCATAGCTCCTACATTGTTCTGTTTTGTTTTTTGGGTGGCGGGGGGTGCTGGGGTTTGAACTCAGGGCCTTGTGCATGCAACACAAGCTCCCTACCAACTGAGCTATAGTCCCAGCCCTCCTAGGTTCTTTTACCACATTATTTCAGATACTCCCAACCAGGTGAATTCTGCAAAGGTGATGAGAGGAAAACCCCACACTTGAAGGACTTTTTCACAGTACTCGACTACTCTGATTTTCCAACTTATTTTCCTTTGACATCACTATAGTCTATTATGGGTACAGTGTGGCATGCCCGTAATCCCTGCTACTTGGAGTCTGAGGCAGGAGGATGGCAAGTTTGAAGTCAGCCTAGGCAACTTAGTGAGACTCCGTCTTAAAATAAAAAATAAAAAGGAATGAGGATGTAGTTCAGTGCTATCATGCTGGTCTAGCATGTGCAAGGTCCTGGGTTCTACTCCCAGCACCGCAAACACCAAACAAAGCCATCTATGGAGAGTGAAGAAACTTCAGGTGAGGTTGAAAAAACAAAACAAAACCACAATCAAAAACTCCAAGCCTTTACTGGACCCAAAGAGTTGGGTTGTACTGCTACCAAAAGTTAAGTAAATGGCCTTCACATCTCCATTCTTGAATTCTCAGAATTTATACCAACTCATCAGTCATTTTAGAGTTTACAGAGTACCTGCATATATATCTCATTTCATCCTCATACCAACTCCAGAAGCAGGGCTTATTAGCCTCATTTAACAAGATGAGGATGCTAACACTTCTAGGTTAGCTACCTTGTTCAGGACTGCTTAGCTGAAAAAGTAACAGTTCCAGGACTGAAACCCAGGGCCTCACACATAATAGGCAAGTACTCTACCATTGAGCTACATGCCCAGTCCTTTCTATTTTTTGAGTCTGTTGCAAAAGCTGGCCTTGAACTTGGAATCCTCCTGTCAGTCTCCCTCACAGTTGGGATTACAGGCATGGCCCCCATGCTCGACCTTATTATTTTCTGGGATCTTGCTAACTTCCCCAGGCTTGGCTTGAGCTTCTGATCCTCCTGCCTCAGCCTCTGGAATAGAATTACAGCCACCCAGCTTAAACCCTCCTTTTATAACACCAAAGCCAAAGCCCTTCCTGTTAATATCACATAAAATTCAAATCCAAATCACAAAACTGATTAAAAGAAAAAAAATTCCTTAATCCACCAACTACATAGATGATAATTTTTGAAGTCTTTATAATTCTTCATACCTTTTGGATGGTATGTTAATAACTAGTATTCTACTTATTTTCTTGACCCACAATCACATTATGGCAAGTTAAGAGTATTCTAAAATTTAAGGGTTCTAAAGATCAACAAAAACAATGCTGCATCTAAAACCAAGTTCAGTTCTGAGTCAAACAAATATTGAAAGGAGAAAACACCAGATTTTTCTTAAATTCCCATTTTTAAAAATTTTGCTTCAGTTCTTATACATACTCAGAACAACTTTGAGACACCGTGCCAAACAGATCTGAAGTAGTAGACAGTTGGCTTTTAGCTAGGAAACTACTTGGCTGAAGGAGTAAATGTTAACCCATGGCAAATCTCCCTAAACCTCCTCTTTAGGACTCGGGGTAAAGATAAAGAAGAGGAGCAAGAAAGAATATTTATAAAGGCAATTTGGCGCGACTCTCACGATTCTGACCTCATTGGCTAGAATCGTGAAGAAAATAGAAATCTGTGCTGAACCCACATTAAGAAATTTGTCCGTGCACCGAAGAGGTGAAAAGAGGGAGGCGGAAGGAGAAAACACGGGGTCTGACACAAGACATCAGATGACAACAGAGAGCTGATGTGGGGAGGAGCCCTGAACTAGGAGTCTGTAGACCTGGTTCAAGCGCTCCCATTTGCTAGCTGCGGGGACTTGCCGTGCCTCAGTTCCTGAGTCTGTACAAAACAAGGATGATCAAAAGCTCCCAACCGCCTCACCGAAGACTGAGGCACCTCCAAGCCCGGAGACACGAAACCGTTTCATAAGCTGGAGCGCAAAGTACACACAAGGAAACTGTTATCCAGCCAAACAGCTGCAAGACCCCGAGAAGAATGCAAGTGGACTCCAGAGCCCAGAGGCCGGCAAGGGACTGAGCAGACCCGGGCGAGCCGGCCTGTCCCCGCCCAGAAGCAGCCCCGTGGCCCCAAAGAACCGCCTGCGTGTCACTTCCCCCCCCAACCCCGCCGGGGCCGGCCTCCGCCCCGAACCCCTCCGCGGTCCACCCCAGCTCTTCGGACCCCCACTGCCTTCTCCGTCACCGTACCCTGACTTACGAACCAAGGGGCTCCTCCGACGGCAGCGGGCGGCTGAGACCCTCCCTCAGAACACACAGACCAGCAGCACCCGGGACCGCCAGCTACTCACCGGATATACGTCATACGCCTCCCCGGAGTTTCCGGGAGCGTCCTTGCCCCCGCCCCCAGCGTCACGCCGCTCTTACCAAGTACCGCTCTACCAGCAACTCTGGCAGGGGAGGGGCGGGCCTAAGGCGTGACGTGAGCGCTCGGGGGCGGGCCCTGCACAGGCTCCACCTGCTCTCATGGAGACTGCAGGCCGCGCGAGACGTGGCGGCGCCTGGCTTGGCAGGCTGTGGCTGGATCCCGGAGTCCAGCGGCGTCTTTGCTCGCTCAGCTCCCGGGTTTCCTATCCTTCTGTGCTCCTAGATGCACCGAGAAAATCAAAAGGGGCATCCGACGGGTAGGTAGGTAGGTGGGTTCTGCTAACAAGAGTTGACCTTGGGGCCGGCGACCTCAGGTGGATGCCACCAAGCTTTTGCTTTAAGTCACATTTTCCCTGTCCTGGGATAGCCTGTTTAGTGGAACAACTAATATCTGTTGAGCACTTATGCCCAAGCAGTCCGCTGGGTACTTGCACGCTTCATCTCATTTTACCCTCCTTACAGTTTTATGAAGCAGATACCATTATCAACGCCGTAGTGCAAATGAGAACCGAAGTTCAGTTTAGTCAAGTAACCGAACTTAAATTCAAATAGCTAAAAAATAGCAAAGCATCATGTCGCCCCCACTGTACTGTGCTTCACATACATTTTCTCATTTGATTCTGAGGGCAACCCTATGAGGTAGTTATTATTAGCCCCATTTTGCAGATGAAACAGTAGAATGCAAAGATGATGCTCTGGGGTAGGAAGACTTCAGTATCATAAAGATGTTAATTCTCCTTAAGTAAAATTAAAAATTTAACGTAATCCCAGTAAAAGTACTAGTAAGATTAATAGGTCTTGTGTTTGTGTTGAACTACCCTGTTCCTAAAATTCATATGGAAAAATAAACAAGACTAGTCGAGAAACAGGCTCTGGAAAACAGCTAGGAAGAAGAAACTACCACTATCAGATATTACAACATTATAGATCTGAGCAGGTGGTACGTGCCTTTAATTCCAGTAGCTCTGGAGGCTGAGACAGGATAAACAGTAGGTCAAAGCCAGCCTCAGCAACCTAGCAAGACCCTGTCTCAAAATAAAAAGTAAAAAGGGGGTGTAGCTCAGTGGTAGAGCGCCCCTGGATTCAATCCTCAGTACCAAAAAAAAAAAAAAAACAAAAAACAACAACAACAACATAGCTAGGCTTGGTGGCCCAGAAGGATGAGTCAGGAGATTCACAAATTCCAGGCCAGCCTCAGCAATTTAGAGAGGCCCTAAGCCACTTAGTGAGACAGTCTCAAAATAAAAAAGGGCTGGGGATATGACTCAGTGGTTAAACACCCCTGGGTTCAATCCCCAGTACCAAGGGAAAAAAATTATAGAGCCTCCTTAATTATTTAAAACTGGTACAAACCAGTTGAAGTGGCACATGCCTGTAATCCAGCTACATGGGGGACTCAGACAAGAGGATCACAAGTGCTAGGCCAACCTGGGCCACTTAGAGAGACCCTGTCTCAAAAATAAAAAAAGGGTTGGGGATGTGGTTCAGCAGTAGAGCACTTGCCCACCATGTGCAAGGTCCTGGGTTTAGCACAACAAAAACAAAAAACAAAAGAACTGGTGCCAAAACAATGAGACAGAACAAAGTACAGAAATCGATCCAAGTGTACTTGGAGAAATAAAGTGGCCTATGGCACTCCAGCAGCCACATCCCCATTTTCTCCCCCGCTTCATCCTATGGGTCTTGGGTATTGAGTTTGAATCTTGCTGAGAAAACAAAAAAGGATCAGACCATGTTCTGAGGCTTCTTTCTTAGCAGCTTTGTCGAAACCAAGGGTCTGTGCCCCTGGGGCTTGCAACTGCAATGTGCAACCTGGATTAAATCCCCAGAGTGCAAAAAAAACCAAACCAAAAACCCAAATTGCATCCATAAATAACATATACCAAGTAAGTTCCAGGTGATTCAAAGATTTGCATATGTTTGGCTAGGTGGTAGAGCATGCGCTTAGTGTGTTCAAGGCACTACATTCAATCACCAGCACCAAAAAAAGTTTGCATATTTTAAATGACACCATAAAAGTACTAGAAAAATAGAAGAAAGCATGGATTCCTTATCATCTTGAAATGAGGAAGACCTTTCCAACTATGACTGAAAATCCAGAAGCAATTAAAGGAAAGATTGACAAATTCAACTGCATAAAAATAAAAACTGAAATGTAAAGGAGCAAAAAAAAAAAAAAAAAAAAATAGGGACATCATAAGTAAACTCAGAAGGCAGATAAGTTGAAAATATTTGCAAGTGAAAAATAAGCATGAAAAAGATGAACATTGGAAAAATAGGCAAGGAATAGGAACAGATAATTCACAGGAAAGGAAATACAAATGGCTCTTACACTTCATAAAATAATAACATACTATAAGCTGAGTACAGAGTGTTGCATGCCTGTAATCCCAGCCACCTGGGAGACTGAGGCTAGAGGATCATAAGCTAAAGGCCAGCCTCAGCAACGTAGAGACCCTATCTCAAAAAATAAAAAGGTCTTGAGGTATAGCTCAGTGGTAGAGCCCCCTAGGTTCCATTCCTAGTACTACCAAAAACAACAAAAACAAAAATTATAGAATATATACACACTCTATAGTAGAGGACATATATGTATATAGGTAGAAGAGCTACTATAAAATATATTTATCTGTTTATATAGGTATATAGTTACAGTTGTTCCCTTAGTGTCCAGGACACCTCTCAGATACCAAAATCCAATGATGCTCAATCCTTTATATAAAATGGCATTATATTTGTTTATAACCTTTTTTTCAGTGCTGGGGATCAAATCCAGGCCTGTGGGCTGGGCAAGTGCTCTGTCACTGAACTGAACCCTCAGTTACTTCCTGTATACTTTAAACCACCTCTACAAATACAAAATAAATGATGTGCATACATTTGTTTTGTTTTGCTTTTGTAGTGCTGAGATTGAACCCAAGGCCTCACGCATGTTAGGCACGTGTTCTTCCACTGAGCTGTATCTCCAGTCCTGTGTATATAATTGTTATATTGCATTGTTTAGGAAATAATGACAAGGAAAAAAATCTCTGCATGCTCCATACAGATGCAGTTTTCCCCCAAAGTAGTTTCAATTTGCTGCTGTTGAATTATTCTGTCAAAGGGCTGATTGCATAAGGACAGACACTAATTGGGTAAGATTTGTTTGCAGATTCCTCTGGTACCATTTTGAGCTGGTAAGAATTACATGCTTATCTTGGTATGGTGGAAGGCACCTCTCTCAGAGGAATTTTATGGCTTGCTGCAAGCAGGAGCTGCTGAAGGGCAGTTCAGATGGTCATTTCTGTAACTCCTATTTCTCAAGTGCCTTCTGCTCTAAGTAATTGGCATGCCAAAATGACCTATCTTGGGGTGGCATATTCTGGTTTCCTTCATGACTGTTTATGGGAATATATAAGGTGATGTCATTTTTTGAAAAAATAGGTTCTAGAGACAATCTGGGTTTGAATCCTGGCTCTTCCACTTACTAGCATAACAAGCACTTAGAAGCTGTTTTTGCTGAAAACACTGACTCTTTACTTAGGCCTGCAAATGTCTGGTGGGGTAACAAAACTCAGGATAAAGCTTGGCATCTCTGTCTTTCTTTTGTATCCGTCTTCTTTATTACCTTAAACTTTGGGTCAGATTCTTTTTTAGCTTTGCACACAGGCATGTTAATCATTTAAGAAGTGTTAATCTAAAGCTGGCAATCCTACCCCAAGATAGAATAACTAAAGCATTTGCAGGATTTTCAGGGACATCATAATCAATTGATTGTCAACTGCCAGCTTTTACAATATCATGTTCCAGAACACCAAGTAGCACCTGAATGACCAGCAGTCATTGCCGTACACCTGAAGGAACTAACACCATCTTGCTTTTCTAACCTGTCCTTTTCTCTGAGTCATGCTCTCCTGCCGTCACCTTGGATTCCAGGAACACCAGGTCTGATCAATAAACATTTTGTGATGAGTCCAAACTACCCCCAGGCAACAGCAACTTTCTTATAGCTACTGAAGAGGCTCCACATGGCCAATCCTGAGATAATGATCAACCAGACCAGTTTGACCAAGCCTGCTTGACTATGCATACTTGTGGCTCCCCTTTCTCTGTATAATCTGGAAGTTCATGTCAGTATTCGCAAAGAAAGGGCTGAAGACAACTGATCCCCCTTATCTTTCCTATACAACTATGTTGAATAAATTCCTTTCCTGCCTTTCACCATTACTTCTTCCATTTAATTTCTGGGGTGAGTGGCTGGACCTGATTGTTGGGACTCCTGGAAGTCAGGCCCCACATAGTCTAGGACTCTGGTCATATGACATTCGCTGCCAAATTTGGGGTAATTTATTTAACCTTTATGTACATAGGAAGGATAATATTGTTGATTTTATGATAGTGTCTCCAATGGTTAGCATATTTCCTAGTGTATAATAGATACTCAATGAAGTTGAATAATTGATTGAGTGAATGAATGAGTAAATGGTGGTGTGTGTTGTTTCTTTGGTTTTTTGTTTTTTTGTTTTGTTTTGTTTTGTTTTTGAACTGGGGATTGAACCCAGTGGTGCTTTACCACTGATCTGAGCTACATCCTCAGTCCTTTTTATTTTATTGGTACTAAGGATTGAACCCAGGTGCGCTTTGCCACTGAGCTATATCCCCATCCATTTTTATTTTTTATTTTATTTTGAGACAGGGTCTTTCTGCCTTAGCTTCCCAAGTCACTGGGACTTACAGGTGTGCACCAATGCACCCAGCACCATTTTTGTTGTTGTTGTTGTTGTTGTTGTTGTTGTTTTGTACCAGGAATTGAATCTGGGGCACTTAAATCCCTGAGCCACATTCCCAGTCCTGTTTATTTTTTTATGTTGAGACAGGGTCTCACTAAGTTGCTCAGGGCCTTGCTAAATTGCTGAGGCTGGCTTTGAACTTGTGACCCTCCTGTCTCAGCCTTCCAAGTCTCCATGATAAGCCTAGCATTGAATGGTTCTTATGGAGATTAAGATTACATAATTTTAGGACTGGGCCTGGGGCTCAGTGGTGGAGCACTTGCCTCCCATGCATGAGGCACTGGGTTCGATCCTCAGCACCACATACAAATAAGTAAATAAAATAAAGGTTTAAAACATGTATCAAAGATTATATAATTTTAGTTTCTAGCACACACATTCAATAAATATCAAGTGTTACCATCAATTTCTCCTTTAGCCTGGGGATTCCTTCTTTCCTGTATATATTTGCATGGGCTCTTCAGTCTGGAGGGCCCTTCAACTCCTTCACATTGTTGTTCAGGTCAAGCAAATCTCTATAAGCCACCTTTTCTAGGTGGTCGTTCCCCACATCGCAGGTTGACTTCCTAAAGTTCACATACGATGATTTTTTGGGGGAAATAGCTTTATTGAGATATTATTTGTATACTCTAAAATTCACCCATTTAAAATACACAATTCAAGGGGCTGGAGAGATAGCTCAGTTGGTAGAGTGCTTGCCTTGCATGCACAAGGCCCTGGGTTCGATCCCCAGCACCGCAAAAAAAAAAAAAAAAAAAAACACTGAAAATACACAATTCAGTGGGTGTTAGTTTATTCACAAGATTGTGCAACCACAACTACAATTGATTCATTATATTTTCACCATCCTCTTAAAAAACCCATTAGAGCCTGGCACAGTGGCTCACATTTATAATCCCAGATATGCTGGAGGCTGAGACAAGAGGATCACAAGTTTGAGGTCAGCCTCTGCAACTTAGACCCTGTCTCTCTGAAAATTAAAAAAATAAATAAAAGGGGTGGGGATGTAACTCAATGGTTGAGTGTCCCTGGGTTCAAATCCTGGTACTGGAAGGAAAAAAAAAAAAAAAAAATGAGCAGTTACTCCAAATTTATAGAGGCAAAAAGTAGGGTAGTGGTTGCCAGAGGATAGGGTAGGAGGCCAAACCAGAACTTTCCAGAAGGCAGTTCAGGTCATATCAGAATCTTTGTAAAGGTGCATACTCATCTACCTGCAGTCCACTTCTAGGAATTTATCCTCAGGGGAAAAGGTTAGAGATATCTTCTGATTTTTTTTAAATAAAGATGTTCATTCATTTCAGCATTCTTTAAAACCAGAAAAAACTGGAATATAAACCAAAAGGCAAATCATAGGAGATTGGTTAAATAAACTGTTACATATTTTCTTTAAATAATTAATTGAGTCATTTTATTTTATTTATTTTTTTTATAATTAGGAAATCAACTTTCTTTAATATAAAATTTTAGATGCATGTTCTAAAACTCAATGGTAAAGGTTATCATTGGCACTCCCCCCTCCACCAAATGCAGAGTTAATGATTTTATCCTGATAGCTCTTAAATGAAAGAGCTATCAGGCCTGTTTTTAATTGAGAGGTCAAGGATTAGAGATGGAGGAAAAATGCATGCTAGTGGTCCTTAAATGAAGGCCTGCCTTGTTCTTGTCTTTATCACATAGGAAGGGATCACAGCAGTTTTCTCTCTGTTCTTATGACAATGGTCTTTACTATTACCATTTAAGGTATATCCCTTTAAATCTACACAAATAAGACACTCTGTAGGGAGAGGAATTCAGATTAAACCTGCCCACCTAACCTTCATAAGTCCTACAATGCCTGGTTCTTTGCAGTTGCTATGGTAGAAGAAGGCTTCTTCTTCCAGCTTCATGGCTCTAAGGAAGTTTCGTGCCTGGTAGTTTGGAACACCATCCCAGCATGCTGTCTGCTTGGGCTGTGCTTTGAGATCCTCAATGCTGAACTTCACATCTACACCTTTCTCTAATCGGCTCTCTGGCTCTGACTTCATCAGCCAGTAGTTGCTTAGATTCCTCCCACATTTTTTAAAGGCTGAAGTCTTCTGAAGGCTGGAGTTTTCCACTTTAGCTGATGCCTCACCTAAATTCTCAGATTTGGTACGTTTTTCTGATTGCCCCTTCTTTTCTGGGCCAGCAGCCCCGGCTGGTCTCTTCCGGGGTCTCGGCATGGTCTCTCTGTGCAAGGGGCTGAAGTGCAGAGGGTTCTGGAATCAACGGGAAGATACAAAAAGGAACTCCACTGCCCTTCGAAAAGCGCAGAGCAAGATGGAGACGATGCGAGGAAGTTCAAAGGGCTTCCGATTTGCGAAAAGCAGAAAACTGTACTTAAGGGTGTCAAATCCTTCCCTCCGTTAACTGCGCCCATTCCATCTCCAATAGCCTGCCCTCAAACTCTTCCCAGGTCTTCCCTTGAGCCCCGTCTTAGCCATTTAACCATTCTCCCCAACATCAGCCCCACCCTCAACAAAAAGGACCACCAAAGACCCAATTGAGTCATTTTATATAGTATTATTTTTCTAAAAGAAGAACAGTTCCCATATTAAGTTAAAATAACAGGTTACAAAGCTGCAATTGAGTTTCTCACTTTACTTACCTAAGTGTACATGTGTACGGACACACATGTTGATTCTGGTTACTTGCAGGAGTTGGGTTCTTTAAAGTCACCCCAAATGCTGAATCTGCTTCCTTCCGCTGTTGCTTTGTTAAGGGAATTTGCTCAGAAAGATGGGCGCTCGCTCCTCTGGTTATGCGCTTCCCCACTCATATCTTTCCAGGAGATTTCTTCATGGTCTTCTTGAAGAGACTTGCATGTATCTTGTAGCTGAGGACAAAACCTGAGCACTAGACTGCGACTCTGAGGTGCCCTCCTCTGTCCACTTCCAATAACTTCCAACCACTGCCTTTTAGCTTTTTATCGCTGCAGACACTCCTCAGGAAGTGAGGAGGCAAAGCTAAAGTGACCTTAGCACACCATCACATTTAGGTTGCACCTCAGGCCCCACCTTGCTGGGACACATCCTCTGGGAGGAGCTATGAACATATCCTGACACAGCAAAGAGTCACACCAGTCTTTGTGTTCTGAAATTTAAAAATCATGTAAATATGGCTGGGCATGATGGTTCAGGCCTGTAATCCTAGTGGCCCTGGAGGCTGAAGCTGGAGGATCACAAGTCTGAGGCTAGCCTTCGAAACTTAGTGAAAGACCTTGTCTCAAAACCAACCTTGGGGTTGTAGCTTAATGGTAGAGCACTTGCTTCACATGTGTGAGGCACTGGGTTCAATTCTCAGCACCACATATAAATAAATGAATAAAATCAAGTTCCATCCACAACTAAAAAAAATACTTAAAAAAATAAAAAATACAGAGGGTTGGAATGTAGTTCAGCGGTAAAGTGCCCCTGGGTTCAATCCTTCATACCAAAAAAAAAAAAAAAAAGAGAGAGAGAGAGAAAAAAATCATGCAAATGTGAATTGAATCTTAATTATCAGTTTCCCAATCACTCACCTCTTCAGATCCTGCTCCCGACTATATCAAAATCAGACATGACATCTTTCATGTTAAAATGTATGATCAAGGCAGGAGTCAACTATCTCATTATACAAAATAGGAAACTCAAGCCCAGAGACACAAGAGAATCTGCTTAAAGTCGCAAGAGGCCGAGCCAACACAGAACTTTTCAACTTTGACTTGAACAGTCTGGTGTCACAGCCATGAGACAACAGTCGCAAATAGCAATTTGCCCAGAAGTGGCACATTTTCCCTTCAAAATTCATGAAGATTGGCATTCAAAGCCATAACACATCTGTGTCATATAACCGTGGCAGGACCTTGCATTTATTCCCTTCCTGGTGAAATCGAAGCCCCAGGGCTTTGTCTATGTTTGCTCTGTGGCTTTAGTATCACTTGGCACAGGCTGTGTCCCACGTGGAAAGTCCCATCACTCCACCTTGACACCCACACAGAACCTCTGAGTGCAAGCAGGCAGGCTGCCGGCTCTGTCATCTTGAGGAGCCCAGTGAAGTCCTATTTGAAAAGCCACTCTGAACAATCCGAAGGCATTAACTGAACTCCTACTGTGGACTGTACTGTGCTGGACAGCAGGGATCACAGTGACAAGGCCCCAGCATGTGAGGAGTGCAGCAGCAGGAAGCCGCATGTCACACTGGAACACACACACTATGAAAAAGAACAACAAAGCTGCTTTAAGACAGAGGCATGGAGTGTTGGGGTTTGGGTAGGCCTTCCAGGACACCTCGCTAGCCCCTCAGAGTGTAGTTGTGGAAGTTGTGGGGCTTGGGGGTTTTGTTTTTCCAGTACTTTACCACTGAGCTACACATCCCCTTTTAATTTTTTGAGACAGAGCTTGCTAAATTGCTCAGGTAGGCCTCAAACGAACAATATTATACAAAAGAGCAGAGATTGGCAAACATTCTCTTTTCTTTTTCTTTTATGTGCAAAAGACCGTGGTGCAGGTACTGGGGATTGAACCCAGGGCCACACACATGCTGGCAGATGCTCAGTTGTAGAGCACTTTGAATAAACACCTAGGGAGTAGATATCTCTCACTAAATTGCCCAGGTTGGCCTCAAACCCACCATTCTCCTGAGCAGCCAGGATTAAAGGCATATGCCACCATGGCTGGTGGTGAATATTTTCTGTAAAGGATCAAATAACAAATATTTTCAGCCTTTTGGGTCATGTGTATTGTGTCCCAGTTACTGAACCCTCCATTGCAACATGAAGGCGGCCACAGACGGTTGTGAAACGAATGGACATGGCAGCCTTCCAGTAAAATTCTATTTACAAAACAGGTAGCAGGCTGAGTTTGGGCCAAGGGCTTTGTTTCCTCCTATAGAGTACTGCCACTTCCTCTTTTCTCTTACATAATTGGACTTTTCCATGCCAGTCATGCATCTAGTTCAATCCAACCGCTACATGCTATGGGTGACATATTCAGCCATTCCTTTATTGGACATTTATTTTTCCTGTTTTGCCATTATAAACAAAGCTGCTGGGTCATACTGCATACTGTTGGGTCATTGTTTTGCAGAATGAATTCTCAGAATTGTGCAAAGGAAACTACAAATTAAAGAAAAGAAATTTTTTTCTTTGTTGGCAGTACAGGGGGGGTTGAACCCAGGGACTCATGAGTGCTAGGCAGGTACTCTACCGCTGAGATGCATCTCTCCTACTTTGTTTTTGTTTTGAGATAGGGTCTCCCTAAGTTGCCCAGGCTGGCCTTGAACTTGTCATCCTTCCCCCTCAGCCATCCAAGTAGTTGGATTTCAGGTATATACCCTGGTACTGAGACTGAATTTAAAATTTTGATAGATGGTGCCAAAGTGCTGGGAGGCTTTTATTGAAATTCAGTTTGTCATGTAACCTTGTCATTCTCATTACTTAATCCTGTTTCCAGTGAGTATTTTCTGTTAAAGTTTTGGAGATAACTAAGGGAACAATTGTAGAGACCAACAGGCAGCAATGAATCAAATGGTAATGGATTCAACTCTGAAATAATTTTCCAACATGAAACAATTCTTTTTTTTTTATTAAAATCTTTTTTATTTTCACAGACTATATTTTGATTCATTGTACATAAATGGGGTACAACTTTTCATCTCTATGGTTGTACACAATGTAGATTCACACCACTCATGTAATCATACATGTACATAGGGTAATGCTGTTTCATTCTACTATCTTTCTGTCCCCCCTACCCCATTTTCCTCTACTCCATCCAAAGTTCCTTCATTCTTCTCTTCCCCCTGCCACCCCCACCTCATTATATACTGTCATGCACTTATCAGAGAAAACATTCAGCCTTTTGTTTTTTGAGCTCAGCCTATTTCACTTAGCATGATATTTTCCAACTTCACCCCATTTACCAGCAAATGCCATAATTTTATTCTTATTTATGGCTAATATTCCATTGTATATATATACCACAGTTTCTTTATCCATTCGTCAATTGAAGGGCATCTAGGTTGGTTCCACAATCCAGCTATTGTGAATTGAGCTGCTATGAACATTGATGTGGCTGCATCACTGTAGTATGCTGATTTTAAGTCCTTTGGGTATAAGCTGAGGAGTGGGATAGCTGGGTCAAATGGTGGGTCCATTCCAAGTTTTCCGAGGAATCTCCACACTGCTTTCCAGAGTGGCTGTACCAATTTGCAACTCCACCAGCAATGTATGAGTGTGCCTTTTTCCCCACATCCACGCCAATGCTTGTGTTCTTGATAATAGCCATTCTAATTGGAGTTAGATAAAATCTTAGGCTGGTTTTAATTTTCATTACTCTAATTACTAGGGATGATGAGTACTTCTTCATGTATTTGGTGATCACCTGTATATCTTCTTCTGTGAAGTGTCTGCCCATTTCCTTAGCCCATTTATTGATTGGGTTCTTTGTATTTTGGGTGTAAAATTTTTTAAGTTCTTTATAAACTTTGGAGATGAGTGCTCTGTCTGAAGTGTGTATGGAAAAGATTTTCTCCCACTCTGTAGGTTCTCTTTTCACATTATTAATTGTTTCCTGTGCTGAGAAAAACTTTTTAGTTTGAATCTATCCCATTTATTGATTCTTGCTTTTATTTCTTGCGCTATGGGGGTCTTGTTAAGGAAGTCTGGTCCAAAGCCAGCATGATGGAGATTCAGGCCTACTTTTTCTTCTATTTGGTGAAGGGTCTCGGGCCTAATTCCTAGATCCTTGATCCATTTTGAGTTTTGTACAGGGTGAGAGATAGGGGTTTAATTTCATCTTACTGCATATGGATTTCCAGTTTTGCCAGCACCATTTGTTGAAGAGGCTATCTTTTCTCCATTGTAAGTTTTTGGCACCTTTGTCTAGTATGAGATAACAGTACTTATGTGGGTATGTCTCCATGTCTTCTATCCTGTACCATTGGTCTACCTGTCTATTTTGGTGCCAATACCATGCCGTTTTTGTTACTATTGCTCTATAGTAGAGTTTAAGGTCTGGTATTGTGATACCTCCTGCATCACTCTTCCTGCCTAGGATTGCTTTGACTATTCTGGGTCTTCTGTTCTTCCAGATGAATTTCATGATTGCATTTGTTTCTATGAGAAATGTCATAGAGATTTTAATTGAAATTGTGTTAAATCTGTATAATGCCTTTGGAAGTATGGCCATTTTGATAATATTAATTCTGTATTCCAAGAACATGGGAGATCTTTCCATCTTCTAAGGTTGTCTTCAATTTCTTTCTTTAATGTTCTGTAGTTTTCATTGTAGAGATCTTTCACCTCTTTGGTTAGTTTGATTCCCAAGTATTTTATTTTTTTGAGGCTATTGTGAATGGACTTGTTTTCCTCATTTCCCTTTCAGATGTTTCATTGCTTGTGAATAAAAATGCTTTAGACTTATGTGTGTTGATTTTATATCCTGCTATTTTGCTGAATTCATTTATGAGGTCTAGAAGTTTCCTGATGGAGTTTTTTGGATCCTCTAAATATAGAATCATGTCATCAGCAAATAGTAATAGCTTGAGTTCCTCTTTTCCTATTCGCATCCGTTTAATTTCTTTAGTCTGTCTAATTGCTCTGGCTAGTATTTCAAGCACAATGTTGAATAGAAGTGGTGAAAGACGACATCCCTGTCGTGTTCCAGTTTTTAAAGGGAATGGTTTCAGTTTTTCTCCATTAAGAATGATTCTGGCCGTGGGCTTAGCATAGATAGCCTTTACAATGTTGAGGTATGTTCCTACTACCCCTATTTTTTCTAGTGTTTTGAGCATGAAGAGGTGTATTTTGTCAGACGCTTTTTCTGCATCAATTGAAATAACCATACAATTCTTAACCTTAAGTCTATTGATGTGATTGAAAGCACCCAGAAACCACTCCGGGCATAGGAACTCACACAAGAGATTTTATTAAGCAGACAAGCAGAGTGTCTCCCTGCAGGGTGAGAGAGAGAAAATAGAGAGAGAAAGAGAGAGAGAGAGAGAGAATGCGCTAGAGAGTGAAAGCCAGGAGGAGAGAGCATGAAAGCGAGGAGGAGAGAAATGGCGGGGGAGCTATTCTTAAGTAGTTCCCAGGCTAATAACAGACCAATGACTGACAAGAATGTTTGCAGGCTGACAATCTGGACCAATGACTGCTGAGAATGTTCACAGGCTGATGAGCAGACTATTAGCTGGCTGGGATGTTCACAGACTGACAATCTGGGTTGTAAAATGGTGTGGGGGAGGGAGAATAATGGCAGCAGCAAAATAGCAGATCTGATGCCAACAGTGATGAATTACATTTATTGATTTCCAGATGTTGAACCAACCTTGCATTCCCAATGAAACAATTTTCACTGTACTACATTCTTTTTTTTTTTTTTTTTTTTTTGTACCAGGGCTTGAACCCAGGGGTACTTAACCACTGAGCCACATTCCCAGCCATTTTTCATATTTTGTTTAAAGACAGGGTCTCACTGAGTTGCTTAGGGCCTCACTAAATTGCTGAAGGTGATTTGAACTCACAATTCTCCTGCCTCAGTCTTTCTAGCGCTGGGATCAGAAGCATGCACCACCACACCCAGCTGTACTGCATTCTTATCAATGTAAAAGTAAATTTCATTCTGCCCAGAGAATCCCAGAAAACAGCAGGAGCAGCTTTTTCTAAATGTGAAGAACCTGACGTGCAAAACTTAGAGAGCCAGTGTGCTTACAGATAGGACATTATTGCAGTTTGAGCTGTAGTCTTTGCAGGCCTGAGCTCGGTGATGATGAAATGAATTTTGAATTTCCAATTTAGAGTTCTGAATCCAATCCTTTAAACAATCGGGCCAATGCTTCAGGCTTCCGTATCTGAAAAATGCACTGATCACACTCAGTGTTGTTGAGGTTACAACTAGCTCTTATTGAACACCTGTGAGGACTCTGGCAGTGAGTGAGGTCCTTCATGTACATCCCCCCAACCCTGTGATGGTGGCATCACTGTTGTACAGATGGGAAAAGTAAGGCTCAGATAGGGAAGTAACTTAACCAGGTAATACAGTCTGGTCTCTGTGAGGAAAAATACAGTCATGCTGTACTGAAAGTTGGCCAAACCCTGGCAGAAAACCCTAGGGGTAATGAAACCCCTATTTCCCATGACCTGGCAATCTACTCCATAGAAATCTATTCTTAAAAAATGATCCCAAAGGAAAAAAGTTATGCCACAGATAAAGAACCAGAACTTGGAAGTAGGAATAACAAGAGGTGCAGTGGCATGTGTCTGTGATCCCAGTGGCTGGGGAGGCTGAGGCAGGAGGATCGCGAGCTCAAAGCCATCACAGCAACTTAGCAAGGCCCTAAGCAACTTACTGAGACCCTGTCTCAAAATTAAAACACAGGGCTAGGGATATAGCTCAGTTGGTAGAGTGCTTGTCTTGCGAGCACAGGGCCCTGGGTTCAATCCCCAGCACCAAAAACAAAACAAAACAAAAACAACACAAAAAAGGGCTGGGGATATAGCTCAGTGGTTAAGTGCCCCTGGGTTCAATTCCTGGCCAAAAGAAAACAAAAGGAAATGACACCAGGCCTGATGGTGCACACCCCAGTGACCTAGGAGGCTGAGGCAGGAGGAATGCCAAGATCCAGGTCAGACTGGGCAACTCAAAAAGATCCTGCTTCAAAATAAAAGACTGGTGATAAAGTTCCCCTGGGTTCAATCCCCAGTACCTAAATAAATACATAACAGCCTACAGACCTATGGAACAATAACAAAAGATCCAACATTCGTATTAGGAGAGAGAGTAGGGCAGAAAAAGTAAAGAAATGGCTAAAAAAGAAAAAAAAAAATTGGTGAAAGACACAAACCTACAAGATCCAAGATGAATGAACCCAAACAGGATAAAGTACTAATATTTTGATAATTACTTAAATGTAAATGCTGTATATACACCAAATGACTGATTGGTCAGCTATAGTGGCACACTCCTGTAATCCTAGCCACTCACGAGGCTGAGGAAGGATTTCAAGGTCCAAACAGTCTCAGCAGGTTGGTGAGACCCTATCTCAAAATAAAAAATAAAAAGGGCCAGGAATTTATACAGTGAAAGTGCCCTTGGGCTTAATTCCTGTAACCACCCCCAAACATGTCTATTACTGAACAATATGTTGCTCATAAGAAACTGATTTAAACATAGGTAGGTTGAAAGTAAAAGAACAGAAAAAAATACATACCTTGCAAACATTAATTTTTTTAAAAGAAGTAACTAATAGCTGATAAAGTAGTCTTCAGAGTAAAGAAATGACTAAAGATTAGAGAGAGACATTATGTAAGGATAGCAGGGTCAATCTACCAGGAAGACATAAAGATCTTAGGTGTATACTCATCAAACAACAGAGACTGGAAACAAAAACTGGTACAATAAACAAAATGGGCAAATTCAGTTATAGTTTGGGACTTCCATACCTCCCATTTAGCACTGCTAGAACTACAGAGAAAAATACCAAGGCTATAGAAGATCTGAACAGCACTACCAACTGAGAGGATGGGCTCAGTGTCAATAAAGGGAACGTTCCACCCCACAATAGAAAACACTTTTTCTTGCTATGGTGGTAATTAAACCGAAGGTGCTTTACCACTGAGCCACATTCCCCAGTCTTTTTTTTTTTTTTTTTTTTTTGAGATGGGGTCTTATGAATTTGCTTTAGGGCCTAAGTTGCTGAGGCTTTGAACTTGTAATCCTGCCTCACCCTCCTGAGTTGCTGGGATTACAAGGGTGTACTACTGGGCCAGACTTCAACATTCATTTTAAAATGCCCATGTAACATTTCCCAAGACAGACTAAAACAACCTCAATAAGCTGGATGCAGTGAGTAGGACCCACCTATAATCCCAGAGATTCTGGGAGGCTGTGGCACAAGAATTGCAGGTTTGAGGCCAGACTCAGCAACGTAGAAAGACCCTGTCTCAACAGAAAAAATAAAAAGGGCTGGTAGAGCACCACCCTGAGTTCAATCCCCTGTACCACACATACACACTGAGGATAAACTCAACAAATTTAAAAAGTCTTGAAATTAAAATATGTTCTTTGACTATTATAGAACCAGGCTAGAAATTAGTAATAGAAATGCATTACTCTCTAAACACATAACTAAAATTGATTTATAAGCTTAATGCAATGCCTATTAAAATTCCAGTGAGCCAGCCATGGTGGCACACATCTGTAATTCCAGCAACTCTGGAAGCTGAGGCAAGAGGATCACAAGTTCAAGGTCAGCCTCAGTAATTTAGAAAGGGTCTAAGCAGCTTAGTGAGACCCTGTCTCAAAATAAAAGACAGGTGTGGGTGCACATCTGTAATTCCAGCAGCTCAGACGGCTGAGGCAGGGGGATCATAAGTTCAAAGCCATTCTCAGCAACTTAGTGAGACCTTGTCTCCAAATAAAATATAAAAAGGGCTGGGGATGTGGCTCAGTGGTTAAGCACCCCTGGTTTCAAACTCTAGTACCAAAAATTTTAAAAATAAGTAAAAATCCTAGTGAAACTGGGCATGCCAGCACATGTATATAACCCCAGCAATTTGGGAGGCTGAAGCAGGATTCAAAGTTCAAGGCCAGCCTCAGCGAGTTAGCAAGACACTGCAATTTAGCAATACCCTGTCAAAATAAAGAATAAAGGACTAGAGATATAGTTCAGTGGTAAAGTGCTCCAGGTTCAATCCCTTGTAGGGAAAAAAAAAAAAAAAAAAAAAAAAAAATTCCAGCAAGTTTTTTTAATAGGCATGGACAATAGACATGGCAAAATTTACTCTGAAAAGTCATAGGCCCTTGAGTAAATAATCTTCATAAGAAAGTGGGAAGAATTTAGTACTACTTTAATATTAAGGCTTACCATGTAACTAATCAAGAGAATATGATATTGGCAAAAGGACAGACATAGATCAGTGGAAGACATGACTCAGAAAAGGGTCCATGTAAATATGTTCAACTGCTATTTGACAAAAGTGCCAACTAATTCAGCAAGAATAACCTTTGAACATACGATGCTGGAGCAACTGAACATCTATCTGTAGGACCAATTAAGGCTGTGGTTGAGGTCAGGGTTTATGACCTCAACCACAGCCTTCAACAGAAAAAAACTCAAAATGGATTGTAGACTCAAATGTCAAACTTTAGACTTGTAAGTTGGACTTTATAAAAAATCAAAAGATTTTGGCTTGTGAAACCTTGTGTGACGAGGATGAATAAACAAGATATAGACTAGGAGAAAATATTTGCAAACCACACATCAAAACTGAACAGCAAGAACACACAATCTAACTAAAAAATGGATAAAAGACAGGATCAGACATTTTACCAAAGAAGATATACAGATGGCCTAAAACAAGCACATGAAAGATGGTCAACATCATTAGCCACTAGAGAAATGCAAATTAAACTATAGTGACATAGGACCAGGGATATATAGCTCAGCTGGTAGAGTGCTTGCCTCGCATGCACAAGGCCCTGGATTCAATCCCCAGCACCACAAAAAAAAAAAAAAAAAAAAACAACAACAACTACAGTGACATAATATCATTACACACCCAATAGAATGACTAAGACAGTGACAGATCAAATGCTAGCCAGGATGTGAATAAACCAAATTACTCATACATTGCTACTGGGGATGTAAAATAGTAGAGTTACTCTGAAAAACAATTCCCCAGCTTCTTATAAAACTGAACATGAACCAGGCGTGGCGGCAAATGCCTGTAATCTGTGACACAGCAGGTTGAAACAGGAGACTCATAGTTCCAGGACAGCCTCAGCAACTTAGCAAGACCCTGTCTCAAAATAAAAAAATAAAATAAAAAAGGTCTGGGAACATAGCTTAGTGGTAAAGCATTCCTGGATGCAATCCCCAGTACTCAGGGGCATGGGAGACCAGGAATTAGGTAATTGAGCACAGAATCAAGACCAATGTAAGTATAAGGGATTTCACTGTCAGGTTCCCAAGAAAGAGCACTCACTCATCATCTAATAATCACACAATTCAATTATAAGATCACTGACAGAATACAAACACCAAAAAGTAACCATGCCTGCTTGGTAACATTGACTTCAGAATAAAATAAAAATATTTTGAACAAGTTTCAGCAAAATAATTTTATTTCCTAACACATGGTAAACATATACATCCAATATGTGTTCATCTTGCACATCTATTCACAAATGACTTCCAAACCACAACTGCTTTGACATTTAAGCATGTACTAAAGTTGTCTTAGCTGAAATATGAAAAATGCTTTTGGACAGATAACATTCTGAATATACTGAATTGGTCACAGAAGAATTTGCTTTAGTTAGATGAGTTCTATAAATGTAAAGCTTTGAAAAGCTACTACTTTTGCATCTAATACTTCCAGATGAATAGGATGCAGCAGTATCAGCTTGTATTCCAGAGAAATCCCATCAGTTTTTCTGGTGATGGAACCACTTATCCACTGTATTCAGAGAAAAGAAAAACAAATCAGAATCCCTGTTGAGAATCAAAATTACACAACATATAGCAATACTATACTTGCTTTAATGGATCCCAGTATAGATTACCTCAAAACATAAATATAGCAATCCTCCTGCCTCAGCCTCCTGAGCCACTGGGATTACAGGTGTGCACCACTGCACCCAGCTGGGCTTCCTTACTCTTGATGCTAATGGTACAATGTAATTTTCAAATTCGTTTAAATGGCAGGACCATTTTCTTATTAGAAGAAACAGGTTTCTAAGATCTAAAGAGGGAGAGAGCTATTTTCCAGATGAAGCAGTTGGTGACCAGATGGGGATGTGGAGCCCAGCCCACTCAGGGTCCCATCCACATTGTCCACGAGGCATGTACATGATCTCGGAGGAATACTGGGTCACAGTTTGGAAACCAGAGTGGCACTAAAGGTGCTACGTAGCATCCTTCTTCACATATGCTAGGAAATTATAAAAATGTTTATCTTTTCCTTCTCCTTCCATGTGTTATTTGGTATACTAAATATGTATTTATATATAACATGGATGAACCTGGTGCACATAATGCCAAGTGAAGTAAGCAAAGCACAGAAAGACAAATACGGCATGATCTCACTTATATGTAGAATCCAAAAAAGTTGAATTCATAGAAGCTGAGAGCAGAACAGTGGTTGCCAAGGGCAGGAGAGTGGAGAGAGTAGATAGGGAAAGGGGAGATATTGATCCAAGGATACAAAGTTGCGGCTAGACAGGAGGAACAAGATACATGGATGTGCTGCTGCACAGTATGGCAGCTGTACTGAATTAACGAACTGCCCCTTCCTTGCTTTCACGCTAGGGACTGAACCCCAGACTTGAGCAGTTTACGCTCTACCACTAAGCTACACACCCATTTTGAAATACATAGGTAACACTGGATCAGTGTTATTTTAAATGTTTCCACCCCACAAAAAAGGTATGTGAGGTGACAGATTTAAAGCTGATCTAATCATTCTATATTATAACATATCGAAACATCACACTGTGCTCCATAAATATATACATCTGTCAGTGAAAAATAAAAATATATAGTTTAGCATACATATACATAATTTTTAATGTAATTTTACTGGAATGTAGACCTTACCATCTGTTGGTATTGTGCAGGCAGATTCACATGGCGGTGGTAACTAAAACAAAATATTAAAATGTATTAGTCTGATCTGGGGGGACAACCTCAAAGTATACTGGCAAAATTTAAAAGAATCTTGACAAAAGGCTACCCTAATTTTTAGATTCTAAAAATAATTTACAATAGACAGGAACAGTGCAAGTTTTAATACTAATATATTCAAGACTCTTCAATTTTAGTGACACAAAGGAGAATGTTTTTTTTAAAACAAAGAACAAAAACATTTGCATATAAAATAATTTTATATATATGCACACATATAAAGTATAGACACAGTGTTTGAAAAGTCAAGTTATAATAATCAATCAATGGTTTTCTCTTCCAGTTTTTCTTATTTATCTGAAATGTTGTCAGGATTCATAATCAACAAAGATGAGTCCTAATGTAATAGGCTAATATTAAGTTGTACTGCAAGACAGTCACAGAGATTTATTTGTTTATTTATTCATTCATTCATTCATTTGCAATTCTGGGGACTGAACCCAGGGCTTTGACCATGTGAGGCAAGTGCTCTGCCACTGAGCTACACACATCTCCAGCCCTTTTTTATTTTGAGGAAGCATCTCACAAGTTGCCCGGGATGACCTGATCTGGAACTTGCCATTCTCCTATCTCAGACTCCTGAGTAGCAAGGACTAAAAGAATGTACCACTATATAACTAATTAAAACTAAATAAACAAAAAATAAAAATGGTTGTCAGCAACTTGCTAAGAGGAAAAAAAAGCATGTACCACTATGCCTGGCTATTTGCCTTTTTAAATACTATAAATGATAAGATTTTTAAGATGACTGGTTCAGTACAAACCAAATAATTAAAAATCCAAAAACAAAATTACTGTTTTGATGGATGGTTTACTATCTCACATGACAGTCTTCTCTAGTATTACAATTTGCAATGGTACCTAAAATTAAGTAACTCCCTCAGTCCTTGCTATAATGAAGACAAGTAAATTCCCATTGGTTCTCTTGTGCAAAATGGGTTGATAGGTTAACAGGCACTTGGGTTACCTGGCACATTCTGGAGTCATTCTGATTTTTATAATTGTACTACTTTGCTATCTGTCCAACTTATGGTTCACTAGGATCATTCCTTGGCTTCTCACTTGGTCAAATGTCTACTTATGGTTTCTAATTTCCAGACTTCACACAATACTTTGCATACAGGAGGTACTCCAATTTGTTAAAGAAGCACTTTCTCTCCTTATTTGACAACATATCTTTTATCACTCAACCTCTTTTTTTTTTTTAATATTCTTAGTTGTATATGGATATAATACCTTTGTTTTATTTATTTTTATGCAGTGCTGAGGATCAAACACAGTGCCTCACATGTGCCAGGCAAGCACTCTACCACTGAGCTACAACCCCAGCCCATCCGTACTCTTTTTAAAGAAAATTTTTACATACAGCATCCACAATGGCTTTGGCAGCATCAGGATCACACTTGAAGGGGCTCTCAGACACCGTTGTATTCATGCTATTGAGAAAACAAAAGTAGTCAAAAGACAAAACAAAACAACAAAATCCTCTCTTTTAAGAGTTAAAAGATAAGTTGAAGATGGTAGACTTTATGATATTCAAGTTTGGTTAGCTGAAAGCTTTCTCACCTATATTAAACATTCTAATTATTTATTTTGTCAAGGTAAAATTTCTTGTGGTTAATTTTACTCAAATATTCAGATTTAAGATTTAAGTTCAGATTTAAGAATCTGAAGATTGGATACTTTTAGTTCTCACTGAAATAGCTGAGAAATACCAACTGAAATGAGAAACATTTTTCCTAGTTGAAAAAAATGAAACAAAAATATCCCGTCTCTATCAGTGTTATGGGACATTTGAAACGAGACACTCCTGGCAAGAGTAACACCTGGCTCGACATTTCTGAAAAATAATTCTTTAAAATGTAATCAAAATTCAAAAGTTCATAAGCTTTGATAGAGAAATTTCAACTCTGACAACCCAATACAAGATTGAATGGTGATCTACAAAGATGTTCCAATACTAGTGTATGGTGAACCAGCGTATTATTGATAATAGCAAAAAATTGGAAGTAACCAAAATGCCCAATAAGGGATGACGAAAAATGGTTTATCTACAAGATGGAATATTACAGAGATAGAATGTTATACAATATTATAATGGGAAAATGCTTATAGTATAGTGTTAAATTTAAAAAGCATAAATGAATTGTGCATGTGATATAATTATAACTATTTTAAAAAGCATTATGTACTTATATAAAGGACTAGGGGAAAAACCCTCTAAATATTAAGAGAAATCTGGAAAGTGTGCTTATGGGTGTTTTTTTAAAATACATAAAAAATACATGATCTTTTTACTTACCCATAGTTCCAACCTTCTTATTATAGTATTAATATAACATATAATATATGCATAACAAAAAATATTTTATTAAAATGAGAAATGAAATGTCTTCATTCCTTTTGCGTTACCTGTTACCACTGATCTACATCCCCAGTCCTTTTTACTTTTTATTTTGAGACAGGGTCTTGCTAGGTTGCGTAGGGACTTACTGAAGATGCTAAACTTGCAATCCTCCTGCCTCAGCCTCCAGAGGTGCTGGGATTATAGGCATGTACCACCACAACCTGATTATATTTTCACACAAAAGTGTTAACTTTTCTTGTTTTTGGAATGATGCCGTTTTCATTTTATAGGACATTATCCTGATACAGAATAGAAGATTCTTAGGAGAATTATTTTTATACATTTACATTAGGATTTTCTTACACTTGAGAAAAATGTAAGCCATGTCTAAGATATATTCACTGTGTACCCCCCCAAAAAAATGCATTTAACTGCATTTCAAGCAATGAATAAGACCATATATTCTCTTATAAATAAACTTTGTTTCCCTATCTTTTTCCCTTCACCTATTAAGTCTTTTTTTCTCATCAACTTCAATAAGATATTTATAAGTTAAGGAATCAGGCCTTTGTTATGCATTATTTAAAAAAGGAAAGTGTTCCAGCATCTTTTAATATATAAAAGATAATATCATTTATAAAACTTTTAAAAATGGATTGAGTTTTACATTGTGTTTAGAAAGGTTATACCTACTACAAGCAAAATACCTATGCTTGTTTTTAGAAATTTTTAATGAATTTTTCTGTCTGGAATTAGATACTGATATAAGACAGGTTATAAATGCAAATGCTGGCAGAGAGAACCTAATTAACCCAAGAGTATAAAATTGGTTGGATGTAAGAAAATTGGTGCTGGGATGTTGTCCACAGGGCACACACTAAGCACCTGCCTAGTTATAGCATCTTACAAAACAGCTGGATCAGGATGGTGGTTACCAGTATGCACACTTGGTTTTAGGATTATAAGGAGAGAGAAATCTAGCTTTCTTTTCTTCCTTAAGCCAGCTGGTCCAAAACCATTAATTCAAAATACATTCTTTATTATGAACTAAATTCCCAGGTCTACCAACTGTAACCGAACACAATCATTTGATTTCTTTTTCTTCAGTACCAAACTTTAAACAACATGAAACTACCATAATAATTAACACTCCTTTCTACCTCTACTACCTTTGTTTTTTCTTTTCCCTGAGTTTTCCTGGTTATTCACACATGTAAATCGTTTCTAGATGAAACTGAATGTCATTCTTGACGTTTATCTTTCTATTTAACATCTTTTATATTCCTCAACAGAATCTTAAAAAGTTCCCTTTCTTGGGTCTTGCAGATTTACTATTTAACTTTGGTGTTTTTTAATTTGTACATGGGGGACACGTTACTAGAATTGAACCCAGGGGTACTCTACCACTGAGCTATATACGTCCCTGGTTATTTTTAGTTATGATTTTGAGATAGGGTCTCACTAAGGAAATTGCCAAGGCTGCCCTTGAACTTAGGTTCCTCCTGCCTCAGCCTCCCAGGTAGCTGGAATTACAAGGATGTACCACCATATCCAGCCTTTTTCTTTATCTTTTTTTTTTTTTAAGGTTTTCTGGATACACAATATCATCTGTATCAACTTGCTCTGCCCTTTCCAATTTTTCTACAGCTCATGTCTTTCTGTTATCTATTTCACTGACTAGTATTTTCAGAAAACAATAGTTAAGTGATCATAGTGGGCATCCTCTTGAGGAAGTCCACAGTACATTAAGAACACAGGTTTGGGGGCCAGACATGGGTGTGAGTTCTTGGAGTAACTGTGATTATGTTCAATTTCCCCCACATCTCTGTTACAGGCTTGGCAGATATTAACTGCTTCATAAACATTAGCTATTATTAGTGATAATAAATTCAGTGTGCATGGTAGATACTGGTGTAGTTGTGATGCATCTTACATTTTTACATCAGAGGATACTAACCCTTGCACTGTCCTTATCTTTTACATTCTGAACTCCCTGATGCTAGGAGCCTTTCCCAATACCCTCACACAGATCTGACCTCACTGTCCCCTTTATGTTTTAGTTTCTCCTTGTTCAGAGTGCTTATGAACACGTTCAGTTATCTAGGTATTTAGATTCCCATTCACTTGAGCACTGACAAAAGTGGTTCTTTACCACATGAATGTAACAGTACAATGTTTTATGGTTACAAAAAACTTTGGAGCAAACTGGTTTGCTCTGTGTATTAAACATGCAGGAGAGAGGAAACACTTACCAACTGATTCCTTTTCCATCCGTTTTCTTAGTCACTAGTGCTTTCCAATAGTCATGAGTGCTTTTAATAATATCAATTGCAAAGTCCTATAATTTGAAGAGATATGCATTACAATGTAGAAGTGGGTTTTTTTCTATTATCATATTTCACAGCATAATTGTCATGGATTTTTGTCAAATTTTGTAAACAATCATTATGATGTGAAGGTTTTTTTAGTTGTATTTTATAATTAGAGATTTAACTCAGGGTTAACCACTGAGCCATATCCCTACCCCTTTTTACTTTTTATTTTCAGACAGGGAGTCACTAAGGTCCTGAGGGCCTCTCTTAAGTTACTGAGGCAGGTCTTGAAGTTGCAATCCTCCTATCTCAGTCTCCCAAGTTACAGGGATTAGAGTCATGTACCACCATGCCAAATATGATATGAAGTTTTTATTTAAAAAAAAAAAAAATCATGCTGACACTATGTAAAAATCATTTATTACTAAATGCCTTTGGTGTAAGATTAGAAGGCTAGGAGGCACAGAAATATGATGACATTTCCCCAAACCCTTATACTTTCTTTATTTTGAATCACTTCTTGTTAAAGAGAACATCTGAACAAAGGTTTATAAACAAGACACCAAGACTATCTTATGTCTTTAGTCTTTTGTTTTATGAATCTTAAATGGGAATGATATGGTTAAATTATAAGTCTCAATACAAACAGCTCTAAAGCTACAGTTCTGAATGACATATTACCTTATCTTTAAATTCAGCATTGAAAGCAAATTCATTTTCTGGTTTTCCATCCGGAACCTTGTACCTTCTAAACCAGTCCACAGTAGCTTCTAGGTAGCCAGGTTTCAGCCGTTTGACATCATTGATATCTATAAAGAGTGTAAGCAATTTGCAAGATGTGTTATTATTTATGCATTCAACAAAAATATCAAATATGTACTTTGACAGACCTCCCCATTATTGTTTTTTGGGGGCAGTTCTTTACTTCCTCACACTATAAGATGCTCAGGCTCATCTTTTCATTCCCTACTGGAGTCATAGAATCTGCCATTTCTCCAAGGACTCTTGGATCCTCTTCATTGTAGCATCTGGATACCAGGGGTGCTCATCATTACTGATTCTCCTAAGCCCTCCCAGCTGATACAGAAAAGAAACAGATATGTGCATACCAAGCCATGTATATACACACATCTAAAAATTTTTCTTTTTTGATACTGGGGATTGAACCCAGGGGTGCTTTACCACTGAGCTACATCCCTAGCCCTTTTTATTTTTCATTTTGACGACAGGGTCTAAGTTGCTGAGATTGGCCTTGATCTTACAATCCTCCTGTCTTGGTCACTAGAATCACTGGGATTACAGGTATGCGCCACTGCACCCTGCTCTAAAGTATTTCTCTATGTCTCCATCTGTTCCTATATTGTAATAAATTTGAGTTCATACTGGTATCTCCAACTCTAATCCATTAATACATGCACAGTTCTAGCCACACCTCCTTGCTTATCTGTAACTCCCACTCCAACAGTGGGCGGTTCATCATCTTCCATCCATTTAATTGCTCAGGTCCAGTAAATGTATTTAGTGACTCCAGGACTGTGAACCAGTACTGCAATGAGAAACAACTTTACCAGCTAAAGTACAATACTACGTGCAGTTCTTTCTGCCTTTGGTCTTACTAACTCCACTCATTTCTAAAGTGATTAAGGTCAACACCTTTTCTCCTCCTTGCCTCAGGGAGGTTATTTCATACATTTGTATTAAAGTTAAGATTATTTTGTCATAATCTGCATTTTATCCTAGAGTAGCCCTTGTAAATGATTCTTCTAAAAATTAACATCTACTAAGGTTCACTCCTATATTGTGTATTAGCTAATCTATTGCTATTAAAAAAAAAATCACAAACTTAGAAGCTTAAAATGACACAGATTTATCATCTCACAGTTCTGTGATTCAGAAGTTCCATAGTGCCACTAGGTGTCAGCAGAGCTGTGTGCCCTTCTAAGGACTCTGGGAGAGAATCTGTTTCCTAGGGTTTGTCAGCTTTCACAGGCTGCCCTCTCCTCACCCTCGACATTTTCAAGCCAGCAATGTGGCACCTCCCGAGCTTTATCTTGCCATCACATCTCTGTCAACACAGCTGGGAAAGGTCTGTTTACAAGGACTTGTGTGATGGACTGGGCTCACTTGGATACTCCAGGATACTTTCCCCATCTCAAGTCCTTAATTTAATCACGCTGGCCAAGGGTAACATCTTTCCAGTTCAGGGTTAAGAGTTAGGTATTTCTGGAGGGGGCATTATTCTGCCACTGTGAAGATCTATGCACATTATCATGTATCCACCATACAGTGCCATTATGAAATAATTTTACTGCTATGGTACAGAGATGTCCATCTCTCAATTCCCAGGTCTGTGAATGTGCTGTTTCATAGCAAAGAGGAACAAATATAGCAGATGGAATTAAGGTTGTTAATCATCTGACCTTAACACTGGGGTATTATCCTTGGTCATCTGGGTGTGCCCAATGTAATCACAGAGGTCCTTACACTGTGAAAGGACGCAGATGAGTCAGAGGAGCTTTAACAAGGAACTCAAGTTTGCAGTGATAAAAGTTGATTTTCCCTGAGAGCTTACAGAGGAATACAGCCCTGCTGACACTTTGATTGCAGCCCAGGGAGACCCATTTGAATTATAAGACTAATTCAATAAGTATATAAATGGATTAGAAGTAGAAGCAAGGTTAATTACTGACACACAGTACACACATGAATGAACTAGAAAATGCACGGTAAGTGAGAGCAGCTAGACACAAAAGGCTGCATATTATACAAGTCTGCTTTTTAACAGCATATGGAAAAATTAACTCAAAATAAATCTAAGACTACAATGCAAAAGCTAAATTTATAAAATTCATAGAAGAAAACATAAGCTCAAATCTTTATGACCTTGGTTTCTTAGATACAACACCAAAAACACAAACAAGAAAAGGAAAACAACAGATGAACTGGACTTCCATCAAAATTTAAAACTTGAGTACTTCAAAGTATATTGTAAAGAAAATGAAAGAACCATCCACAGAATGGAATATGGGCAATTCATATGTCTGATAAAGGTGTAGTATTCAGAATATAGAAAAATCACAACTCCACAATAAAGACACCCGCAACTAGGATGGGTATAATGGAAAAGATAACAAGTGCTCGTGAGGATATGCGAAAACTGAAACCTTCATGCCCTGCTGGCCAAAATGTGAAATAGTAATAATAGCAACTTTTTGGAAGTTTAACAGCTCCTCAAAAGGTCAAACATCAGTTTCACCAACTCAGTAATTCCAATCCTAGGTATAAACTCACAAGAATTAAAAATATGTCCACACAGTAACACACACAGGATTATTAGCATTGTTCATAATAGCTAAAACAATCCAAACGTCTACACCTGATGGATAAAATGTTATTATCCACAAAATGAAACAAAATTCAGTCCTAAAAAGGAGTGAGTACTGATACAGGCTACATGAAAGAACTTAGAAAATGCACAGTAAGTGAAAGCAGCCAGGCAAAAGAGACAGCATATTAGAAATGCATGTATATGAAATATCTAGAGACAAAAGCAGACCCAGTAGTTGCCAGCACCTGGGAGAAGGAGGGGAAAGGAAGTAAACCGAACTAGTGGTGGTGGTGTTGGTTGCACAACCTTGTAAATGTGTTAAATACCAATAAATTATACACTTAAAAATGGTAAAATCAGTCGGATGTGATGGCCAACGCTTGTAATCTCAGCAACAACAAAAGCTGAAGCAGGAGGATGGCAAATTTGAGGCCAGCCTCAGCAACTTCGCAAAATTCTGTCTCAAAAAATAGGACTGTGGGTGTAGCTCAGTGGTAGAGCACCCTTGAGTTCAACCCCCAGTACCCACCCCACCAACACACAAAAAGATTAAAATCTAAATTTTAATGTTGTATGAATTTTACACCAAAAAAGGGGGAATGAAATGCGAAAACAAGTGAGATAAGTCAGCCACAGAGGTGGCCTAGATTATGATTCCATTCATAACAGGCAAATGTTCAAAATAGGCAAATTTCTAAGGACAAAGTATATTAATGGTAGCCAGGGACTCAGCTAAATGGGGCAGAGTATGAGTGCCAATAATACAGGAAATGATCTGGAATTAGACAGTGGTAGTGATTGCACAACTTAGTAAATATATTAAAGGAAAAACCAATAAACCCAAACTACCAGATTTTTTTCTTTCCTGGAACAAAGGGGAAGCTTACTTTTAGTTAACTGTCCCAAGTTCAGTAGTACGAATAACAATACTTTGTTCCTCCATTCTTTAACAATGTGAAGTCAGCGGCTTACAATTCCAATTATAATTATGGGTTACGTTTGGTGGTGCCCAAGAAAGTAAGAAAGACTTCAGACTTAATTTTCTTACCATTATAATTTGCTGCATCAGGATCATCCACGTTAATGGCAATGACTTTCCAGTCGGTTTCTCCTTCATCAATCATAGCCAATATGCCCAGAACTTTCACCCTGATTATTTCACCTCTTGAACATACCTGAGGGTCAACAATCACAGTCAGAACATCACTACAGAATAAAACTGTGAAACAAAGTTTTATTTGGTGGATAATAGGAAATAAGAAAGAAGCCAAATTACTGCAAATTTACCTAAAGATTGTTCCTTGAAGCAAACTTTTATTATTGATTTAGGCACTGGGGATTGAAACCAGAGGTGCTTTACCACTGTACTACATCCCTAGCCATTTTTATTTTTACTTTGAGATGGTCTTGCTAAGTTGCCAAGGCTGGCCTTAAACTTGCAATCCTCCTGCCTCAGGCTTTTGAGTTGCTGGGATTATAGGTGTGTACCACCTTGCCCATCTTAAAGCAAATTTTTAAAAGCTATAAATGCTTCTTTATCAATCTTATTAAGGTTGAAAATAGGACCTGTAAGTCCTATCTTCTTATAGGTAATAAGAAAATCAGTAACATAATTCAGGGTAATTAATAATACTTTTCATACTGTTTTTGTGCTGAAGAGTAAATTCATAATTTGTATCAGAAACAATTTTCTTTTCTTTTTTCTTATTTTTTATTTTTAAGGCAGAGTCTTGGTTTTGTTCCCAGGCTAGTCTTGAACTTGTAGATCCTCCCACTTTAGCTTCCCTATAGCTGGGATTACAGGCATGTACCATAGAACCTGATTCAGATTGGTTTTCTTTCTTTTCATTTTTTTTCTTTTTTTCGTTTTGAGGTAGTGCAGTTTGAACCAAGGGCCTCTTGCATGCTAGGCAAGTGCTCTTAACACTGAGCTACATCTCCTTTCGAATTTTTTTTTTTCTTTTTTTTTTTTGTGCTGGGGATTGAACTCTGGGTCTTATGCATGCAATGCACACACTCTACCAACTGAACTGTATCCCCAGCTCTTAAAAAAAATTTTATTTTGAGACAGGGCTATTGCCAAGGCTGGCCCTGAACCTGTGATTCTCTTGCCTCAGCCTCTAGAATTGCTGGGATTACAGGCATGCACCACCACACCTAGCTTCAGATACATCTCTTAATGTGGTTACTTACTTTCTATTTTATAGAGACCACTGAGTTAAGCAAGTCATACAGTATATCTCAAAAAGTTTGAGGCTGAGGATGTAGCTCAATGGTAGAGCACTTGCCTAGCACATGAAGGCCTTGAGTTTCAATTCCCGGCACTACAAAAAAACCCAAAAAGACAAAACAAACAAACAAACCACTCTCTCTCTCTCTCTCTCTCTCTCTCTCTCTCACACACACACACACACACACACACACACACACAGAAACTTTGATTTAAAAAACATAATGACAACTTTGTTTTTAGTTGTTTATTATTCTATGGCCAGAAAGGGATCATTAAAAAAATATAATCAGCCAGGCACAGTGGCACACACCTGTAATCCCAGCACTTCAGGAGGCTGAGGCAGGAGGATCACAAGTTCAAGGTCAGACTCAGCAACTTAGCAAGGGCCTAAGCAGCTTGGTAAACCCATCTCAATAAAATGGTAGGCAGTGGTAAAGGATCCCTATGTTCAATCCCCAGTACCAATTTAAAATAGGAAAGAAAGAAATAACTACAATCAGAATTTCAGAGCAACTCTACTTGATAGAAGAATCACTATTAGAAGCATACGTGGTCCATTTGCCTTGAGTCATTTCACTGATCTCCAAATCATCAGGCCCTCTGAGTGAGATAACATGTGCCTCCTGGTGCCCTTCACCTATTCACTAGCTATCCGTCTCCTAGGACACTGCAGAATATCCCCTTCTTCTACATGTATGTTTAGTCATATACACATAAACACACACTTTTTTCCCAGACTAGGTTTAAATGTACAAATGAGGATGTATAAATGCTTGGAAGGAAACAGAAGTTTTGATCACCAAAGAAACATCATTATTTCACTAATATTCATATATTCACAATATTATTTAAAGCATGAACTTTGACACATTTCACTAACTTTCATCTTAACACAAGAAAATGTCCAATTTCATTACCTTGCTTCCGATTTCACAAACATCAATTGGGTCATTGTCACCACAACAGCCAGTATGTTTATCACTGTGTCCCGGGTCTTCCCAAGTCTAAAAAAATAAGGACTAGGGTATGTCATTCCTGTATACACTGCTGACAAAAGTCGATTACGTTGACATTAACAGATAACATCCCATGACTTTTCTGCAAAAACATGAATCTTCAACTACTTTTTCTCATTTTTGAAATTCTTTATTCACATTTAAGTGTCTTATTTACAGATACTAAAACAGACATGGGTAGGCAGCAATATGAAAATGGAAATGATATATTTTTATGTTAAAAGCATCATTGCTGACCAGGAATCAAAACTAAACAAGTTCAATCAGGATTTTCTGAAGCTTAAAATTACTGGCTTGCTTTCCTTGCTAAAAGGAAAGCCAGAACCCTTGCAGAGCAGCACACAAAAGAACTGAAGCCTGTGCTTGCCAAGGAAGTTAGATTTGAAATGCAATTGCCATTTAAGTTCTTTTCTTCCTCTACTAGATCATATTTATGACTTGGATTTGTTTGCCTATTCAGCTGGAGTGAAAGCAAAAAGATAAAAAATGAAGAGGGATAAAGAAGACCACATCCAACAAAATCAACATAAGAAAGCAAAGGCCAACACACAAAGAAGAATAAGCATGTTTTGCTTCTTATTTACTAATGTTCAGCAATGTTTTCCTAAAGGGACCATACTTCAGTGCTAACTGAAGTGCAAGGTGAAGTGCTATAGTTAGAGCCCACCACTTTGTGATTACCCAACAAGTTAGATGAGTTTGATTTATGTTCTAGTAACTTAAAATTGTTTCACAGATTTCATGTAATAGACTTAATGGTGAATAGAATTTATCAAGAGGGAAAAAACTGAACATTGAATAAATGCCACAGCAATCGCCTAGCCAAACCAGAATTAAATAAATGTTATTTACTCATAATAGACACGACTCTAATGACTCTTCATTCAAACATTAAATAGGATCTGTGTACTGGCATTCTGGTAGATAAATCAGTAAACAATGCAGATAATCTCCCTTCTCCAAGGGCTAACTGCTTCAGAAAACAGAAACCCCATCATTACTTTACCACAAAGAGCTTGACCCAAAGGAGGAATCAGGACCTTAAACATAAAAATCAATGGCAATGAAAGGGTGCGTGCAAGTACACATGCTATGTCTCTCCCAATAAATTTCATGAACTGAATGTTATTTATGTCTCAGGGAGAGAGAAAGGGAGACAAGGCCGGTGACAAAAATCAGTGCTTTTAACCATTTCCTTACATTCTCTCTTTACTAAGACTTGGGCTGAGTGGTATGTCTGCCTTGCAAGGATGAGGCCCTAAGTTTGATCCCCAGTAACACCCCCGCAAAAGAGAAATCTCTTTACTAGTAGACTTGCCACTTAATCTGGAAAGAATGTATATGTCTTATAACCAGTCCATTAAAAACAAAAACAAAAAGAAATATTTTGGAAAAGAATAAACTTTCAAATCTGAGTTTAAATGTTGTAAATATTTAAATTTCAGTTATTTGTGAAATAAGGCATTCAAGGAAACATTAAAATGATCACTACCTCTCCCTGAATTCTTTAAATCTACTATAGCAAACATTTTCTGACGGTATTTAAAAGAATATATATATACACACACACATATATATATATATATATATTTTTTTTTTTTTTTTTTAAACCAACCAGTTATGTTTTTAGTAAGTTAAAATAGTACATTTTCAGGAAGTACATGGAGACATACCTGAGGGATGGCACCGTAGTTCCAGATATACCCCTTGTAGGGGAACAAATTCGCAACATAACGGAGTTTCCCTTTTTTCACATCTTGCTTAATTGGGTTTAAAGGGTCCTTTGTAGCAATCTGAAAGATTCAAATAGATGTTTATGTGCATTTGAAATATTATTCAAACAGGGATCTGAGGAAATAAATTATGGCATGTATGTCTCCTAATTCCACTTTAACAATTAACTTTATCCCTCAAATTTTTTATAATTTGTACTAATATGTTTTCACAATCAGCTTTACGTGGAAGCCTTACTTGGGCAATTATCAAGGAAAAGAACATTTACCAATTCCAGAAAGCAACAAATAAAATTGGCTGAAATAAGTTCTAACATTTGGGAAAAATACCAAGATTTTTACTAAAAAGGCAAAATAAATCTAATCCAATTTCATGTTTAAGGCCTTTAAAATTATTAAAATATCTGAATGTGCTGGGTGTGGTGGTGCACGCCTGTAATCCCAGTGGCTCAGAGGCTGAGGCAGGAGGATCTCAAGTTCAAAGCCAGCCTCAGCAACTTAGCAAGATCCTGTCTCAAAATAAAAAAATAAATAAAAATACACAGGGCTGCATATATGACTCAGTGGTTAAGTATCCCTAGGTTCAAGACTTGGTACAAAAAAAAAAAAAAAAAAAAAAGATACCCGATTGTATATAACATGTAAACATGGTTACTGCCAAAAAATTCAAAAACATCAAAAAGGCAACTATGTTAGGAATCATCAGAAATAAATTAACAAAGTACCACAAAAATTCCAATGAGATTACTTATGGCTGGGATGGCTAAGGAGGAGCCAAGAAAGAATTTAAGAGTAAAAGAGTAAGAGAAGGAAGTTGGGGGTGGAGGCACATGTCTGAAATTCTACCAATTTGGAAGGCTGAGGCAGAAGACCATAAATTTGAGGCCAGCCTGGGCAACTCAGTAAGACCCTAAATGAAAAAGAGCTAAGGGTATAGCTCATTGGAGAGTGCCCTGGGTTCATCCCTTAGTACCAGAAAAACACAAAGAATGAGGAGGAAAAGTAATGCTAGGCTTTGAGGACATCAGAAGCAAAGGTGTGGGGAAGGAAAGTTTGGAACATGTTTACAAACAGTAAATGGATAAGTTTAGTGGGAGCACAGAGGAAAGACTGGCAGGCAGTAAGAAATAGGGCAGGGACTAGACAGAAGAAACACTTGGAGTACAGAAGTTTCATCCTCAATCCAATCAGTATGGCTAGATCAGAATTAATATCGAAGTCTGATACTGAAGGTGAAACTTTACCTCCATTTTTGCATTAGACCAGCGTGGAACTTCAACTACCATGTGGAAGACATCCTGGAAAAACAAAGAGAAGGTAAGATGAGCACAGGAGTTCATTTGTCTCTTATTTTGGGAAGCATGCTTGCTTCTTCTAAAGTTAAATTGGTGTTTTTTAAAAATATTTTTTAGATATTAATAGGCCTTTATTTTTATTCATTTATTTATATGTGGTGCTGAGAATTGAACCCAGTGCCTTACACATGCTAGGCAAGCGCTCTACCACTGAGCCACAACTCCAGGCCCCCAAAGTTAAATTGTTAATTTGAGGTCAGTTTTAGCAACTTAGTGAAACCTTGTCTTTAAAAAAAAAAGGGGGGGGGGGGTGGATTTTGCGGGGTGGAGGATGTAGCTCAATAAGAGAGCATTCCTGGACTCAATCCCCAGTACTGGGTGGGGGAGAGAAACCCCTAAATCAGCCCAATTACTTGATAATACTTTAACAAAATTATACAGGTAGATTACTCACATTATTCTCCAAATTTGACTGCTTTAGAAAATAAAAAAAGGCCTAGAAGTCCGTTTGACATTAAAGAAAAACATATTCCAAAAATATCAGGCAAAGACAATTCTATTGTAATTAGCTTAGAGTGGTTAAATTGTGTTGTGCGTTGTTTAACTTCTTTTCCCCCTAAATTGTTTACTATAAAGTAGATGAGGGCTGGGGAGATAGCTCAGTCGGTAGAGTGCTTGCCTTGCATGCACAAGGCCCTGGGTTTGATCTCCAGCACCGCAAAAAAAAAAAAAAAAAAGTAGATGATACATTTGGGGGAAAATTCCTAGATACTTCAAGCATCATACTTTGTCATCTCATTTTGCACATCAAGTTAAATATGGACTTGGCATTGGTTTTCTAATTAAAACTGAGTTTTAAACAGACTACAATTTTTACCAAGGAATAAAACTTGTAGAGAGTTTTTCTGTTTATAGCCCCTACAAGGGTACAGATGGAACTTAATCTGCAATCACTCTTATCAAAAATATATCTTTAAGCTGGGTGTGGTGGTGCACACCTGTAATCCCAGCGATTTGGGAGGCTGATGCAGGAGAATCACAAGTTTGAGATTGACTCTGCAATTCTGTGTAGACCCTGTCTCAAAATCAAAGATGAAAAGGGCTAGGGATGTAGCTCAATGGTAGAGCACCCCTGGGTTCAATTCCCAGTACCCCCACCCCTCCCACACAAATATCTATCTTGAAGGAACTGGGGATATAGCTCAGGAGTAGAACACTTGCCTAGCATGTAGAAGGCCCTGGGTTCAATCCCCAGCCCTACCAAAAGAAAAAAGAAAAAGAAAATTAGAGCAAGGTGGTAGTCTTAGCTACTCAGGAGACTGAGGCAAGCGGATCACTTGTATTGCAGAATTTGAGACCAATCTGGGCAACATAGTGATATTCCATCTAAAAATAAATAGGGCTGGCACTGTAGTTCAGTGGTAGAGCATTTGCCTACCATGCATGAGACCTGGGGCTCAATCAATGAATGAATAAAATAAAATGAAAATTACTTAGTTACACAACTTTTTAGAAGTACACCTTTACTATTTTGCATGAAAAAACAGGGGCTGATAAACTATGAGGGAATACGTCAAAGGTTTCAAGTCAGTAATCACCTTGCTGTTGTTTTTAACCAAGCAGAAAAGCTACACAGGTATATATTCAAAACTATAAAACTTCTGTCACTTATTTAAGTTCTGAATTTGTGGGAGACTAAAGTATTCTATGGGTTTCTGGCAAGCCTCCTGATGCCTATGGAATACAACATAAAACCAATATAACAGATTTTACTTAAATCTGGGACTGAATAAACCACTCTCTTCCTGTATTCCTGTTAAGTACTAACCAGATGGTTTAGAAAATGTAACAATTGTTGTAATATCATTTCCCAGGTATGAAAACAAAAGATCTGCAAACAAGGTCAGGGCTTTAAAAGTTTTCAGCAGCAATATCCTAAAGGTTCACAAGGGGGAGCTGTTACTACATGGAAGATCAACTAAGCACCGAAAACCAAATTTTTGGGGTGGGGTTCTGGGGGCAGCACAGGGGATTGAACCCAGGAATGATGTATTCCTCATGACTTGTGATCTGTTTCCAACACTGGATCTAAAGCCTAGTGAACATGACATGTTTTATCACAGAATCATACAAGTGGCTGAAATTAGAATTTTTAAGTTGATTCTTCATGTATTTCTCTAGATAACTTCAGAAAGAAATAAGGCCAGCCTAGAAAGAAACATAAAAATCACCCTCTGAAACCATTCATTTTTAAGTTAACTGTTTTCAAAAGACAGTGGTGGTTGTAGAAAGAATTTTCTTCTAACATCATCTAGGGATTAGACATGATGAAGCTAATACCAAACAAAAACAGCTTTACCCTTTTTTTTGAACTTCAGGTGTACAAAATCCCTATCAGAAGAGCTCACATAGGGGCTGGGATTATAGCTCAGTGATAGACCACTTGCCTAGCATGTATGTGGCACTGGGTTCGAATTTCAGAACCACATATAAATAAAGGATCATCAACAACTAAAAAATTTTTAGAGTTCACATAATTAATAAGGAAATGTTCCAGCCCATAATGGTGCTTTTGAAAAGGTATTCCAGAATTTCCATCATTCCAAGAATATTTTACTTTATTCAGTGCTCACTGAGCAAAAATGGCTCTTAACATTGATTTTTCAGTTTAGGCTTCAAAGTTGGTTTTATGATTATAGAAAGATATTCTCTCCAGTTGTTAAAAGTAAATGGATTCCTGAGCTGGGGTGTGGCTCAGTGGTAGAGCACTTGCCTAGCATGTGTGAGGCACTGGGTTCGATTCTCAGCACTGCATATAAATAAATGAATAAAATAAAGGTCTATCAACATCTAAAAAAAATTTTTTTTAAATAATTGAAAGGAAATATGATGAACAAAGTTTATACCATTGTGCCCCATTTAGAACTGTAAAAGCAAAGGAAAACATGATTTATGTCAACCAAAAAAAGAAATTTGCTCAAAAATTTTGTTGAAAGTCCAGAAGAAGATGAATTAACCTATTAAAGTTAAAAAACCAAACACATACACACACAAGACTTTCAGCAATACTGGTTGAGTATCCCTTACCCAAAATGCTTGGGACCAGAAGCACTTGATTTCAGAGGGTTTTGGCTTCTGGAATAGTTACATAGACACTACTGGTTGAGTATCCCTAATTCAATTCCAAATGCACTGAAACATGAAATATTGTGAGCACTCAAAACACCTACTTTTCCCCTTCAGATAACTTCAAAATCACTAAATTTTGCAAATAGACATTCTAACCATATCTCTTTTATTTTCTCTTCTTTATAAAAGCAAGCAAAAGAGCCTACATTTGTAGTGGTCAAACTTTTCTATCATTTGCAATGACTGACCCTGGAACCTCCCCCCAAGAAAAATGCACAATTGCACCAAAATTGCAGAAAATATTAAGTTTCTGAAACAACCTATTTGATTAGAAGCTTGACTTTCTTTTTGGAAGGAAAGAAGAAACAATTCCATATTTACATACATTGCTCATTGTTCCCAACAAGTCCAGGAAAAACAAATAGAAACTACATAGTCAGAACTAGTATTTAACATGAACATTTAAGGTTCACGAACTAGAAAAACACCAACCTTCTAAAATTATAATATCAAGTCCTGATGCCTGAGCACTTTAAGATTTACATCTTTATCTACCCAGTGTTTCATATTGTTTACTATGACCTGGGGTTTTTAAATTCCTGGTATCTTAGAAATTCCACCTTCTAAGGTATTCCTGAGCTACCGATACTTTTATATTTGATCTCCAAACAGATGCAAAGCAAAGGGTGTTCCTACAATTAAAAAAAAAATTTGAGCAACTCCTTGTCCTCACCTATTCCACCCACTAGATCTTGACATAATCCACCTGAGTCACAAGAATTTCCAGGCCTGCTAACTTGATAACTGAATGGCATAACCAAATTAGATGTTGCTCACACTAAAAGAGTCTGATGTACAGTAGAATACACAAACCTTTGGACATTTTTCTTTAGTGGAACTGACCATGTTAAAGGTAAATCTTTACTTATTAATGACATCCCCTCATTACCTCAAATGACTTACCACATTAGGGATAAAGATTATGACCACACACGCAAAAATGTGTCATGTAAACGTAATCACATTGGAATTAGAAAGAAAGGGAGGAAATCACATTCTTCTTTAACAAACTAAAACATTTGGGGGGGGGTTAATAATCCAAAATTAACTTCTATTATCCACACCATTGTTTATGTTTTCAACAACTTCCCTCAAAACAAAACAAAAGAGCTTCTTCCAGCTTCTTGAGCAGGAATCAGAAGCACCAAGGTCCTTAGGTTCTGGACAACTGGGGAAATCCAGAGTTGTCCCAAGAGCTCATTCTTCTGAGCCAGCACAGGGTGGTACAGGGTAGAAGCCTCGTCTGAGTAGCCATATCACAGACACAAGCAATCCCTAAAAGAGTTCAGTGTCACAGGGTGACTGAGCAAAGATGTTTTGCACAACCCCAAAAGGTCATCTCGGTTTCCCATCTTGGAAGACTTGAAGGAGCAATAAAAGGAGGTACCACCAACTTCTATGATCATTCTGGTCTTGGCTAGAACATTGTCCAATTATTATGGACAACAAAAATCAACTACATGTCAAGGGATTTTCCTTTCTCAGCACACCTGCATGCAAGGGTACCATTAATAAACCTAGGGTCATTGTTTCATATCTCTTCTTTATTCAGAATGGCCTGAGACACTAGTAAAGTTCTTTACATATGACATAAATACTATTATGCAACAAATGGATAACTCAAACCAATCAAACAAGGGCAATGCAAGAGGCAGGGACGATTCTGCAATTCATCAACACCCAGGAAATCAGATGCAATAGTTCCTGAATAGATAAAATTTCGAGTCTCCTTTAGGAAAACACATGCCAATTAGAGGTCCCTCCTGTATAACTATGGCACATAATTGGCCTAGGGCTCCATGCGCTCATCTCCAACTGGGGACCAGTTCAGGCTGGCTCCTCTGAAGCAACATGTAAACTGGATTTTCTGCCAGTGTCCAAGTGTTGATAGGACTTAAGCAAACTTCCTGGCAGAAGTGCAGTACAATATATTCGTCTAGTTCTAAGAGTCAAGCCTAAAAAACAGTAAGACTGCACATGCACGAGGAAAAAAATTTCATCTTACTATTATTCTACACATGCATTGCAATGTGACAGGTAGTATGTATCAACATCGAGCCAAGGAAGGTCAGTAGCCTATGCAGCTTTTTTAACTCAAAAAGCTTTGTACTCAATGTGAATCAAACTTCCTTCTTGAAGAAAAAAGAAATATGAAAGGTATAAAAACCAATCAGATATATGTCCTGTGTCAAGTTCCTAAACACAGTACAAACTTATACTGTGAAGAATAAAAAACAAAAAACCTATTTGTTTTTTTTTAACATAACTGAAGTAAAAATATGCACTGGGGATACAGTTCAGTGGTAGATCACTTGCCTAGCATGTGTAAAGCCCTGGTTTCTATCCCTAACCCCACAAAATCAAAGAAGTCATTGGTAATCCTCCTACCCAAGGATTATAATTTTTTTTTTTATATGTAGTTGTAAATATTTTTTCTAGAAAAGTAAAGTTTCTCATTAATTTATGGTAAATGTATCAATCTGCTAAAGTTAGATTTCTCCAGCTCATTAGTACATATAAGAAGAGATCACTAGCCGGGTGCAGTGATGCACGCCTATAACCCAGCAACTCAGGAGGCTGAGGCAGGAGGATTCCAAATTCAAACCCAGCCTCAGCAACTTAGTGAGGCCCTGAACAACTCAGTGAGACCCTGTCTCTAATAAAATATAAAAAAGGGCTGGGGATGTACTTACCTTTATTAACACTATTTACAAATCTTCACTCTACTAGCCCATTAAAAGTATTAAATTTTCTTGTATTCATTGAATAAACTGATTCATTTTTATGTTGAAGAAATATCAGTCAAGATTTTGTGCTGGCCACCTGGTTCAGTTTTAAACTACTAAGGTTGTACGAAGGTTTTAGTTCTAAACACACACAGAAAAGACCAACGTAATTTTTTCTTTTCTTTTTTTTTTGAACAAGGCAGCCTAAAAAAATCTGCTCCTATTTCTCTAATCTTTCCCCACGGTGCAACTGCTTCTTTAACTGAATAATCTGGTTTTAAGACTGACTTCTTGCCAGGTGCCACGGCACACACTTGTGATCCCATCTATTTGGGAGGCTGAGGCAGGAGGCTCAAACGTTCAAATCAGCCTGGGCAATTTAGTGAGACTGTCTAAATTAAAAAAAAAAAAAAAAAAAAAAAAAAAAAAAAGATCAAAAGGGCTGGGGGATAGTACAGACTGATTTCTTATTTGGTCAATAAACGTTTCATTCAGCACAATGAGACATTTTAAACATTTGTTAAGAGACAATCCGTACGTAGAAGTAGCTAATCTGAGTAAAAAGATCATGTTCAAATGACAGATGCCTTACCTTATCTGCATAAATTGGAATATCATGAAATGGAGATATATATTGTCCTTTTTCATTTTCTGCAAGATAAATTTAAAAGGTTATTACTGTGGTTACATTGCCAAATGCATTTCTGTTTTTAATTTAATTTTTTAGTACTGGGGATTGAACCCAGTCTTTTTTATTTTAAGACAAGATTTGCTAAGTTGTTGAAGCTAGCCTGGAAGCGATCTTCCTGTCTCAGCCTCCTGAGTCACTGGTATTGAGGGCTTGAAGGACACATTTTTAAATACCAAAATTTTATTCCCACACCAAAAACAAAACAATCTGGTTGTATATTTCACCTTTCTTGAGCTTCCTCCCAGACTGGGTTTTTTTACCCAATACGCTCTGTAGGCATGTATGAAACCTATTATGAGAATAGGAACTGCCTTGCATCCCCCAAACCTAGCAATGCTTAATATACAGAAAGTGATCAAATTTTTTTGACTGATATTATACCACTCAAATGTTTATATAACTTTTATTAAAAACCTGGAGAGAAGGGAGACTTATTTGCTAAATCATAAATCATGTTGCTTTAAGTGACGTTTAAGAAGATGGCCATAATGGCTTTTAAGACTAATCAAGTTGCAACAATTCCTTTGCAGGTAATTTCTATACTCTAGAGACTCAACTATCCAAAAAAGTCAATTTTTTTCAAACTTCCTTAGGACTGAGGATGTAGCTCAGTGGTAGAGAGGCTTACCTAGAATATGCAATTACCTGGGTTCTATTCCCAGCACCGCAAGCAAACAATAATCACACACACACACCTTTCTCACTATTCTGTTCTTAGAAGACCTAAGAATCCATCCACATTGCATTTCATCAACTTTAAAAAACAAAGTGGAACAGGAAAACTTGTGACTGTCCCCAAACCTGTAAGGATCTCTTCAGAGTCAATGGTGACTTCATAGTTTATCAGACCCTTATCAGTGTTACATTGTTTTGTTTTTGTACTGGGGATTGAATCCAGGGGCACTTTACTACTGAGCTACATCCCATTCCCAGATATGATTTTTTTTTTTTTTTTTTTTTTTTTAGATAGGGTCTCACTAAGTTGCTCAGGGCCTTACTACACTGCCGAGGCTGTCCTCCAATTTGCAATCCTCCTGCCTCAGCCTCCCAAATCACTAGGATTACAGGCATGCATCACCATACCGAGAATACTTATCAGTTTTAAACAGATTGACATAAAGATAAAAAACTACTTTCCATATTAAGGAAGGAAGCTAAGAAATCTGATTTACAGAAAGCATGTAAAATTAATTACATAGTTCAAGTCAGGCATGGTGGTGCACGCCTGTAATCACAGCAGTTTGGGAGGCTGAAGCAAGAGGATTGGGAGTTCAAAGCTAGCCTCAGCAACTTAGTGAGACCCTAAGATATTCAGCAAGGCCCTGTCTCAAAATAAAATATGAAAAAGGGATGGGGATGTGGCTCAGTGGTTAAGTGTCCCTGGGTTCAATCCCTGGTATCAAAAATAATTCATAGTTCTAATTATTGATATTTCTTAAATTCCAGAGAGTTCCATTTGATAGTTTACTTTTGTTAGGGTTGAAGTCAAGGAGTGGTTTTGGTCTACCTTATCAGCCATCAAATACTCACTGTCAATACACAACCTAATTAAAAACACTTTTGTCAGTCCTGCCTGTATAGCTTGAAGATAATTATCAGATGATATCCTAACCTTGAAACCAGTCACTTCTCTAAGCCCATTCTACAAGGAAATTCTGGAGCCAACACTTTTCAGAAATAAAGCTCTGTGAATTATTAGTCAAAAATTCCTGCACTGCCCTCGCTGCTTAATTCCAATATTAAATAAAATGGGGAGTCCCACCCTTCCTGGATTTTACCTGGTAATCTTCAACTAGATGTGTAAGCTTTAGAGCTCACTTTCCTTTTCCTTTCAAACAGGGCCATGTTTTGCTAGGTGCTTTGTTCATTCTCTCGGTACTCTTCCTTTCCAGCCCTTCATACACTAACAGGTACCCGCACCTGCCCATTTCCTTTACATAAAACTGGAAAGAGGTTAAAATAGAAGCGACTTCGGTGACACCTTTTTTCTAACGCCTCCGTTATCGCCATTAATCTATTTCTAGTATCTAAGGGTGAGAGGGTAAGACAAAGATAAATCCCGGGTAGCATTCCTTCACCTACAAGGGATAAGGTCGTGCGCCCAGGAACAAGGAGCCCAGCCTACGCGCGGCCCGCTCGCTTCCCAGTGCAGGGCTCGGGGTGGGAACCCTTGGATGCCGACCTCCGCACCCGGTAAAAACTTGGCACTAGCTCGTTCGTGCTTCTCGGATTGACGTCACCTGTCTAGCTGGAGCGCAGGCTTTCTGTTTCAGAAGGCGCGTTCCCAGCATCGGCGCTGCGGAAAAACACGCGGCGCAAGAGCCGGGAGCGCAACCTCCGAGGCGGATCCGCGCGTGATCCGGGTCAGTTTCCCAGTCCGAAAAGGAGGAGCGCGACTTGACCCGGCTCGGCGCCCACAATCTGAACCAGGGCGGAGGGATGAAGGTCTGTGGGCAGTCACCGCCCTCCGCCCGGCTCTCAAGACGGCAATCCTCTTACGGGGATTGCTTTACCCCGGGCACCTTTCTAGGGTGACTCGGTGGATTCCTGTCCCATCAGACCCTGCCCGAGCCCGACTCCTACAAAACTAGCCCGATCCGGATGCGGGTCCCGCCAAGCCGATGAAAGGGGAGCCTCCCCCGTCAGAGGGCGATGGCCAGAGGGCGAATCTTGTCGTCCCGCCCGCCCGGCCCCGGGGACGCTCCCGAGGAGCCCGGCCCGCGCCAGAGACCAGGGGCCGAGCGCGGCGCGCGGCGAGGCCGGGAATGAATGGGCGGCCGGGGGGAGGGAGGCGCCGCAGGCCGCCAACACTCACTGAGGAAAACTCGGTACTCGAGGGTGAAGGGCGCGGCGCGCTCCTCGCTGCTGAAGCTGCTCATGGTGCCGGAGACAAGTCGCCGCCGCCGCCACACAGCCACCCGCCTGCACGCGGCGCCGACTGACAAGGAGAGAGCCTGCGCCTGCGCACCGCGAGGGCTGGACCGCAGGCCGGTGGGGGCCGACTTTTACGCCGCACGGGCGGCGCTCCCACCGCGCCCCCGTCCCGCCCACCCGCGCAGACGCATTCCGCCCGCCAGGCCCCGCCCCCAGCCCCGCCCCCTGGCTCCGAGCCTAGGCCACGTGGCCGGTGCCGGCTCTGACTTGGGCTTTCTCTAGCCGCCCGCCCGCCTCGCTGTTCTCCAGCTAGGGCCGGGTAAAGAGTAAGAGCGCCAGCTGGCAGCGGAGGCCAACTGGCAGTTGACCACTGACCTCTCCACCACGCACGCAGGGAGCTCACCTTTGACTCTCGCGTCTTCCCGCAGAGCAATTTCTAATCTCTGGAGGCGATAAGTCACTTGCTTCCCAGACAACAGGGCCCTACCTGCAGTTCTCTCTCTCTGCACCCCCCCATCTCTCTCTTCTTTCTTTCCTTCCTTTTCTTCTTTCTTGAGAATTGAACCCAGGGGCCCTTTCCTACTTAGCTAAATTCCCGGTCCTTTTTATGTTTTATGTTGAGATAGGTCTCATGAAGTTGCCGAGGATCTTGGTAAATTGAAAAGGCTGGCCTTAACTTGAGATCCTCCTGCCTCAGCCTCCCCAGTGCCTGGGATTACAGTCATGTGCCACTGTGCCAGGCTCCGCTTGCGGTCTTAAAAGGTGAGCTTTTTCTCTATATTTTAGTAAAGTTCAAGCATATTATTGACACCTCTTAATGGCTACCTCTTAAGCCTAGCTCCTTGTAAACACTCAGGGAATGTAATTTATTATTCCTGCTCTCCCCGGTGAGGACAGATTGACTCTGTCCTCCCAACCCCCCACCTAGAGACTGCTTGCCCAACCCACCCTAGGTCCACAGAGACTTCAGATGGAAGCATTGGGAAGGTTCCTGCGTGAGCTCAAAGTCCCTGGAGCACATTTATCTCAGGAATAGGCTCCTTAGAGCTTGTTTTCCTACTTCTGCTCCGTCTTGTCAGGCCAGACCCCCAAAAGTAAAGTCTGATTGAGGCTAGAAGCAGATCTTTTTCTGTCACTGATTTTACCAAACTACATGGTAAAAAGAAAAAAATGTATTCAAAATCCTACTTATAAAATGGGAAATAATTTTTCATATTTCAAAGATTACCTAGGTTTTTTTGTTGTTGTTTTGTGGTATGGAACCCAGGTCCTCGCACATGCTAGATAAGCATTCTACCACTGAGCTACATTCCCAGCCCCATGCCTAGTTTTATTTTAAAAACTGATAGGCAGTATTGCTTTTTGTTATTGTTGTGTTTGTTTTTTGTTTTTTGGGGGGCAGTTGTTTTGGTACCTGGGATTGAACCAGGGCACTTAACCACTGAACCATATCTCAAGACCTTTTTGTATTTTATTTAGAGAGAGTGTCTTGCTAAATGGCTGAGGCTGACTTTGAACTTGTGATCTTCCTGCCTCAGCCTCCCAAGCTGCTTCGATTACAGGTATATACCGCTATGCCCGGCTCTCTTTAATAATATTGCTTTTCTAGGGCATTAATTGCCTTAAAAGCAATTGAAACTTTTTTTTTCAAAACAATGTCTATTACATAAAATAAAAGGAGTATTAAATGAAAATTTAATGAGATAAAATTCTAATTAGTGTCCCCCTATTGGTCTCCAACTCCCAACCCCATTGACACCCGTTAATTTTGAGAAGACTGGACTCCTTGACCTTTTGAACACAGCACCACACTGTTTTAGAATAAAAGGGCAAGGAAAAAAAAAATAGTGGTGCAATAGTTTAGTCGGCATAGGCCTGAAAGTTAGGGAAATCTCTGCAGAGTGAGCAGTGAAGTAGGATCAAGTCTGGAGAGCGTTTGCAGGGGCGGTACCTTTGAACTGCTCTATTATTTTCCTGCCTTTGAACAGATGGTACCAATTATCTCAGAAAAACCCGAATCTCATCTCTGACTGACTTATGAACAGGCAGAAATGATGCAATAATAATGTGCTGCACACTCTTTCCCTTTAGCTTCCTGCCAGCTCAGAGCAGGATGATGAAGTCCCGCTGACCTCTGGATGTGCACACCGGCTCTGGTCGCATTGAGTACCCTCGGAGAGCCCATCAGCACAGCTCCAACACAACCCCCAGCCCTGCCTCCTGTAGCTTTCCCTAGCAGGCAAGCGAGTGAGCCCCACGAGCCAAGAGGACTTGTTCTGTTTCTCAGGTCTCCAGTGCCTGCCCCAGACTAGATGTTTATTGAATCTTTGCCTGACCAGAGAATAGAAAAATTATACTTCAAGAATATCAGTTTGATGAATGGGAATCCATTCTCCAACATTGTCTTTCTTGCTCTGTAACCAAATCCTGTGTCACTTTTCAGTCCGTGTCCGATCGTCTTTGCTGTGGGTGACCCCTGTTGGATACCTCTAATTTCCTGGCTAGTGACTGCATTCTCTGCTAATGCTTTTTATTGTGTTGTTGTGGTTTTGTGGTTTTTGACCAGGGATTGAACTCAGGGGCACTTAACCATTGAGTTACATCCCCAGCCTCTTTTTGTATTTTATTTAGAGACAAGGTCTCCCTGAGTTACTTAGGGCCTCACTAAGTTGCTGAGGCTGGCTTTGAACTCCCAATCCTCCTGCCTCAGCCTCCTGAGCCACTGAGATTACAGGCCTTCGCCACAGCACCTGACTAGCTCCTTTAATGTTCTTTCTCCTTCTCTGGCCACTCATTCCTTATTCTCCCCTTAGTCTTCTCTGTATCTTCCTCGGTGTTTTTCTTCTCTCTGTTTCTAGAAATGCCCCCTCTCTTGATTATCCCATGTGTATCTTTGGAGTCCACTACCCCCTGTAGGTCCAATAACCTGAAATCTTTCAAGTCTGCAAGTTTTATGTAATACTGTGGCCGCGCTCTGTGCTGGGTGGTAGGGGTATAGCACTTAGAAAAACATAGTCCTAGCCCTCCCAGAACTTAAAGTCTATGGGGAGACAGACTACGACAAATAATTACAATAAACGTGGATGAGTACAGTGATAGAGGATGTACAGGGCATTGCAATATGGGATCAGAACCTTTTCCAAAGAAATGACCCTTAGTCTGTGACCTGAACTGTAAGAATGGATTAATAAGGTGAAGGGGACAAGGCAGAAGCCAGAAAATGGATTAGTAAGAGGTAAAGCCAGAGAAGTAATCTGGATCAGATGACAGAGGGCTTTGGAAGGCATGGACTTGTCTGTGACTTTGTCCCAGAAGCGTAGGGACATCTAAGAAGGGTTTTTAATGGGAAAATGACATAATCTGATTTGCCTTTAAAAATCAGCAGCTCAGGGCTGGGCTTGTGGCTTAGTGGTAGAGTGTTTGCCTAGCATGCGTGAGGCACTGGGTTCAATCCCCAGCACCACATAAAACTAAAAACACCAAATAAAGGTATTTTTTTTAAAAATCAGCAGCTCAGAACTTGGATCAGCAAGAGCAAAGGCAGAGAGACCAAGGAGAAATCTGCTGCAATGGCCCCGGTGAAGGATCATGTTGGTGTTCTTGACTTAGGGAACAGAAGATCTACCCAGAGCTGTGTTCTAGATGGAGTTGATCGCTGATTGATGGAGGAAGTGATGAGAAAGATGGACGTTTGAGGATGATTTCCAGGTTTCTGGCTACAACAACTGATTGGCGTGTCATTTACTGAGGTGCCTTATCGGAGATGGAGTGTGACCGCAACAGCAAACACTGCTAGTTGCCTGCCATGGTCTTATTGTCCCCTCCTTCCTAATAGAATCCCGACTTCATTCAGGAGTGTTCTCCTCTGTGCACACCTTGGCTTCAGGGTAGCCAACCCCTCTTCCATCCTCCAGGAATGAGTTTTAAATAAGCTAAGAAAATGATGGTCCCCAGTGATTTGTGTTCAGGCACATAAAATATACAGTTCTGTCTAGTGGGACGAAGGGAAAATTGCTAAAGGGTCTCTGAAAAAGTATTTCCTCATTTTCAAAAGAGAACACTTGGACTGGGGGTGTAGCTCACCGGTAGAGCGCTCACCTAGCATGTGTGAGGCACTGAGTTCCATCCTCACAACACATAAAAATAAATAAAAGGAAGATTGCATCCACCTACAATAAAAAAAAATAATTAAAAAAAAAGAGGGCTGGGGTTGTGGCTCAGTGGCAGAGCGCTTGCCTAGCATGTGTGAGGCACTGGGTTTGACTCTCAGCACCACATAAAAATAAATAAATAAATATCCATCGACAACTAGAATATATTTTATAAAAAAAAAGAATACTTCTAGAGACTTCTTGGTACAAGCCACAGACATTCTGGGGAGTGTTCATTATAACAACATAATCTGGCAAAAGCTGATCCAAACAGCTAGTGCTACTGCACTGGTTCTGTGAGCTGTCAGGCATGAGGAGAGTTCACCTGGGACGGCAGGCAGAGATTAACAGCACAAAGGTGGAAATAAACCCGAGAAGTTCTGAGATTACTTTCAGCTACCAACTTAACCAACCCTGAAGCTGCTTTACCCCCAGGCATCTTATTGGGTTAGATAATAAGTTCCTTACAGTTTAAACTATAAAACTGAGTTAAACCCAGGTTTCTGTTACTTGAAACCAAAAACACCTTGGCTCAAACATACCGATAGCCTGAAAAAGGAGTGAAATTTCAATACGTGCTCTGGTGCAGGTGAAGTGAAGACCTAAGGCTAATGAAATAACCAGGCACATGCTGGAGGATTCCGCCTGCACAGGAAACTCAGGACGGTCAAAGTCACAGATGAGGAAAGTAGACTGGTGGTGTCAGGGTCCCGGGGGGGAGGGAGGAATTAGGAGTTTTCATTTAATACTGTGCAGTTTCAGTTTGGGAAAATGGAAAGGTTGTGGAGATGGTAGGTGGTGATGGTTGTACGACAGTGTGATTATACGGAAGGCTAATGAGGTCTACACCTAAAGATAGTTAAGGTGGTAAGAAAAAGTGTATAATCAAATACATCTTTAATTATAAAGATAAGTTTAAGGAAACTGTGATCAGTAGTTACTCCAAAATTTGTAAGAGTCGTGTATCCAAACACAATGTGCAGGTAAAAACCGCACAAAGTGTTTCAGGCAGAGGGACGTTAATGCAGGGAGTTGGAGCAGAGTAGCCAAACAGATTAGCAACAGCAGGAGCCACTGTTGCTTCTAGGCTGGTGGGACTGGAGGTAAGAGGCAGGATACCCAAAGGAAGGAGCTCAGGGGCCTATCTATCTGGAGATGGAGTTGCTGCAAGGGAGGGAAGACTGTTCTTTCCCTTTGTCACGCCTCCTCCAGTCTCCTGCCAGGGTCTCCCATGAGCTGGGCCCAAGTGGAAGCCAGCTGTGTTAGTCAGCTTTTACTAGTTTATGCTGCTATAACAAATAATATAAAAGATCTCAGTTACTGCCATCACAGTGGCACACACCTGTAAACCCCAGCTACTGGGGAGACAGAAGCAGAGGATCACAAGTTCAAGGCCAGCCTTGGCAACTTAGTGAGACCCTGTTTCAGAATTTTTAAAAGGGCTGGGAATGTAGCTCAATGATAACGCACTCCTGGGTTCAATCCCTAGTACTACAAAAATAAGTAAATAAATATCTCAAGTTACTTATCAGAATGAACATTTCCTTCTTTTTCAAGTCACGTGATGGTGCCAAGGGCCAGCTATGGCTTTGCCCCATATGTTTTCCATGCTCACACTCAGACTGAAGTAGCACCCCCCATCTTTGTCTTAGTACAGAGTGGGGACAACGGCAAATCATTTTCTCAGGCTCTCGAGCTTTTGATCAAAATAGAGTAGGTGTCACTTCTATAGGTCATGTGACTTTGCCTGATGTCACTGGGTCATGTACCTCCTCTAGGGGGTATTGCAGTGCAAACTGTTTTAGTCAGCTTTTTTACCTGTGACCAAAAGACAAGAACAATTAGAGGAGAAAAAGTCTACTTGGGGACTCATGGTTTCAGAAATCTCAGACCATAGAAGGCTAACTCCCTTCCTCAGTGTTCTTGGTGAGGCAGAACATCATAGTGGCAGAGGAAAGCAGCTGGGAGCAGGGCACCCAGGAAGCAGAGAGGAGCTCACCAAATATATACCCCAAAGGCACACCCCAGTGACCCACCTCTTCCAGCCACACCCTGCTAGCCTGCAGTTACCACTCAGTTAATCTCTTTCTGGAGATTAGTTCACTGATTAGATTAAGGCTCTTGTAACCCAGTCATTTCACCTCTAAACCTTGCATTGTCTCACACATGAGTTTTGGGGGGACACCTCATATCTGCCTGTAACAATAGCTATGTATAATTCTCTTACAGAGAGAAACAACTGGAAACAGTAATACCCTCTATCACAATCTAATTTCTTGATCACAAATGTTCATCTTCCTACTTTTATAGGAAAAATACTCTCTCCCCAAAAAGCGTCACCCAAAAGTCTCAAACAGTTATACCAACAGGGTCAAAGTTCAGTGTCTTACGATAGTTTCTACATTATGTCCAGATATGGCTTCTTTTAAACCAGGGACTTATGAACTTAAAAGCAAACAAATGTTATCTACTCTTCCATCCATACTTAATATGCAGTGGTTGGGACCAAGAAAGAATAAACACAGAAATTAATGCTGCCATTCATAAACAGAGTGGGAGGCACACACCACGTCTCATTCTTGGAATTCCAAAATCATGCCGGGTATAATAGGAAACATTCCTTTTTTTCGGTTCTGCATCAGCTGCCTGAAGGTAGCCCTCTGGTATCATTTTTCAGAGCTTTATCTTCTGGAAAGGTCCATTCTTTTCCATTATTCTTCATGACTCTATCTAGAAAATGTGTACACTCCTTGGGACCTGAGTAGCTTTTTCAGCCTTCTTCCTGTCCACTAAAACTTGTGAATGCAAGATTGTTCTTGGTCTTGGGTCCTTTAACCCAGGCAGGGACATTTCGGCCTCACACAGCAATTAAGAACACGGAGAGTGTTTTATCTGATTTCAGCATGTGGCACTTGCCAGTTACCACACCTGTCATTCTTTTCTCTCTAGGCATGATTACTAAGGTAACTTGAATTTATCAGGCCTCTTTGGGAGGCTCTGAATCTGTTTTCCCGAGCCATCTTATCCAGTGAAGAACTTGGTGGGAGTTGCTACTTATGCCCTTTATCTGTCTCAAGGTTAAGTTTTAAGACTTTGTCATCTTTGTTACTGAAAGCATTTCTCAATTTCTTGGTTAGATATAAACTATAGTTGCATCTCTCAATGATGGAACTTCTGAGTTCTCTCTTTTCCTTTCCATCCTTGCTTACAAAACAGCCTTTTTTTTTTTTTTTTTTTTTTTTTTTTCTGAGCTCATTTCTATCTAGTAGAATCCTGTGAAATGCAGCTAAAAGCAATAAAGGCACACTAGTAACAATTCTTTCCCAACCTCTTTGCCTGAACTAGGAAGCTACATGGTACCTTACCTACCTTCCTAGTGACTGAAGGCTACAATTTCCTTGGTAGTCACCCTTAAGCCCTGGAGCCAATACATACTGTATTTCGGGCCTGCATTCTGCTCCTGGTACCAGTTACTCCCTTAGTACATTTTTCTAGATAACATTGTTGTAAGAGACAGCCCTCCTCCCACCAAAATGTTACAACACTCATTTCCTCCTCAGAGTGCATGTCAGCTACGGGTTGACTTGGCTCAGTTTTACACATCCGTTAGCCTGGGGTCCTGACTTAAGGGACCGTGTATCTCTTGGTCTCGTGGTAGAAGGAAGAGAGAAGTGGCTGAACCATCCATATAATGGTTCCTAATAACCATTATGCTGACCTAGCTTCTGGACAGCTTAGTATAAACAATTTCTGTCCACTTTAGGGGGTGAGTAAGTATACCCATCAGCAGGAGGGCCTCTAAGATACTCTGCACTTGGCAAGAAGGTGGTGTATACTCCTTTCACAGGGAGGAGAGAGAAGAATTGGTAATAGTAATCCAGTCTTGCACACCTCTGACAGAGGAGGTTTCTCAAGGCCCCCCCACCCCAACACACACACATACACACATGCACTTATACACAAATGTGATCACAAATGTGATCAGGGGAAGAGAGTAAAAATGGATATGACAACCGGCTCAGAATAGCAATAGAACAGGGTAAGAAAGTGGCTTGATGTTGCATCTGCACAGTACATTATATAAAACAGAAGAAAACAATTAGCCATAATTGTCAATTGACAAATAATAGGAAAGACCTTGTAGAGATAATAGGGGTGTGGAGGGACTAAAGTTCAGGCTGAGGTCCTCAGTGGGTGGTTAGATATGAGGTCTGGAACTCAGAAGAGAAAGGTTGACTGGAGCCTTTGGTTTGGGCACTTGAAGCCATAGGAGAAGATGAGCTCACCTAGAGGAAGGGGATAGAGGGAAAATCAGCAGGGAGCCTACAAAGGAACCCCAGAGAGTCCCAATATTCCAGGGCTAGAAGGTCATAGAAGAGGTACCAACCACCGAATCTGAAAAGGAATGCCAGGTAGAAGATAAATTGAGACGGTGTGCATTTTGGAAGCCAGGGCAAAAGGGGTTTTGAGAAGAACACAGTGGTCAACCCATAATATATATATATATGATTGAGTCCAAGAGAGAGCTCACCATCTCCACCTTGATCCCCACATCTCTGCTAGCTAGGCCGTGTCTGCCCCGGCAGCCAGCCTGGAGTTTCCTCTGCAGGAGCCCCTGCCTACCAGCACTTGTTCACACTCCTTCCTCCTTCCTGATAGGACTCTTGTTTTTCAGAGATGCATCCACCAGCCCCTGTCTATCTGTATGCGTTAGGGAAGGTGATGCCTTCCCAAGCCCCAGGGAAGGGTCCTGATTAGTCTGTTACCGTGGTGGTTCCATCCCCCTTGCCAATGACAGGTTTGGCTGTGGGTATGTGACATAATTCTGACAAGGTAAGGGGAATTATGATGAAGGCTTCTGGGAAAGGTTCTCTTCTATGAGAGATACACTGAAAGAGGCTATCCTTTATTCCACTGGACAGTGTCCTGGAATTTGCCAGCATGGAGGAAGGGTATCTGTTGGTAATATTCTTTTTTTTTTTTTTTTTTTTTTTTTTTTGCGGTGCTGGAGATTGAACCCAGGGTCTTGTGCTTGCGAGGCAAGCGCTCTACTAACTGAGCTATCTCCCCAGCCCCTGTTGGCAATATTGATAGACTTAAAATGAACATGCAAAGTTAAAAAACCTTGACTTTTTTTTTTTTTTTTTTGGGGTGGTACTGGGGATTGAACCCAGGGATACTCTACCACTAAACCACATCCCCAACCTTTTTTATATTGAGACAGGATCCCTCTACATTGTCGAGTCTAGTCTTGAACTTGTGATCCCCCCGTCTCAGCCTCCCAAGTCTCTGGGACTACAGGTGTAGGCTACGACAGCTGGACAACTCTTGACGCTGTTGAACTGCTGGATAAACTGACCCATGGAGCTGCCCTGCCTCTGATTTTCTTTTTTCTGACATAATAAATTGGCTTTGTTGCTATTATTGTGTTCAAACCAGTTTGATCCAAGTATTCTATTTCTTGTCCCTAAGAACCATCTTAATGATACAGCTTCTTACTGCCCCAAACTAGCTTAGACATTGACCCAGGATTTCAGGATGGGCTTTGATTTATCTAAGTCAGTCATTGTTGTCCCATCCTTGTTAACACTGATGGGAACCCCATCCCAGAACAAAAGATTCAGAATGTGACATTCCCCTGGCCACAGGAGTCGGCTCAGGAACAGGTACCTGACCCAATTTAAGCCAGTAACTGCCTCCTGTTCTTAGGAAAGGTCATGACAAGAGAGACTTCTCTCTCTGACTCTCGCTCTCTGTCTCTCCCTCTCTCTCTCTTTCTGTGTGTGCGTGTGTGTGTGTGTGTGTGTGTGTGTGTGTGTGTGTCTGCAAGAAAGCATGTAGTTCTGTCAGTGGCCACGTACTGTAGAGGAATGGACACGGTCTGGTCTTTGATGACATTGTGAGCCCGTGGCTCCCCTGGTTCCCTGCACTTGCCATTGTATGAGCCATTTAATCCCTTTTAACTTGGTCACCTTGTACCAGGTTTCTGTTATGACAATGAAAGCATCTGGGGTGAGGACCCGTCCTCCCTAGCCGGCGAGTTCAGGGAATGAGTTGATCTCTCCAGCAGCTGTTGAACTTGTTCCTCTTCTCCATCCCTACTTCAGCCAACCCCATGATTTCTCGCCCTGATTCCTGCAGATACCTCCTTACCTTCCTGGTCTTCAGGTCCATCTCCCTCCAGTTTGCTCTCTATGTACTGCCAGTGTGAACTTTCAAAGATTAGCTGCTGGGCCTAGTGGCACACACCTGTAATCCCAGCTGTTCAGGAGCCTGAGGCAGGAGGATCTCAAGTTCAAGGCCAGCCAGAGCAACTTATCAAGACCCTGTCTCAAAAAAAATAAAAAAATAAAAAAAAAAGAACTGAGGGTCTGGGGTTGTGGCTCAGCGGTAGAGCACTTGCCTAGCGCGTGTGAGGCACTAGGTTCAATCCTCAGCAATACATTAAAAAAATAAAGTAATTCTGTCCATCTACAACTAAAAATATTTAAAAAAAAAAAAAAAAAGAGGACTGGGGATGTGGCTCAGTGGGTTCAATTCCTGACACCAAAACAACAAACAAACAAAAAGATGAAGAGCTGAGTGTTCCGCCCTGTTACAGACCCTCCTTTCCACGTGGTTGTCTCTAGCTCAGTCCTTACTGCTTCTATGAAGCTGCTTCTGGCAACCCTTTTCTTACATCCCTCAAACTGTCCCCTAACCTTGTGGGACTCCACTCTAAAAAGTACCATAGCACATTATGATTTTTCTCTTCTGTTTCTTTTCACTGGATGGTGGGGCAGTCCATATTCTCAGACTCAAAAGACTGTAAATTTGTTGAGTGAACACAAAATTCAGTTTCATCTAAACTGCCCCTATAATTATAAATGGGGAGTCTCCAAACAGATAATTCAGAATAGTGTTGAAACTTCCCTCTATAATTATAAATGGGGAGTCTCCAAACAGGTAATTTGGAATAGTGTTAAGAACACTGGAGCCGGGCAGGGTGGCTTGTAATCTCAGCAGCTCGGGAGGCTGAGGCAGGAGGATCTCAAATTCAAAGCCAGCCTCAGCAATGGTGAGGCACTAAGCAACTCAGTGAGACCCTGTCTCTAAATAAAATACAAAATAGGGCTGGGGATGTGGCTCAGTGGTTGAGTGCCCCTGAGTTCAATCCATTGCATGGTACAAAAAAAAAAACCTGCTGGACTGTAACCCACAGAACCTGAGGTTTTGTTTTGATGTCAGTGCTTATGAGCTGTGAGACCTGAGGGAAGTGCCTCGGCCTCCATGCTACTCAGTTTACGTTGAAATGGCGTGGCAGTTGTGTTAGAGGTAAGGTAGCCTACTGTCTACCTTTTTTTTTTTTTTTTTTTTTTTTTTTTTAAGGGATGACTATTTTGCCTAAAAACAAACAAAAACAAAAACGAACAAAAAGAAATCATAGTGGAGACACAAGTGGAAAATGCTAATGAAAAGTACAAAAGAAACAGCAAATTCTTTCACAATGAGTTTATTTTCCATAATTTACATCACAGGTAACAGGATCACTGTGGAGAGGAGGAGAAAGGAGATGGTCATGATCATTAGAGGCAGAGTCCAAGGGCCACCAGACCACACTACCGACCAAAAATCACTACCCCTGGGGGCACTCAAAACAGAAACATGGGCTGCTTGGTCTCTAAAGTAGCCGGACTTGGCTGTTCAACCTCCACACAGAAAGGAGACTGGAGGGTGCTGGTGGGGGAGAGTGATCACTCCTCAAACAAAGAGTGATTTAATACCACTTCTGGCTGGGTGACAAACTCATTTCTCCAAATCACTAAGCTTGGGTTTTTCCACCCACATTTATTTGGTTGTTTTCACATGACAACAGCAGCATTTGTTGGTGACTGGATTCAAAGACCTGGGCATTGCAGCAAGCAAGAGAACACAAACAGCAGGACACTATGGTCAGTTCAGCAGCTTCTGCTCCTTCAGTGACCACAGGCGCAGGGGAGCCTGTGGCTGATGAGGGCTCCATGTGGTGCTGGATCAAACTTAAGTTTGTATCTTTTACTCAAACTGCTGGTATTCCTCCCATCTCAAATCTTTGGAAGCCTTTGAATGTGATGGAAATATGGCCTCGTGGCCAACACAGCAGTCCGGAGCCTGTGGCTGGCTGGTTTTATTTTTAGGATTCTAGGAGACCTCCACCAAGCCTCCTGTTTTTTTTTCTGAACCTCAGTTTCCCAAAGCAGGAAGGAGAAGCCGCAGCAGCTTCAAGGAGTAGCCAAAGCCTGAGTTTTATGGTCACATGAGTCTCAAACTCATCCCCTCCTAGTGACATGACCTTTATGTAACTTGACCTTGGTTTTCCCATCTGTAACATGGGAATAATAAACACCTACTTATTTCATTGCTTTGCTCATCCAGTAGACGTTTGTTGAGTGCTGCTTACGCACCAGGCAACATCCTTCAGTCCACATAGGTGAGTGAAATAGAATAGCTGCTGTCCACATGGAGCTATGTTCCATCATGAGGAATAAATGATACACAAAGCATTAGTACCACGTCTGGCTCTTAGGCACTGCATAATTTTGTGTTAGTGTTTGTGTGTGTGTGTGTGTGTGTGTGTGTGTGTGTGTGTGTGTGTTGCTGGGGACCCAAGCCAGGGCCTTGCACATGCAAGGCAAGCATTCTACTACTGAGGCCCAACCCCAGCCCCTGAATAAGTGTTTTGATTTCACCAGAAATTTAATTATCATCTGTTAGAGAGAGGTGCCTCTTAGATTTAGGGAGAATGTTTGTGCTCAAGTCTGCAGTATAATCATGTTTTAAAAGATAGATTTGAAAATGCTTTATAATAAAAGATATGAGATATGAGAATGGCCAGAAAACACATGTAAAGATGCCCAGCATCACTAGTCATCAGAGAAACATTAAAAAGATGGATGCTGGGCTGGGATTGTGGCTCAGTGGTAAAATGCTTGCCTGGCACGTGTGAGGCACTGGGTTCGGTCCTCAGCACCACATTAAAAAATATATATATAGTTTATAAATAAAATAAAGATCTTATGTCCATCTACAACTAAAAAAAATTACAAAAAAAAAAAAAAAAGACGAATGCTACTAAATGTTGGCAAGGGTGTGGAACAACTGGAATGGTCAATGAGAATGTAGAATGGTAGAACACTTGCAAGATGCTTTGGCAATTTGTTCCACAGACGGTATTCCTGCCATGAGCTCCAGCAGCCTCACTCCCAGGTATTAAAGTAAGAGAACTGAAAGCATGCATACATATAAGGCCTCATATATGAATATTCATAGTAGCATCATTCATAATAATCAAAAGCTGGTAATGACCATCAGTTGACCAATGGATAAAAGTCTTCACACACAAAGAATGAAGTACTGCTTAGCAATAAGAAGCAACGAACGATTGAGAAATAGCACAACATGAATGAATCTCAGAAACGTCCTGCTTAGTGGAAGAAGCCAGACCCCAAAGGCTATCTGTAGACATTGTGTGTTCCAAGTACATGACATTCCGAAGGCAGATGGGTGGCTTCTGGGGTCAGGAGTGGCGGGGAGAAGATTGACTATAAATTGACACCAGGAAACTCTTGGAGATGATGGATGTATCTTGTGCATAGTGGTGGCTACACAAATGTAAATAATTGCTAAAACTTCCTGAACATTTATTTAAGATGGGTGAATCTCATCATGTGCAAATTATGCCTCAATGAAGCTGTTATAGAAATTTAAAATATATAGACATATATGCATAGAAAATGAGTATGCCTATCTTGTGGGATTTAAATACTTTTAATTTTCTTTTCTGTACTAATCTAAATTTTGTAAAATTTCCACAACGATTATGTAATACTTTTGTAAAAAAAAAAAAAAAAAAAACCCACACCAACAATAATGGAGTTATTCAACAAGGAATCTATTTTGATTCAACATTGTTTGCTTGTAAGGAAGCCCATTTGGGTCACCTCTTTCTCATCTATCTTTCTTCGGTGGCATTTCTGAGGGGTGAGCTGAGGAAACGGATGCAGAGGGTACAGAGCTTAATAGCCATGCCTTGTCCGTGCAGCCCTCGTGCTGGCTCTCACCTGGATTTTGGGATGAATACACAGTAGGTTAATGATAGGGGGCTCCGGTCCTCCTTTGCCAACTCCACCCTCCATTCCAACCCAAATCAACTCGTGTCCTCCAGGCCCCCAGAGAAGGTCCGCAGCCCAGGGCTGGGCAGACTGTGGTTTGTGGGGCTGGGGCGGGCCCAGCCTGCAATTCACTCTGGTCAGTTGGGTGCCGCGTGGTCTTGGGGAAGTCAAGGGGCCATTCATCCATGGAGACCCGCCATGAGAAGGACCACTCTTGTTACACATGGTACCACAAGACACGGAGTCCCTCCAAGAACCCCTCTGGGGTGGGGGCACTCAGTGTCAACAGGCCTCTGGCCCTTTTCCTCCATCACATACTCAGTCCATCCCTGAGCTTTCCGCTGTGAAAGGGCAGTCGCCTCAGGAGACCCCACCAAGCCGGAGGTAGAAAATGGCACATCAGGGGAGGCCCCCATTGCCTGCCCTTGAGTGCCTTGGTTATACAAGTCTCCTGACAGGCCCTAGGTGTCAGGACACAGGAATCCAGTGAGCATAATAAAGCTATAATTATAAAAACAGCTTCATAAAACCGTCCTGTGGGCAGAACATACAAATTTTTAGCCACTCTAGTCAAGAAACAAAGCCCGTGGAAGCACAGGGCTGTTGGGAAGCTTCTGCTCTGTCACACATGAATTCTAAGTTGAGAAAGATCTTGGGGTCTCTGTCCTCAGGGTTCACACCGACACTGCCTTTAGGAAGTACTTTCTTTTTTTTTTTTTAATATTTTTTAGTTGTTAATGGATTTTCTTATTTATTTATTTATTTATTTATTTGTATGTGGTGCTGAGAATCCAACCCAATCCCTCACACATGCAAGGCAAGCGCTCTACCACTGAGCTACAACCCCAGCCCAGGAAGTACTTTCATTATCTAAAATCTCCATACATTCACCACAACCAAAAGATGGAACAGCAAGTGGCCATTGTTGGATGAATGGATCCACAAAATGTAGAATATAACTACAGGAGAAGAATATGAAGCCTTTATAAAGGAAGGGAAGACGGGGTGGGGCTCAGTGGTAGAGCACTTGCCTAGCATGTGTAAGGCACTGGGTTCGATCCTCAGCACCACATAAAAATGAACAAATAAAATAAAGGTATTATGTCCATCTACAACTGAAAAAAAATTTTTTAAAAGGAGGGAAATTCTGACACAGACTACAACACAGATGAACCTTGAGAATAATATGTGGAGTGAAAGAAGTCAGTCATAAAAGGATAAATACTGGATGGGTCCAATTGGATGAGGTACCTGGAATAAAAATTCAGAGACAGAAAGTGGAACAGCATTTTTAGGGGCTGGAGGAAGGGGCGTGGGCAGTTGATTCGCAGGTACGGAGTCGGGATGATGAATTCTGGGAATGGGCAGTGGCAATGGTTGTGCGACAGTGTGAATGTAATGAATGCCGCTGAACTGTACGCTTTAAAGTGGAAAAATGTATCTTGTGTATGTTTTACCACATTCACAAAGAAACAAGCTCTTTGCACTCCCAAGGCCTCCCGGCCTCACCAAAGCATAGACTGCGTCATCGTTCAGATCAAGTCTCTAAACGGGCAGTTTCTGATTTTTTTAAAATAAATAAAAAATAACAGCAAAATATATACCCTGCGGCAGGAATTTTGTTTGTTTTGTTAGCAGTCACCACCTCTCAAAGCAAGGCATCCTTAGAGGAAATAAAGCAAAGGGCCGAGGTGGAAACGTTGGTTTTTGTGAGTGCCTTGGTGTCTCTCTCTCTCTTTTTCCTTCCCTCTCCTCCTCCCTCCTGCTCTCTCCCTCGCTCTCCCTTTCTCTCTCATACACACATATGAAAGAGATATTTTGTGCTGGAGGAGGCCATACTAAAGGAGAAATACCCTAGAGCAGCAGTGTCCCAGCTGCTCCCAGCCAGCCACAGGCCAGCCGTTTGGAGTTTGAGATGGCCCTTTGTTTGGTCTATTTTTAGAGCCCGGAGTCAGAATTCTTCACATCGACAGCCAGCAATTCCCAGGCCTACGTGTTTTGTGACACAGATATGGCACCAGAAATGAAGATCATGCAAGGCACCAGCTAAGGCCACGGAGAAGCAAGATGGCACATCCCAAGACCCTCCTCCATCATTCCCAGACTTTTGGAACAGGACAGGGTCATGAGGGATATTGGCAGCCTGCTCAACACATGGTTTATAGATAGTATACACACAGCAACTCAGGCCAGAAATTGCAAGAGCAAACACAATAGATTCATTTCCCAGCCCAACATCTTGAGCAACAGGATCCTACTCCAGGGACCTGCTGTTTCACTGGTGGGCAGAAAGTCTTTGGGGGAATTTCCAGCTCTGCTTCCTGCCATGCCCATCTTCCCTGAAAGGCAGGATGCAGTATAGGAAGAACAGTCAGAAGACATATCCTCATACAAACCCTGCCCCTCCCGTGGCCCTCTGACCTTGGCCCTTTAAAATGTCACTTTTAAAATGTCAATATCTCCAACTTCACTTGTATGAATGAAATAACATAGTCAGCATCTGGAAACATGTTTGGACAAGTACAACTGCTGGGCATTTTTTTCTGCCCCTGTTCCTAGTGCTTAGAATGGAACAAACAAGGTTAAGTCATTGTGTGTTGATTAAGGAAACAATCAGAACCTCAGAGCCCTGACCCCTGGAAATGTTTCCTTTTCATTCACTCAGTTTCTAACAACAGCAGTAATGGAGTTGGGAGGAACTGTCCGGTCAATTGCAGGTTTTTGGGACTGCACAAGAACCACCGGAGGTAAACCAGTTCCTCCCACCTGCTGGAGAGAAGCCTCACTCTTGAGGTGGCGCAGGTGCACTGGGAGAGAGCAGAAGAGAACATGGGATCTCCTGGTTCGATTCTTTGAGGGTATGTGAGTCATCCGTGCTGGGGAGGGGCTTAGTGTTTGTCCTTCAGGAGTGCCCACCCAGCAACCTAGCTGCGGAGCCACTGGGCCAGCTTCTCCCTCCCAGTACGAGGGAGGAGAGGCCTTGGAGCTTTGCACGTGCAGCCTCCACACGGGGTTCCAAAGGTAAAAACCAGGCTCTGGGCTCTCCCTTCCCCTTAGTCCAGTAGTAAATAAACACACCTCCACGTGGCCTCACAGCTGCTGCATGTAGTCTGCAGGGTCTGGGTGATGGAGGTAGGAGATGGACCCTTTCTCCCTCCTCTAGGCTCGGGTCTAAAGTACCCTGTGACAAGCAGATTCCCAGGGCTCAGAAGAGACTCTCAGTTACGACATCCTGAAAGAGAATGGCCCTGGACCCTTCTTGGAACAAGACAAACCAACACATCGGAGCTGGCAGGTAAGACACACCATGTTCTCCCAGAAAAGGGCCAAAGGAAGTGACCTCAGCAACAGAACAGAGAGAACTTAAGGACAGGATTGAGAGCATCAAAGCACAGGCAGTCTGGTCTTCCTGTCTCTTCCCAGCTGTCAAGTTAGGTAGGATTTACACGTTTCCCTGCGCTCCACCTTATGTGTCCTTGTGGAGACAGCCGGAGGTGGCAAAAACCAGTTGGGCACTGGAGTCAGGCAGGTTCAAGTGAGATTTCCAGCTGCGAGACCTTGGGCTAGACACCTCTTCTCTCTGGGCCTCAGTTTCTGCATCTGTAGAAGAAAAGGAGTAAGAACGCCCATTTCCAAAGCGGTGGTGAGAATTCGAGGAGATGATGGTTGTCAAGTCTACCACAAAGGGCAGTTTGGGGAACGCTGGTTTCTTCCTCTTTCCTGCCATACGAGGGTAGAGGACATCAGGAGCAGTGGCCTGTTGTCTTGTTGGTTTTTTTTTTTTTTTTTTTTTTTTTTTTTTTTTTTGCTTGTTTGTTTTCGTTGTCTTGTTTTTGAAGAGGCTTTTGACACCCTCTTCTAACTCCACCTCAGGCTGCCAAGCGTTCAGGTACTGCATGTGCAGTTGGGGCCACAGGCAGGCGTCTGCCCTTTTTGGACCACCTCAGATGTTCCATGCTGGTACCGTGAGGGGCAGATGGGAGCAGCCAGGCCCTTCCCCGGGTAAGCCCTGGTGAGCCACCCGCCCATTCCGCAGCGGTAGGCGCCCAGACTTGGGGGCCCCACTGCTGGGACCCGACTCAGATGGCAGGCCCGAGTCGCTGGGCTGCACCTCCACCAAGACCCTCCTGCGCAGGAGCCAGCCAGGCCGCTCCGAGTAGGTCCCTTGGTGGCTGCCCCACTGCAGCGGGCAGAGGCGGGCACGGAAGGCGGCCTGGAAGCCGCGGCGGAAGTTCTCGTTGAAGTAGCCGTAGATGATGGGGTTGGCGCTGCTGTTGAAGAAGGCCAGCCAGTGCGCGAAGGGGAAGGCGTAGACCGACAGCAGGTGCAGCTGTGGCTCGCTGAGCTGCCCGTAGTCGATCAGCAGCAGCAGCGCCCAGAGCGGCAGCCAGGACAGCGTGAAGAACAGCGCCACCATGACCAGCATGTGCACCACCCGGGCCTTGCGCCGCGCCGCGCGCCCGCCCTCGGCCGCCCCTTCCCGGTTGTCGCTGGCCGGGCCCGAGGCCTTGCAGAGCTTGCGGGCGATGCGGGCGTACATGACCACGATGAGCGCCAGCGGCGCCAGGTAGATGTGTGCGAAGAGCACCGCCGTGTAGACCTTGCGCATGCCCTTCTCGGGCCAGGCCTCCCAGCACGAGTAGAGCGGGTAGGAGCGGTTGCGGGCGTCCACCATGAAGTGGTGCTCCTCGCGCGTGACGGTCAGCGTGACGGCCGAGGGACACATGATGAGCAACGCCAGGGCCCAGATGACCGCGATGGTCACCAGCGCCTTCCGCAGGGTCAGCTTCTCGCGGAAAGGATGCACGATGCAGCGGAACCTGCGGCGGGAGTGGGGGAAGAGAGGCTGGGATCCGGGAAGGTCCCCCGGCCCAGGGAGGAGGGCGAACCTCCTTAATGGCTGGTGGGACGTAGGCACTTGACATTCCCCCATGGCACCCAGGGCAGCTCAGAGGACAGCTCAGACATTAATTAGGTGAGTTTGCAAGCAAATTGGCTTCTCACCTGGGAAGGAGGTTTTCCAAGACAAGATTTACTAAGAGAGGGGAGGAGGGGACCTCGGCCTGGGAACGATGAATCCTGCCCCTGCATTCTGGGTAAACTGATCGATTAGCTGGCAGTCCGCGGAGCGATCAGTCTGAGGCGCGCGTCCTGCCCTGGAGAAGGCTGATTGCGGGTACCAACAAATACAATTTTTAGCAGTTATGGGTTTCCCAGAAAACCCTGGGAGGTCAGATGTGGAGCCTATGTGGCAGACTGTCCCTCTATCATCTCAGCCAGTGTCCCTTCATCACTGCCTCCACCACACGAGGACAAGTCTGTACCATTTACTTCCTCATTAGAATCTTTCAACAGCAATTGTTATTATAGCCTTAATTTACAGATCAGGAAACTGAACTCAGAGGGGTCAAGTAACTGGGCTTAGGGTCACACAGCCAGCAAGTAGCAGGGACCCCCTTTGAACCCAAATTTGTCCTGCTTCACTGGGCCACATAACCAGTAGCTGTAGGCCCTTGTTATGAGTTAGAAGTTCCTGAAGCATTTAAAAGGTATGCACCCACCCACCCACACAAAACTCTGCCTATTTCTCTAGTCAAAGATCCCCAGGTAATTAGTCTGGGAAGCTGGGAAGGGTTTTAGCTAGCCAGCTAGTTTGCTTGCTTGGTTGGTTTTATTTTGCTTTTAGGCTGTGGTTGATTTCAGTTATAGCCAAGTTTGAGAACTGCTGCTGGAGGTGCTGTGCCCCTGTAGTGTGGTTCAAAGGCCATTGTCCTACTATACTGAGGACAGGTGCCTTACCTTTTATCTCAGTACTTCTAGAGTGTGTTTAGATAAATGCATGGAATTACCTGTGGGGCCAATTACTGAAAAAAAAAAAAAATCTTTCCAGACCTCAGTTTCTTTATCTGCAAAATGGGGCCAATGGTATGACCTACTCTGGAGGGCTGCTACAAAGACGAAGTGAGATCACCACCCTCTGGAGACATTCTGAATGCTTACTAGTGAGACAAAGGAGGGGCGCCTGCTTTCCAGGAAGTCTTCCCTCATTTGCTGATGTCAGAAAACAGACACCTGAGGTATGTCCAGCTTGCTTGTTTCATAGAGGGGGAACCTGGTCTAGACAGGGGAAGAGACTTTCTCAGAAGGTCACTGGCTCCTTAGGGACAGAGCCTGAGCTTGAACACAGGTATGAAGCTGTTTCCAGCCAAGTGCCCTTTCCATTTCACTACCTGTGTCCTGTCCTCCTGCCTATCCCCTGTCCCGGCCTCACAACACCTTTCCCCTCTCCCTCGGCCTGACTCAACCTGCATGACCTTGACACCTCACCCCCCACCCCCGCCTGGCTTCTCAGCATCACACTCAAGAACTGTCCAGAGAACAAAGGATACTTCAAGCATATACTTAAGAGGTGGAGGAGAATCCTGGGGTAGTCCAGGAAGGCTTCCTGGAGGAGGTAGCACTTGAAGAATACTGCAAACACCACTGGGAGACATTGCACATGCTTATTTCACCCAACAACGATAAGAACATAAAGGCTGGTGGAGGAGAGGGACTTCCCACACTCACCCAGCTAGTTAGTGGCTTTGTGGAAAGAGGAACCAGCTCCAACACCCCACCTACCTACTTCTTTTTTAAACTTTGGATTGAATCCAGGGGTGTCTGACCACTGAGCCACTTTTTACTTTTTATTTTGATACGGGGTCTCACTAAGTTGCTTAGGGCCTTACTAAGTTGCTAAGACTGGCCTCAACCTTGTAATCCTCCTGCCTCAGCCTCCTGAGCCGCTGGGATTACAGGTGTTCACCACCTTGCCCAGCCCAGCAGCCTATTCACTAGGTTATAAAAAGTAGGTTTGATGGGGGCAGAGATGGAGAGAAGATGAGATCACTAGATTCTAGAAAGGGCAGGACTGAGTATTAGTATTGAAGAGAGGACAAAAGAGGAGTGTGAGGGTGTGCCGAAGAAATAATGTTCACAGCTGACCTTTGGACTTTGAACCAGGAACTGGGCCTAAGCTTTTCAGGCAGAAGTTGTCTGATAAAGGCGGTTACCATTTATAGATGAGACCACAGAGGCTCAGATTAGCTGAGTGACTCACCCTACATCTCACAGCAAGGCACCGATGAGTGAAAAACCATCTCCCGCTCATCCACCTGCCCACTATTCCTTGGGGAAAGTACCCACAGGAGCCCTTGCGGCACTGCAGATGCTGAGCGGGAGGACGCCTGCAGCGGAATAGGGAAGACTTAGGGCTCCGAGCCGTTCAACGCCTCCCTGACCCTGGGCTCCATGCCACGCCTCTGGCCACATTCACAGAGCCATGCTATTCAGAGAATCTGATGGAATCTGAGGCTGAAAGACCAGAAGTGGTGAAGATGGGTTGGGGCTGGGGATGGAGCAAGACCTGGATTGCCAGGGACCGGCAAGCAGGCGGTGGTTGGAGTGAGGGGGCGGGGAGAGCCCCAGCCACACTGAGCCCACCCCAGGAGCTGGCTCCCTTAGCTCGGGCCCCCCCGCTTCAGACCAAGGCAGGCAGGGTTCCCAACGCGCCTCACAGACCCAGAACTGCTCAGGAGGCGCCTCCTCAGGAGCTCTCTCCAAGCCTTCCAGAAGGGGCTGGTGGCATCCTCGGCAGGTAGCCAGGTCTGGAGGGCAAGCGGCCCTCCAACCCGCCTCTTCGGAGCCCAGGATCCAGACCCGCTACCGCAAGTGGCCGCTGCCTTCCCGTGGGCCAGCACTGCAGGCAGAGGCACCTCTCCTCGCCAGCCCCCGTCGCCAGGGTCGACTCTCACCTCTCCACGGCGATGGCCACCAGCGTGAACACGGAAGCCGCCACAGACATGCCCTGCACCAGGCCGCTCATCTTGCATGTGGCATTGTCGAAGGGCCATCCTGTAATGACAGAGGCCCCCAGGGGGCCAGGAGTCTGAGCCTCAGACCAGGAGTCTGAGGCTCTGGCCATCTCAGGCAGGACCCACTGACACTTGGATCTTTCCTCCTTGTCCTGCTGGAGGTCATCTGGCCTCCGCTTGCCCACTTCCGGGACTGAGGAACCAGGCAGCCCATAGCAACATGCAGAGTTCCGACGGTTAGAGAGATAGCCTTTGTGAGGGCCAGTGATTTCTCTCCACGAGCCCTGTCTGGCTTTCTGCTCCCATGGTCTTGCCCCAGGTTCTAGGCCATTCCTCCCTCATAACAATTCCATTGTCACCCCCTATTTACAGACAGAAAAATTGAGCAAGAGATTACTTACAGTCTCTCTGGCCCTAAGTCACTATGGATTAGTGGCAAGAATCAGGCTTGGGTTGGGACTGGGGTAGTTGAGATAACTGGGAATGATGCTTCTCTGAGTTTCTCTCTTTGTATGGTTCTGGCTTTTCTGGCAGATATTTCACATATTCGAAAAATAAATAATTAAAACCTATCAGGATATTGTGCAGCAGGGGGACCCAAAGTAGAATACAAGCAATAACAAATAAACGTAATTGCCTTACAAATGACTAATTATTAACCACACTGAAGAGGGTAAGGAAGAAAGACGTGAACCTAAGGGACTTTGCAAATCAGTATTTTGACTGTTGACTATAAGACTAAAGATGAAATGAACTGAATATAAATTTCCATACTCATTAATAAATTAATGAAATTCCAGACCAAAAAAAGGTAAGTTGGATCTAATTATAGGAAAAAGGGGAAACCTAAGTCACTGAAACTAACACACACACACACATTAGTTTGGGTAAATGGGGCTAGATTTGTCACTGTCTGAGAAGAAAGTTGACTTCTGTGTTCTTCAACCTGCTTCCATGATTTTTGCCATGATAAGGAAAGGGGAAAAAGTTTTAAAATGATCTTATAATATTAGACTGGAATCAGAAATATCACTATGAACCTAAGGATTTTTTAAAAAATATAGATGATAACTGGATATAGAAATAAAGAGCTGGGTGCAGTGGCACGTGCTTATAATCCCAGTGACCCTGGAGGCTGAGGCAGGAGGATCACAAATTCAAGGTCAGCCTCAGCAACTTTGTGAGACCCTATCCCAAAATAAAAAATAAAAAGGACTGTCAATGTAGCTTACTGGTAAAATGCCCCTGGGTCTACCCAAAATTGTGTGTGTGTGTGTGTGTGTGTGTGTGTGTGTGTGTGTGTGTGTACATGCACTCCGTTAGTATACATGTATTTCCTAGCTCTGTCCCTTGAGAGGGCCTAGAAGCAGTGACACCCCAGAAGCAATAAGCACTCCTGCATCCCACATCTTGGTCTCTAAATACTACTTTCAATCAAAGGAAAAAGGGCTCCTTGGGGAAAGGTTTAATTCCAGGGCTGATGCAAGGGAAATACCAGAAGACCCTGGAACATTCTGTGGTGGCATAAAGTAAGGAAATATGCAAAAAAAATCATGGCAGCAGGTTGAAGGACACAGAAGTCAACTGAAAATGACTTCCAATAGCTAAAAATGGCACAATTTAAGCAACGAAATACATAAAGGTAGCATTGAATTAAAATCCTAAATGGAATTTCCAATTAGTAAATGTAGAAGGCGTATTCTAAGTAGAAAATCATTGCCAAGGAAACATGACAGCAATAATGTTGCCAGCAGGTACCATCAAGGCTTGCTAAAATCAGTGGATAAATGTATCATGAGAAATAGACTTTGCATAGTCTCAAAGTATCTCTCTATAAGACTAATTATTCAGGGAAAAAATAATTACTTTACAGTTGAAAAACCCAAGAGATGCCACATTAACCAAATAATCAAAGAAAACACCAACACTAATAAACATGTGCCTTCTCAGCATGTTTTCTGAGACATTCTTGCCAAAAGTGCATAAACTGGATCTAATTATGGGAAAATATCAGGCCAACCCAAATTGCACAACATTCTGCAAATTAGCTGATCAGGCCAGGCACAGTGGTGCATGCACATAATCTAGGCAACCGGGAGGCTGAGGCAGGAAGATTGCAAGTTCAAGGACAAACTCAGCAATTTAGTGAGGTCCCTAAGCAATTTGGTTAGACACTGTCTCAAAAGAAAAAGAAAAGAAAAAGGCCAGGGATGTAGCTTAGTGGTGGAGTGCCCCTGAATTCAATCCCCAGGACCACACACACACACACACACACACACACACACACACACACACACACACACACACATACAAAGCCTTATCAGTACTCTTCCAGTAGGTCAAGGTTATGCCAACAAAGGCCAAGGACCTTCAACAAGTTGGAGGAAACTAGGAACACAAATGCAATGTGCAATACCAGGGTGGATCCTGGGCTAGAAATGTGGTGCTGATTATCATCCTGAGTAGCACAACATCATAAAGACCAAAATCCCGAAAATCAGATTTATGAAAAATCAAAATCCACCTTGAAATCCTGAAAAACCAAAAATTGAAAAACCACAATTGCAAGCCAAGAAAAGGCTCTAGAAGAGAGGTGGAAAACAGAATTCTGGGGAAGGGGTGAGAGTATTGTCAGCTGTCTGCAGGATACTTGTGTCGTGTCGGGCACATGGGTACCCAGACACCAGGTCAAGCATTATTTCGGGTATGTCTGTGAGTGTGTTTTCAGAGGACATGGGTGTGAGTCCAGGAGGACTAGATGGGGAAGATCTACCATGTAGGAAATGAATACAAATGTATTCTCCAAGGCCAGCCTTGTCCTCAAAACAAACAAACAAACAGAAAACAAAACAAAAACAAAAACAAAAAAACCAAGCAGCTATTCATTGTGATGAAAGATTTCAAAATACAGTAATATAATTAATAATCATGAAGGTCAGTCAGCTTTTAGGAACTACCTCCATCCCATAATCTGTAATTGCCCACAATCTATCTCTGATTACACTTTTTCATGTTGATAATGATGATGATGATGATGATGATGATGATGATGATGATGCTGATGATGATGATGATTTGCAGTATTGGGGACTAAACCCAGGGGCGCTCTAGCACTCTACATCTCCAGACCTTTTTATTTTATTATTATTTTTTAAAATATTTTTTTAGATGTTGATGGATCTTTATTCATTTATTTATATGTGGTGCTGAGAATCAAACCCAGTGCCTCACACATGCTAGGCAAGCGCTCTACCACAGAGCCACAACCCCAGCCCCCTTTTTTATTTTTTATTTTAAGGTCAGGTCTCTATAAATTGCCTGGGCTGGCCTCCAACTTGAGATTCTCCTGCCTCAGCTGCCTGAGTCTCTGGGATTAATAAGCATGCACCACCACACCCAACTATATTGAATTTCTTTTTCTTTTCTTTTTTTTCTTAAAATTTCTCCCACTGTTTAACATTGTCAGCATTATTCTTTACAATTCACTGTGCTGTGTATTTCTTCTCATCATTTGCAATTCTGGAGGTATACATGGTATAAAGACTTAGAGAGTTCTGCTTTGTCTTGAACATTTTTTGCAAATTTGACTCCAAAAAGGTATACTACATTAGCTTTGTGTGTAAGCATCGCCTGTGTACATAAAAACTTTGCAATATCCTCAATAGAGGATGAGCTGTCCTGTCTGTATATCTGCATTTGTGAAAGATAAAATTTCTCAAGATCTCTTTGGATAGCTGCACGCGTGCTGGTGACCCATCATGGTTTTGGATCAATCTGGTCAAAATACTTAGGTCAACCGTCATGGTATTTCAAATGATTGCATTTATAAAACTGGGTGCACATAATTACCAATCTTAGTGATATGTTTATACATTTCTCCTTTGATTAATTTCTTTATGAATATGATTCATCTGCTCAAAACTATTCACCCTTGTGACTGCCATTAGTATATCTTAGTTTTCTGTGGTTATTATTATTGCCATTTTATTGTGTAAAGTGTCCTTTGAAGTGGTCCGTCATGTTTTTAGGTGTATCTCCAATAAATTTGCCTTTAAAAATGTAGACAAAATGTCTATTAAAGAAAATTTTAAATTAATTTTCCCAGAATCAGATTTTCCAGATTTTGATCTTGGTGAATTTCGAACTTTAGTATTTTGATTTTGGGGGATTCCAACATTCAGGATTATGGGTTCAGGATTATGGCTCAAAACCCCTATAAAAGGACATTTGTGGGGAAACTAGTGAAATTCAAGTAAAGTGTACAGATTAGTTAATAATATATCAGTGCTTACTTCCTAGTTTTGATCATTTTATTATGGCTATTTAGGATATTATATATTATATATATTCAGGATATTATATATCCTAAATAAAAGGTGGGTGAAGGACACATGGGAACTCTCTGTGCTAATTTTGCAAATTTTCTTTTTAAGACTAAAGTTATCTCAAATAAAAGTAAAACAGACGGGCACAGTGGCGCATGCCTGTAATCCTGTGATGGGCTGACAGATCTGGCTCCATGAGAAATGTTCTAGGCCAGACTCTAAGGGAAATGACTAAACAGACTCCATTTTGCTCTGAGACTCCATGTTATGTAGGAAATAAGCTTCTCCCATGGGAACACCCTGCCTCTGTACCCATCCTCAGTTACTTAGTGTGACATGTTTAGCAATACAAAATGACGATCCTTATGTAATGAAAAATTGCTCTCTTTTGATCTCTATTGCTCTTAACCAATGTACCATGTAAACTGTAATTGTGTGGATGTTAGTAACCATTCTTTAGTTTGTACCTAGGTAAGGGTCATTCTGACCCACTTCCCCCTCTGTTGTTGATCTCATAATGTTAGTTTGTAATTTCGAATCATAGCAACAGACACTTATGATTGATGTGATTTTTGGTATAAGAACCCCTACAACCCTGTAGTTGGGGCTGTTCTCCCAGTAGCCATTTTTTGGGGCATTGTGTGAGACAATCATCCGGCTGGCTTAATAAAGACTCTCAAATTTGGACTTCTCAGTGGTGATCGGTTGTTCTTAAGTTGTGCCCTATAACAATCCCAGGAGCTCAGAAGGCTGAGGCAGGAGGATCACAAGTTCAAAGACAGCCTCAGCAAAAGCAAGGTGCCAAGCAACTCAGTGAGACCCTGTCTCTAAATAAAATACAGAATAGGCCTGAGGATGTGGCTCAGTGGATAAGCCCCTCTGGGATCAATCCCTGGTACCAAAAATAATAAATAAATAAATAAATAAATAAATAAAATTAAAATAAAAGAAAAACAAAACAAAAGCCCACTAAAATCAAAAGCTTATGTACTGTATGATTCTATTTATATGACATCCTTGCAAAGGCCAAACTGTATTTACTGTCCCTACAGAAAACTGCTGGCTCCAGGGGATGGGGGAGTGAGTATCCAAAGGAATAACCGGGAGCTTCTTGGGCTGATGAAATTTTTCTGTATCTTGATTGTGATGGTAACGACGTGACTGTTTTCATCAAAACTTGTGAACTCTCACCCAAAGGGTGGATTGTCGTATGTTAAATTATATCTTAAAATAATTAAATGTAAATACATTTTCTAAAGAATGTATAAAAATAAAGACAAGTTAAATATAATAGAATGCTATCCCAGGATCAGAGAAGGGCAGTGTAGTGGCACAGGAATAATGAAGGGAACAAATAAATATAAACAAGGGACTTCACAACACTGATGAACCAATGTCGGCCCTCTGCACAGGAAGGATGGAAGGGGGAAAGGAAGGAAGGAAGGGAGGAAGGGAGGGAGGGAGGGAGGGAGGAAGGGAGGGAGAAACTTGGGCTTTCTCTAGCCGCCCGCCCGCCTCGCTGTTCTCCAGCTAGGGCCGGTAAAGAGTAAGAGCGCCAGCTGGCAGCGGAGGCCAACTGGCAGTTGACCACTGACCTCTCCACCACGCACGCAGGGAGCTCACCTTTGACTCTCGCGTCTTCCCGCAGAGCAATTTCTAATCTCTGGAGGCGATAAGTCACTTGCTTCCCAGACAACAGGGCCCTACCTGCAGTTCTCTCTCTCTGCACCCCCCCATCTCTCTCTTTCTTCTTTCCTTCCTTTTCTTCTTTCTTGAGAATTGAACCCAGGGGCCCTTTCCTACTTAGCTAAATTCCCGGTCCTTTTTATGTTTTATGTTGAGATAGGTCTCATGAAGTTGCCGAGGATCTTGGTAAATTGAAAAGGCTGGCCTTAACTTGAGATCCTCCTGCCTCAGCCTCCCCAGTGCCTGGGATTACAGTCATGTGCCACTGTGCCAGGCTCCGCTTGCGGTCTTAAAAGGTGAGCTTTTTCTCTATATTTTAGTAAAGTTCAAGCATATTATTGACACCTCTTAATGGCTACCTCTTAAGCCTAGCTCCTTGTAAACACTCAGGGAATGTAATTTATTATTCCTGCTCTCCCCGGTGAGGACAGATTGACTCTGTCCTCCCAACCCCCCACCTAGAGACTGCTTGCCCAACCACCCTAGGTCCACAGAGACTTCAGATGGGAAGCATTGGGAAGGTCCTGCGTGAGCTCAAAGTCCCTGGAGCACATTATTCAGGAATAGGCTCCTTAGAGCTTGTTTTCCTACTTCTGCTCCGTCTTGTCAGGCCAGACCCCCAAAAGTAAAGTCTGATTGAGGCTAGAAGCAGATCTTTTTCTGTCACTGATTTTACCAAACTACATGGTAAAAAGAAAAAAATGTATTCAAATCCTACTTATAAAATGGGAAATAATTTTTCATATTTCAAAGATTACCTAGGTTTTTTTTGTTGTTGTTTTGTGGTATGGAACCCAGGTCCTCGCACATGCTAGATAAGCATTCTACCACTGAGCTACATTCCCAGCCCCATGCCTAGTTTTATTTTAAAACTGATAGGCAGTATTGCTTTTGTTATTGTTGTGTTGTTTTTTGTTTTTGGGGGGCAGTTGTTTTGGTACCTGGGATTGAAACCAGGGCACTTAACCACTGAACCATATCTCAAGACCTTTTTGTATTTTATTTAGAGAGAGTGTCTTGCTAAATGGCTGAGGCTGACTTTGAACTTGTGATCTTCCTGCCCTCAGCCTCCCAAGCTGCTTCGATTACAGGTATATACCGCTATGCCCGGCTCTCTTAATAATATTGCTTTTCTAGGGCATTAATTGCCTTAAAAGCAATTGAAACTTTTTTTTTCAAACAATGTCTATTACATAAAATAAAAGGAGTATAATGAAAAATTTAATGAGATAAAATTCTAATTAGTGTCCCCCTATTGGTCTCCAACTCCCAACCCCATTGACCACCCGTTAATTTTGAGAAGACTGGACTCCTTGACCTTTTGAACACAGCACCACACTGTTTTAGAATAAAAGGGCAAGGAAAAAAAAAATAATAGTGGTGCAATAGTTTAGTCGGCATAGGCCTGAAAGTTAGGGAACATCTCTGCCAGAGTGAGCAGTGAAGTAGGATCAAGTCTGGAGAGCGTTTGCAGGGCGGTACCTTTGAACTGCTCTATATTTTCCTGCCTTTGAACAGATGTACCAATTATCTCAGAAAAACCCGAATCTCATCTCTGACTGACTTATGAAAAGGCAGAAATGATGCAATAATAATGTGCTGCACACTCTTTCCCTTTAGCTTCCTGCCAGCTCAGAGCAGGATGATGAAGTCCCGCTGACCTCTGGATGTGCACACCGGCTCTGGTCGCATTGAGTACCCTCGGAGAGCCCATCAGCACAAGCTCCAACACAACCCCCAGCCCTGCCTCCTGTAGCTTTCCCTAGCAGGCAAGCGAGTGAGCCCCACGAGCCAAGAGGACTTGTTCTGTTTCTCAGGTCTCCAGTGCCTGCCCCAGACTAGATGTTATTGAATCTTTGCCTGACCAGAGAATAGAAAATTATACTTCAAGAATATCAGTTTGATGAATGGGAATCCATTCTCCAACATTGTCTTTCTTGCTCTGTAACCAATCCTGTGTCCACTTTTCAGTCGTGTCCGATCGTCTTTGCTGTGGGTGACCCCTGTTGGATACCTCTAATTTCCTGGCTAGTGACTGCATCTCTGCTAATGCTTTTTATTGTGTTGTTGTGGTTTTGTGGTTTTTTGACCAGGGATTGAACTCAGGGGCACTTAACCATTGAGTTACATCCCCAGCCTCTTTTGTATTTATTAGAGACAAGGTCTCCCTGAGTTACTTAGGGCCTCACTAAGTTGCTGAGGCTGGCTTTGAACTCCCAATCCTCCTGCCTCAGCCTCCTGAGCCACTGAGATTACAGGCCTTCGCCACAGCACCTGACTAGCTCCTTTAAGGTTCTTTCTCCTTCTCTGGCCACTCATTCCTTATTCTCCCCTTAGTCTTCTCTGTATCTTCCTCCGGTGTTTTTCTTCTCTCTGTTCTAGAAATGCCCCCTCTCTTGATATCCCATGTGTATCTTTGGAGTCCACTACCCCCTGTAGGTCCAATAACCTGAAATCTTTCAAGTCTGCAAGTTTTATGTATACTGTGGCCCTGCGCTCTGTGCTGGGTGGTAGGGGTATAGCACTTAGAAAAACATAGTCCTAGCCCTCCCAGAACTTAAAGTCTATGGGGAGACAGACTACGACAAATAATTACAATAAACGTGGATGAGTACAGTGATAGAGGATGTACAGGGCATTGCAATATGGATCAGAACCTTTTCCAAAGAAATGACCCTTAGTCTGTGACCTGAACTGTAAGAATGGATTAATAAGGTGAAGGGGACAAGGCAGAAGCCAGAAAATGGATTAGTAAGAGGTAAAGCCAGAGAAGTAATCTGGATCAGATGACAGAGGGCTTTTGGAAGGCATGGACTTGTCTGTGACTTTGTCCCAGAAGCGTAGGGACATCTAAGAAGGGGTTTTTAATGGGAAAATGACATAATCTGATTTGCCTTTAAAAATCAGCAGCTCAGGGCTGGGCTTGTGGCTTAGTGGTAGAGTGTTTGCCTAGCATGCGTGAGGCACTGGGTTCAATCCCCAGCACCACATAAAACTAAAAACACCAAATAAAGGTATTTTTTTTAAAAATCAGCAGCTCAGAACTTGGATCAGCAAGAGCAAAGGCAGAGAGACCAAGGAGAAATCTGCTGCAATGGCCCCGGTGAAGGATCATGTTGGTGTTCTTGACTTAGGGAACAGAAGATCTACCCAGAGCTGTGTTCTAGATGGAGTTGATCGCTGATTGATGGAGGAAGTGATGAGAAAGATGGACGTTTGAGGATGATTTCCAGGTTTCTGGCTACAACAACTGATTGGCGTGTCATTTACTGAGGTGCCTTATCGGAGATGGAGTGTGACCGCAACAGCAAACACTGCTAGTTGGCCTGCCATGGTCTTATTGTCCCCTCCTTCCTAATAGAATCCCGACTTCATTCAGGAGTGTTCTCCTCTGTGCACACCTTGGCTTCAGGGTAGCCAACCCCTCTTCCATCCTCCAGGAATGAGTTTTAAATAAGCTAAGAAAATGATGGTCCCCAGTGATTTGTGTTCAGGCACATAAAATATACAGGTCTGTCTAGTGGGACGAAGGGAAAATTGCTAAAGGGTCTCTGAAAAAGTATTTCCTCATTTTCAAAGAGAACACTTGGACTGGGGGTGTAGCTCACCGGTAGAGCGCTCACCTAGCATGTGTGAGGCACTGAGTTCCATCCTCACAACACATAAAAATAAATAAAAGGAAGATTGCATCCACCTACAATAAAAAAAAATAATTAAAAAAAAAGAGGGCTGGGGTTGTGGCTCAGTGGCAGAGCGCTTGCCTAGCATGTGTGAGGCACTGGTTTGACTCTCAGCACCACATAAAAATAAATAAATAAATATCCATCGACAACTAGAATATATTTTATAAAAAAAAAGAATACTTCTAGAGACTTCTTGGTACAAGCCACAGACATTCTGGGGAGTGTTCATTATAACAACATAATCTGGCAAAAGCTGATCCAAACAGCTAGTGCTACTGCACTGGTTCTGTGAGCTGTCAGGCATGAGGAGAGTTCACCTGGGACGGCAGGCAGAGATTAACAGCACAAAGGTGGAAATAAACCCGAGAAGTTCTGAGATTACTTTCAGCTACCAACTTAACCAACCCTGAAGCTGCTTTACCCCCAGGCATCTTATTGGGTTAGATAATAAGTTCCTTACAGTTTAAACTATAAAACTGAGTTAAACCCAGGTTTCTGTTACTTGAAACCAAAAACACCTTGGCTCAAACATACCGATAGCCTGAAAAAGGAGTGAAATTTCAATACGTGCTCTGGTGCAGGTGAAGTGAAGACCTAAGGCTAATGAAATAACCAGGCACATGCTGGAGGATTCCGCCTGCACAGGAAACTCAGGACGGTCAAAGTTACAGATGAGGAAAGTAGACTGGTGGTGTCAGGGTCCCGGGGGGGAGGGAGGAATTAGGAGTTTTCATTTAATACTGTGCAGTTTCAGTTTGGGAAAATGGAAAGGTTGTGGAGATGGTAGGTGGTGATGGTTGTACGACAGTGTGATTATACGGAAGGCTAATGAGGTCTACACCTAAAGATAGTTAGGTGGTAAGAAAAAGTGTATAATCAAATACATCTTTAATTATAAAGATAAGTTTAAGGAAACTGTGATCAGTAGTTACTCCAAAATTTGTAAGAGTCGTGTATCCAAACACAATGTGCAGGTAAAAACCGCACAAAGTGTTTCAGGCAGAGGGACGTTAATGCAGGGAGTTGGAGCAGAGTAGCCAAACAGATTAGCAACAGCAGGAGCCACTGTTGCTTCTAGGCTGGTGGGACTGGAGGTAAGAGGCAGGATACCCAAAGGAAGGAGCTCAGGGGCCTATCTATCTGGAGATGGAGTTGCTGCAAGGGAGGGAAGACTGTTCTTTCCCTTTGTCACGCCTCCTCCAGTCTCCTGCCAGGGTCTCCCATGAGCTGGGCCCAAGTGGAAGCCAGCTGTGTTAGTCAGCTTTTACTAGTTTATGCTGCTATAACAAATAATATAAAAGATCTCAGTTACTGCCATCACAGTGGCACACACCTGTAAACCCCAGCTACTGGGGAGACAGAAGCAGAGGATCACAAGTTCAAGGCCAGCCTTGGCAACTTAGTGAGACCCTGTTTCAGAATTTTTAAAAGGGCTGGGAATGTAGCTCAATGATAACGCACTCCTGGGTTCAATCCCTAGTACTACAAAAATAAGTAAATAAATATCTCAAGTTACTTATCAGAATGAACATTTCCTTCTTTTTCAAGTCACGTGATGGTGCCAAGGGCCAGCTATGGCTTTGCCCCATATGTTTTCCATGCTCACACTCAGACTGAAGTAGCACCCCCCATCTTTGTCTTAGTACAGAGTGGGGACAACGGCAAATCATTTTCTCAGGCTCTCGAGCTTTTGATCAAAATAGAGTAGGTGTCACTTCTATAGGTCATGTGACTTTGCCTGATGTCACTGGGTCATGTACCTCCTCTAGGGGGTATTGCAGTGCAAACTGTTTTAGTCAGCTTTTTTACCTGTGACCAAAAGACAAGAACAATTAGAGGAGAAAAAGTCTACTTGGGGACTCATGGTTTCAGAAATCTCAGACCATAGAAGGCTAACTCCCTTCCTCAGTGTTCTTGGTGAGGCAGAACATCATAGTGGCAGAGGAAAGCAGCTGGGAGCAGGGCACCCAGGAAGCAGAGAGGAGCTCACCAAATATATACCCCAAAGGCACACCCCAGTGACCCACCTCTTCCAGCCACACCCTGCTAGCCTGCAGTTACCACTCAGTTAATCTCTTTCTGGAGATTAGTTCACTGATTAGATTAAGGCTCTTGTAACCCAGTCATTTCACCTCTAAACCTTGCATTGTCTCACACATGAGTTTTGGGGGGACACCTCATATCTGCCTGTAACAATAGCTATGTATAATTCTCTTACAGAGAGAAACAACTGGAAACAGTAATACCCTCTATCACAATCTAATTTCTTGATCACAAATGTTCATCTTCCTACTTTTTATAGGAAAAATACTCTCTCCCCAAAAAGCGTCACCCAAAAGTCTCAAACAGTTATACCAACAGGGTCAAAGTTCAGTGTCTTACGATAGTTTCTACATTATGTCCAGATATGGCTTCTTTTAAACCAGGGACTTATGAACTTAAAAGCAAACAAATGTTATCTACTCTTCCATCCATACTTAATATGCAGTGGTTGGGACCAAGAAAGAATAAACACAGAAATTAATGCTGCCATTCATAAACAGAGTGGGAGGCACACACCACGTCTCATTCTTGGAATTCCAAAATCATGCCGGGTATAATAGGAAACATTCCTTTTTTTCGGTTCTGCATCAGCTGCCTGAAGGTAGCCCTCTGGTATCATTTTTCAGAGCTTTATCTTCTGGAAAGGTCCATTCTTTTCCATTATTCTTCATGACTCTATCTAGAAAATGTGTACACTCCTTGGGACCTGAGTAGCTTTTTCAGCCTTCTTCCTGTCCACTAAAACTTGTGAATGCAAGATTGTTCTTGGTCTTGGGTCCTTTAACCCAGGCAGGGACATTTCGGCCTCACACAGCAATTAAGAACACGGAGAGTGTTTTATCTGATTTCAGCATGTGGCACTTGCCAGTTACCACACCTGTCATTCTTTTCTCTCTAGGCATGATTACTAAGGTAACTTGAATTTATCAGGCCTCTTTGGGAGGCTCTGAATCTGTTTTCCCGAGCCATCTTATCCAGTGAAGAACTTGGTGGGAGTTGCTACTTATGCCCTTTATCTGTCTCAAGGTTAAGTTTTAAGACTTTGTCATCTTTGTTACTGAAAGCATTTCTCAATTTCTTGGTTAGATATAAACTATAGTTGCATCTCTCAATGATGGAACTTCTGAGTTCTCTCTTTTCCTTTCCATCCTTGCTTACAAAACAGCCTTTTTTTTTTTTTTTTTTTTTTTTTTTTCTGAGCTCATTTCTATCTAGTAGAATCCTGTGAAATGCAGCTAAAAGCAATAAAGGCACACTAGTAACAATTCTTCCCAACCTCTTTGCCTGAACTAGGAAGCTACATGGTACCTTACCTACCTTCCTAGTGACTGAAGGCTACAATTTCCTTGGTAGTCCACCCTTAAGCCCTGGAGCAATACATACTGTATTTCGGGCCTGCATTCTGCTCCTGGTACCAGTTACTCCCTTAGTACATTTTTCTAGATAACATTGTTGTAAGAGACAGCCCTCCTCCCACCAAAATGTTACAACACTCATTTCCTCCTCAGAGTGCATGTCAGCTACGGGTTGACTGGCTCAGTTTTACACATCCGTTAGCCTGGGGTCCTGACTTAAGGGACCGTGTATCTCTTGGTCTCGTGGTAGAAGGAAGAGAGAAGTGGCTGAACCATCCATATAATGGTTCCTAATAACCATTATGCTGACCTAGCTTCTGGACAGCTTAGTATAAACAATTTCTGTCCACTTTAGGGGGTGAGTAAGTATACCCATCAGCAGGAGGGCCTCTAAGATACTCTGCACTTGGCAAGAAGGTGGTGTATACTCCTTTCACAGGGAGGAGAGAGAAGAATTGGTAATAGTAATCCAGTCTTGCACACCTCTGACAGAGGAGGTTTCTCAAGGCCCCCCCACCCCAACACACACACATACACACATGCACTTATACACAAATGTGATCACAAATGTGATCAGGGGAAGAGAGTAAAAATGGATATGACAACCGGCTCAGAATAGCAATAGAACAGGGTAAGAAAGTGGCTTGATGTTGCATCTGCACAGTACATTATATAAAACAGAAGAAAACAATTAGCCATAATTGTCAATTGACAAATAATAGGAAAGACCTTGTAGAGATAATAGGGGTGTGGAGGGACTAAAGTTCAGGCTGAGGTCCTCAGTGGGTGGTTAGTATGAGGTCTGGAACTCAGAAGAGAAAGGTTGACTGGAGCCTTTGGTTTGGGCACTTGAAGCCATAGGAGAAGATGAGCTCACCTAGAGGAAGGGGATAGAGGGAAAATCAGCAGGGAGCCTACAAAGGAACCCCAGAGAGTCCCAATATTCCAGGGCTAGAAGGTCATAGAAGAGGTACCAACCACCGAATCTGAAAAGGAATGCCAGGTAGAAGATAAATTGAGACGGTGTGCATTTTGGAAGCCAGGGCAAAAGGGGTTTTGAGAAGAACACAGTGGTCAACCCATAATATATATATATATGATTGAGTCCAAGAGAGAGCTCACCATCTCCACCTTGATCCCCACATCTCTGCTAGCTAGGCCGTGTCTGCCCCGGCAGCCAGCCTGGAGTTTCCTCTGCAGGAGCCCCTGCCTACCAGCACTTGTTCACACTCCTTCCTCCTTCCTGATAGGACTCTTGTTTTTCAGAGATGCATCCACCAGCCCCTGTCTATCTGTATGCATTAGGGAAGGTGATGCCTTCCCAAGCCCCAGGGAAGGGTCCTGATTAGTCTGTTACCGTGGTGGTTCCATCCCCCTTGCCAATGACAGGTTTGGCTGTGGGTATGTGACATAATTCTGACAAGGTAAGGGGAATTATGATGAAGGCTTCTGGGAAAGGTTCTCTTCTATGAGAGATACACTGAAAGAGGCTATCCTTTATTCCACTGGACAGTGTCCTGGAATTTGCCAGCATGGGGGAAGGGTATCTTTTGGTAATATTTTTTTTTTTTTTTTTTTTTTTTTTTTTTTTTGCGGTGCTGGAGATTGAACCCAGGGTCTTGTGCTTGCGAGGCAAGCGCTCTACTAACTGAGCTATCTCCCCAGCCCTGTTGGCAATATTGATAGACTTAAATGAACATGCAAAGTTAAAAACCTTGACTTTTTTTTTTTTTTTTTTTGGGGTGGTACTGGGGATTGAACCCAGGATACTCTACCACTAAACCACATCCCCAACCTTTTTTATATTGAGACAGGATCCCTCTACATTGTCGAGTCTAGTCTTGAACTTGTGATCCCCCCGTCTCAGCCTCCCAAGTCTCTGGGACTACAGGTGTGGGCTACGACAGCTGGACAACTCTTGACGCTGTTGAACTGCTGGATAAACTGACCCATGGAGCTGCCCTGCCTCTGATTTTCTTTTTTCTGACATAATAAATTGGCTTTGTTGCTATTATTGTGTTCAAACCAGTTTGATCCAAGTATTCTATTTCTTGTCCCTAAGAACCATCTTAATGATACAGCTTCTTACTGCCCCAAACTAGCTTAGACATGACCCCAGGATTTCAGGATGGGCTTTGATTTATCTAAGTCAGTCATTGTTGTCCCATCCTTGTTAACACTGATGGGAACCCCATCCCAGAACAAAAGATTCAGAATGTGACATTCCCCTGGCCACAGGAGTCGGCTCAGGAACAGGTACCTGACCCATTTAAGCCAGTAACTGCCTCCTGTTCTTAGGAAAGGTCATGACAAGAGAGACTTCTCTCTCTGACTCTCGCTCTCTGTCTCTCCCTCTCTCTCTCTTTCTGTGTGTGCGTGTGTGTGTGTGTGTGTGTGTGTGTGTGTGTCTGCAAGAAAGCATGTAGTTCTGTCAGTGGCCACGTACTGTAGAGGAATGGACACGGTCTGGTCTTTGATGACATTGTGAGCCCGTGGCTCCCCTGGTTCCCTGCACTTGCCATTGTATGAGCCATTTAATCCCTTTTAACTTGGTCACCTTGTACCAGGTTTCTGTTATGACAATGAAAGCATCTGGGGTGAGGACCCGTCCTCCCTAGCCGGCGAGTTCAGGGAATGAGTTGATCTCTCCAGCAGCTGTTGAACTTGTTCCTCTTCTCCATCCCTACTTCAGCCAACCCCATGATTTCTCGCCCTGATTCCTGCAGATACCTCCTTACCTTCCTGGTCTTCAGGTCCATCTCCCTCCAGTTTGCTCTCTATGTACTGCCAGTGTGAACTTTCAAAGATGAGCTGCTGGGCCTAGTGGCACACACCTGTAATCCCAGCTGTTCAGGAGCCTGAGGCAGGAGGATCTCAAGTTCAAGGCCAGCCAGAGCAACTTATCAAGACCCTGTCTCAAAAAAAATAAAAAAATAAAAAAAAAAGAACTGAGGGTCTGGGGTTGTGGCTCAGCGGTAGAGCACTTGCCTAGCGCGTGTGAGGCACTAGGTTCAATCCTCAGCAATACATTAAAAAAATAAAGTAATTCTGTCCATCTACAACTAAAAATATTTAAAAAAAAAGAGGACTGGGGATGTGGCTCAGTGGGTTCAATTCCTGACACCAAAACAACAAACAAACAAAAAGATGAAGAGCTGAGTGTTCCGCCCTGTTACAGACCCTCCTTTCCACGTGGTTGTCTCTAGCTCAGTCCTTACTGCTTCTATGAAGCTGCTTCTGGCAACCCTTTTCTTACATCCCTCAAACTGTCCCCTAACCTTGTGGGACTCCACTCTAAAAAGTACCATAGCACATTATGATTTTTCTCTTCTGTTTCTTTTCACTGGATGGTGGGGCGGTCCATATTCTCAGACTCAAAAGACTGTAAATTTGTTGAGTGAACACAAAATTCAGTTTCATCTAAACTGCCCCTATAATTATAAATGGGGAGTCTCCAAACAGGTAATTCAGAATAGTGTTGAAACTTCCCTCTATAATTATAAATGGGGAGTCTCCAAACAGGTAATTTGGTATAGTGTTAAGAACACTGGAGCCGGCAGGGTGGCTTGTAATCTCAGCAGCTCGGGAGGCTGAGGCAGGAGGATCTCAAATTCAAAGCCAGCCTCAGCAATGGTGAGGCACTAAGCAACTCAGTGAGACCCTGTCTCTAAATAAAATACAAAATAGGGCTGGGGATGTGGCTCAGTGGTTGAGTGCCCCTGAGTTCAATCCATGGCATGGTACAAAAAAAAAAAAAAACAAAAAAAAAAACAAAAAACCTGCTGGACTGTAACCCACAGAACCTGAGGTTTTGTTTTGATGTCAGTGCTTATGAGCTGTGAGACCTGAGGGAAGTGCCTCGGCCTCCATGCTACTCAGTTTACGTTGAAATGGCGTGGCAGTTGTGTTAGAGGTAAGGTAGCCTACTGTCTACCTTTTTTTTTTTTTAAGGGATGACTATTTTGCCTAAAAACAAACAAAAACGAACAAAAAGAAATCATAGTGGAGACACAAGTGGAAAATGCTAATGAAAAGTACAAAAGAAACAGCAAATTCTTTCACAATGAGTTTATTTTCCATAATTTACATCACAGGTAACAGGATCATTGTGGAGAGGAGGAGAAAGGAGATGGTCATGATCATTAGAGGCAGAGTCCAAGGGCTACCAGACCACACTACTGACCAAAAATCACTACCCCTGGGGGCACTCAAAACAGAAACATGGGCTGCTTGGTCTCTAAAGTAGCCGGACTTGGCTGTTCAACCTCCACACAGAAAGGAGACTAGAGGGTGCTGGTGGGGGAGAGTGATCACTCCTCAAACAAAGAGTGATTTAATACCACTTCTGGCTGGGTGACAAACTCATTTCTCCAAATCACTAAGCTTGGGTTTTTCCACCCACATTTATTTGGTTGTTTTCACATGACAACAGCAGCATTTGTTGGTGACTGGATTCAAAGACCTGGGCATTGCAGCAAGCAAGAGAACACAAACAGCAGGACACTATGGTCAGTTCAGCAGCTTCTGCTCCTTCAGTGACCACAGGCGCAGGGGAGCCTGTGGCTGATGAGGGCTCCATGTGGTGCTGGATCAAACTTAAGTTTGTATCTTTTACTCAAACTGCTGGTATTCCTCCCATCTCAAATCTTTGGAAGCCTTTGAATGTGATGGAAATACGGCCTCGTGGCCAACACAGCAGTCCGGAGCCTGTGGCTGGCTGGTTTTATTTTTAGGATTCTAGGAGACCTCCACCAAGCCTCCTGTTTTTTTTTTCTGAACCTCAGTTTCCCAAAGCAGGAAGGAGAAGCCGCAGCAGCTTCAAGGAGTAGCCAAAGCCTGAGCTTTATGGTCACATGAGTCTCAAACTCATCCCCTCCTAGTGACATGACCTTTATGTAACTTGACCTTGGTTTTCCCATCTGTAACATGGGAATAATAAACACCTACTTATTTCATTGCTTTGCTCATCCAGTAGACGTTTGTTGAGTGCTGCTTACGCACCAGGCAACATCCTTCAGTCCACATAGGTGAGTGAAATAGAATAGCTGCTGTCCACATGGAGCTATGTTCCATCATGAGGAATAAATGATACACAAAGCATTAGTACCACGTCTGGCTCTTAGGCACTGCATAATTTTGTGTTAGTGTTTGTGTGTGTGTGTGTGTGTGTGTGTGTGTGTGTGTGTGTGTTGCTGGGGACCCAAGCCAGGGCCTTGCACATGCAAGGCAAGCATTCTACTACTGAGGCCCAACCCCAGCCCCTGAATAAGTGTTTTGATTTCACAGAAATTTAATTATCATCTGTTAGAGAGAGGTGCCTCTTAGATTTAGGGAGAATGTTTGTGCTCAAGTCTGCAGTATAATCATGTTTTAAAAGATAGATTTGAAAATGCTTTATAATAAAAGATATGAGATATGAGAATGGCCAGAAAACACATGTAAAGATGCCCAGCATCACTAGTCATCAGAGAAACATTAAAAAGATGGATGCTGGGCTGGGATTGTGGCTCAGTGGTAAAATGCTTGCCTGGCACGTGTGAGGCACTGGGTTCGGTCTTCAGCACCACATTAAAAAATATATATATAGTTTATAAATAAAATAAAGATCTTATGTCCATCTACAACTAAAAAAAATTACAAAAAAAAAAAAAAGACGAATGCTACTAAATGTTGGCAAGGGTGTGGAACAACTGGAATGGTCAATGAGAATGTAGAATGGTAGAACACTTGCAAGATGCTTTGGCAATTTGTTCCACAGACGGTATTCCTGCCATGAGCTCCAGCAGCCTCACTCCCAGGTATTAAAGTAAGAGAACTGAAAGCATGCATACATATAAGGCCTCATATATGAATATTCATAGTAGCATCATTCATAATAATCAAAAGCTGGTAATGACCATTAGTTGACCAATGGATAAAAGTCTTCACACACAAAGAATGAAGTACTGCTTAGCAATAAGAAGCAACGAACGATTGAGAAATAGCACAACATGAATGAATCTCAGAAACGTCCTGCTTAGTGGAAGAAGCCAGACCCCAAAGGCTATCTGTAGACATTGTGTGTTCCAAGTACATGACATTCCGAAGGCAGATGGGTGGCTTCTGGGATCAGGAGTGGCGGGGAGAAGATTGACTATAAATTGACACCAGGAAACTCTTGGAGATGATGGATGTATCTTGTGCATAGTGGTGGCTACACAAATGTAAATAATTGCTAAAACTTCCTGAACATTTATTTAAGATGGGTGAATCTCATCATGTGCAAATTATGCCTCAATGAAGCTGTTATAGAAATTTAAAATATATAGACATATATGCATAGAAAATGAGTATGCCTATCTTGTGGGATTTAAATACTTTTAATTTTCTTTTCTGTACTAATCTAAATTTTGTAAAATTTCCACAACGATTATGTAATACTTTTGTAAAAAAAAAAAAAAAAAAAAAAACCCACACCAACAATAATGGAGTTATTCAACAAGGAATCTATTTTGATTCAACATTGTTTGCTTGTAAGGAAGCCCATTTGGGTCACCTCTTTCTCATCTATCTTTCTTTGGTGGCATTTCTGAGGGGTGAGCTGAGGAAACGGATGCAGAGGGTACAGAGCTTAATAGCCATGCCTTGTCCGTGCAGCCCTCGTGCTGGCTCTCACCTGGATTTTGGGATGAATACACAGTAGGTTAATGATAGGGGGCTCCGGTCCTCCTTTGCCAACTCCACCCTCCATTCCAACCCAAATCAACTCATGTGTCCTCCAGGCCCCCAGAGAAGGTCCGCAGCCCAGGGCTGGGCAGACTGTGGTTTGTGGGGCTGGGGCGGGCCCCGCCTGCAATTCACTCTGGTCAGTTGGGTGCCGCGTGGTCTTGGGGAAGTCAAGGGGCCATTCATCCATGGAGACCCGCCATGAGAAGGACCGCTCTTGTTACACATGGTACCACAAGACACAGAGTCCCTCCAAGAACCCCTCTGGGGTGGGGGCACTCAGTGTCAACAGGCCTCTGGCCCTTTTCCTCCATCACATACTCGATCCATCCCTGAGCTTTCCGCTGTGAAAGGGCAGTCGCCTCAGGAGACCCCACCAAGCCGGAGGTAGAAAATGGCACATCAGGGGAGGCCCCCATTGCCTGCCCTTGAGTGCCTTGGTTATACAAGTCTCCTGACAGGCCCTAGGTGTCAGGACACAGGAATCCAGTGAGCATAATAAAGCTATAATTATAAAAATAGCTTCATAAAACCGTCCTGTGGGCAGAACATACAAATTTTTAGCCACTCTAGTCAAGAAGCAAAGCCCGTGGAAGCACAGGGCTGTTGGGAAGCTTCTGCTCTGTCACACATGAATTCTAAGTTGAGAAAGATCTTGGGGTCTCTGTCCTCAGGGTTCACACCGACACTGCCTTTAGGAAGTACTTTCTTTTTTTTTTTTTTAATATTTTTTAGTTGTTAATGGATTTTCTTATTTATTTATTTATTTATTTATTTATTTATTTGTATGTGGTGCTGAGAATCCAACCCAATCCCTCACACATGCAAGGCAAGCGCTCTACCACTGAGCTACAACCCCAGCCCAGGAAGTACTTTCATTATCTAAAATCTCCATACATTCACCACAACCAAAAGATGGAACAGCAAGTGGCCATTGTTGGATGAATGGATCCACAAAATGTAGAATATAACTACAGGAGAAGAATATGAAGCCTTTATAAAGGAAGGGAAGACGGGGTGGGGCTCAGTGGTAGAGCACTTGCCTAGCACGTGTAAGGCACTGGGTTCGATCCTCAGCACCACATAAAAATGAACAAATAAAATAAAGGTATTATGTCCATCTACAACTGAAAAAAAATTTTTTAAAAGGAGGGAAATTCTGACACAGACTACAACACAGATGAACCTTGAGAATAATATGTGGAGTGAAAGAAGTCAGTCATAAAAGGATAAATACTGGATGGGTCCAATTGGATGAGGTACCTGGAATAAAAATTCAGAGACAGAAAGTGGAACAGCATTTTTAGGGGCTGGAGGAAGGGGCGTGGGCAGTTGATTCGCAGGTACGGAGTCGGGATGATGAATTCTGGGAATGGGCAGTGGCAATGGTTGTGCGACAGTGTGAATGTAATGAATGCCGCTGAACTGTACGCTTTAAAGTGGAAAAATGTATCTTGTGTATGTTTTACCACATTCACAAAGAAACAAGCTCTTTGCACTCCCAAGGCCTCCCGGCCTCACCAAAGCATAGACTGCGTCATCGTTCAGATCAAGTCTCTAAACGGGCAGTTTCTGATTTTTTTAAAATAAATAAAAAATAACAGCAAAATATATACCCTGCGGCAGGAATTTTGTTTGTTTTGTTAGCAGTCACCACCTCTCAAAGCAAGGCATCCTTAGCGGAAATAAAGCAAAGGGCCGAGGTGGAAACGTTGGTTTTTGTGAGTGCCTTGGTGTCTCTCTCTCTCTCTCTTTTTCCTTCCCTCTCCTCCTCCCTCCTGCTCTCTCCCTCGCTCTCCCTTTCTCTCTCATACACACATATGAAAGAGATATTTTGTGCTGGAGGAGGCCATACTAAGGAGAAATACCCTAGAGCAGCAGTGTCCCAGCTGCTCCCAGCCAGCCACAGGCCAGCCGTTTGGAGTTTGAGATGGCCCTTTGTTTGGTCTATTTTTAGAGCCCGGAGTCAGAATTCTTCACATCGACAGCCAGCAATTCCCAGGCCTACGTGTTTTGTGACACAGATATGGCACCAGAAATGAAGATCATGCAAGGCACCAGCTAAGGCCACGGAGAAGCAAGATGGCACATCCCAAGACCCTCCTCCATCATTCCCAGACTTTTGGAACAGGACAGGGTCATGAGGGATATTGGCAGCCTGCTCAACACATGGTTTATAGATAGTATACACACAGCAACTCAGGCCAGAAATTGCAAGAGCAAACACAATAGATTCATTTCCCAGCCCAACATCTTGAGCAACAGGATCCTACTCCAGGGACCTGCTGTTTCACTGGTGGGCAGAAAGTCTTTGGGGGAATTTCCAGCTCTGCTTCCTGCCATGCCCATCTTCCCTGAAAGGCAGGATGCAGTATAGGAAGAACAGTCAGAAGACATATCCTCATACAAACCCTGCCCCTCCCGTGGCCCTCTGACCTTGGCCCTTTAAAATGTCACTTTTAAAATGTCAATATCTCCAACTTCACTTGTATGAATGAAATAACATAGTCAGCATCTGGAAACATGTTTGGACAAGTACAACTGCTGGGCATTTTTTTCTGCCCCTGTTCCTAGTGCTTAGAATGGAACAAACAAGGTTAAGTCATTGTGTGTTGATTAAGGAAACAATCAGAACCTCAGAGCCCTGACCCCTGGAAATGTTTCCTTTTCATTCACTCAGTTTCTAACAACAGCAGTAATGGAGTTGGGAGGAACTGTCCGGTCAATTGCAGGTTTTTGGGACTGCACAAGAACCACCGGAGGTAAACCAGTTCCTCCCACCTGCTGGAGAGAAGCCTCACTCTTGAGGTGGCGCAGGTGCACTGGGAGAGAGCAGAAGAGAACATGGGATCTCCTGGTTCGATTCTTTGAGGGTATGTGAGTCATCCGTGCTGGGGAGGGGCTTAGTGTTTGTCCTTCAGGAGTGCCCACCCAGCAACCTAGCTGCGGAGCCACTGGGCCAGCTTCTCCCTCCCAGTACGAGGGAGGAGAGGCCTTGGAGCTTTGCACGTGCAGCCTCCACACGGGGTTCCAAAGGTAAAAACCAGGCTCTGGGCTCTCCCTTCCCCTTAGTCCAGTAGTAAATAAACACACCTCCACGTGGCCTCACAGCTGCTGCATGTAGTCTGCAGGGTCTGGGTGATGGAGGTAGGAGATGGACCCTTTCTCCCTCCTCTAGGCTCGGGTCTAAAGTACCCTGTGACAAGCAGATTCCCAGGGCTCAGAAGAGACTCTCAGTTACGACATCCTGAAAGAGAATGGCCCTGGACCCTTCTTGGAACAAGACAAACCAACACATCGGAGCTGGCAGGTAAGACACACCATGTTCTCCCAGAAAAGGGCCAAAGGAAGTGACCTCAGCAACAGAACAGAGAGAACTTAAGGACAGGATTGAGAGCATCAAAGCACAGGCAGTCTGGTCTTCCTGTCTCTTCCCAGCTGTCAAGTTAGGTAGGATTTACACGTTTCCCTGCGCTCCACCTTATGTGTCCTTGTGGAGACAGCCGGAGGTGGCAAAAACCAGTTGGGCACTGGAGTCAGGCAGGTTCAAGTGAGATTTCCAGCTGCGAGACCTTGGGCTAGACACCTCTTCTCTCTGGGCCTCAGTTTCTGCATCTGTAGAAGAAAAGGAGTAAGAACGCCCATTTCCAAAGCGGTGGTGAGAATTCGAGGAGATGATGGTTGTCAAGTCTACCACAAAGGGCAGTTTGGGGAACGCTGGTTTCTTCCTCTTTCCTGCCATACGAGGGTAGAGGACATCAGGAGCAGTGGTTTGTTTTGTTGTGTGTTTTTTTTTTTTTTTTTTTTTTTTTTTTTTTTTGCTTGTTTGTTTTCGTTGTCTTGTTTTTGAAGAGGCTTTTGACACCCTCTTCTAACTCCACCTCAGGCTGCCAAGCGTTCAGGTACTGCATGTGCAGTTGGGGCCACAGGCAGGCGTCTGCCCTTTTTGGACCACCTCAGATGTTCCATGCTGGTACCGTGAGGGGCAGATGGGAGCAGCCAGGCCCTTCCCCGGGTAAGCCCTGGTGAGCCACCCGCCCATTCCGCAGCGGTAGGCGCCCAGACCTGGGGGCCCCACTGCTGGGACCCGACTCAGATGGCAGGCCCGAGTCGCTGGGCTGCACCTCCACCAAGACCCTCCTGCGCAGGAGCCAGCCAGGCCGCTCCGAGTAGGTCCCTTGGTGGCTGCCCCACTGCAGCGGGCAGAGGCGGGCACGGAAGGCGGCCTGGAAGCCGCGGCGGAAGTTCTCGTTGAAGTAGCCGTAGATGATGGGGTTGGCGCTGCTGTTGAAGAAGGCCAGCCAGTGCGCGAAGGGGAAGGCGTAGACCGACAGCAGGTGCAGCTGTGGCTCGCTGAGCTGCCCGTAGTCGATCAGCAGCAGCAGCGCCCAGAGCGGCAGCCAGGACAGCGTGAAGAACAGCGCCACCATGACCAGCATGTGCACCACCCGGGCCTTGCGCCGCGCCGCGCGCCCGCCCTCGGCCGCCCCTTCCCGGTTGTCGCTGGCCGGGCCCGAGGCCTTGCAGAGCTTGCGGGCGATGCGGGCGTACATGACCACGATGAGCGCCAGCGGCGCCAGGTAGATGTGTGCGAAGAGCACCGCCGTGTAGACCTTGCGCATGCCCTTCTCGGGCCAGGCCTCCCAGCACGAGTAGAGCGGGTAGGAGCGGTTGCGGGCGTCCACCATGAAGTGGTGCTCCTCGCGCGTGACGGTCAGCGTGACGGCCGAGGGACACATGATGAGCAACGCCAGGGCCCAGATGACCGCGATGGTCACCAGCGCCTTCCGCAGGGTCAGCTTCTCGCGGAAAGGATGCACGATGCAGCGGAACCTGCGGCGGGAGTGGGGGAAGAGAGGCTGGGATCCGGGAAGGTCCCCCGGCCCAGGGAGGAGGGCGAACCTCCTTAATGGCTGGTGGGACGTAGGCACTTGACATTCCCCCATGGCACCCAGGGCAGCTCAGAGGACAGCTCAGACATTAATTAGGTGAGTTTGCAAGCAAATTGGCTTCTCACCTGGGAAGGAGGTTTTCCAAGACAAGATTTACTAAGAGAGGGGAGGAGGGGACCTCGGCCTGGGAACGATGAATCCTGCCCCTGCATTCTGGGTAAACTGATCGATTAGCTGGCAGTCCGCGGAGCGATCAGTCTGAGGCGCGCGTCCTGCCCTGGAGAAGGCTGATTGCGGGTACCAACAAATACAATTTTTAGCAGTTATGGGTTTCCCAGAAAACCCTGGGAGGTCAGATGTGGAGCCTATGTGGCAGACTGTCCCTCTATCATCTCAGCCAGTGTCCCTTCATCACTGCCTCCACCACACGAGGACAAGTCTGTACCATTTACTTCCTCATTAGAATCTTTCAACAGCAATTGTTATTATAGCCTTAATTTACAGATCAGGAAACTGAACTCAGAGGGGTCAAGTAACTGGGCTTAGGGTCACACAGCCAGCAAGTAGCAGGGACCCCCTTTGAACCCAAATTTGTCCTGCTTCACTGGGCCACATAACCAGTAGCTGTAGGCCCTTGTTATGAGTTAGAAGTTCCTGAAGCATTTAAAAGGTATGCACCCACCCACCCACACAAAACTCTGCCTATTTCTCTAGTCAAAGATCCCCAGGTAATTAGTCTGGGAAGCTGGGAAGGGTTTTAGCTAGCCAGCTAGTTTGCTTGCTTGGTTGGTTTTATTTTGCTTTTAGGCTGTGGTTGATTTCAGTTATAGCCAAGTTTGAGAACTGCTGCTGGAGGTGCTGTGCCCCCTGTAGTGTGGTTCAAAGGCCATTGTCCTACTATACTGAGGACAGGTGCCTTACCTTTTATCTCAGTACTTCTAGAGTGTGTTTAGATAAATGCATGGAATTACCTGTGGGGCCAATTACTGAAAAAAAAAAAAAATCTTTCCAGACCTCAGTTTCTTTATCTGCAAAATGGGGCCAATGGTATGACCTACTCTGGAGGGCTGCTACAAAGACGAAGTGAGATCACCACCCTCTGGAGACATTCTGAATGCTTACTAGTGAGACAAAGGAGGGGCGCCTGCTTTCCAGGAAGTCTTCCCTCATTTGCTGATGTCAGAAAACAGACACCTGAGGTATGTCCAGCTTGCTTGTTTCATAGAGGGGGAACCTGGTCTAGACAGGGGAAGAGACTTTCTCAGAAGGTCACTGGCTCCTTAGGGACAGAGCCTGAGCTTGAACACAGGTATGAAGCTGTTTCCAGCCAAGTGCCCTTTCCATTTCACTACCTGTGTCCTGTCCTCCTGCCTATCCCCTGTCCCGGCCTCACAACACCTTTCCCCTCTCCCTCGGCCTGACTCAACCTGCATGACCTTGACACCTCACCCCCCACCCCCGCCTGGCTTCTCAGCATCACACTCAAGAACTGTCCAGAGAACAAAGGATACTTCAAGCATATACTTAAGAGGTGGAGGAGAATCCTGGGGTAGTCCAGGAAGGCTTCCTGGAGGAGGTAGCACTTGAAGAATACTGCAAACACCACTGGGAGACATTGCACATGCTTATTTCACCCAACAACGATAAGAACATAAAGGCTGGTGGAGGAGAGGGACTTCCCACACTCACCCAGCTAGTTAGTGGCTTTGTGGAAAGAGGAACCAGCTCCAACACCCCACCTACCTACTTCTTTTTTAAACTTTGGATTGAATCCAGGGGTGTCTGACCACTGAGCCACTTTTTACTTTTTATTTTGATACGGGGTCTCACTAAGTTGCTTAGGGCCTTACTAAGTTGCTAAGACTGGCCTCAACCTTGTAATCCTCCTGCCTCAGCCTCCTGAGCCGCTGGGATTACAGGTGTTCACCACCTTGCCCAGCCCAGCAGCCTATTCACTAGGTTATAAAAAGTAGGTTTGATGGGGGCAGAGATGGAGAGAAGATGAGATCACTAGATTCTAGAAAGGGCAGGACTGAGTATTAGTATTGAAGAGAGGACAAAAGAGGAGTGTGAGGGTGTGCCGAAGAAATAATGTTCACAGCTGACCTTTGGACTTTGAACCAGGAACTGGGCCTAAGCTTTTCAGGCAGAAGTTGTCTGATAAAGGCGGTTACCATTTTATAGATGAGACCACAGAGGCTCAGATTAGCTGAGTGACTCACCCTACATCTCACAGCAAGGCACCGATGAGTGAAAAACCATCTCCCGCTCATCCACCTGCCCACTATTCCTTGGGGAAAGTACCCACAGGAGCCCTTGTGGCACTGCAGATGCTGAGCGGGAGGACGCCTGCAGCGGAATAGGGAAGACTTAGGGCTCCGAGCCGTTCAAAGCCTCCCTGACCCTGGGCTCCATGCCACGCCTCTGGCCACATTCACAGAGCCATGCTATTCAGAGAATCTGATGGAATCTGAGGCTGAAAGACCAGAAGTGGTGAAGATGGGTTGGGGCTGGGGATGGAGCAAGACCTGGATTGCCAGGGACCGGCAAGCAGGCGGTGGTTGGAGTGAGGGGGCGGGGAGAGCCCCAGCCACACTGAGCCCACCCCAGGAGCTGGCTCCCTTAGCTCGGGCCCCCCCGCTTCAGACCAAGGGCAGGCAGGGTTCCCAACGCGCCTCACAGACCCAGAACTGCTCAGGAGGCGCCTCCTCAGGAGCTCTCTCCAAGCCTTCCAGAAGGGGCTGGTGGCATCCTCGGCAGGTAGCCAGGTCTGGAGGGCAAGCAGCCCTCCAACCCTCCTCTTCAGAGCCCAGGATCCAGACCCGCTACCGCAAGTGGCCGCTGCCTTCCCGTGGGCCAGCACTGCAGGCAGAGGCACCTCTCCTCGCCAGCCCCCTTCGCCAGGGTCGACTCTCACCTCTCCACGGCGATGGCCACCAGCGTGAACACGGAAGCCGCCACAGACATGCCCTGCACCAGGCCGCTCATCTTGCATGTGGCATTGTCGAAGGGCCATCCTGTAATGACAGAGGCCCCCAGGGGGCCAGGAGTCTGAGCCTCAGACCAGGAGTCTGAGGCTCTGGCCATCTCAGGCAGGACCCACTGACACTTGGATCTTTCCTCCTTGTCCTGCTGGAGGTCATCTGGCCTCCGCTTGCCCACTTCCGGGACTGAGGAACCAGGCAGCCCATAGCAACATGCAGAGTTCCGACGGTTAGAGAGATAGCCTTTGTGAGGGCCAGTGATTTCTCTCCACGAGCCCTGTCTGGCTTTCTGCTCCCATGGTCTTGCCCCAGGTTCTAGGCCATTCCTCCCTCATAACAATCCCATTGTCACCCCCTATTTACAGACAGAAAAATTGAGCAAGAGATTACTTACAGTCTCTCTGGCCCTAAGTCACTATGGATTAGTGGCAAGAATCAGGCTTGGGTTGGGACTGGGGTAGTTGAGATAACTGGGAGAGATGCTTCTCTGAGTTTCTCTCTTTGTATGGTTCTGGCTTTTCTGGCAGATATTTCACATATTCGAAACATAAATAATTAAAACCTATCAGGATATTGTGCAGCAGGGGGACCCAAAGTAGAATACAAGCAATAACAAATAAACGTAATTGCCTTACAAATGACTAATTATTAACCACACTGAAGAGGGTAAGGAAGAAAGACGTGAACCTAAGGGACTTTGCAAATCAGTATTTTGACCGTTGACTATAAGACTAAAGATGAAATGAACTGAATACAAATTTCCATACTCATTAATAAATTAATGAAATTCCAGACCAAAAAAAGGTAAGTTGGATCTAATTATAGGAAAAAGGGGAAACCTAAGTCACTGAAACTAACACACACACACACATTAGTTTGGGTAAATGGGGCTAGATTTGTCACTGTCTGAGAAGAAAGTTGACTTCTGTGTTCTTCAACCTGCTTCCATGATTTTTGCCATGATAAGGAAAGGGGGAAAAGTTTTAAAATGATCTTATAATATTAGATTGGAATCAGAAATATCACTATGAACCTAAGGATTTTTTTAAAAATATAGATGATAATGATATAGAAATAAAGAGCTGGGTGCAGTGGCACATGCTTATAATCCCAGTGACCCTGGCGGCTGAGGCAGGAGGATCACAAATTCAAGGTCAGCCTCAGCAATTTTGTGAGACCCTATCCCAAAATAAAAAATAAAAAGGACTGTCAATGTAGCTTACTGGTAAAATGCCCCTGGGTCTACCCAAAATTGTGTGTGTGCGTGTGTGTGTGTGTGTGTGTGTGTGTGTGTGTGTGTACATGCACTCCGTTAGTATACATGTATTTCCTAGCTCTGTCCCTTGAGAGGGCCTAGAAGCAGTGACACCCCAGAAGCAATAAGCACTCCTGCATCCCACATCTTGGTCTCTAAATACTACTTTCAATCAAAGGAAAAAGGGCTCCTTGGGGAAAGGTTTAATTCCAGGGCTGATGCAAGGGAAATACCAGAAGACCCTGGAACATTCTGTGGTGGCATAAAGTAAGGAAATATGCAAAAAAATCATGGCAGCAGGTTGAAGGACACAGAAGTCAACTGAAAATGACTTCCAATAGCTAAAAATGGCACAATTTAAGCAACGAAATACATAAAGGTAGCATTGAATTAAAACCCTAAATGGAATTTCCAATTAGTAAATGTAGAAGGCGTATTCTAAGTAGAAAATCATTGCCAAGGAAACATGACAGCAATAATGTTGCCAGCAGGTACCATCAAGGCTTGCTAAAATCAGTGGATAAATGTATCATGAGAAATAGACTTTGCATAGTCTCAAAGTATCTCTCTATAAGACTAATTATTCAGGGAAAAAATAATTACTTTACAGTTGAAAAACCCAAGAGATGCCACATTAACCAAATAATCAAAGAAAACACCAACACTAATAAACATGTGCCTTCTCAGCATGTTTTCTGAGACATTCTTGCCAAAAGTGCATAAACTGGATCTAATTATGGGAAAATATCAGGCCAACCCAAATTGCACAACATTCTGCAAATTAACTGATCAGGCCAGGCACAGTGGTGCATGCACATAATCTAGGCAACCGGGAGGCTGAGGCAGGAAGATTGCAAGTTCAAGGACAAACTCAGCAATTTAGTGAGGTCCCTAAGCAATTTGGTTAGACACTGTCTCAAAAGAAAAAGAAAAGAAAAAGGCCAGGGATGTAGCTTAGTGGTGGAGTGCCCCTGAATTCAATCCCCAGGACCACACAAACACACACACACACACACACACACACACACACACACACACACACACACATACAAAGCCTTATCAGTACTCTTCCAGTAGGTCAAGGTTATGCCAACAAAGGCCAAGGACCTTCAACAAGTTGGAGGAAACTAGGAACACAAATGCAATGTGCAATACCAGGGTGGATCCTGGGCTAGAAATGTGGTGCTGATTATCATCCTGAGTAGCACAACATCATAAAGACCAAAATCCCGAAAATCAGATTTATGAAAAATCAAAATCCACGTTGAAATCCTGAAAAACCAAAAATTGAAAAACCACAATTGCAAGCCAAGAAAAGGCTCTAGAAGAGAGGTGGAAAACAGAATTCTGGGGAAGGGGTGAGAGTATTGTCAGCTGTCTGCAGGATACTTGTGTCGTGTCGGGCACATGGGTACCCAGACACCAGGTCAAGCATTATTTCGGGTATGTCTGTGAGTGTGTTTTCAGAGGACATGGGTGTGAGTCCAGGAGGACTAGATGGGGAAGATCTACCATGTAGGAAATGAATACAAATGTATTCTCCAAGGCCAGCCTTGTCCTCAAAACAAACAAACAAACAGAAAACAAAACAAAAACAAAAACAAAAAACCAAGCAGCTATTCATTGTGATGAAAGATTTCAAAATACAGTAATATAATTAATAATCATGAAGGTCAGTCAGCTTTTAGGAACTACCTCCATCCCATAATCTGTAATTGCCCACAATCTATCTCTGATTACACTTTTTCATGTTGATAATGATGATGATGATGATGATGATGATGATGATGATGCTGATGATGATGATTTGCAGTATTGGGGACTAAACCCAGGGGCGCTCTAGCACTCTACATCTCCAGACCTTTTTATTTTATTATTATTTTTTAAAATATTTTTTTAGATGTTGATGGATCTTTATTCATTTATTTATATGTGGTGCTGAGAATCAAACCCAGTGCCTCACACATGCTAGGCAAGCGCTCTACCACCGAGCCACAACCCCAGCCCCCTTTTTTATTTTTTATTTTAAGGTCAGGTCTCTATAAATTGCCTGGGCTGGCCTCCAACTTGAGATTCTCCTGCCTCAGCTGCCTGAGTCTCTGGGATTAATAAGCATGCACCACCACACCCAACTATATTGAATTTCTTTTTCTTTTCTTTTTTTTCTTAAAATTTCTCCCATTGTTTAACATTGTCAGCATTATTCTTTACAATTCACTGTGCTGTGTATTTCTTCTCATCATTTGCAATTCTGGAGGTATACATGGTATAAAGACTTAGAGAGTTCTGCTTTGTCTTGAACATTTTTTGCAAATTTGACTCCAAAAAGGTATACTACATTAGCTTTGTGTCTAAGCATCGCCTGTGTACATAAAAACTTTGCAATATCCTCAATAGAGGATGAGCTGTCCTGTCTGTATATCTGCATTTGTGAAAGATAAAATTTCTCAAGATCTCTTTGGATAGCTGCACGCGTGCTGGTGACCCATCATGGTTTTGGATCAATCTGGTCAAAATACTTAGGTCAACCGTCATGGTATTTCAAATGATTGCATTTATAAAACTGGGTGCACATAATTACCAATCTTAGTGATATGTTTATACATTTCTCCTTTTGATTAATTTCTTTATGAATATGATTCATCTGCTCAAAACTATTCACCCTTGTGACTGCCATTAGTATATCTTAGTTTTCTGTGGTTATTATTATTGCCATTTTATTGTGTAAAGTGTCCTTTGAAGTGGTCCGTCATGTTTTTAGGTGTATCTCCAATAAATTTGCCTTTAAAAATGTAGACAAAATGTCTATTAAAGAAAATTTTAAATTAATTTTCCCAGAATCAGATTTTCCAGATTTTGATCTTGGTGAATTTCGAACTTTAGTAATTTTGATTTTGGGGGATTCCAACATTCAGGATTATGGGTTCAGGATTATGGCTCAAACCCCTATAAAAGGACATTTGTGGGGAAACTAGTGAAATTCAAGTAAAGTGTACAGATTAGTTAATAATATATCAGTGCTTACTTCCTAGTTTTGATCATTTTATTATGGCTATTTAGGATATTATATATTATATATATTCAGGATATTATATATCCTAAATAAAAGGTGGGTGAAGGACACATGGGAACTCTCTGTGCTAATTTTGCAAATTTTCTTTTTAAGACTAAAGTTATCTCAAAATAAAAGTAAAACAGACGGGCACAGTGGCGCATGCCTGTAATCCTGTGATGGGCTGACAGATCTGGCTCCATGAGAATGTTCTAGGCCAGACTCTAAGGGAAATGACTAAACAGACTCCATTTTGCTCTGAGACTCCATGTTATGTAGGAAATAAGCTTCTCCCATGGGAACACCCTGCCTCTGTACCCACCCTCAGTTACTTAGTGTGACATGTTTAGCAATACAAAATGACGATCCTTATGTAATGAAAAATTGCTCTTTTGATCTCTATTGCTCTTAACCAATGTACCATGTAAACTGTAATTGTGTGGATGTTAGTAACCATTCTTTAGTTTGTACCTAGGTAAGGGTCATTCTGACCCACTTCCCCCTCTGTTGTTGATCTCATAATGTTAGTTTGTAATTTCAAATCATAGCAACAGACACTTATGATTGATGTGATTTTTGGTATAAGAACCCCTACAACCCTGTAGTTGGGGCTGTTCTCCCAGTAGCCATTTTTTGGGGCATTGTGTGAGACAATCATCCGGCTGGCTTAATAAAGACTCTCAAATTTGGACTTCTCAGTGGTGATCGGTTGTTCTTAAGTTGTGCCCTATAACAATCCCAGGAGCTCAGAAGGCTGAGGCAGGAGGATCACAAGTTCAAAGACAGCCTCAGCAAAAGCAAGGTGCCAAGCAACTCAGTGAGACCCTGTCTCTAAATAAAATACAGAATAGGCCTGAGGATGTGGCTCAGTGGATAAGCCCCTCTGGGATCAATCCCTGGTACCAAAAATAATAAATAAATAAATAAATAAATAAATAAATAAATAAATAAAATTAAAATAAAAGAAAAACAAAACAAAAGCCCACTAAAATCAAAAGCTTATGTACTGTATGATTCTATTTATATGACATCCTTGCAAAGGCCAAACTGTATTTACTGTCCCTACAGAAAACTGCTGGCTCCAGGGGATGGGGGAGTGAGTATCCAAAGGAATACCGGGAGCTTCTTGGGCTGATGAAATTTTTCTGTATCTTGATTGTGATGGTAACGACGTGACTGTTTTCATCAAAACTTGTGGAACTCTCACCCAAAGGGTGGATTATGTCGTATGTTAAATTATATCTTAAAAATAATTTAAATGTAAATACATTTTCTAAGAATGTATAAAAATAAAGACAAGTTAAATATAATAGAATGCTATCCCAGGGATCAGAGAAGGGCAGTGTAGTGGCACAGGAATAATGAAGGGAACAAATAAATATAAACAAGGGACTTCACAACACTGATGAACCAATGTCGGCCCTCTGCACAGGAAGGATGGAAGGGGGAAAGGAAGGAAGGAAGGAAGGAAGGGAGGGAGGGAGGGAGGAAGGAAGGGAGGGAGAAAAGGGAGGGAGGGAGGGAGGGAGGAAGGAAGGGAGGAAAGAAGGGAGGGAGGGAGGGAGGGAGGAAAGGAAGGAAGGAAGGAAGGGAGGGAGGGAGGAAGGAAAGGAGGGAGAAAAGAAGGGAGGGAGGAAGGGAGGGAGGAAGGGAGGGAGGGAGGCCAGAGGGACGGAGGAGAGGGAAGGAAAAACTGAAGTTTATTTTAATTGCAGAAGAGTCTATTTAGAAAACAACCTAACTACCATAAAAAATCAAGTTGTACTACAGCCATACCATACAAGTCCTTAGCAGTGTAAAAAACAATGAGAAACTCTTAATTTATTAAGATGAAATATTCACATGTTAAATCACGTGTTTAATGCGTCTTATTACCACATTACATTGATTACAGTGAGGGAGGAAGGGAGGGAGGAAGGAAAGGAGGGAGAAAAGAAGGGAGGGAGGGAGGGAGAAAAGAAGGGAGGGAGGGAGGGAGGAAGGGAGGGAGGGAGGGAGGGAGGGAGGAAGGGAGGGAGGAAGGAAAGGAGGGAGAAAAGAAGGGAGGGAGGGAGGGAGGGAGGAAGGGAGGGAGGGAGGGAGGAAAGGAGGGAGGCTGGTGTTGAACTTGTGATCCTCCTACCTCAGCCTCCAGAGTACAGGCGTGCGCTAACATGCCCAGCTTCATTTCTTTTATATACTCGTAGTTACATAAAATATTTTTGGAAAGAGATACAAGAAACTGGCAACTTCCTCCCAAGAGAGGGGTTAGAGCGGCGAGAGAATGGGGGTGGAAGGGAGAGTTTTCGCTGGTAGCTTCTGACTATTGAACTGTGGGAATGTTTGGCTTATTCTAGCAATTTATTTAATTTAGGTGTGTGAAAAGGACTGGCAGACACCAGCTTGACCAACTGGTAGCCTTGCTACGTCGCTGTTGACCTGGGTGTGTGTTTAAGGCGCCTATGTTGCGCACACATGGGCGCGTGAGCGCATGTGTGAATTTGTGGGTGTCAGAGGCAGGTTATGTTCAGCATCCCTGAAGGAATCTGGGGCTCAGCTGTGAGTAAAGGTTCCACTAGGCAGAACCAGGACTCTGCCCTGGTTCCACTTCCTGGGACTTAGAAGCCACAGAAACTCAAGCTGCGGCTCCTTTTTGCTGTCACTCCAAGCGGGGGTGGGGGGGGGGTGGGGGGGTGGATCTATCTGAAACCTGAGCTCTTGGGAGCGCCAAGCTCCTGGGAGCGCCGAGCTCCTGCATCTGCAGGCTCAGAACTGCAGGGGTCGCCACAGCTCTAGAAAGCAATCCCTCCCCACCTGGAGTCCCCAGGAACCCATTCTAAAACAAGACAAGCCAATCGCAAGAGCGAGCACGTGTGGGTGGGGCCTTTCAGACACCTGCAAGACTGCACAGGCAAGAATTTCGAGGTCAGATGGTCAAGTTCTGCTTCAATACCTTCTACAAATCCCTGCGAAGTGCTTGGCCAGTCCCTAGACATTCCCAGCAACAGGGAGTTCATTACCTATGGGACAGGACCGGCTTCTGGGGAGAACCACTCAGATAAGAATTTTAGGTCCTTCTTAGAGGAAACCTGCTCCCCCACCATTTCTTCCCACTAGTTCCACTTCCGCCCCCAGGAAAGTGGAACTTTGCATGGGGGCGTGAGGAGGTGGGCCGTGACACTTATTAACTGTGTAAGGACAAACCAGTCACTTAACCATTCGGGGCATGCTTCCCCATCCATAAAATGTGGATAATCATAAAGCACGCTTCGTTGAATTGCTGTGGGGATTAATTAAGATAATGCAGGAAGCATATGTAACATAATGCCTGGCACAAAGAAAATGATTAATTCATTGTATCAATTATTTCTAGGCTAATCCCTCAGCCACAAACCATCTTGAGAATTTGAGACAATGGCATCTTAGACAAGAGGCCAGGCCAGCAGTGATCTGTCTTCCACGTTTTTGTTTCAGGCTGCAGGGCAGAAGTGGGGGACGGGACACTCCTGCTGCCCCTTGCCCTCACTTACCGGTGATGAGGTTGTCCACAAGGGTGGTGGGCATGCAGAAGATGCCCACCAGCAGGTCGCTAACGGCCAGGTTGAGGATGAACACATTGGTGACGGTGCGCATGTGCCTGTTCTTGAGCACAGTGAAGCAGACCAGGGCGTTGCCCACCATGCAGAGGAGGAAGATGAGCACGTAGGCCACGATGAACATGGCCGCCACCAGCGAGGAGTGCTGGTAGTAGGAGGAGAAGGTCAGGTTTGCAGCCGGGGTGACCTCAGCTTCACTCCCATTCTGACTTGGGGGCCAGCTGCCATTGGGAGGTTGGGAGGGCTCCCCTAGGACCAAAGGAGCAGATGAGTCAGGCTAAAGAGAGGAACCCCACTTTATGGATGAGCAGTTGCCTGTGTGCCATGCCCTGGACATGCCCCAGGGCCCTGATCACATGCTCAACACCGATGGCAGCTCAATGCACTGATCCACGGCTTCCAACACACCGTTGCTCAAACCCTGATCTCAACTGTCTTGCCCAAGACTTATTCCTCACTCTCGGTTCTTCTCCATCAACCTCCTCCCCACCCCTATGGAGGCTCCACTCTTCTGGGTCTTGCTCGGTGACTCAGAAGGACTCTAACTTCTAAGGATTGCATCACCAGGTTCCCTTGACCTCTGGCTTCTGGAGGAGTTGGGCCAGTAGCAAGTGCTGAAGTAGATGGAAGGGCAGGAGGAGAGGGAGGTCCAGGTATTAGTCTCCTGACTCCCTCCTGCTGGCCCCAATCCTGCCAGCAACTGTTTTTGGTTTGTGTTGTTTCCCCTATGAGTACAGCTCAGTCCTGTTGGCTGACTCCTTGATGTAGTCTGCATGTTTCTTCCCAAAGTCCATGTGTTGGAATCTAAATCCCCCACATCATATGTTAGTGGCCGTTGGAGGTAATTAGGATTAGATGAATTCACAGATGGGGCCCCCCAATAGAATTCATGGCTATACACGAAGAGGAAGAGAGACCTGAGCTAGTAAACTTGCTCTATCTTACCATATAATGCCCTCACCCTGTTATGATGCAGCAAGGACTTACCAGATGCTGGTCCTATGTTCTTGGACTTCCCAGCCTCCTGACCCATGAGCTAAAAAATCTCTATTCTTTTATTCATTACTTTATCTTGGGTATTTTGTTATAGCAACAGAAAATGGATTTAGACATTCTCTTCTGTGGCTTTCACACTTGCCAGGCTACAGTGGCACTGTTCCCTCTCCTTGTACCAACAGGCATGTAGGTGGGAAGAGCATCTTGTGTTGCCAGTCCCACAGTGATACACAGCAGAGGTGGTCCTGCTGTGTTTCTGACTGCGGACCAGGCTTGAGCATGTGTCTCCCCAGCCGTGTTTTGAAGGGAGCAGCTCAGTGTCCAACCCCAGATCTTCTGGGAAGTCATTAGCTGTGGTGACTCATGATGTTGTCTCACAAACTCTCTTCCTGCCTTCCTCTGGGACTGAATGTGGCCCAGTCCAGGGGATGGAGAGTCTCTGAGGAGTCTTTTCCTGTCACACCCAGAGCTCAGCCACTGGCCGGGAGGCCACTGGAGGTTTGGGATCTGGGAGCTAGAGATACCTGGGCGAGCAGGGACAATGAGCTGGCACCATCAAGGCTACAGGGACCAGAGGGGGTTACAGGGGACCCTCTGTGGGGGTGGATGTAGAGAAGTCAGAAAGTTCCATTGCATGGTGAGAGGAGATAACACTGCCCTGGTGAGGCCTTTTAGGATTTCCAAGAGCACTGAAACATCTTTATTATAGAAAATATCAAACATGTACAAGAGAAACTATTGTAGTGAACATACACTAGAATATAAAGTTCAATGAGCCATTATAAGAGAGAATAGTGTAAAGAACTCCCATGTGCACATCATCTACTTTCAGCCATGATCAAAGAGAACCTTGTTTTATCTATAGTGCCACTCTTTGGGGATGATTTTGAAGTACCTACCAGACATCATTCCTTTTCATCCACAAACATTTCAGTTTCTGAAAAACAAGGCCCCTAAAAAAAATTCTTTGAAAGCCATGATCATACCATTATCAAAACTCACAAAATTAACAATCACATTATGATATTATCAAATATCTAGTGTCCAACATTCAAAATTCCCTGATTGATTCATAATCTTTTAAATAGTGTGAGTGAGGGTCCAAACAAGATTTCTGTTTCTATTATCTACTATTATGTGGAAAGCCACCCCCACATTTAGTGGTATGGCTCCTTGGCTTGGCATCTGGGGTCGGGGGGGGTTCTTCTGCAGGTCTCTCTTGGGGTCTCTCCCGCAAGCTGCAGCCATCGGATAGCTTAACTGGGGCTGGAGGGTCCAGGATGACCTTCCTCCCGGGGTTGGCAGTTAGTGCTGGCTATGGGCTGGGGAGTCTCAGTCCTCCACATGGCCTCTCATCCTCTAAGAGGTTAGATTAGGCTTCTTCAGAGAAGGGCGCTCTCAGGAGTCCAGGAAAGCAAGCAAAGAAGCTATAGGCTGGAATTTTCATCACTTGTGCCATATTCTATTCGTCAAAGCAAATTTCAAGGGCAGCCCAAATTCAAGCCAGTAGAGAAACAATTTCCTCCCTCTTGACAGGAATAAAGCAACATTACACTGTGAAAGGGTTTAGATCTGAAAGGGTGATTCATTAAGGTTCATCATTATAAAATCTGCCACTGTCCTCATGTTGTACTTGGTTGATATCCTCCTAAGTCTCTTTCCCCCCTCTCTTTTCCCTTCTGCAATTTATTGGTCATAAAGATTAGATCTGTAGAGTTTCTTGCAGACTGGCTTTTGCTGATGGTTCCCTACTGATGACATTTTGCACGCTCTGCTCTTTGCACCTGTATTTTCTGTAATCAGGAGTTAGAGTTAGAGGCTTGAACGGATTATGTCTGTTGGTCTCCCATTTGGTGATGCTAAGCTTGATCAGTGGGTTCAGGTGATGTCACCTTAATCCTCCATTGTCAAATTCCCCATCAGCATTTCACTTAATATTTTCAGCAGTCACTAATAAGCATCACCTATATCCCTAATTGCATTTTAAATATGACCTGCACTCTTCACCATGGCCTCCAACACGTGCGTGGGCTGATCCCTATTGACATCTCAGGTGTGGCCACACTCCCTTTTGCCCATTTGCTCTGCCCCTTGACCTCTAGGCTCCAGCACACTCTTGCTTTTTCTAACCTCAGGGCCTTTGTTCTTCTTCTCCTTTCGTTTTCAGCTTAAATATTGTATTCCCAGAGAAGTCCCACCTGATTAGTTTACTTAAAGCAGGTGCCCCACTATTAACTCTTGCAGTATTTTATGTTCTTCAATATATTTTTGTTTTGTTTTCAGGATTATCATCTTTTTGCCCATACATAAAAGTCAGCTCCTGGAGAACAGAGACTTCCCTGTTTTGGTGGCAGTGTTCCTGGTATTTTTGTGAGTGCTCCACCATAGTCAAGAGTTCAATAAACAATCGGCAATAATGGAAGGAATAAATATTTATAGGAAGCAGCAAGGAAAGAAAGGGTGGAGCTGACATCAAGTGACAGAGTCCTGCCTAAAGCAGGCAATGCTGCATTGGAAGGCCTTCTCCAGGACCCTCCAGAAAGAACCCCAGGAGAGGTCTTTTGGGACCCTTCCTAGACAGCTCCCCCTACTGGGCCTCAAAATCAACCCTGAATGAGTCCCCATGACTAGGCAAAATCTGTGGGTGTGGACAGGTAGAGGAAATTGCCAGAACCTTTGAGTCTAGACTCCAGCCTGTCTGCTTCCCTCCACAGCTTCCCTTGGTTCTCAAGTGAGCTCATCTGTCCCTGGGAAGTGTCTGGGAGCAATCCTAGCCATCTCTAGTGCCTTAGCTGAGCTTGGACATCTGTCTCTAGACTTAACCCAGCTTCCAGCACTGCACGTCGATCCTTTCTCAAGGAGGAAGGTCTTCCTGTTCTGGCAAGACCCTGGCTGCCTCCGCCTCACTTGAGCTCCATGCCAGAGGCTCATTAACACCCTGGATTTGTCCTTTCTGGGATCTGACAGGTGCCCTGTGGTTACATCCTGTGAAATTTTCATCCGCTGAACCCAATTAAGCCTTTCCCTACAGGCGGGGCTTCCTGGAGCCTCAGGATGTTAGGATGGTTGTCTCCAGGGCACTCTGATGATCTTAAGCGATCAGGCTCTGGACCACTGAAGGCTGGGTCTGGGGAGTCAGGTCACAGGGGTTCTCAAAGTGCGGTCCCCCAACCAGCAGCATCAGTACCACCTGGGACTTGTTAGAAACAGAAATTCTTGGTTTCATTCTTCACCTAGGGAAAGAGAAACCCAGAGGGCTGGGGCTTAGTTATCTGTGTGGGTGGGAAGAGTGCTTGCCTACTATGCACAAGTTCCCTCACTACAAAAGAAAAAAAAAAAAAGTAATTTTTAAAAAGCATCCTCCAGGTGATTCAGATGCATGCATCAGCTTTGAGAACCACAGAACTGAAGGACTTGGACCAACACCACTGGCAGTGAATCCTACACACATCGGGGAATTGCAGTCCTCCTTCCTGCCTCCTCACCTCTGGGGGAACTGTCTCATCTTTAAAATAGAAATACAAACATTTTCTGGCTCTGACCTAGGGTAGGTTGCGCCACCTCTCTGGAAACCAAATTCTTCAGGTTAAAATGAAGTTAACTCTGATCAAAGGGGTAACAGAGCATGGAACCCACCAGGCACCCACTGTAGATCAGACTAGCAACAGAGTCCTGAGAGTGTCCCATGACACTGGATGTGAGTGTAGTATTTTTATAATACTTTGTTTGGGTTTCCTTACAAACCTGAAGGATGTGAGAGAAAGCAACTCCCAAATAAAGGAGCTTAGTCCAGAACCAGCCTGGGTGTGTGTGTCCCTGAGCTCACAGTCCTCAAACTCAGAACATCGTCATTGCTGCCACCTGCTGGTTAGTACTGGTAACTCACAGAAGCTCAGCTACAGACCGGACTTCACCCATTCACCACCTTTTGAGAGCCGGCAGCTGAACCCTGGCACTGGACCCCCCTGAAGAACGCCACAGTAGGGGCTGCCAAGGGCACAAAGCACAAAATAGGACACCTGGATAATAACTGTATGAAACAAAAAGTTCATTGGTAATGTAGGGAATGTCATTTAGAAAAGAACATCAGGGTAACCTTTTCATCAATCCGATTGGCAAAGATGAAAATCGCTCAGGGAGGGCTGGAGCGCGGCCATGCACTGCAGGCGGGGGACACCAGCCAGCTGAGCCTCCACCGCAGAGGCATATCTCTCCAGGGCCTCAGCAAGGGAACTGCTCCCAGACCTGGTCATTCCGTGACTAGAGGTTTATCCCACGGAGGTCTAGAGACACCAGGGAAAATGTTGATAAGTCCTTGTTCCATGTAAAAGTGTGTGTGTGGACTGCAGGTGAATTTTTTTAAATTAAGAGTGTTTGTTCGGAGGGGTGTTTCAAGTGATTTTTAGTTTCCTTTTCCCTAACTTGCATTTGAATTATCTAATCAGAAAGAAACTGATATGTGGGAGAAAACATTAAGTCAGTGGTTCTCAGTCCTGATTCCTATCATAATCACCTGGAATTTCACAATGATATTCCTTCCCTGCCCCACACCCACTGTGAATGAATCAGAATTTCTTGGAGTGGTGTTTAGGCATTGGTATTTTTAAAAAATTCTCCCCTGGTGATATCCATATACAATCAGATATGAAAACCATTGAATTATATGGTCTCTCCCCCTCAACAAGGCCTAAAGTTTAGGGAGGGTTTAACATCTTGGAGGTCACCAAACTCTCTGATATCAATGCCTTTTAATTCATGTCACAGAGCCTTTCCCTTGATACACTGTGAAATGGTCCCTGTCCAGAGGACAGCATTGAATCCTCTCCCAAAAAGAGGACTCAGTGTCTGACGCGCACTTTCAGGCAGCAGCGAGCATTGAGATTTGGCTCACTGTATCCATTGCTGTTTTTCCTAGCATTGTGACTTTTCCCTTGGGAAGCCAGTCCTCTTTGCATGCAGCTCTTGTCAGTCAGGAGTTTGTACCTCATCTTGGCTAAAGGATGTCCAGTTGGAACTCTTTTGCTTTGAATTTTTTTTGGAGGTGGGTACCTGGGGTTGAACCCAGGGGCGCTTAACCACTGAGCCACATCCCCAGCCCTTTTAAAAATTTTATTTAGAGACAGGGTCTCACTAAGTTACTTAGGGCCTCACTACGTTGCCCAGGCTGGCATTGAACTTGCAATCCCTCTGCCTTAGTCTCCTGAACTGCTGGGATTACAGGTGTGTACCACTGTGCCTGGCCCTCTTTTGCTTTGAATTTGAATCTGGGTCCTAGTAACCCAACTTTCCCTCTCACTGGATGACCTACCTGACCCCTTCCAATAGATTCCCGTTGTTACTGAAATTAACCAGCCCCAATTTCTGTTGTTTGTAACCCCAGTGTCTTGGCTAATACAAAGTGATACAAGTCAATCATCTTTGGACCTCCAGAGAAGCTGCAGAGTTCCGGTTCAGAATCCAAAAGATGGTGGAAGAGTCAGGAATGGTGCCACATACCTGTAATCCCAGCAGCTCGGGAGGCTGAGGCAGGAGGATTGCAAGTTCAAAGTCAGTCTCAGCAACTTAGTGAGACCCTGTCTCTAAATAAAATATAGAAAAGGACTGGGGATGTGGCTTAGTGGTTAAGCACCTGTGGGTTCAATCCCCAGTACCAAAAAAAGATGGTGGAAGAGGTAGGATGAGGCAGAAATCATGTCATAGACTCATAAGGCTTCTGCTCCCCATCTCTTAATAGGTCATGTGGTCTTCCATGGAGACAGGGCTGCTGCAGAAGGAAAGGATGCTGACCTGGGAATCAGAAAGCATGGCCTTGAGAGCTGGCCTAATGATTGCACTCACTGGTTGTAAGAGGGCCTGGGAGGCTAGGAATTCTGTTTGAAGGAAGAGCTTGGGAATCTGTCTTAAAGCTGCTTTTGTACAGTTTTGACAAAGAGGTTTTAGTCCGGGGCTCTGGGGTTGATGATGGGGCCTCTAACCCCTGTGCTCCTATGTGAACTGGGTAGATCCATTTCATCCCTGTGTCCTCCTTAGCTCTCAAGTGTAGACGGCCTGCACTTCTCGTCTCTTCCCCTTGCGTAGGCTTATCACCAGGCTCAGAGGGACATCAGAGTGAACTATAAAAGGCCTCACAGACCCTGGGGCTGTTTCTTGACTGCAATAACTATATGCCAGGCAGCCAGGGGCCGACTGAGGGGCCTTGGTGATATGTCAGTTCATCTGGGTTTGTTCCCAAGGTAGCAAGTCTGGGCTGGGTCTGGGCTGGGCCTGCGTTGGGGCTGCTCAGGAGAGTGAAAGGCACATGCGCAGGTGGATGCATAAGGAAGGATGCCTCTTGAGGCCCACACCCTCCCCACGCCCTGCAGAGCCTAGATGCTCACCCTCAGCAGCGTGGATGTTGCAAGCCTGCTCCCATATTGGTGAGTCAGAGCAAGTGGGGCTTCCAAGAATCATCTGGGTCAGCAAAGGTCAAAGATTATTGAGGGTCAATTTGCTGGGGTAGCTTATAGAAGCCCCAAACAAGCCTGTGTGTCTGTGTGTGTGTGTGTGTGTGTGTGTTGCACACCCACATGCACTTTCCCTGTTGCCCATTAAAACCTATATTCAGAAAAGGTTCTGATTCAAGTCATTTACCTCTCAGTGAAAAGTGAATTGTTGTTACCATATATTAAGCTTCTACTCTCGGTCCATTTAAAGGAATTCTGAACTATAGGAAGTGGGGGATAGAAGAGACTTAAGGGGCCAGCACTACACGCCTTTAATCCCAGTCACTCAGGAGGCTGAGGCAGGAGGATCACAAGTTTGAGGCCACCCTCATCAACTCAGTGAGATCCTGTCTCAGAATAAAAAATAAAAGGGGATGGGGATATAGCTCAGTGGTAAAGCACCTCTGGGTTCAGTCCCCAGTAAAAAAAAAAGGAGATGGAGGAGGAGGGGGAGGGGGAGGGGGAGGAGGAGGAGGGGGAGGGGTAAGGGACAGAAAAGGAGATGAAGGACAAAGAATTATCCTCTCTCACGCTCTTAGTAAAGCCAAACATACCCGCAGAGCACTCTTTCTGTAGTGCTGGTCACATTTTACTTCAGGTCTGAGATCTGAACTCGGGGCCTTGTGCATGCCAGGCAAGAGTGCTGCCACTGAGCCAGATCCCCAACCTTGACATTGCACTTTTTACTTCAGCTAGGCCGAGAGGGTTTTTTCTTTCCACTAAGTTAGACAGGCCTTAAGGGCAGAAGTCATGCTTCATTCAGCACACAGTTCTACCCACTGTCTGACAGATGGCCTAGAACACAGAGATGATCAATCAATGTTGATGATCACCATAGGCTCCAAAGGCTATGAAGTTTCCTCCAAGAACTGCTTTAGCTGTATCACATAGGCTCTGCTACATATATTGTTTTCATTACTATTGAAATACATTTTATATGGCATCAAGCTATCTCTGACAAGGACAGGAGAAATATTTTCATTTCACAGGAAAATCAAATCTCAAAGAAAAAAAAAAACTTGTCAGAATGCAGGGTGTGCAGCCCTTGGTTTTACTTGACTCCAGGTTTCAGGGTCATCAAATAAGCTCTGGATTTGCCATCTTCTACCATTTTCACATTCTCTCTTAGTGCCATTAGTCACCTATAAAGACCTCCAGTGCCCACTAGCAGCAACAAGGGAAACTTGATTTGGAGAGGACTTTGTCTCCCTGAGCATCCTGCTACAAATACAAAGGTAATGCCATGAATACCGTAAGTATCATTTAAAATTTTGCCTGCAGAAGAAGGAATACAGTGGCCAGAGGCAGAACTGAAGCCACTCTGGGCCTCTTTGAAGAATAATCAAAGAGGACACCTAACCCCTTTGAGATCCATTCTTCCTCCACAAGTTCTTCCCAACAGCATCACTGCCCCAAATCCAGCATCTCTGTCCCAAGTTACTTATGTTCTCTCTCTCCCCATCCTTAGTGGGATCTTGTTTAGGAAAGACTTTGATAAATTTATTCGCATGCATGGGGAAATGACTCACAACAGCTCACAGGGCTGTGTATCTTATGGCCATTTGCATTTCAAAAGGAGTCAAAACTTAAATCAGAAAATGCAAAGCTCTTGGTGCAATTTCAGTTATTAATGAAAGAGCAGCAAAAGGTTCTTGAGAAGGAGACGGAATTTCTTTCTCTTACATTTGTATCTTAAGCAGAACTGGTGGAAATGAGCCACATTTTAATTCCATTAATTGCGCTTCAGTTTCCTCATGTATAAAATCAGGATTGAGGAGCTGTTTACGCAGGTCTGGTTATAAGTGCCTGGAATCTTTTTGGTAGAATGAGCCACACATTGATTCAATGATTGAGCTGAAATACTCTGTATCTCCTCAACTCACTGCTTAAAGCAGGACATTGTCATCCCATAGCCCGCGGCCCCGGTGAGAACCCAAACTACACATACCTGGCCTCTGCTTTCCCAGCAGCAGATGATGCCCCTCCCATTCCCCCTCCCAGCCAGACGGGAAGGTGCAGGTCTTCAGGACAGAGCTGCAAGCCTGGACTCTTTGGAGGCAGCAGTCCTGCAGTGTCCCCAGAATCTGGGTCATTTGAGCAGAAAGAATCAGCAGAGCAACTACAGATCAAGCCAGAGCAAGCTGTACCTGCTGGGCTTCCATTTTATCATCTTCTAAATAGGGACAATGCTGTCTCCTTGCTTGCCTCCCAGGCTGGATAGTCAGCACTATCCAGGGTGATAAGGTGCTTTGTGGAAAAGGGGAGGGCACAGTAACTCTAGCAGCAGCATTTCCAAGAGTCGTGGAAAAGCAGATCTCACCTGGACTCCAAGCTGCTACTGTGTGCAGTGCTGGAGGGAGACCAGCTGGCTTCTCCTCCAGGGTCCTCTTCCCGTGCATGGTCTGCCTCCCTATAGGTGTGGTTGCCTGGGGCCAGTATGGCTGTACATCCTCCCAGCCTCTGGGCCTCTCTCAGTCACAGAGCTCCCAGGTTGAGTAGGCAGCTGTGGGGGCTACCAAGTGCCCCTAGGAAGCCACTATATTGGGGTCAGGATGGGATGGGACTGGGGAGTGGATCCGATTTGCTGTCCTGCTGACTTATCCCACAGCATACACCATAGTCAGGGACCCGCAGAGAAGGTGGAGGCGGTGGCTCTCTACCTGGCCCCAGCTACTCTGTAGGGGCCTCAGCAGACTGCAGTGTCTGTCTCCAAGGTTTGGGAGAAGGCTTCTGGGCCTTCAGACATCCATCCAGGCCACGCTTCTAGTACAGCCACTGAGGAATTTCTCCTCTGCCCCCTAGTCAGTAATCAGACCTCTTTCACCCTGGATAATGAGAATTGGTGAGAAGACAGATTCTAGGCCAGCTCCAAGTGATGGAAAGTTCTTCCTGGTGTTGAGTTGAATTGTCTTACTGCACCCCCCTTCCTGGTTCAGCTCCCTGGAGCTACACAGAACAGCAGAGAGCCCCTGTCCCCAGCACCATTCCCCACAGCCTACCTTCCCACCCCAATATCCCAGGGTCTCAAGGCCTATCTTGTCATCCATCCTATTTTTTTTGGGGGGGGGGGGGCTTGGTACTGAGGATTGAACCCAGGGGTGCTTAACCTCTGAGCCACGTCCCCAGCCCTTTTTTATATTTTATTTAGAGACAGGTCTCACTGGGTTGCTTAGGGCCTCACTAAGTGGCTTTGAGCTCGTGATCCTCCTGCCTCAGCCTCTGGAGCCCATCATCAACCCATTTTGATCCCTTTCCTTAGTAATTTTTCTCAAGAGCACAAGCCAGATATCCCTCATGGTAAATGTATGCCTTTGGCTTTGGGGATCTACGTGCAGGACTCAATGTTTTCATGTACATTTTGTACATTTACAGTTCATTTTCTTGCTCTCAATTCAGCATTCCAATATACCGTGACAACCTTACATCTTGAATCCGTTGCCCTGTGGGAGCTGCATCTCCCAGCTGCAGATTTGATAAAACATGCCTCTTATTTTTCCTCTAAGGGACCCAGAGACTGCTACCAACCCTTTAATGAAACCCCTATCGTCAGTCCTCCAGGGTCCCTGTCACGGTTCTCTCAGTTCACGGGTTTTCATGACGGATCTCTGCAGTGTCCTGTTGGATTGCTGCAGTTCATCTCTTTACCTCTCAGAACACAGTCTGAAAGAGAAAACTTGGCAGGTTTAGTCTAATTTGTTCTTAGAGAGCACTTACATAGGCTACTAATGGAGCACTATATGATTTTCTTTCCTTTTGAAAGAAGTTGTTTTCTTTTTCTTTAGTGCTGGGCATTGAACTCAGGTCTCAGGCATGCTAGGCAAGTGCTCTACCACTGAGTTACATTCCCAGCTCTGAAAATGTTGGGTTTTGTTTCCTTTTTTATTTAAAATGATGTGCTTGTTATAAAACAGTACTGAGCACAATAAAAGAGAGAGTAAACATTCCTGAAGCCTCACATCCAGAGGTAAGCTGTGTGGCTGCTGCGTTCCTGATAGTTGGTGCCACATCCTCTTGGCCCCAAGATTTCAGCTGGGGTGGACACTTCCTTGCTCTGCCAATGCCCCATTAAGCCTGCACTCAGGGGTCTCTGCTTTATTTTTCTAAAGCCACAAATAGCAATGACCCAGCACTCTAGGAGCTGGGTGATCCTCAACTGACCGAGAGGGACTAACAGCAGGAAACATCCCATTTCACGTAGGGTAAATTGCCAGTGCATTTTGTATTTTTCTCAGAAAGTCCCTGAGCAAGATGGAGCCCCCAGCTGCCACAGCTAAAATTAGGTCATGAATGCACCCATTTCTTTCTTTCCTTCCTTTATTTTATTTTATTTTATTTTTCTGTACTTGGGATTGAACCCAGGGCTTCACGTGCACTTCAAGTGCTCATCTGCTGGGCCGTGTCCTGGCCCTAATCACCAGTCTCCTGCTTTTTTCCTTTGCTTTCTCACTCTCCCCACTCCCTCACTTCTGCTTCCCCACATGAACCCCCTATATCCAAGTTCTTTTCTTAGGGTATTTTTAAAATAACTTTATTTTATATATTGTTATTTTAATTATTTTTTAGTTATAGATGGACACAATACCTTTATTTTGTTTATTTATTTTTTATGTGGTGCTGAGGATCAAACCCAGTGTCTCACATGTGCTAGGCAAGTGCTGCACCACTAAGCTACAACCCCAGCCCCCCAAATTTATTTTTTTTAATGTGGAACCCAGTGCCTCACTTGTGCTAGGCAAGCCGTCTGCCACTGAGCTCTAGCCTCAGCCCAAGGGGGTTTTTAGAAGCAGGAGAGTCCACATGCAGATGTTAGTGACTAGCTCTATAAAATCTTCCCTCCAATATAAGTTATTCTCTCCAATAATAAACCTATGTAATCTTGCATAAAGGGGATTGTACATGTGTTCTAAAACCTACTTCTTTATGACTCATATTATATGTACATCATATGACATAATCTGATCCCAGTAGACAGTGAACATATTTCCATGCCAATAAATAAAAATCCAAAGCACAGTCTTTAATGTAGGCTGTTGTAGATGTGCGTCCTCTTTTATTGAATTTACAGACATTTAGTTGGTTTCCAATTTTGCACTGTGGGGAACATTCTCAGGCACACGTACTTGCAAGTGTGCAGGGTGGCTCCCTTTGAAAAAATTCTGAGATGCACAATTGCTTTATTGTCTCCTAAGTGTTCACTCTGTGTCCAATCCTTTTCTCTGGAAATTTAATAGAGGTCAATATTAATGGTAGTGGTTTAGAGGTTTTTAAAAAAATATTATCTTTCCCTTTGTTTTGGAAATCAGGACATCTGCCCATCCTCAGTTTTCGGGCACTTCTTCATACTCTGTAATTTCCTCTAAGGCAAAGATTACATCGGCAAACATCTATGGCTGTCAGGGATGCCACGTGTCTGGGTTTTGAGGGGTGAACTCATTGTAGGTGACTCAGGGCCTTCTTCCCATCAGCCATCGATCTTAGGTTCCAATTTTTCCTTATGCTCTTCATTTCCCAATGTGAAGAAAAAAATGGCCCAAGCTCTGCTCTGCCTGCCCTTTAGCCCCTAGCCCTGAGCAGATTCCTTCTTGTCCTTGCTTAGACTTCCAAAGCTCCTTGCTCTGTCCTTGCCAATTTTCCCCGGATTCTATTCACTGGGGGCTTCAGCACTTTGCTGACATTATTCTTACAGACTGTCAGTCTTCCCAATCCATCTTGGGCCACGTCTCTTCATTGCATCTATGGGGTGCACTTTTCAAATCCTAGCTCATTGGAAACCTACAAGTATAGCCTCACAGGATCTTTTATAAAACCCTCTTCTCACTCTTGACAGCAGCATTTCCAATTACTTATTGGAATGTCACAATTTTATTCCTCTTGCAGAGCTTCTCTTACTGGCATGAAATTGTACAACACATCTTGTCTTATTTTACCCTCACAGCTCCCCTGTGAAGCCAGCTGAATGTAAGTTCCTCCATGCAACAGATGGCTAACTAGTGGCACAGAAAGGTTTATGCACCATCTCAGACTCCCTGCGAGCCAGTGAACCAGTGCTCAGTCCTCCAGTTTCTTAACCTAAATGCAGTTCCCATGTCTATATGGGCTTAGGGAGAGGTCTGGACTCCCACCTGGTAAGTCGGAGTCAGCTGCCTGTTGACTTGGGCCACTATCCCTTAAAGTCCTGGAGATTAGGTCCTTCCCCCAGGGAGAGAAATTCTCTCTGCATGGAGGCGATCTCTTCTAGAATGCCATCTCTCCCACTACCCCCACCCCTGCAAGCAGACAAAGTTGGTGACAATTCCCTAAAGCTAATTGCCAAGCTGTCCTCACCTGGTCTCAAATGAACCTTTGCTCAGGCATGGGTGATGGCATGTGTGCATGTGCATGCGTGCGTGTGTGTGCATACACACACACAAACATACACACACACCAAACACAGAGATACCCCAATCTCTCTTTCTCTCACACATGCACACACATCATGGACACGAGGCACCCCCATATCTTTCTCTTTCCCTATCTCTGTCACACACAGTGTCACAGTGTCTGGTTCTGAACAGCCATAGGTGATGAGCTCCCCCACTCCCTTGCCCCCCCACTCCTGAGTCAGTACCCCACCCCACCTTCGCCCCCAGCCCCGGGGTCACTCACCCTCCATGCTGCCCACTCCTGCCTGCTCCGGGACAGTCTCTGATTGGAGCGAGGCAGCCGGCAGGGGCAGGGGGTCTCTGCAGGAACTCGGTTGTCCAGCCCTGTGCGCTGCCTCTGCGCCCGCGCGGGTCGAGTCTGGTCCAAGGCGGGTAGAGGCGGGCAGGGGGCGCTCGCAGGCTCCGGGTCTCGAGCCCTGGGGCCGGGGCTGAGGCTCCCGCTCAGCACTGCTGCCCGCCGGACTCTGCCGCCTGCCGCCCCACGCCTCCGGGGCCAGACGCAAGTGGGGCTGGGGTGGCGGGGCGGGGGTTCGCGCGGCGCCGTCGCCATGGCACCCGGCACACCTGTGCCGGCCGAGCGAGGGCGCCCCGGCCCGCTTCCCCCATGGAACGCTCACCGCAGGGACAAGCACCGCTCCAAAGTACCGGACACTGCCTGCTGCAGGCCCAGACAGCCGGGGCCCAGTAACTCCCTCATCCCAGTCCCACACGTCCCCGCCTCGCTCCACTCTTCGTCCTTGCCCCTTTCCAGCCTGGCCCCAGCCACCTACTCTTTTGTCCAGGATCCTAGGTCCTCCTGAGAAGGTGATGGACGAGAGGTTAATGTGGATACACAAGAGGACCTCAGGGGGGAGGTGGCAGAGCCCCATCAACTCTGAGTTCTCCCAGGACAAAGGGGACAAGATGTCCGGAGAGGACCCATAGCTTTGGAATTAAGCAGCCCAAGCTGTAAGACCCCTGGGCAAGTGTCTTACCTGCACCCGAGTCTCAGTTTCTGCATTTTTAAGATGATTTGAGGGGAGTAAATGTGAGGATGTAAAAATTCTGCCCAGCACACAGTAGATGCTCAAGGAAAGGTCCCTAATTGCCTATCACCTCTCTCCCACCATCTCCAGCCCTTGTCAGGCACCCAACAGGTGCCACCATAGACACCATAGGTGTCATGTGAATGGAGATCCCAGATTCTAGGCAGATGAAATAAAGTGAATGGGTCACTCCTTTCTCTAGCTGGGGGGGGGGGGGGGGGGGTTTCAGGGTTCTGTTCCCTTTTGAAACTTCTTAAATCTGTACAGACAGTGGTTCTCAATCCCGGCTCATACATTAGAATCCAATGGGGGACGTTTAAAAAAATAAAAATTACCAGTGCTGAGACTCTTGAGCAGACAAATTGAATCTCACTTGATTCAACCAGTTCAGATCAATTGAATTGAATCTGTCACTGGTGAATGGGGCCTGTGCATTGGTGTGCTTTCAAAACTCCCCAGGTGATTCTAATGTGTGGGCAAGGGAGAGAATCACTGCCACAACCCTTCTTGGCTTTTTTCCCTCATGGTCAATTGTGGGAGACGTGAAGAAAGAGTGAGTGGACGAAGGCTCCCCTTTCCTGTGGCCTATGTACCATACCATCCCCAGTGATCTTGCCAAATGTTGTTGGGTCCCTCCCCTGCTCACAGTCCTCTGTGGGCTTCCAGGTGCTTCCTGCTTTAATGCAGAATTCTTCCACATGCTCATGACCTGGTCCTGTGTACCTTCAAATCCTACTGCTTCCTCCGTCCATCACCAGGCACCAGACTCCTTCATGAGCATCTCCACTGTCCTGTGTCTTTTCTTGTGCCCTCTGCCTGGGTACTCCTGTCCACGCCCCTCACCTGCCCGTCATTTCGTCCCCTTTCCCATCCTCTGCTCTCTGCTCCCATGTTTTTAGAACAGCTCTTAGGCTGGTGGTTCCCAGACTATTGCTGCACTTTATAATCACCAGGAGATTTTAACACTCACATTCCCCATGATAGAGTCATAGCCCAAGTCAATTCAATCCAAAATTCTGGGGTGGGGACCAGTTCAGAAAGTGTGTGAAGATCTCTACACTTCCAAAGTGTGACGGGGTGTGAGAACTAGTGTCTGCTACATTCCAGTAGTTACTTCTCTCCTGTGCCAGTCTCCCCAGCTGGTCCACGGTCTTCTCCCTTTGTATTCATCTCTTGCGGCTGCTGTAACAAAATATCACAGGCTGAGTGGCTGATGAACAATTGAATGTATTTCACACCGTTCTGGAAGATGGTAAGTCCAAGATAAAAGGTTCCAGTTCATTTGTTTTCTGGCGAGGGCTCTTATCCTGACTTGCAGACACTGCCTCTTGCTGTGTCCTCCAGTGGCCTGTCCTCGCTGTGTGTGCGTGAGGGAGACACTCTCTGGTGTCTTTTATAAGGATTCTAATCCCAGGGAATCAGGATCCCTAACTTAAAACCTCATTTATCCTTAATTACTTCCTTCAGGCCCTATTGCCAAGTACAGTCACCTGGAGGGTGGTAGGGCTTCAACTTATCAACTTTGGAGGGACATAAACATTTAGTTCCTAACACCCTCCAAGAGCAGAGGCCCTGCTCACTGCAGTGTGCCCCATCCCAGTGTTCCTCCTGATCACACGCCCTCAGTGGGTGTTGATGGAACGCATAAGGCCTAGAGGGCCTCATGCTCCCTCTGAGCAGAGCTAGAGGCTTGTTCTGAAACGCCTGAGAGAGTTGGTACGTGGCCAAGAGAAAGGTTGGCATGAAGCCAAAGAGTGCCCTATGGGATAGCTCCCCTGTGGGTGGGGATGCCAGGCATCTCCGATGGGAAACTCAGTCTCTACTTTGGCTGGAAGTGCACACAGGCCTTTAGGGTAGAGAAGTCCATTGGGGTAGCTGCCATTTTGAAATGGCTTAGAATCCCTAGGGAAGAGGAAGGGGGTCTTGGGGTGGTGGTCCCTGGGAATCAGATTCACAGCACACTGCCTGCCTGCAGCATCTCTTTGATGCTGGGGTGGGAGGGCATCCATTTGAAGATTACAACCCAGGCAGGAGTAGGGTCTCTTTCCTGGAGCTAGGAGGCTCTTCTGAAGCAGCTACTGAGAAGCTTTTCTTCCAAATGTCTTAAAATGCTTATTAGTGAGCTGTCCCCAAGGAAGCAGGTTAAAGTCATTATCTGCAGTTTTAAATGACAAGCCAGGGCATTAATGGCTGACTCATTCCCACGGCACAGCCAGGTGGCATTAACCATAGAGGACAGGCCAGAACTGCCAAGTAGGGAGCTCCTAAACACCAGGACTCGGAGGGCCACAGAAAGGCCCGGTGCAGGGAGCGGGGAAACCTGGACCAGTATCTGGCCACCAACTCCCAGCATGCTTAGGCAAGTCACTCCACTCGCCCTCTGGAACACTCAGGAACTCCATGTTCCCATCTATAAAGTGGAAAGAGTGCTTTCACTCTCAGTCTCCCTTCCCCTCTGAAGAACTCAGCTGTAAGGAGCCCTCCTGTGGAGGGAAGAAGAAAGACCCTGAAGGACTGAGGGACACCCTGAGGAAGCCCACCTCTCTGGCTGGGGTTTACATTCTGGTTGGTTGCAGAGCTTCTGAGGTGGGCACTAGAAGGACCCAGGTCACTGTGTCAGGAAATACCTATCTTTAGGGATGGTGGAGAAGCCTCTAGAGACAAGGTAGGCAGCTCTCTGGGATGACTGGCTTCAGCCCAAAGACCTCCTCCAACTTAGGTAGGTCCTCTGGGAGCCACACGGATTCTAAGGGACCAGGACTCTGGTCAAAAGGCCTGGGCTTGAACACATTACCTTTCAACCCAACACACCTGCTAATATCTGACTTTGGCCAGTCTTCATCTATGCAATGGAAACAAAATGGCAGCAACCTCCCTTCCCTGTGGGGATGAAATGAGCTTGTCAGTGGAGAGCACTTAGCCCGAGCACAGACACACACGGTGAGCTGCTGCGTATATTTTTATGTTGCCTGCTGTCTGCCTCCTCTGCTCCGTGCTGTGCCTCTGGGTCTTTCCCTTCCCATTAACCTTTGGGTGGCTCCAGTCCTTTCTCTAACAGAAACACTGAGCAGCTGATAAACTTGGTCCTAGGAATGTCAACACTCAAAAGCCACCCTCCTGGGGAAATCTGTGGCCCCAAACCCAGAAAAAGAGGCCCAGATGGTGCCTGCATGTAGGAAGCACAGTTGAATAGGCCTACCCATGACAATGTACCATTGCAATTTCCTTTGTTTTGATTAATTAAGGGCACAGACTTTGTGAAGGTTCATGTGAACCTGTGGATTTGTGTCCAGTAGAAAGAACACACCAAAGTTGACTGTACCTGGTAGGATATTCATGTCCATTGACAATATGTAGAGCTTATCAAAGGGCAGGTTCCTTGATTTTTTTTTTTTTTTTAAGGTACTCAGGATTGAACCCAGGTCCTCCAGGGCCTCCAGCATGCTAAGTGTTCACTCTACCACTGAGCCACACCCCAAGCCAAGATTGTCCATTTCAAACATACCCCCAGATGCTACTGATGCTGATGCTGTGAGGATCCCTGAGTAGCAAGGGTCTGGCCCAACCTTGGCTCTAGAATCCTTGTGTCAATCCTGACAGAGGCTGAAATGAGATCACAGGGGAGGGCAATGCCTGACCAAGACAGCAATCTCCTAACAGTGGGAGTTCAGAGGGCAGGATTGGAGATTGCCTGTCCTTTCTCAGGCCATATCAAACTGGCTCTGGCCACTTCACTTAGGAAAAGCCCCAGTCATAATACCAAGACTTGCAAGGGTCTGGGAAGACCAAAGGAAAGGATTTTTCCACTGTTTTTTGGTCCTTTGTGGAAAGTTGAGGTATTTAGTGTGGGATGGGAACTTGGGCTAATGGTTACCCTCTCAGATGGCAATTCTCTCTGAAGCAGAGGTCTTCAGACATCAGTGTGCATCCCCATTCCTCACTCAGTCAAGCAGTAATAGACATTGTGTAGCTACCATGTATCAGCATTGCTCAAGCGTTGGAGACACAGCAGAGACCAAGACAGACAAAGATTAAACAGACACTAAGCGACGGAAAAATAAGCATGGAGTCCTTTAGGTAGTAAGCACTACAGGTGAAGACAAAGGTGAGCGGTTAATGGAGACAGGGGTGCTGGGATGGAGTGGAGGGGCTGCAGTGGGGTGGCCGTGGGTCTTGATTTGAGCAAAACTTGAAGAAAATAAGGGAGTTGGCCATGGGGCTGTGGGGAAAGGAAATCAACTGCAAAGCCCCCGAGGCGTAGTTGTACCTGGGTGTCGGGAATGACTCTGAGCTGGTGTATCTTCCATGCAGGGAAAGAGACCAGAGAAGTAAAGTAATAGGGGGCAGATGACAGCGATCCTGGAAAACCATTGTGATGCTTCAGCACCAAAGGTGATGGAGAGTCATTCGGGACTTGTAGCCAATGATCTAGAACAATCCTCTGCAAGCTTTGTGAAGGTGCACAGGGACTCTTTCAGGTGCAGAGGTGTGGGCCTACTCCCAGAATCTGTCTTCTGAGGGCTCAGGTAGCCTGGGAATCTGCCCCCAGATGATTGATCCTCATATAAATGGTCCACAGAGGCAGAACGACCCCTTGCACAACTTCAGGGGGGTTCTGTTCTCATAAATGGTGCCCGTTTTGAGATGGCATTGTGAATGACTATCCCCCCGCCCCCCCGCAGTTGAACATGGAGGTAGACTCATGAGCCCACCCTGGGAAGCTACTAAATTAAGGTGCTTTCCATCTACGGAAGTAATTAGGTGTGCAGCTGCCTCTGCTGCTATGAATTTGGACACACACATGCACCTGCCCTCATTAGTTGTCCTGGGAGGCTGAAAGCAGAGGGTTCGTAGACTCCATAACTATGAAGATGGGATAAGTGGAGAACTGTCATCTCTTATTCCCTGTGGGTCTAAACCTCCCATCAGCCTCCTGGCCTATGTAGCACATGGCTCTGCATGGGCACGAGAGGGGCGAGGTTCTTGACTGGATGCTGCAGTCTATGCCCATCAAGGGCAGGTGTGGGTGGCCTGAGAGGAGGCTGTCAGGTGTGTGAAGTGGGCACACAGCTGATGCACCTACCTACCATATGTGCTGGTTAACTGGAAGGAGGTGCCGGCATTAGGCATAGGCGGTGTTAGCACCCATTTATAAATGAGTTTAGGAAGGGCTCGGAGAGCCCTGTTCACAGAACCACCACAGAAGAACATGTCAGCTGGAGAAAGTGATCGGTCACTTATCCTATTCCAGTCGGCCTCTCGGAGGCTGGACTTGCAGCAGCAAAGCCATCGAGTCTAACCAAGCTCTGCTCCTTCCTGGTCCCTTGCTAATCCTCTCAGCCTGGCTCCTCATCTATACTGTAGGCATCGAGAAGGGCATTGCTGAAAGTACATGAGAAAAACACAAGTGTCTGCCTAGGCAGTAGACACTAGGTACCCCGCCAGGGCCCCCCCTTTCTCAGGGATGGGTCCTTTCTCAGGGATGGGTGCAGGCTGCCAGGCCTTAAGACCCCAGTCAGAGCAGTCTGGCTACTCGTGGGCCACGGGGTTTTCTGCCCAACAGCCCAGAGCCCGGCTCTTCTCCCAGGCTGGCCTTCCCGGTGTTGGCAACTCTCCAGAGCTCCGCTGGGGCTGTCTGGGGCGGCTGCAACTCGCCCTGCAAGAACTGCACCCCACTCCCCTAGCTGGCTTTCTGAGAAGGGACAGGCACATTTCGGGTTAGAGTAGTTTCAAATCAGGTTCCAGCGTCCCATATGGTATTTGGGGAAACACAATCAACACCTTTGGCCCCACAGCTCACTGTCCACACGAACGGCAGCATTCTGCCACCTTTGTCGACCTCAGTGCATTTTTCCAGGAAACTTGCCAGGGAAATAAAAGTGGTAGATAACTTTATTGTTGATTCCTGGAGCTTTCTGAAGAGTCATTTAAAGGAACATCAAGTTGTTTAACTCTCAATACACCAAGAGAATGTTCATACCTCAAGACTCTTTCAGCTCTTTCCCTCAAAATCCCCTCTCGCTGTGTCCACTGATCCTAAGCCACGTCATGAGGTTTACCAATACCAACCCAGGCTTCCTCTCTGCATGAATGACCTACCTAAAACCAGACCCTGTGCCCAACTTGGACACCCTGGGAAAAAAACATGCCACTGGAACTTGACCTGATGGCAGGGAGACGGGGAGAGCAGGACTAGTCCTGTCAGACAGACAACTTGACCTGGTGATCTTTGTGAGCCAGGATTGGACAGGAACAGCACGTAGGAGTCCTTTCTTTTGATCTTTGGGGTAGGGAAGGGCTAATCCACAGGGGACAGTTGGAAATGAAAGCAGGGCCCTCAGAACCTGAGAAACAGTGACCAATGAGTAGCAGAGAGGGCCCTTTGGGATGTCCTAGTGCAGCCACTTCATTTTACAGATAGGAAACAAGGCCTGAGGCAAAGGGATTTGTCCAAAACACAAAGCTAGCTGGGACTGTTACAGGAACTAAATGAATTACTATCTGCAACACATGAGACGCTGTCTGGTACCTGTCTAGCCTAAAATTCAAGGCAAACTCAAGTTGGTCTCAGATTTAAAACACAAAACATGGTGGGCACAGTGTCACGCCTATAATCCTAGCAGCCCAGAGGCTGAGGCAGGAGGATCACAAGTTCGAGGCCTAGCCTCAGCAACTTAGCAAGACTCCTTGTCACTTAGTGAGACCCTGTCTCAAAATTTAAAAAATGAAAAGGGCTGGGGATGTGGATCAGTGGTAAAGTTACCCCTGGGTTCAACCCCCAGTACCAAAAACTAAACCAAACCACCACCAACGAAAAGACAAAAAACAAAACACCCTGACAGGCCTTGGGCCCAGAACACTGTTTCTGTAACCAGAGTGTGCACCAGAAGACCTGAGGGCTGTTCCAGTGGGGCGCTAACCCATCAACACCCACCCCTGCGTTTTTTGACCATAGGGCTGGTGTGGGACTGAGGATTTGTATTTCTTTCATCTTTTAAATTAACTTTTGTACTGGGAATTGAACCCAGGGGTGCTGAGCTACATCTCCCACCCCACCTGCCTTTTAATCCCCCCACCTGCCTTTTTTATGAGATGGTCTCCTCCATTGTCTCTCACTTGTGATCCTCCTGCCTCAGCCTCCCTAGTCTAGCTGGGATTACAGGCACGCACTAGCAAGCCTGGTTTGAGGATTTCTATTTTCAAACAGCTCCTGGTGGGCTTCTGCTGCCTGCCCAGAGACCCTTCTTTGAGAAACATGGATCCGGAGGAATGAATTACTAAGGGTGAAATGTTTGGCACCAGTAACTGGGGATGGTGGCGGTCTCTAACCTTCCTCAGGCAAGGCGTCAACTCTGCTTGGTTGACTGTGCCTTTGCCCCCCCGCCCCCCCGGGCTATTCAGACGATCTCCATCTAGCTTCCTTTCCCTCTTTGCAGGTGGGCTGGTGACACCTGGCTTCCTGGGGGTCTCTGTGAGGAGAATGAATCAAACACCAACCGGAGGAAGATGAAACCGACACATCCTTTATTGCAGGACTGAAGCTAAGGGCTCACTCACGCTGTGAGCTTGGATTGGGAGCTTCTTGGACTGCCCAAGCTTTCCCAGGAGGCAAGGGCATGCTGTCCAAGCGGAGTAGAAGGCAACTTCCAGAAGCAGCCTCTCAAAGGGCCAGAGGTGAGGACCTGGAGCAGGCAGCTTAGCATGCAGGGATGAACCAGAGAGGCGGATTCAGATGGCCAAGCACACCTTACCCTCACCTCCTGGTGCATGGGGTCACTCCCTTTGAAAGGGGGTGTCATACACTCTGGAAAGATCCAAGAGGCTCTGGGTCTCCCCAGGGTGATGGAGGAGGCTGAGCACAGACTTAGATCCCTGGAGGAGGCAGGGGGAGAACCAAGAAAGCCTTTGCCTTCCAATTCAAGGACATGCCCAGGTCACCCTTAGGGCCTTGTTTCTCAAACTATAACATACTTCTAGGAATCAGCTGGGGATCCCGTTAAAATGCAGATTCCGATGCAGGAAGCCTGGGTGCACAAGACTCTGGGTTGCTAACAGGCTCCCAGGTGATGCTGCTGTGGCTGGCCTCAGATCACGCCTCAGGGTGCAAGGCTCTGGCCAAACCAGAAAAGAGGCCTCCTCTTTCACCAGGAGAAACCCTGCTCAGAGCACGGGTGGGCGGGGCCGGCCCAGCCCAGACTGCACGTTGCCCCCACCTGCCCAGGGTCCACAGCTGAACTCAGCAGCCCTGCCTGGACATCCTGCCTTGCCCTCCTCATCCTGGAAACCCTCTTCCAGAGTGGACAGGAAGGCCATGAGATAGGAGCAGAATGGAAGGTCTCTCTTGGGACACTAAACATTCAGTGACAGGCCACAAGTTCAGCTCCTTGCCAAGAGACAAGAGACCTGGGAGCAGGGAGGCAACTGGGGGCCTTCTGAGGCAGGCTACTGCTCTGAGAGGCAGCAGGGGCTCTGAGCAGCCTGACGGTGGGTGTGGTAAAGCTCTGCCCACGGCCTGGGGCCTCCGGGGCATCCACAGACCCAGATCAAGGTGCAGAGCAGGTGGGCTCGGGGGAAGCCCCTGAGTTGGCTTGCTCCTCCCGTGAGAAAGTGAGATGTAGCCTCAGGGGGATCAAAGCACAGGCTTTACCAGAAGGCAAGAGCCCCAGCTGTTCCTGGTGGGGGGCGGGGGGGCAGCCCTTTCTATATGCCTGGGACTATCCCAGTTTTAGCACTGAAAGCCCCATCTCCTAGGAAACCCCGTAGTCCCAGACAAGCCAGGATGGCTGGCCACCGAATTGCCTGGCAAACCCTAGGCTGCAGGTTGAAGACCTCAGCATGGCTAGGTCTTCAGAGTGGTGGCTTTGGATCCAATGACCACAGTGTCCTTCTGCTCCCAGGGGACATTACAAGGTAGCCAGGCTGTTGCCAAACGGAGGCCATGATGAGGGTGGTCACCTAATTACCTCGGACCAGAGCCACAGACATAGATGGCATTGCTGTCCCTGGGCCACCTCTCCTGCAGCTCAGGGGATGAGGACCAGATACACCTGGACAGTCATTCCCCGGAAGGTATGGATGCGCAGAACTTCCTACCCACTCACTTCTTCATCCCAAGGCGGGTCAGAGCTGTCCTGACTTGCTCCCCAGGGTCCCAGCCTTAGGGTTCATGGGCATCTTCATGACCACTCTTGCCCTGCCACAGGGCCACGGCGTTCTCAGACTCCTGTTCGGGCTCCTGCCAGGCAAGGGAGCCAGGTGGTGGAGGACGGGGCATGGTGAAAGCTTCATCCAGTTCAGTCCTCAGGAAGCAGCAGATGGACGGTTGTCTTCTACTCCTCTCAGGGAAGCAACTGGCTCTCAGCACAAGAAACAAGGCCTCAAGCCCGTGGAGGCCCAGAAAATGCTCAGCTACGCTCATCTGCAGGCTCAGAGGGTGCCTGATGATTTGAAGTTAAAACCTCCAAGGAGTCTAAAGGAGGCCAAAGTCCTTTGCCACCATCCCTCCTCCCAAGCACCGAGGCTCAGAGAGGGTGGGGGATCTGCCCAAGTTTGCACAGCCCCTGTGTGCCTACTCTCCTGGCTCCAGCCCCCACCCTGCCGCCTCCTCCTCATGGTTCTGGGGCCCTCTACTGCTCTAAACTAACCATCCTGAACTGGCTGCACCCCCTCCCGCCACACTCTGTTTGCCCACCCACCCCAGCCCCCCAGCTTAGCCTCCCTTGGGCCCATGGGCTTCTCTCCTCTTAGGGTGCCAGGCCAGTGGCCTCTGTCCCTTGCTGGGGTGGTAACGAGGAGGGTGGCCTAAGGTGGAGGGGCCCGTGCACCCTCTGGAGACATGAGCATGTCAAACTTGATGAGCGGCGGGGCGATCACGCGCACCTCGGCATTCAGAGGGTTGAAGCGGAGGTTTGATGCTGCGCAGGGCCGGCATGGCGGCCAGCTTCTCCACAGGCACATCTGCTGGTGAGAGAGGGACAGGTCAGAGGGCGTAGGAGCAAGCGGCAAGGGAGAGGACGGTGCAAAATCAAGACCTGGAGCACGCGGTGGTGAGGTGGCTCTCCCTGGCCCACTGCCCATGGGGCTCAGCGCCTGGTGCCAGCCCTGTGGGCAAAGCCATGGAGAGAAGCCTCCTTCCAAATAAGGACTGGGTTTCTCAAAAAGGTGAAACCCAGGAGGCTATGTAAACCAGTCCACCTGCCTTTTAGGTAGAACTGAAAGAGTTAAAGACAAGGGCTTTGAGAGCTGTTTCATGAATGTTCACAGCAGCTCTATTCACAACCGCCAAATGGAGAAACAAAATGTGGTGCACGTGCTTGCCACGGAATATTACTCAGCCATAAAAACGAATGAAATTCTGATACAGGTTTCAATATGGATGAAACTTGAAACGTCATGCTAATGAAAGAAGACAGGCACAGAAGGACGCATACTCTATGACCCCACTGAGAAGGAATCTACAATAATCCAATTCATCAACTCAGAAAGTGGAGTCAAGGTGACCAGTGGGCAGGAGAAGGAGCGATGGGGAGTGGTCAGTTTTCTGTTGAGGTAATGGGGACAGTGGTAGTAACTGCATTTCACTGTGAATGAAAGTAATGCCACTGAGCAGCAGGCTTAAAAATGGTTAAAATGGCAAATTCTGTGCTTTTTTTTTTAGTGTCCCAATTTTAAAAATTAACACTGTTGCTATGCCAAGTCCAACTGTACACTTTAAATGTGTGAAATGTATGGCATATGAATTCTATCTTGCCAGGCACATGTCAGCAATCCCAGTCACTGGGAGACTGAGGCAGGAGAATCTCAAGTTCAAGACCAGTCTCAGCATCTTAGCAAGATCATCAGCACTTAGCAAGACCCTGTCTTAAAATAAATAATAAAAAGGGCTGAGGATGTAGCTCAGTGGTAAAGCACCCTAGTACCAAAAAAAGCGGGGACAGGCTGGGGTTGTGGCTCAGTGGTACAGTGCTTGCCTGGCATGCATGAGGCACCAGGTTCAATCCTCAGCACTGCATATAAATAAGTGAATAAAATAAATGTCCTATCAACATCTAAAAAGAAAGCAAATTATATCTCAACATCTCCAAGAATATTATATGTATGAAGTTAAGAAAACTTTTACAAGAAAAGGAGGCTGCAGTGAAAAACAATTTTAGTTCTTTTTAGTTATGCATAACATTAGGATTATTTTGACATGATTACAAAAGCATAGAATGTAATTTGCTCTATGCATGTGGAAATTCTTATTAACCATGGGAACACCATTCTGTATCACGTGATCTGGTCCATTATGCCCCGGAGGAGTGCCAAGAAGTAGCCAGGTCCACCGTGGCTTCACCTAGGGAGGTCGGTTAAAATCTGACTTTACCGGGACTCTTGTCACTGGACACTGTCCCCTCCTATTTCACCGTCCTGTAAAGCTTCCTGGGAAGTTCCTGGCTGTTAATGTGGATTGTCTTCCAGAGGTGAAATGTTCTCTGGAATCAAACTGATCTCCTGTTACTGCTCTAGTGGAAATCAAGCTTCAATTGTCAGCCACTCAATTAATGTAAAGACACTAGGACATTTCTCAACACTCATCCAAAATGCCACTTGGTAACAATATAATGATCTAATTAATTCCAGGTCCAACAGACTGATTTCTAGATGAAGAGGCAGTGCAGCATAGGACAGACTTGGAAATTAATAACCAAACTAAAGCCCCAACCCTTACTCCTTCCCTGATCCTAGTTTTCTAATCTAAAAGATGGTATTTGGTGCTTGTCATGGTGAGATGGGGTAGGCAACCCTCAGCCTGAGGTCTGCGCTGCGGGTGTCCTCCTTGGAACATCACGCTGGGGGACACACAAAGTCCGTCTTTTAATTTGAATTTTGATCCCTCAGACAGCGTGGTGTGTGATTTCTCCACTGTATAATTACTGTTGTTTTCCTCCTCCCCTTCTCTCAATTAACAGGAAGTCTGTGGGAATACATTTCAAGAGCATGTAAATATCCTGCTGCTACCAACATTTAGCCTCCGTTGCCCTGGATTTAGCATCCACTGCTGATTCTTGCCAATCTGATCTCTATGGTGTTTGTGAAATTACAATTTTTCCATCACTAGCAGTGCCTTGACTTTCTCTTGTAAGCCAGTCTTCCCTCCTCTATTTATTATCAATATGGAATCCTATGTATTCTAGTGATATGTAATTTAATTAGTATTTATTTGGTGCTCAAATTGTCCCAGATTTGTCCATTGGGAACCCCTTCAACCTGGTCTTATGTAATTTTTTTTTCCCTTCTGTGCTAGGCATTGAACCCAGGGCCCTGCACATGCCACACATATGGTCTGCCACTGAGCTACATCTCAGCCCTTCCTGTGTCTTTTGACATGCTTCCAGCGTGTGGGGACATATTTTCTTTTTGGGGGGGTATACTGGGGATTTAACCCAGGGACAATTTGTCACTGAGCTACATCCCCAACACATATTATGTTTAATTTTGAGACAGGATCTCACTAAGTTGCTTAGGGCCTCAGTAAATTGCTGAGGTTGGCCTTGAACTCATGATCCTTCTGCCTCAGTCCCCAGAGCCACTAAGATTATAGGCGTGCACCTACTTCCTTATTTTCTAGTAAGTCTTGAGCCTTTCCTGCCACAGCCCCAGAGTTAGCCATTTCTCCAAGAAGTCCTGGTCCCTTCCTGGAGGGACGGGTATTCATGCCTGATACTAACGGTGCTGCATGTTGTACAACCCAGCCCCAAGACCCCATGCATACAGACTCTGTCACCTTTGGCCACTGTTTGACGTACCATGCTGTGTACCCCCCCCCCCCCCCCACGATTCCTCTCTGCTTTACCCGCACGGGACTTAGGTGGCCCCATCTGTGTGTGAGATGTATGTCCAGGAGCAGAATTGATTGCACCATCAAAGGATGTGTGTGCACTATGCCTAACTGCTCTCTAGAATGCCACCAGGTCTCCAGGGAGCCCCAGTTCACCCTGCCTCTCCAGGGACCTTCAGCATAGGCTGCTTGGATCTGCCCACCCCACCCCAGGCCAATGCACATGGAGACCCTGAGCCTCAGCAAAGTTTCTGCCATCTCCTCCTCTTCCCATGCCTTGTGGCTGTGGGCAGGACCTGGGGCTCCACCACCCAGGAACAGGGTGGATTCTGCCTTCCACCCTCTGGATAGAGCCCACTTGAAGACAGGCACTGTCCTCCACTTTGGGCTTGGTAACTGGATGAAGTGACTCGCTAGTTCTCCCAGGGGTGAGGGCAAGGGAAAGCCACTAGCTCAGGACCATTTTTCATATGTGCACCCACACTCAAGTTTACAAAGCACTGCCATGCTTGATCCTCCGCAGCCATGGGGTGAGAGCTGCACAGGTATTCTATCCGCTTACAGAACAGGAGTCTGAGGCTAGAAAACATCTGTCTCAAGGACACACAGCTGTTAAGAAGCAGAGCTGGGCTGGGGTGGGCTGCCACCTAGCTCAGAGGATGCTCCACCATGTCCATGATGGGCAGGGTGCAGTGAGCATGGGAGGGGAGAAAGCGACCCGCAGGCTCTAACCCTGCCAATTCAGGTGGCCCAGCCCCAGTTTGCAGGGATTTGAGCCTCAGCTCTCGGTGCTGGGTCAAGTTTGTGGTTGATGGTGGTTTTTAAGTGACGTGAATGCCTGCCGTGTGCTCTTGGTGTCAGTCAGGGTACCGACTCCTCCCAACAGCAGAAGGGGGTGAGCACTGTCACTGTCTCCACCTCACAGGTGCGATGATGGACAGAGGCCAAGTCACTTGCCCAAGGAAACACTACCAGGCAAGCTGATCCAGATCCAGCCGGGCACGCCTCGCCCACGTGGACTTTCAGCCTGGCATGTGCCACCGCCTCCAGTCTGAGAGCCCTCCAAAGGGTCCCTTAAGTTAAGGGAGATAGAAAACAATCTACGGGTCACAATTCCACATGGTATACCCAAAAGTAAATATAAAAATTAAAGAAAAAACCCAAAACCAAGAGTGTGTGGCTTCACCAGGCACAGTGGTTCCTACTGTAATCCCAGTGACTCAGGAGGCTGAGATAGGAGGATCACAGTTCAAGGCTAGCCTCAGCAACTTAGCAAGACCCTGTCTCAAATAAAAAATAAAAAGAACTGGGGATGGAGCTCAGTGGTAAAGTGCCCCTGGATTCAATCCCAGTACCAAAAAACAAACAAACAAAAAAGTGCCTGGCTTCCACTGATGGTGACGCTCTTGGCTCCTTGGGACACCTAACTAGTAATGACCCCCTCCACAACCCAGGGCCACTTTCTCCAAGAGAAGCCAGGCAGCACAGGACAGCATTACGGGGTCTCAGGACCCTGTAAGGTTCCCATTACAGGCATTGCCTTCTGACCTACTCTGAGAGAATGACTTTCCTGGAAACGTACTCAAATTGGTTCCAGAATCTTCTGTGCTGCCTTGTTTCTGCTCTGGATGCCAGGATAGAACAGATCTGTGCCTTTTTGGTCCTGGACACTTTGCAACCTGCAGTCCAGCAAATACCACCATCTTCTTTAGGCAGAGGTGGGGACTGGGTGGTGGTTAAGACGCAGAAGCTTATCTTTGGAGTCCTACAGGTAAGACCAACTTTTATATGGCTTTTCTAGTGGCTGAACTGCCTTAGGCAGGATCTCTGAGTTTTCTCACCTGTGAAATGAAGTCATACTGCCCACTTTGCAGGGGGGCAAATCAACAAGATGCCTGTGTGCAGTGGGCCAGCCCAGCGCTCCAGCAATAGACGTTCAGCAAGGGTCGTTCCTTGCTCCCTGTTACTAGTCTGGGGCCTGCACAGTGAGTACCACCCAAGTCCTCAGGGACAAGTCCACAGAGCCGGGTCAGCAATTAGCCTGAGCTGGCTGCTGACGTGAGGAGGAGGAGGTTGAGCCTTGGTTTTCTCCTGGAAGTACTACTCACCACCCCCACAGGAAGTCAGAACCCCTGACTGGCCTCATGGGATCTGAGGGACCCAACCAGAAAGTTCCTCAAAGCCCTCATACATGTTCCTGGGCAGCTGCCTAGGGTTGCAGACTTGGGATGACCCTCAAAGTTGAGGACACTGAGGCTTGGTGGGAGGAAGCAACTTTGCCTTGGTCACCCCTGCCACTCAGGCTTAATCAGAGAGGACAATGCAAGGAGTTCCTAGGCCCTGGGAGCAGGCAGCCAAATTCTCTTGCAGAGGGAGCTCACCAGACCTTAGACCTCGGGGTGCCCAGCTGCTCAGCTCCCTGAGGAAGGGCTCTGTGTGTCAGGCCAGCCATGCACAGTAGGACACAGGAACTCTAAAGCCTGGAGCTGGGTCCCAGCAAAGAAGAAAGGCTACAGGGCAGATGGTGGCACTGTCACTACCTGTCAGGTAAGGAGGAACTATTGACAGGTGAGAGGACAGGAGTGAGCCCTGCAGGAGGGGACAGGGAGGGATCAGAGTCCAAGGCAAACCTGGGAGGCTCAGAAGGGAAAGAAGCAGAGACAAGGCTGTCTCCAGAACACAGGGTTAGAGCCCTTTCCCTGGAAAGCAAGGACTGATCTTAATTAGGACACACCCACTCCCTTCAGCTTCTCTGGAGCTCATTTGGATGCGAAGATCACATTAGACTCCTGCCAGCAGCCTGGCCGGCCTCCTTCCTGTGCCTCACTGGGTGTGGAGGTTTGAGGAAGGGGGCTCCTTGGTAGTTGTTGCCTGGCTCTTTCAAGCCAGGTGCTCATCTTTCCTCCCAATCATGGTGGGGTAAGGGCTAATTCCTTGAACTCTTCACCTTCCCAAGCAGCACAGTCAAAAACCGGAGGTGGACGATGGAAAACATCCCCCTTTCCCTGGCCACTCAGAATCAGAAAATCCCCTGTGTTTGCCTTTTGAGAGGTAAAGGCCATTTCACAGGTACCAGCCTCCATGGGACAGGGAATCAGGGCTCAGCTCCGTGTCTAAATGGGCCCAGCAAAAGAGGAACCTCTTTTTTTTTTTTTTTTTTTTTTTCCGCTCTAGGTGGTTCCTCACAGTGATCAACCTTGCAGATAAGTAACAGCCTCAGATTCTTGGTGACCAAGGCCACAAGCCATCGAGGAATGGGGACAGGACAGTTCCTGATCATAAAGCCCATGTGCTTCACCCTACGCCCAGAAGGGCAAAGCCAAGGCCAGAACCCTGTCTCCTTTCACTGACCTTCATTCCCCAGGAGGTAATCATGACAGGCAGGGTCTCACTGAGCAACTCAATCTGGCCTGGAGCTTGGGCTGAGGGCCTCTTCATCTTGACTTTCAAGACACCCCACCTCAGAGATGGGGGCTCAGATTTGCTTAGCCCCGATCTCCTGATCTCCTCTTCTGCTACTGGGAACTACAAAGTCCTGCCTCAATTTCTCCAGAGGGGGGTTGAATTGGGGAGTTGCAAAGGATTCCTCCTCTGCTGGACTCCAAGATTCCTCTGTCCCTCAGCCGAGGAGGCCAGTGGCCTGCACAGTGGGCTCCTGAGGCAGGAAGGTTTCCTGGGAATGCTGCTGCCACAGGGCATGGCACAAAGACCAGCTACAGCCCAGCTTTGGAGCAGGTGCCTGAAAGTCCAAATCTGGAAAGCACCACCTGGATCTCGGCCTCTCTTTCCACATCTACATGGAACTAGCCTCTCTAGGGTCTGTGGTATTCTCTGACCCACCCTGCTAGAGGACAGTGATAGCTCTCACAGGTGCAGAGCAGGCAGGAGCTGTATCTCTTTCCCCTGTATGAACTGCTGAAGTCACTCAAGCAATTTAAATCAGACATGTCAAAGCTGGCAGAATGAAACAGCAAATGATAAACCCAAGAGGCCAAGAGGAGTTTCCAGATGAGGCTTAAAGATCGTTTATCTTCACAGCATCCCGACAAGAGGGGGCAGTGGCTAGAGGGTGGGGAGGGAAGAATGAGATGATCTGAAATTTGCAGATGGGCAAAAAGCAAAGTTTGGAGGGGTTAAATAGGTTAAATAGCCTCCCAGGCCATGGAGCACACCAGCAGCTCCATGGTCACAGAAGCAGGTCCTCAGTACACCTGGAGAGGGGACTCCGCTTTCCCCTCAGTAGACGGGTCACACTCAGCCCCAACCACTTGTGTCTTGCTGCTGCTCAAACCCCAGGTCAAAGGCCACTCCTATAATGCCCCTTGGTCCACCTCCAAACTTTACAGCCCTTTATACTGCACTGTAGCACGTGGCACCCAGCAACCCAAGAATAAGTTTGTTTGCTCCTGTGAAGGTGATACCTAGGACAGCACCCTGCAGTGCTCAGTGCTTATCAGGTGATATGAACGAATGAATACTCACCTGCCAAACTAGACCCTAAAGTTCCTTCATGCTGGGGACCACCCTGGGCTAGGTGCACAGAGGAGCCGCCCTCACTGCTCCTTAAGGCTCTGTGACCACAGCTGCATTCGAGAGTTGGAACCCATCCCTAGTCTGACCCGCCAGACGGGGTCGGGTATCAAGGGGCCAAAGAGGCGACAGGACATGGGCCCTCTGGCACTAGTGATCCAATTCAGAGAGTGAGAAAATATTGATGGACAAAATTAAACCAAGTTCCGTTTCCTGGAATCACCACTGTTACTGTGTTGGCATGTGGCCTGCCCACTTCTGAACATGTTTATGAACGTAAGTGTGTGGGTGCGTGTGCACGCGCGTCCAAAATGGCCTCTTGGATACCATGCCGCAACACACTTGTCTTCATAACATGTCATAATTATCTATTCAGCGTATAACTTGGTGACATTTTCATGGTCCCATCATAGTCATGCTATGAACTGTGTCACCTGCTTCCACTGTTGGGCCTTCAGCTTGTTCCCAACTTTTCCCTCTTCCAGATTCCAAGAGGCTAGGAGTCTACAAGGGTTCTAAGGTTAGCTCCATCTCTTTCAGCCTATGACTGCAGAAGGTAGGATGGGACATTCTAGAATCTTTTTATGAAGCCAGAGTAGGATTCTCTAACTTTCCCGTGGTCCCCAAGTATATGGAGAGGGTGGGTAAACAGCCTCATGTCCTGAGTGGGGACTAAGGCCAAAGACTCAGCATCACATGGCAGGGAAGGACTGTCACCGGGCTAGGTGCCACACCTCATTTGACCCTCCTCCCAGTGTGGCAGCTACCCTGGACTCCTCTATCTGTGGGAGGCTTAATCAATAAGCACAGAATCCGAGCGGGCAGTATTTACAGAACATTCCTTCCCTGAGGAGAGCCTGACTCCACCTTACTGATCATTAGCACTATTGACTGGTGAACTTGTTTCATGCCAGTGGGAGCAGCCTAGAGGCAAGATAAAAAATGCTCAGGAGTGCTGTTCTTCATCTGTGAGATCCCCAAGGTCCAAAAGGGCACTGAGAGGAGTTTGGGCCCAGGAGAGCGGCAAGAGATGGTGAGCTCCCAGCACAGAGATGACCTGGCAGAGGTCAGCCAGCCTCTGATTCCAACATGGTCTGAGCGTTCTGAGAATTCAGACTGGCCAGGAGCCGGGCTGAGCCCACACCTCAGCCTCAGTGCAGCCCTTGGTCCTGGAGGTCCAAAAAACTAAGAGGCAGAGCTGAGCATCACACCCACACCGAACGCCACGGGGGACAGGCAGGTAGACTAGGGTCAACTGCAGGGACAGGGAATTGTGCCCGCACCAGGGACACTTCTGGGCCACACTCACACCACGAATTCCTCGCAATGGGAACCAGGTAGGGCAGTGACTAAGCCTCCCCTACCTTCAAGGTCCCTGAACAGAGCATCCCAGTGGGGGTGGGGCAGGAAGTCAACAGAAATAGAACAGCCCCTGCCCTCAGGGAACGGGAAGGATGTGCTGGGCCCTTGATGATCCCGCAAGTAGAGTTCCAGCCTCCAGGGAAGGCTGGGTGGGAGATCTAAGTGACCGCTGGAGAGACCAGAGCCAGAGACCCAGGCAGTAGTTTTGGCTCTGTCATTTAAAGCCCTGCAAACTCAGGCAAGGTCCTGAACCTCTCTGAATCTTGTCTCTCTCATCTTTAAGATGGCCCTTCTGCCTCTTGGGCTCTGGGGACATGAAGAGAACCCTAAGGTGCTCTCTAAGGAGGATGGGGTTACCGAGATGCCGAGAGTGTGGTGGGCAGCCCTGCTGAAAGGGTAGGAAACCCAGAGTGTTTCAAGGATTCACTGATGAACCCAGAAACACTCTTGTCCCCTGAAAGACAAGAGGCAGGGGAAGAAAAATGAAGGAGAAAAGCCCTGGCTGGAATTTCTTCCTTCTTGCCCCGGGCCAGATGCAAAGGCGGGCTGCCAGGCATGGAGCCGGGCTGTCAGCCGCGGCCTTCCTTGCAGAGACTCCTCATTCCCAGATCTGACATGCAATCAAAGCCCAATCACGACAATTCCCTTCAGAAACAACAGGGTCTTCTCCACGTCTCTGGAGACAGCCAAATGAATAACTCAAATTGCCAGGCCGATGCCTGGCCGTTATCTTCCCCTCCTCCCAGTGCTGCTCTGCTCTCCCGCTGCCGTGAGCCTGGGGGGCCTGCACCCTCCCAGGCTCTGGCTGATGCTCTGGGGAGGACCTCGGAAAGAATGGCAATTTCCCTGTCGCCTCTCGAGTGTCTGCCATCCCCGCTCTCGTAGCTGGGGGTGGTGGTGATCGTGGTGTGAATGTGTGTGTGGTGTGTGTGTGTGTGTGTGTGTGTGTGTGTGTGTGTGCGCGCGCGTGCGCGCGCGTGTGAGTGCGCTCATCTCCCACCCTGCAGGATGAGAACTGCCTAATCTGCCGGCGGATGCCAAGTGCCTGGGTCTGTGGGGGACTAGGGATGCGGGGGGGAGAGGTAGAAGCCTCTCTTAAGGGTTCTCCGGAGACGCGGCTGGCTCCTTCCTAAATCCTCCCTGCTTGGAAATTAAGGTTGCTGATACAATTGTACCCATCTTTCTGCTCACTGTCAGAGAAATAAGACCTCCCTTACAACTGGGAAAAGAAAAAAAAGGCCGGGTAACCAGCAGATGGGATGAGTGAGGGCACCACCCAGCACGCAGCTCCCAGCAAACAAGAAGAGACAGGATGGGGATGGGGGTGCAGACTGGGGGAGGGGTCAGAACACCAACGATGCCAAGGAACAGAGAAGAGGCAGGAAGTGAAGAGGGTTTAGCCACTGGAGTGCTGGCTAATATTTAACAGTCCACTCCCCAGGGGGAAAACAAACCAACCCTGATTTGTAGCACTGGTCCATTTTTAATCTTCAGCGTAAACTGAAATTGCTCTCACTGCAGTTGATTTCAAGCAAACCCAGGTGGGCCTGGGATTCTTTGGCATAAACTTATACTTGGAGATAGCCCACTGTTTTGCTATCTGTATGTTCTTGGCTGTCTGATGTTTATTAATAATATTTCTTCTAAAAATTCTAAGTGAGCAGGCTATGCCACAGGAGAACTAGGGAAGGGGGTTCTGTGGGCCTGGGGCAGCAGAGCACCATGCTTGGGATCCAGGGGACAAACAGGTGAAGGAAGGAGCAAGTGCACAGAGCTCAGCTCTGCCACACTTCAGTCAAGTCAGCTCCCAGGGCTGGGTTTGCCACTCTTCTCCAGAGGTAGCTACATGCACACCCCAGAAGACACAGGGCTGGAATGAGGTTCGGGCAGTGTGTGTCTATGGCACGCCCTCCCCCAGGCTGGGTAGGTGTGCCTCCGAGTAGAAAAGAGACCCTCTGCTGGGGGCAGAAGGTGTTTGTTGATGGAAGATTCTAGGCTAGCTCAGTGGCTGTCTTCCCTGCACACTGGAATCACTTGGAGAGTTTTAAAGAGGCACAAATCCTGAATCCCACCATTGAAGATTCTGATTTAATTGGCATGGGATATGGTCTGGGACGCAGTGTTTAAAAGCTTGCTGGATAATTTGAATGTTAGCAATTTGAGCTCCACTGATCTTCTCCATGAAGATTAATGAGAGAATCTGGTGAAAATCCTCACAGAGCATTTTCAGCCTGGGCTGCTGCCGCCTTACTGCTTCCCTGTGCAGGACTGAGCTGGCAGAAGCAGTCGGGACGAGGCTGATCCCCACGGGGGCCTCAGGAAACCTGACTCATTACCCTACACCATTCTCTCCACCCCAAGGAGCCTCCTTCCAACCAGTTACATGCATCTGCCATAACCTTCCTGTGGCTTCCAATACTCCTGCAGTTAATGTGTAAAACTCTCCCTGCTCAAAGTGTTGTGCTGAATAGCTGGGGCTCTGGAGTGAGATTGCTTTGGTTGGAATCCTGGCTCTGCCCACATGGCATGACCTTGGCTGAGTTCTTTAACCTCCCTGTGCCTCAAGGTGGAAGTGAACGTTACACAAGAGCATCCTCGAAAAGCACTTAGAGAAGAGCTGGGCACAAACAGGACAATCACCAAGCACCAGCTAGTGTGGCCCCAGTGCCAGAAGCCCTGCAAGAGCAGGGCATGTACCTTGTGCATCTTTGCATCTCAACTCAGTGCCTGACACCTAGAAGGACCCTTGGCCTAAATCCACATCTGTTCTCCGCCAGCCTCTCACCCCTGATTAAAGCATCCTGCATGGTTGGGCTCAAAGACCCAGAGCACGCAGCTGCTCTCCAGCAGTCTAGACAGAGCCAGGGGCGGGGGTGTTGGAGACTGGCAGGTGAACAGAGCTTGGAAGTGTTTTGTTGTGTTTTAAACAAGCATCAAAGAATATCTGGCTATTTGCCGCTGTGCTGCCAGCAGACTGCCAGTGGTATCCTGAAACTTTGGAAGTTCTGGTTCATCAAGGCTTCACCACCCCACAATGGTTGGCTCAGAGAAGGCCGTTTGGGCAGAGTCTAAGTATGCGAAATGTCTTTTGCCCAGACTGGGGTTGCTAGTTCCCTGTGGGTGGACACGTGAGGGGCAGGGGCTGCATGCAGGAGCTGCTCTTGACCTCAAGTCGAAGCGGGGCCACATCATATTTGCACTCATTGCAGTGGAAGCCTGTTTGCTTATTCCCAGGCTCCCCCTCAGCGTGGCTGCACAGCCAGCAGGTGCTCCCGGCACTAATGAGTGCCTCCACCTGAAGGACGCGCACACCAACTGGGCGACGCCTGCCGGCACAACTCGGAGCTCCGCAGGTACCAGGCCAGGGAGTGCAGTGCAGGGGGTCGCGTCGGCTGTGCATGCAGGAGGCCACGCCCTGGGAGGGCAGGTGGTCCTTCCCTGGGAAGTGGGCTCTGCTCAGAGGGAGAGTCCAATCCATGCCCAGGGAGGACTCCTTTTCCCCCAAGACAGGCTTGGAGACCCAGATCCAGGGACAGGATTGGTTTTGTCTTCCCAGATGTGCCAGTCCAGAGGGTCCCTGCCTAGTCACGTCCTTGCCAAGCCTGGAGGCTGTGCGTCATGGTCACTCCCTCTTCTCAGATTCCAGGTGACCATCTCAAGTCCCTTTATAGGTGATGACAGGAAGAAGGGGGGGAAGGAAGAAGGACCCCTGCTGAAGGATATGGAGAAACAACCACAGGGAGAAAAAGAGGAAACGGGTCCCAGGGAGAGAGGGAAAACAACAGGTCTGGACTTTCACAACTTCCTGCATCTACAATTGTCCCCCAATTGCCCAACTGACACATTCTGCTGTGAGTCAGTCTCACCCAAACCTACAAACCCAGACCCCTATTGTAACCAGGTGCCATTTTCTCTCTTGCAAATGTGCCTTTCCAGTTGACCCATTGAGGTCTGGCTCCATTTCTTTTTCTTTCTCTTTCCTTTAGCACTAACCACCAGGTCCTGACAGCAGACTGCCGTTCTGTTTCTGTGTTGCTATTGCATTTTGCAGTACTGGGGATCAAACCCAGTGCCTCACTCATGCCAGGCAAGTGCTCTACCACTGAGCTGCACCCGGCCTGCCGTTCTGGCAGTTGCTGGCTCTGATATTTCACACATCATCAAGGTCCCTGGGGGACCTTGGGCAACTCACCGAGTCTTGCACAAGTCTAACAGTCCATGATGAGATTCGACGAGCCCTGGTCTGACCTGCCCTTTGTGTCTCCCGAGAAGCGGCCACCACGACTGAACAGAGCGCTGCCTGTGTGTGAGCTCGGTTCTAAGCTCCACGTCTGCGAACTCCTGTGGTCCGTTATCCTCCCCATTTTCCAGAGGAGGAATGGAGACTCCGAGACTGAACAATGGACTGGAAAGATAAGCCCATGCTTCCAATTGCACCTTTGCGGTTAGGATCAGCCATTCAAAGCTGGGATAGTGGCAGGTGGGGGTTTCTGCCTCAGTGGCCCAGGGTCCTGCCCAGCTCCAGCAGCCCCCAGACCCTGCACAGCAGCCCTGCCCGACGTCTCGGCCTCAACAGTCGCCCTGTGGCCTCCCGTTCTCCACCTTCCTGATTATGGGAGTGATGCGCTCCTCTGGAGCTTTCCATCGGTGGCTGGCTGAGTGGTGGTCCAGCTAGCAACGGCTGCTATAGCATTTGATGCTCTTGTGAGCACCCCTGTGTCCCTTTCCACTTAAAATGCCCATGTGGTTTCTGTTTCCTGGACTTTCTGAGCAAGCACCTGTGGGATTAGGTGAAGCACCATGGGGAAGGTGCCTTATAACCAGAAGGGGATTACTCATAGTTATCTACGCAGCCACAACGTAAAGGGGCTCCTTTAAAACACATTCTCGTGGGGTGGGGAGGGGTGACAATCTCCTAGAAGTTCACAGGAGGCCTGATGCTTCATGAAAGTGCTGTGTGCACTGCCACCATCTGATCCTCTGGAGAAGACAGTGAGGATATGGATCAGGACTGTTCTTCCTGCTTCTCAGCTGAGGAGTGTTTTCATTTGACATGACCACACACTGATCCTAAGTGGTAAAGCTGGGACCCAAATATAGATCTCAGGTCCATGCATCCTTCCCACCAAAAAAGTCCTAAGTGGGCAGTCCCTCAACTATCAATTACCTCCTCCGCAGAAATGGTCTGGCCCCCCCGGGAGCCAAATGGAACCCAAAAGCAGGGCCAGGAGTGACAGAGCAGTATGCTTCAAGTTGTGTGTATGGGAGGGGGCTGCTGGTGCATAGTTCCACTGGGGCTGGCCATTCAAAATCCTCCAGAAGGACAATGGCGGCCAGCTCTCCGGGGCCTGCTCACCCCTGTCCTGCACCCTGTGGCCCATTGGTCAGCCTCCATCCAACCCCTGAGTAGTATCTTCTCTCTCCTGACCCCTGGGAAAAAGCAAGAAGAGGCCCAGCAGGCTGGGGAACAAGGAGTGAGGGAGGCGGCCTGCAGTCAGGACTGGAGCGGGCCGTGGAGGGAGGGCAGGCAGATGGCGGGAGGGGATCCCAGGGAATCCTGACCACAGCCCTGAGACCAGGGGAGGAGCTGTCTTCCCTGCCCACAGACAAGGCCAGGGATGCTCACAGAGATGAGGTGGCTCGTTTGTGCTGATGAACGTGGTTGCGTGGGGCTTCAGACCTGGGCCTTTTCTGCTACCAAACTCTGAGAAGTCAAGACAGGGAAGGGGCCAGGCAAGAGGTGGCTGTGGAAAGTGCTCAGGGATGAGTGGAGATGGGCGCAGAGGCTTTTCACCCAGTAGGGGCCACAGACTGTCAGGAGAGGAGCAGAAGGCAAAGAGGAGGATGCCCAGGAGTCTGCTTTGGTATCACCATGGGGGGATGGCTTCCTTTCTATGCCACCCAGAGAGAAGACAGGCAGGCAGGCCGTGGGGACACACTGATAAGCCTTTTCCACCCCTGGCTTAAGCTGCCTCTTGGGCACAGGGGACATTCTGAGGACAGCTGGTGCCAACGGATCAAAGCCTGCACATCGACAGTGGCAGATTGGAGGGCTCCGCTCTTCCACTGTCTGGAAGGATTTGCTTTGGCCAAGATCCCCTACTTCTTGCTGTCCCCATGCTACTAAGGGCTGTTGGGTCTACAAGGTGGGCAGCCACCTGAACCTCTCAGAGGAACTGAGGCCATGGTTTTACCTTTAACACAATTTCTGGGAGGGGTTCTCTCCCACATCTTTGACCTAGCAGCACCAGGACTTGGCTAGCCCCCAAGCAGTACAAGGTAGAAAATGGTGCAGCTCAAAAGATGTGATGAGCCAAATTTCACATGCAGTTTTACAGATCTGAGCTGAGGCTGCCAACAGAGGAGCTGCAGGTGCTGGAGGCCACAGAGAGCTCCCTTAGCTAATCCACACAGGGGGAGGCGGAGGAGCAGGAAAGACCCGCTTCTCTGCTCTGCCTTCTTAAGAGCTGACAGACTTACACAGCTGGCAGGAAGCTCCAGAAAGAAGCATTCTTGCATTTGCCAGCCAGCCCTGGGTAAAACACCAGCTACCAAGGCCTTGAGTTGCCACCCCTCCCAGGGAGGGCAGCTTCCTCTGCACCTCCAGGACCGGCTATCTCCAGAGGAAGTCCATCTCCACGCACCTGCCAATTTTATGGGGCAAACAGTTGTGGGGAGCCTAGCAGGCATGTGGCATCTCTCATCTCTTCCTCTGTGGCTACAGAAATTGTGATTCAGAAAGTGTGAGAAAGAACTGAGGGATATGCATTTTAATAGGCACTTGGGGGCATCGGGTGGTGGGTTCTGAGGGGCATGCAGCCTCAATTCTGCACTTGGGAGGAGCGGTTGTGCTTGGGAGGATGGTGAGGCCATGAACAGTGTGCTGCCTCCAGATGCTGCTGTTTTAGGAAAATGCCCTGAACCAGCCCTTCTGAGTACCATGCACACAAATCGCCTGTGGAGCTTATTAGTGCAGACTCTGATTCAGGAGGCAGAGCTTGAGGTTCTGAATTCTATCAAGCTCCCAAAGGATACCTAGTTTGCTGACCTATGGTTAATACTTGGAAAAGTAACAGTCCAAGCAGAGGTTCTCAAACTTTAGCATGCATCCAAATTACCAGAAGGGAGACGGGCTTATGAACAGACTGCTGCCCCCACCCCCCGCTCAGTTTTGGATTGAGTACGTCTGGTTTGGGGCCTAAGAATGTGCATTTCCAACCTGTTCTCAGCTGCTACTGCTGTTTTGCTGGTCCTGGGACCCCACTTTGAGAAATCTGGGCAGGGACAATAAGAAGTGAAACAGAACAAGAGCTGAATGAAGCAAATGCAGCCCAAAGCATCCCTACCCAACACAGATGCTCCTGTTTTAAGTAGTGTTGCTCTAATAATTAAATTGTTTTTGGTACCAGAAATTGAACCTAGGGGCATTTAACTACTGAGCCACATCCCAATCCATTTCATTTTTTATTTAGAAACGGGGTCTCACTAAGTTGCTCAGGGCCTCACTAAGTCAGCTGAGGCTGACTTTGAACTTTCAATCCTCCTGCCTCAGCCTCCAGAGCCACTGGGATTAGAGACATGTGCCAGGACCACACCCAGCTCTGTTAATTAAATTCTTAACTAGAACTTGTTTTCATATGCTCTTTTGCTCTCTCTGGAACAGGGAGCATGCACAGAGGAAAGAAAAACAGAGTATCAAGGGCTGTGGAAAGTTAAATTCTCATTTAGCTGAAATAGTCTCCTGCTTAGCAAAATGCAGTCTCCCTAATATGTGATTTTTCTCTTCACATCCACTTGTTCCAGGACTGAATTGCTATGTAGCAGCAAGTACTTATGAGCAAGTGGGGAGAACTGAATGACTCTCCTGCACCCACCTTTAAGTGGCTACCGTGGGGAAAAAGCTGACTTCCCCATCTTCACAAGATGGGTGACCCACCACGGTCCCAGGTCATCACGGTCAGACTAAATGCCTCCCCTCCCCTGAGGCCCTCCTGTATGCTCCTGGGAGCCCCTCCCATGGGGTCACATGGACAGTCACCCTTGGCCAGGGCGTCCTCTCTGGCAGGCCACGAAGAATCTCCCTCCCTGCAGTTATGACCCTGCCTCTCTAGTGGCCAAGTATTGCCCACGCTAACCCTGTAAGCACCCAGAGGTCAGGACCTATGCTCATTGGTCCTCGTAGCCCTGCTTGGCCGGAGATTGCCTTTCACTGACCAGTCTTGTTCATAACTACTTAGAAGCTTCTGTATACGCTTGGCTTCAGTATCCTGTGTTCTGCATCCGAAGATTCAGCCAATCAGAGATGGAAAATATTGAGAAAAAAAATTGCATCAGTACTGACAGGTACAGATTTGTTCCTTGTCATTATTCCCTGAACAGTGCAGTAGGACAACTATGTCCACAGTGCGTAGGTTGCATGTATTCGAGAGACCATTTGGAGCACCGGGGAGGGTGTGCATAGGTTATATGCAAATACTTCCATTTTATAAGGGATTTGAGTATCTGCAAATTTTGGTAAACTTGGGCATCCTGGAACCAAGCCTGTGGACACTGAGGGATGACTGCATCCTTCTGGTTTGGGAAACAGAGGGACCATTCACATCTCAGAAACTGGTAAGTGGCTATTGTTTGAACTACAAACCTGCTAAGCTACAAACCCTTTTCTCCCTCTTAGGAATGTCCAGAGCAAACTGTCCTGACAGGCCAGTCCCCAAGGTCCCCATGGGAGGCATCTGCTGCTGGGTATGTGTGTCAGGGGGCCAACCTGCGGGAGGTAAGATGCCCCCTGACCTGTTCCACTTCCTGTTCAAGTGAACAGCCCCAGACCTTCAGACTCAGAGGGTTTGATCAACGGCAGAGGGAATGGTAAGACATGAGGAAGGACTTCCAGACAGAGAGCACAGGCCATGGGGTGAGGGTGCACTGCATGTTGTGGTTGGGAGCATGGGTGGGGGAGGACAGGTGGCTTGGCTGGAGCAGAACAGACTCCCACATCTCCGTGAGACAATGTGTAGGAGTATCTTTTGATATTTTTCTGCCATGACCCAGAATACATACCTGTGAATGCACATAGTAAAACTGAAATTAAAAGGCACAAAATAGTAATTACTATGCTACATGTGACACAACCTGGCATTTTCTATTCTGTTCCATTTAGAAATTGATGGTCTCAACCCATTAATTTGACATTACAATTCACTCGTGGATCACAACCTGCAACCTGAAATAATTCGCCCTCTTGTGTCCCCACTATTTTACAGGAGCTTCAGGGCTTTCGAATTCCTGCCACACACCAACCAGCTGAGCACCTGCTGTATGCCAGATGCTGAATGCCATGGGAATGGGGAGCAGTAGCTCCAGAGAGGCAAGGGCACGACCACCCTCACAGAGAGAAGGACCCCGCATGTAGACCAGGGAGCTGACTACACAGGTGGCAGCAGCAGAGGCCGCCACATGTCACAAAGATAGGAGTCCTGGGGGCATTCAGCCACCAGTGAACACCAAGGGTGGATACTGCTGCCTCCTGGGGCCTCGGAAAGCGGACACAAGTCTGTCCCTTCAGCCTGTGTATGCTGTGCGGGTCCCAGCCCTTCTCTCTTCTAGGGAATGGAGCCCTTGATCCTCCTCTTCCCCCAAAATGGCCCAAAGGGTGGAGGAAGATGAGGAGCCAGCACTATTCAGGAACAGAGGGTGGCTCCCAGATGTGGGAGTCTCTCGGTCTTCCTGGGGCAGGCAGGAGGCTCCGCCGGGAGGTCCCTCAGGGTGGTGTCCTTCTGCTGCACCTGGGGCCTTGCTTCAGAGCTGTTTCTCTACTCACTGAACTAAAGCTTTAACACAACTCCCGCATCTCAAATTTATTTCTCATATAATTTTGGTTTTATTTTTCCGATGCCTTGAGGGCTCAGAAAGGAAAGGATAAGCGGCTTTGAAGACACCCCAAGCTCCTGCTAATTATCCTAACAAGATCCTGCAGGAGATCAGCTACAACCTGGAAGAATCCAAAGTGCTTTTCAGAACGAAGATTGCACAGTCCCCACCGCCACTATGGTTACAGCCCCCTCCGCCCAGCTGCCCTTTGCTGCTGGCCCTCTCACTGGCCTGGGATGGAGAAGCTGCCCAAGTAACCAGAACAGACCAGGGAGAGGTAGCAGTGGGGAGCCTCCAACCAGGGAACAGTGACTGCCTCCCTGTCCCTTTGGGGGTTGAGAGAGAACAACCAAGGCCTCCTGCAATGGAGCATGTGCTGGACGGGGGCAGCTCCCCCAAACCATGCCACTGTCTGGCACCTCCATATACCCCAGAGCTGGCCCAGACAGCTGCAGGAGGCTCCATCACTGATGTCTCTTTCACCTGACCAGGTATGTTCAGGCATTTGGCCATGGAGGCTGGGTGAACGTCTTACGGCCTCAGTTTCTACACCTGTCAAATGGGGTGATTGCCCTGTAGCTGCCGGAGTAGAGGTGAGTGTGGTGGATAAGCTACAAGGCACCTCTGTGAGTGCAGCCATTACTGTCCCTGCAGAAGGGAGCGAGCCAGCAGCCTCTCTCTGCTGAGGGGCTGTTGCTCTGAGGGCCACTGTCAGTCCTGTGGGAAGGGAAGCAGAGGGGGTCTGCCCCCATCCCCAACTGCTCGCTTTGATAAGTCGCTTCATGAACTGCAGCCAGCACAGATGCCCACTCCACCTGCTCCCCTGCCTGCGGGTCAGTCCCCTTCTCATCTCTGACCATTTCTGGGGGTGGTCTTATTTTTCAAGAGGAAAGATGAGAAGAAACCAAGGCTCAGAGAGCTGATGTGAGTCCTCCAAGGCCACCGTCAGGAAGGGGGAATGCCCCAGGCCTGCTCCTGTCCTGATCCTCCTGCCTAGCAGTCACAAGCTCAGCTCTGGTCTTGGCATGGCTACAAAGGCCTTTGCTCGGTTACTGTCCCATTTGGACAAACAGTGCAGGAGGCAGACATAGGAAGGGCTTCTGTGACTGAGAGGCAGGGGAGGGAGGACCCAGCAAGACGGGCCTGGCCAGAGTGCAGGGGCCAAAGGGCTTGGCAGCCAGGGCCCGATGGTCAGGGCAGCTCAGGAGGGAGCACTTCTGGGCATGCTCATTGTGCTGTGCAGAGGCCCAAGTGACTAGTGGGCTAGCCCAGAGGCTGCCCAGAGGCCAGGCAAGGAAACACCATCCCAGACGCAGGGCCAAGGTTTATAATCACGTATTTTCTTCCTGGGAATTCTGCAGCCTTCCTGTACAGCCTGATGCTCTCTTTGTGCCTCAGTTTACTCATCTATTAAATGACCGACCCAGAACCTCAAAGGTCAGGGAGGGCTCCAGCTGTGCCCACCGCATCCCTGACAGATGGGCACTCATCCCAGCATGAGGCAGCAGGCCAGTCCCCAGCAGAGAGCCCGAACCACTTGAAAGCTTTTGCTTTTAATCAAATGGCATAATGACTGTAAAAGGACTTAGGAAAACATGAGCAAAACTGAAGGGGATTAGAATTAACACCGGTGACACTAGAACAGCATTAAAATTAGAAGCTAAGCAGAGGGTGAAAGAGGACCGAGGCAGCTGAAGGAGGGAGCTGAGGATCAGAGGACACGTGGAGACCCAGTGAACGCCGCTTCTCTCTGGGGAGATTAGACTACTAGCGGAGAGGACACTCAGTTCTGCAAGGTCCTGAGGAGGCAGAAAGGTGTGTAATTGCTGACAGAGGAGGGAGGGCCTGCTCCCCACCTCAGCAGAACCCAGCCCCCCATGGCTGCTGTTTGCTGAAGGCAAACACCCTGGGTACCTGAAGGTGAGGCCTGGGAGGCTGGGCTCCAGGGAGGAGGAGAGCACCCTGGGAGCCACAGAGGCTGCTCTGGACGTGCCTGTCTAGTGGTCCCTGTTTAACAACTGAGAGGAGCTCACTGTGAAGGCGGGGAACTCAGTGGGAGTAAGCGTGCGGAGGCGCCAGCTGAAGGGTCTTGGAGACCTCCTCGGCTGGCAGATGGAGACTCAGAGAGGGAGGTCCACAGGGGCCCAGCTGGTTCAGGGACATGCTGGGGGAACGCCCAGGCTCTCGACCCGCCAGCGAAAGCAAATGCCCAAGCCAGCACCTGGAGGATGGCAGGGCCACACACCGGTTACCTTCCCAGGCCCTCTATTCTGCTCAGAGGTCTCGGACCAGGAAACCGACTCTTCCCCTCATGCCTGTGAAACCCCCGCTCCAGAGCCCTGTGCCCTGCAGGGCTGACTGTGGCCACTCGAGGTCAGACAGGGGTGGGGGGAGGCCACTCACCCACAATCTCATTCTCCTCCAGATTGATGGTCTCCAGCGCCGGCAGGGTGGTGAGCTGCTCGGGGAAGTCTTGAAACCGGTTCCGGGACAGGTCGATGACCTTGAGGTGCTGCAGGCTGCTGACCTCACTGGGGAGGCGATGGAGGAAGTTCCCTTCCAGGTGGAGCTCTGCCAGGTGGGAGAGAAGAGAAGCGGGTGAGCAGGCAGCGCCAGACACCATCACACCGCTGCCAGGCGGCCGGCCCAGGATGGCAGCAAGGAAGCCCCAGGCCCCAGAGGAAGTCCACCAACTGGCCGGTTCCGTGTTTGCTGACCCTGGAAGAAGGGTGATGATCCCGCCCAGCAGTTGAAGAATGGGAATGATGTTCCCATTCAGCAGAAGTCACCTGCTTTGGCTTTATAATGAGGCAGGAGCCTGGGCCTAGACAAAGAGCCAGGATGCACTGGTTCCTATCCGAGAGGCCTTGACGGGATGGGTCAGGGTGGGCAGCCAACCTAAGGGACACCACTCTTCAAGACCCTCTCTGCTCAGAGGCCACCAAGGGCAGACAATGTTTCCATGTCACATGCCCTTGCTCCCGGCCCAGTCACAGGCACTTGGGGGTTCCTGCCCAGAGAGGCTGTTTGGAGACTGGCCTGCAACCTATACGAGGCCCTGCACGAGAGGGCTGGGCCAGCAGGAGTCCTCTGGGAACCTGGCCCAGGCAGTGCCAAGGTGGACCCAGGAGGAAGTTGGAGCTGAAATGCTGGACATAGAGGCTGGGGAGGCCACAAAGACCCTGTGCAGTGAGGAGGGCGAGGGGCAGAACCAGGGTCAGTGACACAGGGCTATGAGAGGGGGATCAGGAGTCCCTGCTGCCTGGGTGCAGGACCCAACTGTGCACCTACAGCTAGTCACGCAGACTGTTACTCAACCCGCTCGGGCCTCCGTTTCCTCACCTGAACAAGGGAGCCGATGCTGATCTCTGCCTGGGAGGGCGGCCGAGGAGTACATCTGTGACGCAGGCAGAGCAGCAAGAGAGAGCCAGGACGGAGACTGTCAGCTCCATCCATGCGTAACCTCACAGTGAGCCCTCCTCTGTTACGTGAACCTTCCTGTACTGTCTGGAATTGCCATGTGACCTCAATAAAGTCCCTCTGCTCTTCTCCAGAAGGCCAGCTCTGGGAGCATGTGAACAGTGCATTCACACAAGCTCCCATGCTCAGAAGGGGTCCATCTTTGGGGTGGGACGTCCTATGTGCCATCTTGAAAGACTTTGTCATTTGCCCTTGTAATTTTCTAAGTAGTGCTAGGGTCACAGAGGTTGAGCTCAGACCTGGCCTGACTCCCTGCAACAGGCCACTGGCAGCTGCTCTCCTGTTCCCTGGGGCTCTAGGGTCTGCCTGGCTTCCCCCTCCGGCTCCCACTCCCTGCTCTGTGATCTGGCAGCTCACCGCCCATAGCAGGGAGGGTCCAAGTCAGGCTTGTATGTCTTGTGCTGGATGTGGGTGAAGCATGGTGACAACAGGTACCTGCCCTGTTCAGGAACCAGGGAGAGCAGCACCCTGGTATGCTTGGTGGGTGACCCACTGGAGAATAAGTCATGGATGGAGCCTCTCGCCCACCCTTGACCAGGCGCTAGCAAGTCCTGATTCCCAGGTTTAAGGATCCTTGGAATGACCTGTCTGCTATGGCTTAGGGTGGGGGATCTTAGGAAGGGGAGACATCTGGCTCAACTTCCCCAGATCACTGGCCAGGGAAAAGTACGGCAGTCTAACATCTGGTAGGAGCAAACACCTAGCCCCTATCAGACCTGAGCAGCCACGTGCATGCACTCTGCAGCCCGGGAGAGCGGGCCTGGGCACTTGTGAGTCTGTGCCGACTCTCCTCCTCCTTCCACCTTCCTGCGTTAGCACCAGCTCCCCTGTTCAGATGAGGACACTGAGGCCTAACTGGGTTGGGCGACATTCTGCGTGAACGGCCGAGGGTAGCACAGTTGTTGTCTGCACCCAGGCAGCAGGGACTCTGGACCCCCTCTTGGCTTGAGTTGCTCCTTCTGGCCCGCTCAAGGCACCCCTAGGAAGGAGCCACAGAACACAAGCTGCACAACTTCTCGATTCTGCAGGCCAGTTAGTGCTCTGATCATTGCATCGTAAAACACAAAGGTGAATGGCAGAAACTCAGGCTAAGTTTTTACTTTTCCTCACTTTGAATGACATCAAATAGCAAATGAAAAATACCACAACTTTCTAAGGAGAGACAGCGGAAGAAAGGGAAAAGCTTTCTATGTACTTTTCAGGCACTCTTCCCTGAACAAGAATCCTTCACTTCATCTTGGCTGGGCCCCACCCACGCAGCTGGTCCTGTCCCCGTCTGTGCTCTGAGCTCCTGCACGGCTCCATGACAAAAGCCTGGCTTGATGAGTCACTCTGAGGTCCCCACAGCTCCTCAGCGTTCCCCACAGTGAGCAGGACCGCTGCCTCCTTCCCAGGGCCTCCACATGCACACACGCGCACATGTGCACGCACATGCGCTCACACACCGAGGACCAGCCCCGCCGCAGGTCCCCGGCTGCGGCACACTGGGGCTCTGGGTAGGCAGGAACCGCATCTGATTCATCTCGTCCCTACATCCAGCTTCCTGCAGGGTACCTTGTGGTCACTCCGCAAATATTTGATGAGTAATAACTCTTCTCCCCTCAGGAAGCAAACATAAAGCAGGGGAGGCCTGGACAGCCTCCTGCTGTCTCATCTTTGGGGACGTCCTGAGCTCCAAGTTCCATCTGCAGATCTGCCTGCTTGCGCAAACCCAGGTTGCCTTCAGCAGTCAGGTTCTTAGAGAACCCACCTTAATCACAAAACTCCCCCTCCAGGACACCACTAGGAGGTCCTGGTGGTTGAGGTGACACTGGACAATGACTAGTATGATGTTTCCCAAATGTGCTTTTGCCAAACAGCATCTCCTCCAACACTCCAGGCACACTACTGCCTCGGAGCCTTGAACTTGAGCTTCCCTCCTTCTAAAATGCTCAGGACCATTTACATACAAGGCTCGCCGCTGCGTCTTTACTCAGTAAAGACAGGTCATGTCATCTCTGTCTTTACCTAAATGTCACCCTAAGACAGAATTCCCTCCACTGATTGCTGTCCCCTTCACCTGTAGCACTGACCTCAACACTGTCCACTGCCCCCTCACATGTTGACATGTTTGTATGTGGTCTGCCTCCTCCTGGCAACTCAGCTGCACACACAGCTTTGCCTCTGTTGTAGAAAAACACTCCCAACCACTGCCCAGTACACAGAGGCTCTCAATAAATATTTGACGAGTACACAAATGAAGACATGAGTGAATCTCGGCATCAAGATTTCTATCCCACGCAGCCCATCATTCGTCCTTAAACTGACTTGCTCTTTTGTATTCATATAAAAAGAAAAATAATGTTGTTCAGTTCTCAGCGGACAATGCTGCTGGAGAAAGAATCTGGGCCCCAGGCAGATCACCCAGGTGGAGCGGTGTGAGGACACACATTCCAGGCAGGGCAGCTGCCCTGTGGAGGCTCTCAGAAGCCACTTCCCTGAAATGGAGATTTGCTCTCCATGAGAACAAATTCCAATTTCCTAGCTGTTTTGTTCTTGCTTAGTGTGTGTGGTGTTTCTTGAAGTTCTCATGTTCTAAGAACATGTGGCCACAAACTGTGGGCTGGCTGCCCACGACACCCCCAAACCCCACTCCACAACCCGTCTGCTAGCAAATCCTGGAACGGGCCCCTTAGGGAGCCAGGCTGACCCCACCAAGGCATCAGTGGGTGATCACAGGGCTTTTTTTTTTTTTTTTGGTACGGGAGATTGAACCCGGGAGCGCTTAACACACATCCCCAGCCCTTTTCATATTTTATTTAGAGAAAGCATCTCATTGAGTTGCTTAGGGCCTCACTAAGTTGCTGAGGCTGCCTTTGAACTCACAATTCTCCTGCCTCAGCCTCCCGAGCTGCTGGGATGACAGGCGTGCGCTACGACGCCCAGCATCACAGAGCATTTTTGAGGACAGGATAGAGCTCTGCTTGCAGGTGCTCAGTGTTGCAGACCAGGAGGTAGCCAGTGTCCCCAAGTGACCCAGGCTTATTTTCATTTTCATATTTGGGAATATCAGCGTGCTTATGTCCCCACACCCTAGCCCTCTTTCCTCCCTCTCTGGAACCTGCTGTGTGTGGCTCCATCTCATCGACTAGCTTCACAGATGTCCAGGGCACAAAGCCCATGTCCACAAGTCAGGGCGTAACCCCAGGCCAGGGGGAGAGAGGCCCCTCTGCACCTTCCTCCCACGGCTCATGGCCAGAGGCTGAACAGCAGGGAGGCTACATGAAGGCTCTGGAGCCAGATGTCCTGGGGTTCCAAATCAGACTGCCACTTGCTGACTGTGCAGCTCAGGCAAGTTGTTTATTTATCTTTGCCTCAGTTTCTTTAGCTATAAAAGGAGGATAGTAACAGATACTCCATCTAAGGTTGCTACAATGTTTAAATGAAATAATACACAAGAAAGGCTTCCAGTAGTGCTGGTACACCTGAAGTAGTAAGTATGTGACACAGAAAGACAGGCGAACAGACAGGTAGATGTGGCACACCATGCAGGGCATCTGGGCAAATTCAGTAATCTGGTTAGTACTAAGTTATCTACTAGACTTGAATTACTAACTGCCTGAGCTTAGGCCCAGAGGAGAAGAACATGCTCTTTGCTTGAAGTTTTAGTAAACACAAGGCCAGCCTCTGTTGTGTGGGAAAGCTCCTGCAGGGGCCCACGTGAAAGCAGGTGTCTGCAGATAAAAGTGGCCACAGCATGTTAGCTTGAGGGGTCTCAGAACCTGCTGGCCCAGTCCCCTCGAGAGAAGGGGCCAGGCCCCACAGTTCAGGAGGGCAGCCAGGGGAACTGGTGGATGGTGGGGAGGTGTGGATTTTGTTACCCATACTTTTCTGACATGTTCAGAATTGTTATTTTAAAAAAAATAAAAAATGAAAAGGCACCAGGCACGGTGGCACATGCTGTAATCCCAGCAGCTCAGGAGGCTGAGGCAGGAGGATCATGAGTTCAAAGCCAGCCTCAGCAACAGCGAGACACTAAGCAACTCAGTGAGACCCTGTGTCTAAATAAAATACAGAATAGGGCTGGGGATGTGGCTTAGTGATGGAGTGCTCCCAAGTTCAATCCCCAGTACCCAAAAATAAGGAAGAAAAAAAAAAAAAAAAGAAAGAAAGAAGGCCAGGGTGGTGCACACCTGTAATCCCAGCGACTCAGGAGGCTGGGGCAGGAGGATCATAAGTTTGAGGCCAACTTAGCAATTTAGCAAGACCTTGTTTCAAAATTTAAAAAAATAAATAAAAGGGCTGGGGATGTAGCTCAGTGGTAAAGCGTCCTTCAGGTTTAATCCCCAGCACCAAGAGATATAGAAGGGGGAAAAAATAAAGGATAGTCTTTCTCAAACCAATTCAGGGTTAAGTCTAATTATAGCCCCTAAGTGACTCAGAAATATAAGCATCTACTCCTGAAGGCAGATTCCCAGAGCACTATGGGAGCTTGCCTGTGTGCCTGACCTGTACCTATGGAGGCATGTAGTATCTGTGTTTCCATCCATGTATTTACCACCTATTGGTCCAGTCTCTCTGGAGAACCCCAGGGGTGCTCTCTGGAGGTCTCAGGGGCCTCATTCAGCAGCCTAGTCAACCACAAGGACCTGAAGCAGCACCCTGGGCTGCCTGGAGCCTCTCTTCCCTCCCAGGGTCTGTGGCTTGGGGCAGGAACTTCTTGCCACCGGTCAGCACAGGGATGACAGAGGCAGGGCCATCTCATCAGGAGTTAGAGCCAAGAGGCTCTGTTTAGTGCCTGGAGATGAAAACCAGGGTCACAGCCAGTTTTGGAAGCCCTTGGTGTCCCTCCCTGCTCAGGGGAGTGTGCTTGGTCTTCCTCAGAACTGTGTTACAGACAATGACACTCTTGAGAGATCTCGGGATGACCAGAGAGGCTTTCTTGCCTGTAGCTCAAATGGATCTGTTACTTGCTGTTCATGCTCAGATTCGGGGAGGTGCTGAGGGTGGGGGCTGGGGGTGTGGCCCTCTGCCTGGCTCCAAAACCCCTGGACAGGAGCCAAGACAAAGGGCCTCTAACTGTTCCTGCTTGCTACCCATGTCACCCTCATCCAGGACAGTCTGCTTGGCCCCGACACATCAAAAAAGGCTCCCTGAGCCCACGTGAGAGGCCTCAGGGGCTGGGTACAGTGGAGCATCGGAAGCTACTTGTTCCCCAGAGCTGCCACACGCTGACCATCAGTCCCACCTTCCCACCCAGCCAGGCCACTGCTCCTTCCACCATGGGGACCAAGGAGCTGCTGGTTAGGAAGTGTCACCTGGAGAGAGCACAGCAGCTCCCCTAGAGGACAGAGGACGAAGGACCAGCAGATGGGAGGGTGAGGGACAGCAGCCATGTGGGGACGCTTGGCAGGCAGTGTTGACGCGGTCCAGTGACGAGGATAATGGTGCCACAGGAGGCCCCTGGGTGGGTTCTGGAAAGGTATTGGAAGATGTCAGGCTTTGGCTCCAGGAAGAAAGACTGGAGTCAAGTTATTGAAAGGTGGGAGCCCAGGGGGGTTCGTCCTGGATCCTCCATATCTAGCTCGGGGCCTGCTGCAGAGAGGGTACTCAGGAAACATGTGCCAGACAGACAAACAAGTCCATGGAGGGACAGACAGACAGTCACTGACCAAGAACTCCCCCAGTTCTCCCGCTGCTCCTGGGCCCAGCACCCAGCTAACCCCACAACAGGGTAGGTGTCCCTTCTCCAGCACAGGTGGGTCCCAAGCAGGGTGGCTGAGCCTTTGCCTCCAGGAAAGCTGCCCACCCCCAGCCTTGTGCTGCAGATCTAGAGTTGCCAGAGAAAACATGGGATATCCAGGTTCATCATGAATTTTAGACAAACGGATCATTTTTAATACAAGTAGAGCCCAAGTATGTCGTGGGACATAGTCATATTGAAAATTATTCACTGTTCATCTGAAATTCCCACTTCAGTGGGTGTCCTGTACTTTCATGTGTCCTACCTAGGACTAATCCCAGTGGCCTCGTGTATGAGACTCATAACCCCCTGCCAGGCCCTGCCCACCCAGCCCCGCCTTCTCAGGCCAATCTAGGATCTGCCATGCCCTGCTCTCTAGCCCCCCAAAATAATTACTGCCATTACCAAGCTCCCCCTGAGAACTCTACACGGTTCCCTGGTCTCCGTGATCACTCTACAAGGTCGATACCAACCTCACCCACCCTTTTACAGACAAGATGACTAAGATGTGGGAGGTTTAGTGCTTATGGCCGAATCCTGCCACTGCCACCAAAGATCAGATGCAGTCCATCTTCTCCTTATGCCATCCCCAATCCCCCTTGGCATTAGCCAAACTTTTGGAGGCCAGATCACCTGCCCCCGCCAGGCAGAGTTTGAGCTGAGGTCCTGCCTTGCATCAGCCTGGAGGTAGGTCAGACAAGCCATTTCTCCCTCCTGAGCGTCAGGTTCCTTGTCTCTGAAGGCCTGGGCCTAAGGACCTCTCCAATTCTGTTCTCACTGAAACTCCTTGTGTAGAGGCAGGTCTCGACAACTGAACCTCCTCCTGACAATGTGGTCAGACTTCCAAGCACAAGAGTGTCACCACTGTTGTGACATTAGAACCATCGTTCATAGGAACCTTCCATGTGGTACCTTAAGTACATCATCTCCAACCTCAAAGGACCAGATGGAATAGGGGTTTCCCCACCCTATGGTTTAGATATGGTTTGACTGTGTCCCCCAAAGTTTCCTGTGCTAGAAGGCTGGGTGGTGATGTTCAGGTGGTGGGACTTTTAAGAGAGGGATCAAGTACAAGGTGAATAGGTCAAGGGGCACTGCCCCTGGAAGGGATTAATGCTGGTCTTATGAAATGCATTAGTCTTCAAGCGAGTGGGTTATTATAGATTGAGACCACCCTGTGCCACCTTCTGCACATGGTTCACTGCCTTTTGCTTTTCAGTCATGTTGTAATGGGGATACAGGCCTCCATCAGGACAGCAGCGCCATGCTGTTGGATCCTCCAGGTATCAGAATTGTGACCCAAATGAACCTCTTTACTTTATAAATTAGGTAGCCTCAGGTATTTTGTTATACCAACATAAAACAGACTAATATACCCCATTTCTCAGGGAAACTGAGACCTGATAAGGCTGATAACTTTGCTTTCTTTGTATTTCCTATGTGGCCTGCCCTGGGCACTTTCTCTGCTGTTTCCACTTCAGAGGAAGAACAATAGTATGGTCAATGTTCCAGTCACTTGATCATCTCCTGTGCCAAGTTTCCAACTGGACACAGGCACAGTGAGGCCTGGCGTTACTCCTCACCCTGCGATCACGGCACTCATACCTCCTGCCCAGGGTCTCCCGGCCTTGGGCCAAGAGGGCCAAGGGCCTCAGGTCCCTGGGCTACGTGGGCTCCCAAGGTTTTTCCTGCTCTCTTCTTCCAGGGTTCACAGTTGAACAAACTGGGCTCACAGGATGGACTGGGTCTGGGAGAACCTTCCTGCCTCATTCCACTCCCAAGCTGTCCCAGCCCGAGGGGAACTCCAGTTGGTATTTCCTCATCTGCTCCTCCTACAGGACCGAGGTTTGGGACCCTGCTAACCGACTTCTCCTTCCCAGGTTTCTCTTATTCTTTGCACAGGGGCTCATCTTGGACCACTGCCAGGCTGGCTTGAGTCCTTAGGTTTGACCTGGACAGAGCAGGGACACCCGCTGGTTCCATCAGGGTACCGGTGAGGCTGGCCTGCAGTGACCATACAGCCAGTCTACGAGGGAAAATGCCTGCTCCAAAAATACCTGCCATCAAGCATCAATCAGTCCCTCGCTCCGATCCTGTGTCACTGAGCAATCATGGCTCCACCTGCCAGGTCCCCCAAAGGGCAGTCAGACGTTGTGTCTGGAAGCTGAGTGTCCTTCAAACAGCCCACGCTCAGCGCAAGTGGGCTGCACACAGAGACATTGCTTGCCCGCGGGGTCAGCGGGTAATGAGACAGGAGTGAAGTTTCTGAAAGCCACTCCTGCGCCACAGTGGAAGGACTGGACCACGCTTTTAACTGGGTCCAGGGTGAAAACGGAGAACTGAACATTCCGTCTCTAAGAAATCGCTACGGCGGCGCTCACCGGACCAATGTGAGCCAGCATCGAAAACAGGTCACCAAGTCAGAAAAGCAAGGCCTAAAGAACAGTGCCCGTACCCTGCTGCCATGCCCAGTCCATCAACTGCCCTGGTCTGCAGCCACGGTCCCCACCCCATCCTCCTTGGCTGTGTGACCCGGGCAAAGTTACCGACACTCTCTGCTTCAGTTTCCTCACGTACAGAGAGGTAACAAGAGAACCCCCTGACCGGAGCACGGAGATTGAAATGACTTTGTACTTGAAACGTGAACACGGCACGCCGGCCCAGGTGGCATGCCATGAATGCCACCGACAGTAAAGGCACTGGTATTCGCGAGGCAGAGGACCGTCTCTAGACCTGGTAATAGAGCATGCTGCTGGGCAGGGAACTTGGGCATCAGGGGCAGGACTGAGACCATTTTCTCCCTAGTGCCCTTTCCAGCTCTCAGCCTCTTGCGCTGTGCGCGTCCACCGCCTATTCAAAATTACATCAGTACGTAGGATGCGTCTCTGCAAACGGAGCTGTGGAGCCGGGTGGGCACGGCAGGGACGTGCGGGACAGTCAGAGAAAATGGGGAGAGGGTGGGAAGGACGTCCTGATCACAGCCTGCAGCAGGGGAGGCCTGAACTTAGAGCTTGAAGGGGGGACTGCAAAATCCTTTGAAGGGGGGACTGCAAAATCCTTTGTCACACGGGATTGCGAGAGGCGTCAGCTTGGGCCCTGGAGGACGGAGGCATCAGAGTTAATTCAGTTACAATGTCCCAGTGTCCCAGGTGTGTGCCCTCCCCATGTGCACTGGCACATGAACCCCCTGCTGGGTGGGTAAGGGGACTGCCAGGCCTGCAGCTTTCCTGGGGTGCAGGGACTGAGGGGGTACTTCCACTGTGCGTGTGGCAGGAGCGCCTCTCCAGGCTGCCGCCAACTCCCCTCCACTGAACTTCCTTCTTCTGGGTCCGTGGCCAGCTGGCCTCTGCCCAGGAGGTTCTTGCTCTACGCAGCACAGCCTTCTGTGCTCGTGCCCTCTGACCTCAGTGAGCCCAGCTCTGGAGGTCCCATCCTAAGGATATGGAGGCCCATGGAGTTGGGTTTTTAAACTCTGCTGGGGAGGGCTGAACCAGGCCTGGCAGCATGTACACAGGGCCACAGTTTGGCCTTTGCTCCATTGAGGTTGTCTAAGAACCCCCAGGAGCCAGACCCCCTTGAGAAACGATGGCAAAAAACTGATGAAGAAGGTAACAACCGTATGACCTCCCTCACCTGGGGTAGGAACCCTAATCATCAGCAAGTGGAGGCTGACCTCCTGTGGTAGCTCGGCAGCAGGGGTCCCTCCAGACGTCCACCATTCCTGTGCACCCACCAGTAGATGTGACTGATCCCAGATGACGGCCAAGACACCTGCGTGCGACCCACCACTGCACAGCTTCTGTGACCGCCCCTGCTTCCCCAGTGCATTTCTGGGTCTCCTCCTCCTCTTTCTTCGTTAAAGCCTGCTAAGGGTACCACCTGCCTACTGAAGCACTGTGACTCGCCATGGTCACTCTGTGGCCTCTTCCAGGACGGCTCCCCGCATCCCCCAGCTCCGGAGAGTTCCTTGTGTAGGGCACATCAGCTCCTTAATCCTCCCTTCCCAGAATCCCGGAAAATAGGCCCTTCTGAGCTCCTGATAAACACAAAGACCCATTGTGCTCCTGTCCCTCTCAGGGCCCCTGATACCCTCTACGATTCCTGACCCATGCGTGGACAGTGGCAAGCTTGGACAACACAACGCGAGGAAGCGAGGGACCCGCCTGTCCCATTCACCCTTGCCTAGTGACCTCAGCTGCTTCAAACTAGCTTCTTCCCAGGCCTCTGCCCCCACCACCCCAGGCACCTTCCATGGAGTTGGGAGCAGGAGCAGACCACTTCCAGAGGAGCACAGAACAGAAATGACGCTGATCTAGGCAGCTCGCCAGAGGAAGAGAAAGCCTTCCCCACCTGTGCAGCTGGCTGAGGCGACCGGGAAAATTGCAGTTTCTCTGGCAACATTCAAAGGAGCCGCGCTGGGAGAGCCATGCGGCGAGGACAGCAGGCTGCCTGGTAAGCAGCAGGAGCCCTCTGCAGACAGGCCCAGCAAGGTGCCCACCTGCAGGCCCAAACTCGGAGGAGGATCCTGCACGTCCCCCCTGGGTTGACATCTCCTGCCAGCTGGTTGGCATCTCCTGCCAGCGCTCCAAGAACACCACGCTAAGGAAACATTAAAAAGGAACAAGAAACAGAGAACATGCACAAGCCCAGAGAATATCTCAACTCCACCCGCCCAGAGGTCTGATGACTGCAGCCCCACCCTCTGGGGCCCAGCTCGGACCAGTGGGCCTCTGCTGGGGCCTGGTTTCCTCTAGCTCCAGGGCCTTAGGGTCAGCTTGTCTCCACAGGGGCCACCCAGTCCCTTGCCCAGAACAGCCGAGACTTGCGGCCCACCTGGGCCAGCCAGAGCCCCACCAGTGCCCACAGCAGCTCCTCCCCCTGGTTGAGGGCAGAAGGATCCTCGGGATCCGGAGGAGGATGAGGCTTGGGGCAGGGCCTTTGAGGCCATCTCCTGAGCCTTCCTGGCCTCATGCCTTGATGCACAAGGCTTCTCCTGTCCAGAAGCCTCTCTGCCTCTCCACAGGGCTACTCCAACTGTCCATCCAGGACCCTTCCCGAATGTTCCCCTTGGGCAGACAGCTCCCAGGGCCAGGTCCTGACAACCCTGTATCCTGTTGGTCCATAACATTCAGTCTTGTACCATTTTTTTTCTGCTCGTTTCCCAAATGTACCTTTTATCTCCTGAAAGAGGTTTTAAAAACTCCCCCTATTTATTTGGCAAACACCTACTCACCTGTCAATCCCTGTGTTAAGCTATTTCCTCGGGAGGCTTTCTGGTCTCCCACTCACCCCAAAGAGAAACGTCTTCCGCCTGCCCCGCAGCCTGGACCTCAGCGGGCTGCCTGCTGCTCCCCCTCACATCACACTGCACCCCTGCCTCCCTCACCAGGACCACATTTAACTCCTAGTTTAGTTTTCTTATCATTTCCAAAGGATGTGGGTGTTATGAGGATCAAGCACCAAGTGTGGGGCAGCGAGAGCCCGGAGAATTGGGGCTCCCAGGCTATCATGGCCAGGCACCCCGGAGCCCCCGCCAGGCCAGGACAGAGGCCGGGGTGTGAGAGACTGAATGTAGAGACAACGAGCCCACCCAGCGTCAACAAAACCTGCCGCATCTGGCCCCAGAAAGCAGCCTATGATCTACAGTCACCGCCCAGGACAGCAGCCTGATGGGAGTCAGCCTTGGAGGGAGTCAATGCAGCAAGCCCACTGACAGCCCCTGTGAGAATCGGCCTGGCGCTGTTAATAACTGACAGCCTCCCTGGTCTGTCTCCACTTCCAACAATGCACCAACCAGAGAAGGCAAATGGGTACCCCCAACCAGTCACTCCGGATGGCCCACTTCCTGTTAGTGGCTGCAATTTCCCCACACTGGCAGCCACCAATCAGACTGAAGCCTTCCCTCTCCTCTGCCTGCCGGTGCGTCTCTGCCAAACGCAAGTGACAGGGACTGAGTCCTGCATGGAATGAGGCCTCTGCTTTTCTTACTCGGGTGGTCTTGTTTTCCCCACAGGTGTGATCTCATATCCCCAAGGCCTGGCAGGCCCAGGATACACTCAATCAAAAGAGCCGAGTGACTAGCAAGAAAGTGGAGAGACAGGAGAAGAGAAGACAAAAGAGCCACGGCTGCATATGGGGGCTACCTGCCATCCCAACACACCTGTTTGGACCCTGGGCTTCCTTGGTCTTCCTTTTTCCTTCCCTACAATGGAGGAAGAACATCAAGGGGATGGAATTATTTAATGATGAACCAACCCTGGCGGGGGGACATGAACCTCACAGAAGAGAGTCTGCAGTGAACCCCTGGGAGCCAGCGGGCAGCTCAGGAGCAGGCAGATCATTCCTTCCCCTGGGGCTGGTGTGGCACTGAGGCAGCCCACCTCTGTCAAGAACCTGGAAGAGAACACAGCTGGCCTCTCAGCGCCTCCTACACACAAGAGGGTTTTTATGTTAAAAGAGAAACTGCAACAAAGACTCAAGCCAGAGCCCAGAGCCATCTCTCTGAGAGCCAGGTAGGACTCACCTCCAACCCCCTGCCCCCGGCCACGCTGTCCCTCCATCTGTCCCTCACTGTGTGAAATCCAATTAGCAGATGCACTGTCTGCCCTTCAGAATCTGGGTGATGCAGGGGTGTCGGGAGGAAGGAGTCCAAACGGAATCCTCCAGCGGACATCTGACGTCAGGGGTGCCATGACACAACCTCCGCAGCCGGGCACAGAGAGCCATTTCTGTGGCACCGGTGACCAGGCTGCTGGCGAGGCCCCGCTCACTCATCCCAGGAGCCACTGCCCCAGCACCAAGTCCTGTGAAAGCTCTGCCCCCGCCACCCCAGCCACGCCGCTCCTGAGAAGCACCAGATCCTCTCCCTGGCAATGGCCCCAGCACTCTGTCCTCGCCCATATCCCAGGCCTCGGAGTCTGTCCTGCCAACCTGGGCTCCTTCGGGCGACACCGGCTTACTGGTCTTTGTTTCCCTGCCTGTAGACACCGGTCTGGGAGATGCCAGGCGCTCAAGGGACGTCTAATGAAGAAGACACAAAGGAAGCTCCCGCCTGCCTGTGCTCTTCCTGGGGCCCAAACAATCTCCGCCATTCTGTTCTCCTCTGGAAAGCAAACGTCCCGTCCCACTTTGCCAGATACAGCACTAGAAGACCCTTCGAGCTGACACAGGTGGCCTGGAAAGGCAGCCCTGGCCTACAAGGCGAGCAACCGGGTCCCAGTCCTGGGTGTACCACTCTGAGGCCCTTCCCTCCCTGACTTTCTTCTCCAGCCGTGAAGTGCTATGGAAGAGGCCATGCTAACATTTAGAGGAAATACTTTCAACTGGTGGCCTATGGGCTAATCTAACTTGCGAATATGTTTTATTGGCTGTCATTTTATGCCAAACTTAGGAAAATTCACGTAAAATCCTCATTTCTGGTCTCATTAAATAAGCAGAAGTGTGGACAATGCCAGCCCCTTTCCTCTCAGGGTGCACCTGGCTGATGCTGACTAGAGCATGGCTAGTTTGCCACAGCCCCACCATTCCCTATTGCCATATGCCCAATCCGTGTCACTCAGTACTTAGGTGCTAGGTCTCTTACGTATTTATATTTAAACCCCTGAACTATGGGCACAGGTACTAACGAATGCCTAGGCCCAGGCCCATACAGATATACCTGATCAAGAAAAGTGTGCCAGGCATGGTGGCATATGCCTATAATCCCAGTGCTCGGGCAGCTGAGGCAGGAGGATCGCAAGTTTGAGACTAGCCTCAGCAACTTAGTGAGGCTCTAAGAACTAAGAAAGACCCTGTCTCAAAACTAAAAAAAAAAAAGGGCTGGGGATGTGGCTCAGTGATAAAGCACCCCTGGGTTCAATCCCCAGTACCAAAAAAAAGAGAATAAAAGACAACAGTGTTTATAGAAAAGCTCCTCGTGTGAGTCTCATTTCTGCCAGGGATGGGAACTACCAGTTCAAGGAGCTGGCTGGCTATGACCCCATCTGGCCTGTGTAAAGCATCGGCCACGGGAAAAGAAAGAAGGCAGGGCAGGCCAGGCGGCAGCACCGTGGACATCTCTGGGGAGCAGGCCTTGCCCAGGGCCCACCCCTCCCAGCCTCAGGTGCTTTAGCTTTTCAGGCACGAATGCCATGATGAGCTCTGGGAGCGTCACTCAGAGTGACCCCCAGACGAACCCCTCCCCCTTGCCCTCTGTGTGCACCTCAGTGGCGGCCTCTCCAGGTCCTGCCCTGGCTCCCGCCAGAGTCTTGCATAAGCCCTTTCCCTTGCTGAACGCGTCTGCTCTCCGTGCAGATCGGCGATCAGCTGCTGAGACCTGCTTGCTCAAGTGGTTCAGGCACGCCCAGCAATTTGTGTTTATTTCTCTGAACGGGGTCTTGGACCCTTTGGGTGCCCCTATCAGGCAGAGAGTCCCAGGACCCGCCTCTGCTGTGTCCCGTCTCTCTGTACCTCTGCCCTGTCGGTTTTGCACACACCCGCTGCAGCTATGCACCCACAGGTGACAGAAGGATGGAGGGACTTGTCTAGAGACGGGAGTGGGGCACCACGGTAGCTGGCGCACCTTGCTCATCCATCCAGAGGAGCCGTTTCACAAAACAATCCACGATGCCCATCCTGCTTCTCTCCCACCAAGGTGCCTACATCCAACTGTCCTGCATGTGTTCAGGGAAATACCGCCAACGCGCCTGGCCGGCACCACTCCCGGACCCAGACAGCAGCACTGGAGAACGATGAGGGACTGCAGGGGAGACACCTCCTGAGATGGACTCTCCTGGCCGCGGAACTCCAACGCCCCTGTCGGTCTGTTCAGAACAAGGGATCCATCCAGGACCCACGCCCTCGGCCTGCTAGGCACAGAAGCTGACCTGGAGATTTCCAGCTTCAGAGAGGACAGCGGGGCCCAGCCTGAGAGCTTTCCCCTGGGATGAGTCCATAAGTGACTGTGCGGGGGTCAGCTCTAGTGACATTGCCCAAACAGGGTCAGAGTCTAAAGGAAGAGCGTCAGCCATATCCTCCTGCCCCAGCTGACCTGGGACCATACCTCGGAGCTGACTGGAACGTGGTCATGAACTTGCTGGTGAGGGACTTGAGCTCGTTGTTAGCCAGGGTGATGAGCTGGATCTGGTCAGAGACATTCCGCAGGTTACCTGGTAGATGCCAATGGGGAAGGAAACCAGCTTGCATTCGGCCAGGTCTGCAGCCAACGGAGAAAGAAACCAGAGTTATGCACCACGGCTGCCCAAGAATTTGCCCCAGACTACAGGACCCCAAACCCACTCTCCTCCCAGCCTCCACGCTCCCGCCTGTCTCCCCCGTACCAGGCTTTCAGATTCGCCCTCCTCCCCAGAGCCCCAGCAGACCTTGACTCTCACCTGTCCCTCCTTCACAAGCGACTCAGGATTAAGCCTAGCACCTTCTCTACTACCACAGCCTACTAGCTGGAACCACTGAAGGACAGTACCCTGCTGGCACAGTGACACCAGCATTCACAGCCGTGTCCTTCAGGCCCTGAAGGACCAAGATCCTTTGGCACCATCAAAGACTCAGCAGCTGTCCTAGACCACTTCAATCACCCCAGCCTGCTTTAAAATGCACAGACTCTGCGGTCTGCTCTTCTTCCAGTGCTGTCAGGTTTGAATGCAGGCCCGGAGAAGTAGCCAGAGGGAAGTCGCCCCGCAGGACACCCTGGGGGGTCAAACACACTCCTACGTATGAAGTGAAATGAAGACACATGTCCAAGCGAAACACACAACGGGCAGGTGTTCACACCAGCACCCCTCACAGGAGCCTGGAAGTGAAAACAACCCAAGGACCATCAACTGCAGGAGGGACCCACAAATGGGATGGATCCATGTTAAGGAATATTATTCAGCAATGAAAAAGATGTAAGTGCCAAGGCACGCTTGAACGTGAACAGACCACGGGAACATGCCAAGCCCCAGAAATCCATGGCAAAGCCCATGGGTTACATGCTTCCCTTTTATACATGATGTCCGGAGCAGGCAAATCCATGAACAGAAGCAGATTTGGGGCTGGGGCTGGGGCTCAGTGGTAGACCACTCACCCAGCACGTGGGAGGGCACTGGGTTCGATCCTCAGCATCACATAAAAATGAATAAATAAACAAAGGTATCATGTCCATCTACAACTAAAATATTTTTTTTAAAAAGTGAGTTAGTATTGCCTGGGGCTGCAGGGGAGGGGGCTCTGGAGGTAGTGACTAAGTGGTGGGGTTCTTTGAGGAGGTAATGGAATGTTCTCAAATTAGATTGTAGTAATACTTGCTGTGAATATCCTGCTCTGTGAATACTGAATATATGAACATTGGCATGGGGACAGGACTGTGGCTCCGTGGTAGAGTGTATGCCTAATACGTGTGAGGCACTGGGTTTGATCCTCAGCACCATACAGAAATAAAATAAAGTTATTGTGTCCATCTACAACTAAAAATAGTTTTAGAAAATTGGTACCCTTTAAAGCAGGAATTGTATGATATGTGAATCACATCTCAATGAAGCCAATATACATACATATATATATATATATACACATGCATATTTATATATATGTATATAGCAGTAGGGAGACCCCAAGCATGGAGGCTCAGACATCAGGCTGTCCGGCTCATACAAGTCACTTCAGTTCCCTGAGCCTAGATTTCCTCATCTGTAAAAATGGGGGGTATCGCCATCTGCCTGGCAGGGCTACTGGGGGAGAGTAATGCAGTCAAATAATGAAGTGCCTGGCAGGGACACTGCCACAGTGCCGCCTAGGTCATCCCTCGCCTCCCCTCCCTCCCACTCTATCCAGATCCTCTCTGTGCTTCCAGGCCAGCACTTCTAGAAGCCCTCCTGGGCCACCCCGTTGGCTCCCCACTCCTGGACCCTAGGACCCCGCACTGACTGGCAGCACTGCCCCTCTCACTCAACAATTTAAAAAAAAAATTTTTTAGTTGTAGACGGACACAATACCTCTATTTTATTCATTTATTTTATGTGGTGCTGAGGATGGAACCCAGTGCCACCCAGGAGCCAGGCAAGTGCTCTATCACTGAGCCACACCCCAAGCAATTCTTATCTTTTCCCCCAAAGAGGCCAGACTCTCCCAGGCCTCTGGGCCTTTGCAGATTGTCTCAAAGGCAAAATATGCAAAATTCAGTGTATTCCCATATTTTAGCAATAAAATATAGTTTTAAAGATCCTATTTCTAGCAGCAATAATAAAAAAAAGTATATGGGAATCACAGTTGAAGCCTCTTCCTCCTGCTCCACAGAGTTTCTACGTTGCTCCAAGTCCCAGTTCAAAGGTCAGCCCCTCCGGGAAGCCTTCTCTGCCTGCCCTCAGCGCATGGTGCTCCAGCCCAGGGGTTTCAGAGAATGCAAATGAGACCCTCCTCGCCTTGTATGCACTAAACTTAATTTTGCATGTTCTCCCACTGGTCTGGGAAGACCCCAGCGCACAGTGCCAGAAGTCCAGCAGGCTGGAGCCGAGTGGGGTGCTGGTGACCTCGCTGAGGTAGTTTGAGAACAGAAAGAGGAGAGCTGGGGGAAGGGCAACAGTTCAAACGGCTGAGGATCCTCCGGGCCTCCCCTCCTGGGCAACTGCTGAGAAGCGCAGGCGGGCGGCATCTCCCCTGGTCCAGGGCGGCAGTAGGTAACCTCAGCCCTGCAGCCGTGCAATGTCAGGCATCAGCTCTTATGTCAGGAAGTGGGGTTGGCAGGAAAGAGCACCAAGTCCTTCCAGGGAAGAACGAATCTCTAAAAGTCGAACTTCAAAGAGAGATTCAAGGGCTGGGCTGGAAGCGGACCAGCACCGCAGGCGCAGAGTTTAGGGCAAGCTGGGGATTCTAGAAAGAGCAATATTTTCCAACATAAACCCTCTTGTGCTTTTGTGTCTGATGTGCAAAGGGCCAGAAGGGAGTTTTTACTGTGGCCTTTGTGAATTATACAAGTGCTTCTGAGTAGGAGCAGACGGATCTCATCACACATGCCAGGAGCAAAGCAGAAGCAGAAGCTTCCCTATAAAAATAAGGATGTCATCAATCACCAGTATCCCTGAATATGTTCTTGAACATTCTGGCTCGTGAATGGAAAGCACAGACACTGGAAACAGACACAACAATGATTATGTGCCTATGAAATGACCACATGACTGTATCAGAAGTGCAAAGCAGTCACTTGACAAACTACCTGATTAAAGCGAGCCCAGTAAAGATGTCAATCAAAATAAAGAGGCAAGACAATAATATTCCTGAGTTGTCATAAAGTTTTTAAAAGGTCCTATTTCAGACAACAACAGCATAAAGCACAAAGAGACGATCGAAATAGGAAACATGACTGATCAATATGAACAAAAAGAGAAAAATTCACAAAGATACTTTAAAATACATTTGTATGTGAAGGTATAAAATATATTCATTGATGACAAGCCACAATATTGACATGATGTTGCCTTTAAGAAATCAGTTTAACCAGGCAAGCAAGGTGATGCACCTCTGTAATTCCAGTGGCTTGGGAACCAAAGAAGGAGGATTGCAAGTTCAAAGTCAGCCTCAGCAACTTAGCAAGACCCTGTTTCAAATAAAAAATAAAAAGGGTTGGGGATGTGGCTCAGTGGTAAAGCGCACATGGGTTCATCCTCCAGTACCAAAAAAAAAAAAGTGAAAAGCAGTTTATAGTTTATTTGATATAATTCCTACTTGGATGCCTCAATTTTAAAAATTGACTAAATGATTTAAAAACTCAACTAGGAAAATAAGCAAGACCAATATTACAAGGTCACAGGCCAGACTCAGTAACTTAGTGAGCCCTGTCTCAAAATGTAAAGGACAAAAATGTTAAAGGGGGCCTCACAAATAACTTGGGGAAGGTAAGGATTCATTAACTGATGTCAGAATAACCACTTAACAGTTTTTGGAAAACAAAAAAGAGAGAAACTCAATCTAAGAATCAAAAGAAATCCTAGAATTATAAGTATTTTTAAAAATTCAATCAAAAAATAATCAGAAGTACATAGACTCAAACATTTATACAACCTCTTAAGTGACAATGACTTTCCAAACCTAGGAACCATAAAGAACTGCAAAGGAAGACAGTAAGAAACAAACGGGGGGGAGGGGGACCTACCTTGGACACTTAAAAAAGTAAATAAGCCAGGTGCAGCGGTGCACACTTGAAGTCCCAGCTGCTCTGGAGGCTGAGGCAGGAGGATCTCTGGAGGCCAAGAGTTTGAGGCCAGCCAGGACAACAGAGCAAGAACTCACTTCAAAAAAACACAAGTGAGCTACAGATGATGAAAAAGCAGTCTGTAGATAGAATATATGAGTTACCTTTATTGTTGAAATGCTCGATATAATTGAAGAAAACTGATCAAGATATAGAAAGGACATAAGATACTCACAAGGGAAAAACATAATTAGTAAACAAATATATAACTTCTGATATGTAGTGCCAAACAGCTTCTTAGAATATTTATGCCAATTTATATACAACCTGTTCAATGAGTAATAGGATCATTAAAAAAAAAAAAAAACCTCTGCTAATATGATCAGGGAAATGACATCCCTTGCTTTAATTAGCAATGATTCAGTAATGAGACTGATTATATTTCATAGTTTAATTAACCACTTTTACTCTTCCAGTGGACAATCTTGCTGGTGTGTCTATTTTTCTTCCTTTTTTAAAAAATATTTTTTTAGTTGTAGATGGACACAATAGCTTTATTTTATTTATTTATTTTATGTGGTGCTGAGGATCGAAGCCAGTGCCATCTACGTGCCAGGCAAGCGCTCTACCACTGAGCCACACCCCAGCTCCAAGTTCAACAATTTTTTAAAAAACAAAGTATAAAAATTATACGCCACACTACAGTTCCAACTAGGTAAACAAGCATGCCTGCCTGGGAAAGAGACAGAAATGAAAACAACCTCCACATCAGCAGCTTTAATTCAGAGGACTTGAGCAATTTGTTACTATTTGTAGTCCTGCTGTTATTTTATTTAAATAGAATACCCTACATATTTATGTAAGCCACTTATCAAGTACACTTAGAGGTTCTTTTAAAATAGAACAATATATCCATCATAAAAGGAACTTGCCCTGGAAAAAGCAATCTGGCAGATTCAAGGCAAATGGAGGGCAAGCTTGTTCCCTGTCGACAGGAGAAACAGAAAGGCAGGCCCCTGAAAGACGGGAACCCTGCCTTGGACGGCGCAGACACTGGGAAAGGGCACGCTCTGGCCCTGGACAACCGCTGAAGAGCTGTAAAGGGAGCCCCCAGCCTCCAAAGTGAAGAGAGGACATGCTCACAGCCAAAGGGAAAGCCAGGTAAGGACTCAAAGCCACTGTGACCTCAAAGGTCCCATTCAACTCAAGCACAGCATGACTTATGGGCGTCCGGGCACTTCTCACGTAGTGATTCGTTTCAGTCCCCAGCCTGCCAGGTAACCTCACAGAAGGCAAGTGAAGTCCCTGCGGACAGGTGGATCGTCCAAGGCCATTCCGCTAGGAGGAGACCAAAGAATCCAAATGCAAAGATTCCAGACCAAAGGTTCTAGCCAGGGGACCAGCAGGGTAGCTTGCTCAGGGCTCCCCTAATTTGAGCGCTGAGAATCCCATCTCCTGAGGAACCCCTCCTCAGGCCTAGGCAAGCAGGGATGTTGAGGATTACCCTAAGTTCAGACTGAGGGACGAGAGAGTGAAGCCAGCCGGGAGGACCACGGCACAGGCAGGGGCCCCGAGGACTTTCTCCTGGGACCTCCACCTTCCCAGAGCCTCAGCCTTACCCTGGAGGCTCCTGCACCAGAACCACTGGGCTACCTTGGAGGTGCGTGTCCACAGACCCCCGCGGGGGTCTAGGGGAAGGCGGGGCTCCTCCACCAGCACTGGCGGCAGCTGGACTCCAGCGCCTGGCCCCACACCTGCTGCTGGTGCTCGGCTGCAGTGCAGAAGGGAGAGCTCCTGGAGAAGGCGCCCTGTGAGCCCGGGGCATCCTTATCCTCATGATCACACCATGGCAAGAAGGCCCAACTGCACGCCCCAGGCCTCTCATTAGAAACAGTACTTTTGTGTTACTCAAGAAGCCTTTATTCACAACGCAGGGGTCATTTATGAATGGCTATCTCATTAATTCTAATGCATGTCTGGTGACAAGGAACGGTGGGGAGAACCCAGCCAGAGCAGCGCGGTTCAGGCAGTGAGCAGAACATCAGATGGAAGTCAGACTTAGACAAACAAACTCCGACCCCTGCCAGTCCCTGCTGGGAGGTGGGCCTGGTGGCAGGGCCCAACACGGAAAGCAGAGGGTCACAGAGCCCCTGCCAACAAGACACAGGGCTCGGAGGGTGAGGGGCTGATGGGTGCATGGGCTTGTGACGCATTCAAGAAAAAAAGGTTGTCAGGGTTACAGCAAGAAATCTGTGGCCAGTGTGACCACAATCCATCAGAAATTTTTTTTGGCATGGAATCTTAGGATTAGGAGGAGATCATTTATCTCGTTTCCCAACTTCCAGTAAAAATCCTCTGGGGCTGGGCATGGTGGTACAACGCCTGTCATCCCCAGCAGCTCAGGGAGGCTGTGGCAGGAGGATCACAAGTTCAAGCCCAGCCTCAGCAACTTAGTGAGGCCCTAGGCACTCAGCAAGGACCCTGCCTCTAATTAACATATGAGAAAGGGATGGGGATGCGGCTCAGTGGTTGAGTGCCCCTGGGTTCAATCTCCAATACCAAAAAAAGAAAAAAAAAAAAAAAAAAGAAAGAAATCCCTCTGGAGAGGCAGGTTCTTGGCTTCTCACCCAGAGAGTCAGTGGGTGATCTGGGGACGTGACAAGGAATCTGTGGCATTAATATGTATCCACAGGAGATTCTTATCAACATGCAAAACCTGAGAAATACTGAGTAATGAAGCCTGCAATCTGAGACCAGATTGTCCCTGCCTCCACTTGAACACTGAAAGATGGGGAGTTCACAGTCCTTCAACAGAATGGTTTTAACTGTTAGGGACTTTCTTTCATAAACTATATTGATAACTGTCATGGTATTAGTCTAGTTTCTGTTACTATAATGAATTGTCTAAAGCTGGGTACTTCATAAAGGAAAGAGGTTCACTCAGCTTGCAGTTTTGGAGACCAATGGCACTGGCGCTGGTGAGGGCCTCACAGTGGATGGCAAGATGGTAGCAGGAGAGCCTGTGGGACTGATAGGAAAATACAGGCTCTCCTGACAGGAAGCCAGAGCGGCCAGGGAGAGGCCGGACTTGCTGTGAGTGTAACAACACTTCTGCTAGAACTAACTCACAAGAACCATTAATCCCTTCCCAGGGACTCGCCACCACTGACCCAGGGACCTTCCACTAGCCCCAGTTCTTAAGGTTCCCCACCACCCTGGGGGTCAAGCCTTCAGCAATGAACCTTTGGGGAGACACTTAAACCATATTCAAACCACAGCAGCCACCTGCCACCGTCGCCAGTCCTGGTGCCCTCCCGGATCCCGTGGGGTGTGCCTGCCCTCCGCCTCCCCCACCAGGGTGGAGGGTATATCACTGTCTTTCTTCTTTCTTTTCTTTTCTTTTCCTCTTTCTTTCTTTCTTCTTTCTTTCTTTCTTTCTTTTTCTTTCTTTCTTTCTTTTCTCTCTCTTTTGCCTCTCTCTCTCTCTTCTCTCTTCCCCACCCCCCCCTCTCTTTCTCTTACTTTAGTCTTCTTTTTTTTCTTTTGGTACCAGGGATTGAACCCAGGGGCACTTACCTGCTGAGCTACATCCCCAGCCCCTTTTTTTTTTTAAGACAGGGTCTTGCTAAGTTGCTGAGGCTGGACTCAATGTGCAATCCTCCTCCATCAGCCTCCCCAGTCACTGACCACCACACCAGCTAAACTTTCTTTTTAACTGTGATAAGATATATATGACAAAGATTTAGAATCCTATCAAGCTTGCTAGGGGGTGCGGGGAAAGAGGGGTGAATAGGCAGAGGAGAGTTTGGAGGCAAGTGAAAATACTCCATGATACTAACATGGTAGACACGTCATTACACATTTGCCCAAAACTACAGAATGTATAACACCAGAGTGACCCTCAATGTACACCATGGCTTCTGGGTGGGTAAGAGGATGTCCCAGTGGTTCATTACTGGTCGGTGTTGAACACGGAGACAGCTGCGATGTCAGGGGTAGGGCTAGGGGAACTTCGTACCTTCGGTTTGCTGGGAACCTAAAACTGCTCTAAAAAAATTCTCTTTTAAAAAATTACCTTCTTAGCCATTTTAAGCATACTGCTCAGTACTGTAAAGTATAGTCAAGCTGCACAGTCAACCTGCAAAACTTCTGCATCTGGAAAAAATGGACCTCTATACGTCTAAACAACTCCCCCTTTCCCCCGGCCCCAGCTGCCGGCACCCACAGAACACCTGGGCTTTTTGTTAGGCAAAACATCCCAGAGCCAGGCATCCCGCCGCCTGTCATCTCTGCGGCTCCAGAGGCTAAGGCAGGAGGATATGTTCAAGGCTAGGGCTGGGGTTGCGGTTCAGTGGTAGAAGCGCTGGCCTAGCACGTGTGAGGCACTGGGTTTGACTCTCAGCACCATGTATAAATAAAATGAAGGTCCACTGACAACTAAAAAAAAAAAAAAGTTCAAGGCCAGCCTCAGCAACTTAGGGAGGCCCTAAGCAACTCAGTGAGACCCGTCTCTAAATAAAATACAAAAGAGGGCTGGGGATGTGGCTCAGGGGTTAAGTGCCTCTGGGTTCAAAACCCCACACCAAAAATCAAAATAGAAAATATCCCAGAACCTTCAATCATATCATTCCAGATGTTCCAGCCGAGAGGCAGGACCTGCTCAGACTCTGGCTCAGCTGGAAGAGGGTCCTCCTGTGCCCACCTGCAGCCCCTGCCCACGGATGCCAGAAACCGCTCTGAGCTTCAGACCTTTACTTCCTTGACTCCGGGAAACCACTCATGAGGTCACTACTATGTGCATCCCCACTTAACAGACAGGAAGCTGAGTTAGAGAGAAGTCACCCAATTTACTCAAAGTCACATGACTTATTCAAGGTCACCCACTTCATGAAATAATACCGGACATTACAAAGGGCAAATCCCTGCTCTCAGCACCATAGCGCATCAACTCACGGACTCCTCGTGACCCCAGGAGACAGGCACGGGCGTCGCTGTTCCTGTCTTACAGTGACGTGAGACACAGGCTGCTGGCCTTGGCTGGTGTGAGGCCGAGCTGGGCCTCAGCACGTGCCCCTAACTGCTGTGCTACCCCGGCTTCCTAGGACACGGAACCCTCGCCTGGGATGGTGTGCTGCTTGGCAACAAGCAGGGACCAGTCTTCCTCTTGAGAATGGAATCCCAGGAACCAGGAGGCGTGGCAGCTACCACGGAGCCACGTGGAAGGGAGGGCTTAGAACTGGAGGAACTCATGGGAGACCTGCCAGGGTGTCACTGACCACCCTCGGATCACGTCTCCATCAAAGGTCGGGTTGTGGCCCATCTTCCCAAGATCCTGGCGGCTGCCATTCTGACACGCCGCTCAGACCTGGCCAGCCCTGGGACTCGGGAACCCTGCTGTCAATGCGTCCCTCCCAGAGATGCGGACTCAGTTAGCAGGGTCTGGATCTCGGGAATCGCAGGTTTTAAAGCTTCCCCAGGTGATCCTAACGGGGTGACCGCTACCCGACGTCATCACCTCTCGAACTAACGCGGGTTTCCTACTAACGTGCAGATTCAGATGCCTAGGTCTTTTTTGGTAGGAGGAATTGAACCCAGGCACGCTTAACCACGGAGCCACACCCGCAGCCCTTTTTTGTATTTTATTTAGAGACGGGGTCTCACTGAGTTGCTTAGGGCCTCACTAAATTGCTAGGGCTGGCTTTGAACTCATGATCCTCCTCAGCCTCCCAAGCCACTGGGATTATGGGGGTGCGAACCCATGCCCGAAAGGAGTCTGCATTCTACCAAGCAGGTTCAAGGACCACACCAAGGAGCCAGGGAGGGTTCAGTGCAGTGGTCCTCAGAGTGGACATCCTGGATCCACAGGATCCGGGTCACCCAAGAACTTACTAGAACTGGAAATTCTTGGCCCCACCTCAGACCTACAGAATCAGAGACTCTGGGTTGGACCCAGGCATCTGTGTTTTAGCCTGCCCTGTAGGGGATTCAGATGCCCAGTGTGAGAAACACTGGCACAAAGGAAACACTTCTCTCTGTGGCAACTTCACCCTGACCAATGGTGACAATGACATTAACTCACATTTTCCAAGAGCTGGCTTCTCTGCCTGGTGTGAGAACTTTGGGCCTACTCATGGAGTCTTGAGCTTCCCCAACTTTCAGGAGGGCCTCACTAAGTTGCTGAGGCTGGCCTCAAACTTGTGATCCTCCTGCCTCAGCCTCCCAAGTCACTGGGATCACAGGTGGACACCACCAGGCCTGGTTGAGACCTCGATCTTTTTCTCTTGCCTCTCAAAGAGGTGCACATGGGTCTCAGTGTGGACACATCCCTGAGCTGGGACTCAGGAGACCTAAGTTGACTCCTCCACTATCAGCCCTGGGGCACAGGGAAACAACTTCTCCATGGGCCTGTACAGCAAGGGCTTTGCACAGCATGACTGGGGGTCTCAACCTGCCTGGACGTTCTGCGATCCTGTGATTCCACCTGCTCCCACCAGTCTTCCTGTAGAGAAAAGGACACGGGAGGACAGGCTCACTAAGGACTGTAGAAATCTAGAAAATTCCACCACCACAGCAGCTATCTTGTGCCCAAAGTTGTAGTCAGGGAGAGAAAGGGCAGAAGAGGACTGCTAAAAGGGGCGTCTCCTGGGATGTGAGACCCTGTGCCCACACTGTGCCACTGGGTGGGAGCTCTGTTCTTTCACGTCCCACCTTCAGGACTTCCATGATGTGAGACTTTTTACTGCGAGCACTACGCCTTCCTACAGAAGCTCTCAGTCGAAGGGGTCATATCCCCAGCAGCCAGCTGTCGGTAGAGAACACATGGCCCCCCAATGCCAAGGAAGGCTGAGCCCAAGGAGACTGCTATGGATGGGACGTGGGTGACAGAGCTGGGATCCCGCCAGGGCAGAGCTCAGAGGACCCTGGTGACACCCTGCATGTACCCACCCAGCCCCTCACCCAGCTCCTGCCGAACCCCAACCTCTCTGGGAAAGGTGACTCCAGAGTGTCTGCCTCAAGACCAAGCTGGGTTTTGGGCCCTGGCCAGTGGCCACCCCACCGAGGTCAGGTGCTTTAACAACACAGGGAGACACAGAGACCCAAGAAGGAAGGTCTCCTCAGGAGCCACGCCGAGGGTTTTCTTGGGCCAGCCCTCTTGCTATGGGACCTTGGGCAAGTACCAACCCAGCTCAGGGTTCTCTTCAGTAAAGGGGTGAGAGTCCACACAACACCTGCGTGAATGTCCGCAAGACCGCTCCCCCGACAGCCTGAAGCTGGAAGCAACCCAAGTGCCAACGTGGAAGAATTAGTTAACAAAACGCGGACTTGTACCCACCTGTGTTCACTGACTTTGTATAGCTGTGACCAAAATGCCTGAGAAGACCAACTTAGAGGAAAAGAGGGTAATTTGGGGCTCGTGATTTCAGAGGTTCAGTCCACGTCAACCAGCTCCACTGCTCTGGACGAGACCCAACGACATGGTGAAGGGCTCGCGCTGTTCAACTCATGGCAGCCGGGAAGCAGGGAGAGAGGGACTGGGACAGACACGGGCCAGGCCACGCCCTGTGACCTACTCCTCCACACCCCACCTGCCTACAGTTACCACCCGTTAGTCCATTCAAACTCTTAATCCAGCCGATGGCTCAATCCAGCGAGGATGGTGACCAAACTCATACTCTGCTCGCCTCACCTCTGCACATTCCTGTATTACCCAATGCAGGAACTTGGGGTGCCGGGAGACACCTCATATCCATGCCATAACGCCGTCCTATGGAATACCATCTCCGCCATCATCGTACGCGGGCTACAAAATGGCCGAGCCTTGAGAATCCGGGGTCAAGTGACAGAAGCAGGTCATAAAAGGACCCGACACCGTCTGATTCCACTTACATGAACCATCCAGAAGAGGCGAATCCAGAGACAGGAACGGCGACCAGGCGGGGCGGGTGGGGGGCATGGGGAATGATGCCAACGAGCAAAGGGTTTCTTTGGGGGGTGATGGAAACGGGGTCAGAGTTAGACCATGGTGATGCTACACAAGCCTGTGAGTATTCTAAAAACTGCCGAGTTCTGTACTTTAAAATGTGAATTTTTATGTTATGTGAGTACAACTTTAAAAAAAAAAAACCCGAGGACAAAACGATCCAGCTGAGGAGGTCGTTCTGAGCGTGAGATGAAATGCCTGCACGGGGCTTGGCAAGGTGCCCGCAGACGGTCTGCGCTCGGTAAACAGGAAGGCTGCTAGGGGATGCACAGACGCTGCTTCTGCTTCAGAAGTCAAACAGACGCAGCTTCAGACCCGCCATCCCTGGAGCATGGGGACACCTGGCAGCGCGCTCACTCTTGAGATCCCAGGACCGGGAGACGGCCATGGGATCCAGAACAGTGTGGCTACCAACCGCTCTGAAGGGACCCCAGCTGGTCCAACCAGAGGCCATGTGGTCAACCCAGACCTTGGGATCTTCTTCCAGGATAAAAGTAGGCAACACTGAGTGTCACCTTGTGTACTCTGGCAACCACTTCTGAAGGAGGAAGTTATTATCAATCCCCTTTTGCAGATAAGAAAATTAAGGTGGGGGACCGCACGATCCCGCGTCCGCCTCCGCGCGCCCGCGGCCCTGGGCTGTGGCGGGAGGGAGATGCCGCAGTCCGAGCGTCGGAAGGCCGCGGCCCTGGGCCGAGCGCGTCGCGAGCTGCTGTCTTGAAGACCTTTCGAAGCGATCGCCAGGGACTGATGGCCCGCCTCAGCACTTCCCTGGCTGGACCTCCGGATCGTGGAGCCCCCTCCTGTTGTTCATTGTGCGCCCTCGGGACGTCCTCACGTGGTCCTTCACGGGCTCTGGGCCCTTATGCAGTCCTTCGGTGTGCACGCCCAGAGGTCCCAGGCTCGCTCCCTGCGGCCCGTTTGCGATCTTCATTACTTAGGACCGCCCCTCTCCTATTGTTTAAATGAACTGAAATGGCCCTTCAGCTATGCTAGATCTATAATGGGAAGTGTCACACTTCGATATTTCTGTTATGGGTACCTCTTTACATCTGCGGACCTGGACAGTTTTGCTCTTTGTTTACTTTAACTTCAGTGAAGTGACTCAGCACTTAAGAATGTGCCCATCAAGGGTCTGGGCCCCACGGACCGTTTCCCAAAAAATTCTACCCCCATTTCACGCGAGGTCCAAGTCGGGTGTTAGAGCCACAGTTCAAAGCAAACAGAATTGGTGATGTGCTTGGTAATCGCATTGAAGATCCAGAAAAAGGCACACCCGAAATTCTCTTCTGAATTGGTTATGATTTTCAGTGAGCGTGATTCAGGAGCTGAGAGACTTGGGCTATCAGAAGCACGCCTTTAACATGCTCATTTCCAACCGCCTGGGCTACCACAGAGATGTGCCTGACACCAGGGACACTGCATGTAAAGAAAAGTCTTACCCAGTTGACCTGCCAGTTGTTAGTGTTGTCATTTGTTTCTACAATGAAGCTTTTTCTGCCTTTGCTCCAGACAGCGCACAGTGTGGTGGACCGCACGCCAGCGCACCTTCTGCATGAAATCATCCTCGTGGACGATGACAGCGACTTTGATGATTTAAAAGGAGAATTAGATGGACTATGTGCAGAAATACCTCCCTGGAAAAAATTAAAGTCATAAGAAATACAAAGCGTGAGGGATTGATTCGAGGACGGATGATCGGTGCAGCACAGGCCACAGGAGAAGTGCTTGTGTTCCTGGACAGCCATTGTGAAGTCAATGTGATGTGGCTGCAGCCCTTGCTGGCTGTCATCCGTGGGGACCCACACACTGTGGTTTGCCCAGTGATTGACATCATCAGTGCAGACACACTTGCTTACAGCTCGTCCCCGGTGGTGCGTGGAGGGTTCAACTGGGGCCTGCATTTTCAAGTGGGATCTGGTCCCCCTGCTGAACTGGGCGGGGCAGATGGAGCCACTGCGCCAATAAAGTCACCTACAATGGCAGGAGGATTGTTTGCCATGAACAGACAGTACTTCAATGAGCTTGGACAGTATGACAGTGGCATGGATATCTGGGGAGGAGAAAATTTGGAAATATCATTTCGGATCTGGATGTGTGGCGGCAAGCTCTCATCATCTCTTGCTCCAGAGTAGGACACATTTTCCGAAAAAGGCGACCCTATGGGTCTCCTGAAGGCCAGGGACACCATGACGCACAACTCTCTGCGGCTGGCACACGTCTGGCTGGATGAGTACAAGGAGCAGTACTTCTCATTAAGACCTGATCTGAAGACCAGAAGCTATGGAAATATCAGCGGAGCGCGTGGAGCTGAGGAAGAAGTTGGGCTGTCAGTCATTCAGATGGTACTGGACAATGTCTACCCAGAGATGCAGATGCCTGGGGCCCAATGCCAAGGCCCCAGCAACCCATTTTCATCAACAGAGGGCCCCAAACGCCCCCCGAGTCCTTCAGCGAGGCAGGCTCTACCACTTCCAGACCAATAAATGTCTGGTGGCCCAGGTCCGCCCAAGCCAGAAGGGCGGCCTGGTAGTGCTTAAGGCCTGCGACTACCGGGACCCGACTCAGATCTGGATTTATAATGAAGAGCACGAATTGGTTTTAAATAACCTCCTTTGTCTAGACATGTCAGAAACTCGCTCATCAGACCCACCACGACTCATGAAGTGCCACGGGTCAGGCGGATCCCAGCAGTGGACCTTTGGGAAAAACAACTGGCTGTACCAGGTGTCGGTTGGACAGTGCCTGAGCGTGGTGGATCCCTGGGTAGAAAGGCTCTGTTGCCATGGCGATCTGTGACAGCTCCTCCTCACAGCAGTGGCACCTGGAAGGGTGAGGTGGCGCCATGTCAGTCTCTGCCAGGCCAGCCCTGTGGTCCTGCTGGTGGAAGGCGGCCATCTGCAGGTGACCAGGAGTTTCCACTGAGACATCGAGGCCCCTCTGAGCTGCTTTCAAGGAATCTGTTGCACTTGAAGGGCCCACAGGGCGGAGCCCGGTGGGTGGACCTTCTGTTTCTGTGATCCGTGCTTCAACCCCTTGGTGATGGAACTTGTCATGATTTCCCTTCTCACAGGACCTCATTCTGTTATCATTTAATACATTCTAAATCGTTTGAAAAAAAAAAAAAAGAAAGAAAATTAAGGCTCAGGGAGGTTTAAGAGTTTGCTCAAAGTCACACAGCAAGTAAAGAGAAGGTGGAGCTTGATTTCCTCTTGAGGATATTGTCTTAGAGAGGAGGAACCCAGATTCTGAGCTGTGGCTACCCTTCACTCATCAGGTCGCTGGGCAGGTCACTCTTGGGGCCTCAAACCCCTACCTGTGAAATGCCAAGTGAAGGGAACCGAGCTCCAGCTGCATTGTTGCCAGCTGTCTAAGGGCCCCGGTCCTGCTGTAGCTTATGTGAGGGTTTTTGTTTGTTTTTGTTTTGTTTCCCAACCAAAATGAACATGACAGCTATTCATGCATCTGTTCTGCTCTTCCTGGCGGGACAGAGAGCTACTTGAGGGCAGAGATTAGGTCCCACTGTGATGGGCTGCAGGTTTGAGAACGTGAAACCCAAGTCCCGATTCCCGCACAAGATCTGCTGGCTGCGAACATCCGGGCAAACCCCTGTGGGTCGCGGAGCCTCAGTGTCCTCTGCTCTGAGCGATGCAGAACTCCCAGCTCTCCAGGGCTGCTGGGAAAGTCAGATAGTACCACTTACTGACAAATACTTCCGTCATGCCTCAGACTGGGCACCGGCACCTGCCTGCCCTGTCTGAGGACAGACCGAGTCTGGCCTGCCAGGAGCTCTGGCCGGGAAGAACTGCAGCCAACAGAGCCGAGTGCCTGGGAGAACGCTGTGTGGTGACAGCCCGGGGGCCACAAAACGGTGTCAGCTGGTAACGAGGTGGGGACAAACCTGACCAGGGCAGTCAGGGAGGGCTTCTGGAGAGGGAAGCGACATTTAGCTGAGACAAGAGTAGAAGCGTGGGGCAGGGCCAGATCTGAGGGAAGGAGGATTCAGGCAGAAATAACAGCAAGTCTAAGAGCCTAATGGGACACCTGCCCGCGCTCAGTATTAGCTCCCTCCCTCCCCGCCCGCTCTGCCACCCCGGCCTGGCAGGGCGGCACGCAGACAGACAGGGCGGCCGGGGCGATATGAACGTTTGCCAGAGAAAGCTTGACAACATGAGGAATCTTGGGATAAATCGGAACGTGACAAAAATATGCATCTTAGCAAAACGCAGTCAAGCAAGCCCAAGCAGATGCCAATTAAAAGGATCTTCAATTCACCCTCATCGGTGAGGCGAATGATCTTCAGCAGCACCTGCCCCTGAGAAGCAATCGCGGGTCCCTGACCTCCAAAGCACATGACAGATCACTCGTTGTGTATGTGCGACCACATCCGCAGCTCGGGGGCTGCTGGGGGCTCGATGCCAGAATGGCTGGCTTTGCTAGTCCCCTCCAGCATGTACTTCTGTCCCCGGCCACCTCATCAGCCAAAGCCATGTTTTACATTTCTGTAAGTATTTTTGGTTTTAATCAACTCCTTGGCCTTGTTAAACCACCTCCCCCAAGGCTGGAGAACTCCACACTTGAGCAATGCAAGCTTTTAATGCCAACAGCGTTCTCTTTGCTTATCCCTCCGCGGTAGCGCTTCTTCATTCTACCAACACACTTCCTGAAGCTGCACAATTATCCGTGCAATATCAGAGAATATTGGTTTGTTTGGGGTTTTTTTTCCTTCAAAAATGTTGCTCCAAGTGCTGGTGACACCTGGGGCAAGCCACTGGGGCAGGGGCTCTTCTGCAGAAGTCTCCAATTCCAGAAGACCATGCCATCTGTCCAGCCCCCTGCGATGTGCTTCACGGGTGTCTCTTGGGGGCCCCAACTCACGGGACTCCACCTATCCACCCCACATGGCCCAGACGACTCTGTTTCTGGGAAGCTAGAGCAGGTTTCAAACTGCATGCTGCAGACAGCCATCCAGTTGCCCAGTCACCCACTGCCGGCCGTCCTGGGTCTCTTCCACGGCCCCACCTCACAAAGGCACCAAATCATTTGTTCCCTGGGTTCCCTAAAGCTGCTTCATGTCTGTCCTATGTCCTGCAGTGACCTTACTACACCCACTGGATTCTGTCACTGTCCTCAGAAACCCCCAGGGACTCCTATCACCACCCAGATCAGGGACAGCAGAGGCGGCTCACGCACTCATTTAACTTACTGAATTCAGATGGTGTACGTGACTTCAGGCTTGAAGACACATATTTCCTCACGACATGGGTTTGCTAGCCACAGACCAGCCACCTCATCTGGCTGCCAGCCAGCAAAACAGTGGCCTCCTCTGCCCTTGAGTGCCTGGCTTCAACCCCCTTGCCACCCCTGCTTAGCAGACATGGTCTTGGGGCAGTCGCTTAGCACTTCTGGGCCTCAGTTTCCCCATCTGTAAAATGGGAACAACAGCAGCTATTTCAAAAGGCTGACTGATGATTAAATCTCAGGGTTGCCGTGAGGATGGAATGAGATACATGGGGAGCAGTTGGGACAGCCTGGCCCCTAGTGGGTATGAAATAAATGTGAACCCTTAGTGTTACTCAGAGGTCATTTTGACTCTGAGTTTCCACTATTCAGGCCTTCTTTATTTTATTTTACTTATTTTTGGTACCAGGGATTGAACCCAGAGCCACTTAACCACTGAGCCACATCCCTAGGCCTCTTTGATTTTTTTTTAAGTGACTGTGTTGGCATTTTATTTTATTTTTTAATATTTTTCAGTTGTCGATGGACCTTTATTTATTTCTATGTAATGCTGGGAATCGAACCCAGTGCTTCACATGTGCTAGGTAAGCGCTCTACCACTGAGCTACGACTCCAGCATCCCCCCAGCCCTCTTATATTTTGTTTAGAGACAGGGTCTCGATGAGTTGCTTAAGGCCTCACTAAGTTGCTGAGGCTGGCTTTGAGCTTGCAATCCTCCTATCTCAGCCTCCCGAGGCACTGGGATTATAGGCGTGCGCCACTGCGCCCAGCCAGACCCTCTTTAGATCCCAAACCTTGTGTAAGGTTGAACTGCATTGCACCAACTAGTTGTGGTGACACTGTGGGCCCAGTTCTACCCTCCTGGGTCACTGCCCTGCCCCTCCCCACAGGAGCCTTCCCTTCCCAGGCCGCCAGCCTCTGCCACACAGACCCTTCACCTAGACTGCCTCCCACGCCCATCCCCTGCTGCCAGCCTGCCCCAGATTCATCCTTTCAGGTGTGATTGCAATGTCACCTCTTCTATGCAAACCCCTCAGCACAGATGCCTAACTGATGTCCCGTGGGTATACGATTCAAGACGGTAAAAGCAGGAAGCACCCTAACCTGGTCTGCATTCTACCCTGCAAGGATTGCATGACCAATATGATTGTCCAACCACCCAGCCATCTCTCCAGGGCTCCACACGTCCCTGCACCCTCCAGGTCTCAAGCTCCTCCCTGGGAAGGGACCACCACCATCCACGGGGCTCCCTTGGAGACAACCCAGGGTCAGGCCAGTTCTCACACCTGCAGCGATTTCCATGGACGGAAGAATGCGAAGCGGGAGAACTGAGGGGCTTGTCCCCATGGGACTAGGGAATTTGTCCATTGAGTCAACAGAGGCACCCCAGGTCCTGTGCTCCAGCAGTATGGCAGGACACAGGAGACCCGAGGAACAGGACAGGGGTCCTGGGCTCCCCCACTGCTCCCCACCTCTGTTGTTTGTTACTGTGGTAGCTGGGGATTGACTGAAGCCGGGCCTCGTGCATGCCACGCAGCTGCTCTGCCACTGAGCGGCATTCTCTCTCTCCAGGAGTTCTGCTCTTCCTCCCTCCCAGGAGTACTGCCCAGCACTGAGCTTGTCCCTTTCCCGCCATGGCTCCTCCTATACCTGAGGCTGTGGGACTGGGAACAAAGAGGCAAGACTAGACCACAGCCTGGGGGGCGGTTTGCCAGAGCCCCACCCGGCCCTCTCCTCGCTGCTGAACAGTGGGCTGCGTACCCCAACACCTGGAGTGGCACTTGGCTACACTTTTGCAGGCATCGGCTGCTCTGGTGTCCACTCCAGAAGCAGTGAGAGCCCCACAGGTGCCCAGCGGAGGCTGCCGCTAATCGCGCCAGGCCCCGCCCAGGCCCCGCCCCTCTGCCTCACGGGGCCGGGCCGCAGCTCTGGGCGATCTGCTGTCAGCCAGGCGGTCTGGCTCCCTGAAAGCTCCTGATTTTCCCTTTCAAGCTGGTTATTTGCCTCTGAATAATACCTCCACACACACCAGGTGTCACCTAGGTTCCTTTCTCTGCGCTGGCTCATCCTGTTAGGCTCATTGCCCCCCACCCCCCCACAAGTGTTTACTAACTGGCTCTGCAGTCACTGCCAGTACCCACAGCCCCCTCTCTGCAGACCCACTGGCCATCCACCTTACCAGCTCTCCCTGCACTCCATGCCACACATTGAGCCCAGGCCAGCCTGAATGATGCTTGCCCTAGAGGCACTCACCACCACCCAGAGCTCAGATGCACACATGTTCCAGGAGGGTCACAGCAGCACTGCATGTCCACGTACAGAGGCATGAGTTGACTTACTGGGTACATGCACACTGTTGAATATTATACGACCATGAAAAAGAGCAGAATACAGCTACAAGTACCACATGGAGGCTTCTCAAAATCATAAGGCTGAGTGGTAAAGAGACAAAGCTATATGCATTATGAAACCATGTGCATGACGTGTCAAAAACAAAGCAAACAACTATATAGAGGTGTATACACACATGGTAAAGCTAAAGAAAACAAAGACGGGAAAGTCCATCATCAATGGACCCTGGTGACCTCTGGGGTGTGGGAGGAGCTTCTGGTAATGGTCTTTGTCTATGCCTGGATGGTGAGCAGTTTGAGTGCTTAATTTAGGCATATCTGAACTGTTATTTTACTTTATGGACTTCCCTATATGTATGCAAAGTTTTACAGTTTTTTTTTTTTTTTTTTTTTTTTAAAGAAAAACGACTAGATGGAGCCCACTTAGAATGGAGGGTCTGGGAGAGCTGGCTTAAAAATAACCTTTCGGCTGGGCCTTAGAAATCGAGAAGGGCCCAGCCACAGGAAGAACAGGGAGGAATTCTCAGCAAAGGGAACAGCACAGGCAAAGGTCTGAGGCATTTATTTATTTACTTATTTATTTTTCAGTATGGGGGACTGAACCCAGGGGTGCTTACACTAAGCCACATCCCCAGTCCTTTTTAGTTTTCATTTGGAGATAGGGTCTCACTGGTTGTTTACAGTCTCACTAAGTTGCTGAGGCTGGCTTCGAACCTGCAATCCTCCTGACTCAGCCTCCAGAATCCCTGGGATTACAGGCGTGTGCCACCCTGCCAGCAGGCCTGAGGCTTTGTGGTAAACTTGGGCTTTACTCCGTGCAAGGGGAAGCCCATGAGGGCTAACACAGAGACAACTGCAGAAGGTCAGGGCTAGAGTCCCTTATTTTACAGACGGGAACCTGGCCCATCAGTGGGGAGTTAGCCTGAGGTCTGGAACCCCAGCTCCTGACGTCAAAGCCCTTCCTACAAACAGAGCTGCGTTCCTTTCAGCTCACCAAACTCCACCGGGCTCGAACCCTGCCCTGCAGAGCCACCAGCACCAGGCCTGTGCTACCACCTTGCAGGTGTGACCCCCCAGAGCTGTGGCCCTCGGCTGGGGCAACTTTGCCCCCAGGGGACAACTGGCAATGTCTGGAGACAAATCTGGTAGTCACAACTAGGGGAAGAGGGTACTAGTGGAGCTATGGGCTGAATGGAGCTCCCCAGATTCCTGTGTTGAAACCTAACTCGTAAAAGGATGGCCTTTGGAGGTGTGGCCTTTGGGAGGTGCATAGGTCATTAAGGGACCCTCAACACAGCACTAGCAGCCTTAGAAAACAGACCCCAGAGAGGTCCCTCCCCTGTTCCACCATGGGAGGACACCACAAGAACACAGCTGGTTGTGGGACCTCACCAAAACACCAAATCTGCTGGCACCTTGGCCTTGGACTTCCCAGCCTCCAGAACCGTGAGAAATACATTTCTGCTGTGCAGAAGCTGCCCGATCCATGGTGCTGTGCTACCACAGCCTCAATGGACAGACAACCAGCAGCTGGGGGCGGCAGGCAAGGAGACTGCTGAGCTGCCCACAGGCACAGAGCAACCCCTGCACAGAGCAATCCAGCCCAACCCTTGACAGCCAGGGATTGAAAGCCTGCCTTTCAAATACACACTGAGCCCTCAAGACAGAAAAGCCTTCTCTGACACAGGAGGATGTGGAGGGTCATTCTTGGTCTCCCAGAACCCTCGATCCAGAGACACTGTGTCTAAAGAGGGCATTTGGGCAGAAGGCTCCCAGTCACGCCTCACCCCATACCACATGGAGCAGGGTGGGGAGAGGCCGTCCCCTCGGGAAAGCAGGGGGGGCTCTGCAGTGGGTACCTCTGTCCTCCTTCCCTGCTGGCTAGCTTGCAGCCTGCTGCCCCAGAAGAGGCAGGGAGCAAGGTGGCAGAGCCAAGAATTCAGCCCTAGTGAGGAGGAGAGGGGCTTGGTGTCAGAGGGTGCCCTGGGAGGCCATGGCTCCCCTGCGCCCACAAAACACCTACGGGTAGGAGACAGGCAGGTGGCTAAGCATCCTACTGCACCCACTGACCCTGAGGGCTGCCCAGGTCCAGAAATGCTACAGCCAAACACATGCCCTCCACCCTCACAGGTGACAGCTCCCTTTGCTCTGGAACTACAGGCCAACGAGACTCAACCAAGCCCAGGCCACCACCCAACAGGACAGGAAAACTGCTCCTGCTGTAGCCCCCAGCTATTTGCCCTCCTCAGTGTATGTGTGTGAGAGACAGACAGACAGACAGAGACAGACTGAGCTGTCTGCTTCCCCCTCCAGACTGGACACTCTGCAAGCAGGTCCTCTGGGCTGAGCAAACACAGCAGTGCTCAATCTGTGTTTAAAAAAGGGGCTTTTTGCTTATTTATTTTTTTGGAACCAGGGGTTGAACCCAGGGGCGCTTTACCACTGAGCTACATCCCCAGCCCTTTTTAATATTTTATTTGAAGACAAGGTCTTGCTAAGGTGCTTAGTGCCTTGCTAAGTTGCTGAGGCTGGCTTTGAACTCACGACCCTGCCACCTTGGCCTCCTGAGCTGCTGGGATTATGGGCTCCTGCCCAGGTGCTGAGCAACAAGGGGTTTTTGAATTAAGAAGGCAGTTATGATCCAGTTACCAGGTATTACACTGCTTCCTGAGAACTCTTGTTCCAAAAAAGGGGCTGCAAGATCATGTCCCTGTGGGATCATCTTGAAGTGTAAATATAGGAAGTGAGCTGGCGGGAGGGGACCTGGCACTCATACCCACCACCCACCTGGTCAGGGCTCAGGTTCCTGTTGCCTGCTGGGATGGTGAAAGGGTGCCACCTGCTGGCAAGTCTAGGACAACAGCATTTGGCTAAAGTGCCAGGTGAGCCTGGGACAGAGCAGAGTGGGTGGAGGGGTAGGGGGACACCGCCACACACCACAACACCCGCTCACTAGCCCTGGCCTCCCTACGCCAGTATTTCATGGCTCCCAGACCAGCTGCTGACCCTCAGGAACATGTTCTCTCTCACATCCGCTCACACACAACCAGAGCCCTGCCCTCCAGAATTTACCAGGGCAAGAAATTTCCAAACTGTAAATAGTAAGCCAGGAAATCTCAAAATTCAAGGCAGGGAAGACTCACACGGGAGGTGCATGTTCAAATGTAGATCTCCAGGCGCCCCCTCCCGAGGGTCCACCTTCCAGAGCTCTAGAGAGGGGCCTGTGAATCTCAATGTTTATCCAAGGGCTGGAGCTGCAGCTCCACGGTACAGAGCTTGCCTAGCACGTGTGGAGGCACTGGGTTCGACCCTCAGTGCCGTGTAAATTAAATATAATAAAGGTATTGTATCCATCTACAACTAAAAAATAAAAATTAAAAATAACATTTAAAAAAATATGTTTACCCAATACCCAAAACCCAGATGATCTGCTAGAAGGAAATCTCTGCAACCTTGAGTAAGGCAAAGATTCCCTAGATACAACACTGAAAGTACCTTCTATAAAAGAAAAAAATGATAAATTGGACTTCACCAAATTAAAAACACCTGCTCTTCAAAAGACACTGTTAAGAGAACAAAAGGCAAGGCAGAGGCTGAAAACCCTCCTATCAAAACACGTACCTGATAAAGAACCTGCCTCCGGAATATATAGAGAACCTTCCAACTTAATAAGGAAACCCATTCTTTAAAATGACCAAAAGATTTGAATAGACATTTTATCAAAGACAGACGCATGGCCAAGAGGCACATGAAAAGATGTTCAACATCATTATTCATCAAAGAACTGTAAATTAAAGCCACAGGGAGATGCCACAATACACCTAAATGAAATTAAAAACCACAAGGAGTGCTGAAGGGGGGGGTACCCTGCAATCCCAGCAGCTCAGGAGGCGGAGGTCAGAGGATGGCAGGTTCAAGGTCAGCCTCAGCAACTTAGCGAGGCCCTAAACAACTCAGTGAGCCCCTGTCTCTAAATAAAAAAGGGCTGGGGATGTGGCTCAGTGGTAAAGCACTCCTGAGTTCCAACCTCAATACAAAAAAAAAAAAAAAAAAAAGGGAAAAAAGCAGAGTGCAGAAGAGGACAGACCCGAAGGAGCTGGAACTCTGGAGGTGAGTGGGCCCAGTCCCGACAGTCCAGCACATTCTCACAGGCCATCGAGCAAGCCTACCCACGTGCTGGCCCAAGAGGAATGGAACTTGCTTCACCCAAAAACCTGTACGTGAACATTCACAGGCTTTACTTATGAGGTGAAAAAACTGGAAACCATCCAAATGGGCTCCAACAGATGAATGAATAACTAGATCATGGTGATCCATATGACGTACTACTACTCAGCGAAAAAGGAATCATCTAAATCTTTTTCTTTTATAGAAGGTACTTTCGGTGGTACCTCGGCGGTAAAGTGACACTGGATTCAATCCCCAGTACTGGAAAGGGGCGGGGAGGAGGGAGGAAAGGGAAGAAAGGCGACTAATCTATTGATTCATACAACCCAAACACAATATGCCCAAGTACAATATGCCAGGTGTGAGGAGCTATATACTATAGGATTCCATTTGCAAAACAGAGGGATGGGGAAAAGATTGGTCACTTTCAGGTACAGGGAACAGGAGCAAATCTGTTTGCAAAGGAGCACAAGGGAATTTTCCGAGGTGCTAGAAAGGTTCTGACCCATGTTGTGGTAGTGCGTACATGCTTATATGTCAAAAGTCACAGAATTGCACACTTAAAAGGGTAGATTTTGTTTATATAAATGATACCATGATAAAATAAATAGTTGTCTCTTGGTATCCAAAGGGAATTGGTTCCAGGATTCCCACAAACACCAAAATCCAGGAATGCTCGTCTCTTTATTAAAACGGCACATAATCTACACATACCCGCCTATAGACTTTAATCTCTAGATTGCTTATGGTACCTGATATGCTGTAAATGCTATGGAGAGCATCACACTTGTTTAGGGAATAATGACAGGAACAAAGTCTGTAATGTTCAGTACAGGCCAGTTTTATTCCGAACATTTTCTATCCTTAGTTGGGTGACTCCAAGGAGACAGAACCTGTGGACAGGAGGGCATCCCAGGCCCAGGAGAGTCATCCGGGAGGCTTATAAATGGAAGACCACCAGTCCCACCCTGAGAGATTCCATTTTCAAAGCTCTGGAGCAGAGCTCATGAATAGGCATTTTAACCAGAACTGCTTCGATCCTCATGCCAGCTGCCCAGGACCTACCCTTTAGAAAACCCTGTGGGAGAAGAGGAACCGATCAGGGACGAGGGACATCTGCCCCGTGGAAGCGACCCAGGGGGTGGTCTCTGCTGCCTTACCACCAACTGGGTCATTCTATCAACTATGTGGACATCTGGCACAACAGCAGATGTTAGCCTCTGGTTTTTTCCCTTCTTTTCAAGTCAAAACTGGAAAGGTGTTTACAATGATGCCTAGAATTTAATAAGAGCAGGACCCACAGATCAAAAGTAGAGAGGAGTCTGGGAGACAGAAGGGAGCTGGAGCTTCAAGGCCCTGGGCTGGTAGGTCAGTCTGGGTCCCCAGGGGTCCAGGTTTCAAATCCCAGAAATGCAGTTTGGGGGCTGGCTTAAGGTGGGAAGCTGAGGCCAAGACCTCTGCAAAGAGCTGGGATTTTGAAGGACTACCTTTTCAGACAAAGCATAAACTGGGGGGAAGTCCATTTTTTGATCGTTAGAAAGCTGTTCTGTCCTGGCCTGGGCACTGAATTTAACAAAACACAAACATCTCCCCAAGGATTCTGAAATCATAGGCTTATTCTTGCCTGGGGTTTGAGTGGTCACTACCCTTAATGTCTAGAAACCCCAAGGTCTGAGAAGTTAAAAGAGAGGCTTCTAGGCTGTCACTCACACAGACACAAACACAGCTCCTCAGAGGACACAGCCCTTCAACCCAGGATTACACAGAGGAGGCCTGCAAGACAGGCAGGCGCACAGGGTCCAAAACTACTAAGGTTCACCCAGGGCAACCTGCTGCAACAAGAGTGGCGAAACAGCAGACCTGCACCCTAAGAACAGCCTTTGATAGAAGCAGTGAAGTTCAAAAAATAAGAACTAAGAAGTCATAGAGAAATAAGAGTTGAACACCTAAGAGAGAAATGATATTATTACCTTAAATTGGATTCCTTTTTTCTATAAGTCATAAAATTCACTGGATCTGAAGAGAATCCAGAGTATATTCAATTAGATTATCAAAAAGAACCAAATAGAACTTTTGAAAATATAGAATTAAAAATTTTAAATGCAATGGAGGGCTCAACAGGTTAAACACAAATAAAGAAGCAAAGAGTGAAATGGAGGGCAGAGCTGAAGAAATCCTTCCACTGTGGCACATTTCACAAGAAAGCAAGAAGATACAGAAGGCTGCCTGCAGGGAATTCCTGGCAAAAGAGACTCAGGGGATGGGTGGGCGCAACAGACCAGGAGCTAATGACTAGGAACTTTCTATAAATGAACAGACAGGAATCCTCAGAAAATACAGGCTTCTTTCCACATTTTTTTTTTTTTTCCCAGTGCTGGGGATTGAACTGAGGGCCTTGTGCTTGAGAGGCAAGCACTCTACCAACTGAGCTATATCCCCAGCCCCCAAGTTTCTTGAAAGGATTAAAAGGTATCAAAGGTGCCAACAGGCCCCAGGTGAGGCTGGTTCCTTTCTTCCCGGCCCAACTTGCTGATGCCTCCACACAAGCCAGCCATGCTTCCTGTCCCATGTTCCTAGAACTTTCCACGTCCTGCTTTTCTGCAGTAATGATCACTCTGTAAAGTCACCCCAAGCCAGGCCTGGTGGTGCTCATCTGTAATCCCAGTGGCTCGGGAGGCTGAGGCAGGAGGATCGTGATTTGAAAGCCAGTCTCAGCGACTTAGCAAGGGCCTAAGCAATTTAGTAAGACCCGAGCTCTAAATAAAAAATAAAAATAATAAATAATAATAAAGTCACACACAGCAGACCTGCAGCATTTGTGCTGGAGAGAAGCTAGGGACAGAGCAGTTGGCCCCACCGCCCACTGAGTGGGATAAGGGGGAGGTCAGACTCAGGCCACTCAGGAGTGCAAGGGTCAGGGTGTGAGGCCTTACAAAGAGACCCCAGAAGCAGCAGAGAGAAGTGAGGCTGAGCATGGTGCTTGCTGGGAGAACCAGAAGACAGTGCTGGGAGGGGTGAGAGACGATAAGAAGAGCAGCTTCAGCTTAAACTAGGGCCTTCTGAGGGCAGGTGGAAAGAAAACCATGTCCTGGGGGATGAAGAGGCCTAGAGTCGGGAGAGCAGGGCTGGGTCTACAGCTTGAGTCACAGGTACTGGAGCAGCGAGCCTGAATCCAGCTGCAGCTCTGGCTCGGGAGTCAAGTCCAGGAGGCTGGAGGAGCAAGCTGTGTGACCAGGGCCACCTACCTGAGTAAGGCGAGAGCAAGGTGTAACTGGGCTCTTCTCAGTAGGATGGCAGGGAAGCACCCACTCTGCAGTGACACAGCCACCCCACTGCACACACAGAGGGGCAGGAGGGAACCCTACAGAAGGGGAGAGGCCAGGGGAGCCCCCAGAAACATGAGCTTAAAGAGTAAGCTACCTCTGCCAGGCGCAGTGGCGCACGCCTATAATCCCAGAGGATCAGGAGGCTGAGGCAGGAGGATTTTGAATTCAAGCCTAGCCTGGCGACGGAGCAAGATCCTGTCTCAAAACTTAATTTGAAAGATAAAAGGAATACATTCATCACAGAACATTTATAAATGCAGAATATTATTTTCTGATTTTCATTTGCATCTTGTTTTGTTGCCTTTCAATTTCTCTTTTACATAAATACACATTTAACATATTTAGTACATTATGATCTACACAGTTTGGGAACCTTGTTATTTTTTTCCGATTCACATTATGGATAAGAATGTGCTTATTGAAGCATACAACGGAAGGTTATGCACCATTGTTAATGGCTACATAATTGACACTGTATAGCTGTGACAAACTGATCTAAGCTACCGTCTGGAGAGGGATGTTGAGGTTGCTTAGACTCTCTGCTGTTTCACATAGGAACCATATTGAGTCACCTGTCTTTCAAGACCCAGTTCCATTCCTACCTCCTCCAGAACCCTTTCCTGGGCTACAGAACACCAGCCACATTTCCTCCTCTGACACCTGCGTTCTACCTGACACCGAGCATGGGGCCTGTGTGTTGCTGCTCTCTACCTCATGGGTGGTGGGCTGGTCTCAGGTCCAGAGTTCTACTGTCACATCCCATGAGCTCCCCAGTGCCTTGCACACAGTAGGTGCTTAATACCTACTGACTGCTTAGAGCCCAGACCCCCTACATTACATGAGCCTGGTCAGCTCCACTTTCCGAGGGCCAGGATTGTAGGCACCCACAGTGGCCTGTGCTGATATTTTGCTTCTCTGACCACTACAGAAGTTAAAGGGCCCCCTACTGTCCACTCCTACCTTTAAAGGCCTGGTCCCCACCACATGGAAGTTTCCTCCTTCAACCAGGTCCACCATGGCTCATGGCTCTCCCAGGCTGATCAGAGCTCTGACACACTCACCAAACCCCCATAGCCGCACCAGGTCTGTGTGATAGAGTGAAGGCCCAGCGCAGGTGCCAGACAGTTCCCAGGCATCACTGTGGCCTGGCAGGGTGGCCATGGTGGGCATGGACCCTGGACGGTGCAGAGGAACTAGTGTGGCATCATTCCCTCCCCTAACCACCCCCAACACCTCACCTGAGGCAGGTACCCCCTTGTCAGTTCACAGAAACCCCAAAGTGGCCCATGGGGGCATCCAAGCTCACAATCTCTGGTCCACAGAAGCTGAAGCCCAAACTCCCCAAGCTGTCTACCTACTGGGTACCACCCCTCAGCACCTCCCCCATGCTGCAGCGACTACTCAGCAGGGGTCTTTCCCTCCCTCCCACTGCCTGGGATACCTGTGTCCTCACGGCTGCACCTCCCCCAGGAAGCCTTCCCCACTGCCTGGGTCAGAATTCAGCTCCCCCTCCCCTGCAGCCCTTCCACCCTTGCCACCTCTGGATGAGATAGAGTTGCATGTGTCCCTCTACCCTGTGACATTTTAAGGTGGGCATAGGTGATTCACCCCAGAGATGTGTCAATTTGTACTGAAGTCCCCATTCAAAGTAGGCCCAGCAGAGACCTGGCTGGCTATCACGTAGAGGTAGTGTTTGTGTCACACAGGATTTAGGCCCCACCCCCAGTTTTCGGGGATGAGAAAAAATTAAAAATAATAGCTACCATTTACTGAGCTGCCTACATACCAAGCACCTTACAGGCATTATAATTGCTCCTAACCACCCTGATGAGGTAGACACAATTATTACGCTCATTTTACAGATGAAGAAACTGAGGGTTGAACAGGTTAAGCAATCTGCAAAGGTACTAAGCTAATAGGTGACAGAGTGGGAACTCACCTCTAGACCCCCATAAGCCAAAGCCTGGATGTCAGCTACAGTATGAGTGGCAGACAACCTTAAATCCTGGGCTAAGCAACTACATTAGAGCCCGGTGGATGGCTCACTACCATACCGCTACCCACTACCCGCAGCTTCCCTCCAGAGCCAGCAGCAAGCTTCAAGTCAGTCTGCTGGTAGAGGAGATGCCTCTCTCTCCTGGCTCAGCCACCACCTCCCTATGCTAATACATCACCTGACCCTGTGCTGGGCTCAGGAGCAAGTGATTACAGGGTCCCTGACCTCTGGAGATGTTGAATGAGTGCTAGAGAGCAGGAAGCCAGCAAGGTGTGAACGGGGTCGGGCTGAGGGCTTCCTGGAAGAGGTACTAACGAAACCCATCCTGAAGACTAAGCGTCCCTCCACTTCCTGGGCCATCGTCCCCTTTCTCAGGAGCTGCATTTCAGACACACCTGATAAGTAGCTGCTCACAGAAATCCCAGGGTGTGGGTCTTTGCTCAGGCAGTAACCAGCACAGAAATGCTCTATTGCCAGATGCACAGACATACACACACACACACACATACATCTGACTATGGAATTCCTTTCCTTATGCCAAAGGCTTAACTTGATTGAGGTCCACCCATTTGCATGATCACCCCCAAGAAAAGACTGTGCTCTGGTCCTCTGGTTCCCAGAATACAGCTGTGGCTCTGCAGTGGTGCTTACACTCCAGGGATCTCACACACACACACAGGAAGATGCACTGCATCCCCTGCTGACCCTTGTCATAAGTATCTGCTGAATTTGAATAAATGAGATGGTGTATCCTGGAGTGACTGATGGGCTACACTGCTATGACCAATTCAAACCAAAGATACTGTGGAGGCCGGGCATGGTGATGCACACCTGGAATCCCAACTATCTGGGAGGCTGAGGCAGGAGGACTGCAAAAAAATCAAAAACCAAAATGGGCTGGGGATGTAGCTCAGTGGTAGAGTGCCTCTGAGTTTTTTTAAAAAAAGAAAGGAAGAAAAAAGAAAAGAAAAAAAGATGTCTATGACACAATTCAAGTAGTGTAAAGGAGAGTGGAGTGTAAAGGGGCCTCCCAGCTGGGCGATCTCAAAAAAACCCACTTTGCCTGTGTTCCTCCATCTTCTCATCTGGAGATGGGGGCTAGCCACACCTGGCAGGTATGATTCATCACAGGGAGGTTCAACAAGAGAACACTCAGGAGGCACCCAGCATGGGGCCATGCATGAGGGCTACTCCGCCAGTGCTGGCTTGGTATCTTCAGCTGGTCCAAGGGAACACACACAGAATCATCGCAGTCCCAGGACATGCACACCGTCTCCATTTCTTTCCTTCTTTCTTTCTTTCTTTCTTTCTTTCTTTCTTTCTTTCTTTCTTTCTTTCTTTCTTTCTTTCTTTCTTTTTTTGTACTAGGGATTGAGCTCAGGGGCATTTTACCACTGAGCTACATCCCCAGCTCTTTTTATTTTTTATTTTGAGACAGGGTCTGACTAAGTTGCTTAGGGCCTCACTAATTTGCTGAGGCTGGTCTCAATCTTGTGATCCTCCTGCCTCAGCCTCCTGAGTTGCTGGGATTACAGGCATGCTATTGCACCCCCGTCTCAGCTCCATTTTCCAGCACTTTTCAAACCTCTGGCCATGACCCATAGTAAGAAATATGTCCTCCATGGGGACCAGCATACACAGACTATACACAGTGCCACAAATGCAATGAAAGTTCCATGAAACACTCATCCTCATGACAAGGGCACACGCTGACATTGTCTCTTGCAGTTCTTTCTAGATCATTTCTAAACTGACCCCACAAACCACATCCCAGGCAGCTGGAAAAGTCCTGCTGTCACTCACCCAGGGTGTCAGAGCCGCTCTCCACTGTTTCATTGACCTTCCTTGCAACTCTGGCCACAGCCTCTCCCATCTTCTTCAGCATGCAGACTTGGGTGTCCTGCTGCCAGCCCCCAGGCCGGTCTGCTGCTCACCAAGGGGACTGTGCCTAGAGAAAACGCAGGGCCATGAAGCACTCTCTGGCCAGCTGGGGCTTGCCCCTGCATCCTCCTCCCCAGGAACCCAGGCTGCCAGGAAACCTACAGGGAAGGCCTCAGGCCACTTACCTCCTCTCATGGAACTCAGAAACCAGGCCACACGCAGCTCAGTCTCTGCAGGGGCTGATGTGCCTGTCAGAGGGTGAAGGCAGCTGGGCCCTCCTGCTTCTCTGGGAGCATCAACATGTGTGACCTCATCAGACACAGGGCCTGGGCCTGAACCAGTAGCCAGGTAGGTGTAAGGACTCAGATGTGTACTGGCCTGTGACTCATCAGGTGGGGCATTGAGAAACAGGCAGGACACAGCCAAGTGCAGCAGAAAGACACCTGTCCCTCCATACTGCAACCTCTGAGTCAGCACTCTATCCACACAATTCCTCCGGCTCCCCTGTTCACCCCACCCACATCTGCTAGGCTCCTTCTGCACAGCAGGAAGTGGAGACATCAAGGCAAATTGGAGCTCAATGTGACAGGTGGATGGGTCTCTAAGAGTTCCCTCCCCGAGTGCCAATAGGGAGGGAAGGTTACAGCCATCAGCCCGCAGACCTGATTATCAGACTGATGTTGGGTTTATCTCCAAGAAAAGGGGGAGGTGCTAGAAATGAGAGAAGAGAAACGGATCACCAGGGGGGAAGGCCTTCAAGAAGGGTAAGGAAGATAAAATTATAAGGTGCTAAAATAAAACTATAAGGTATGAAGACGTAAAGACATAGAAATGTTCTCAACCCTCTGTTTATTAATGAAAAGGAAACTAAGGCATAGGAAGCAGCTAAGTGGCCCGAACAAGGTCAAAATGAGGGAGTGGCAATAATCAGGCTTGCTCCATACCCAATGTTCACTTGTTCACAGAAGCTACCCTCATCAATAACGGCAGCGACCCACAGAGAGAGGAAGGAACTGGAGGTCAAGGTCTTTATTCCTAAGCCCCAAACCCAGCTTCACAGATAGCTCAAGGGATTCTGAGGGCCAAAGGCAGATAGGAAAGGAAGAGAAAAAACAAGGAGACAGTCTTTAGAGCTGCTGGCAGACCAAGAAAAAGAGCCTATGGGCTCAGCTGGACAAGCAGGGCAGTCAAGACCAAGCCCATCTACCTGCCCAGGAGAGTCAATGGTGTTTGGCACGTGTGTTTCACCAGGAAGCCTGACACTGAAGGCCAGAGATACATGGCTGCAGTGGGGAAGACTGTTTCTAGAGATAAGCAGAACATCCAATTCAATCGGTAGTTAAGGTGGCTTGGGAGAGTTTTTGAACTACTCTGAGCACCAATTTCTTCTTCTGAATAGATCTGGTAATACCCACCTTGCTGAGTTAAATATGACTGAACAAAATCTACAGATCTACCTAAATACTCCCTAAGTGCTAGTTGAGAGGATCAAGCAGCACGCGGGCAGGCATGACAGCAGCATTGAATGCCAGCTCACTGCCCGTGCAAAACTGAGCAATTCATCTCTAAGGAATGAGAATTCCCATCTCTCCACCTCCAGAAAGTCTTCCCGATTGCCCGAGCTCTCAGCGTTCTCTCCTCTGAGTTTCCACAGTACTTAATGACTTAGCACAAATCATCTGGGTTGCTTTTGAGCTTTAAAAAAAAAAAATACACACACACACACACATACATACAATGGGCATACATATACTGGGCATTGTGGCACATGCCTGTAATCCCAGCTACTTGGAAGCAGGAGAAGTCCCACCAGTGGCAAGCTCTGAGGCCCCATAGTGTGGGTCAGAGTGAACAAAAGAGCATGAAAAGGAACAAAATGTAAAGTCCTAGTGTCAGAATAGTTCACCAGGAAGAAGCGTTTCCAATATTCCAACAGATGCTCTGGGTATAGCACTCAGGCGCCCTAGATTCCCTAAGGGGGATCTAAAATCATTACTTGAAGTACTAGGTGCTTAAAATCACTACCCTCACTACTTAGATAGGAATCACCCTTCCTTCATCTAAAGCTACCTTGTCCTCCAACAACGGGGAATTGCTTCATTGAGTCCATGGGGGGCAGACGACAGAGACAGGCAGGACTGTGAGATGGAAGGGTGGCAAGATCACCTGTTGTATAGGGCCCAATACAGGCTAAGAGGGGTTCCAACTAAAGGAAGAACAAACTTGGGACAATGGGGGGCAGGAGTGGACCTCTGGGACTCCAAAAGGGCATGGACAAGATCATTCAAAAACAGAAAATTGTCCAAGTCACACAAGTGATAGCTGTGGACCTAGTCTGGGCTTAGTGCAAAGCCCCTAGGCAAGGCTGCCACTAGGTTGTGGGGGGTCCCTGTCTAGATAAACAATCTGAGTCAACAACCTACAATCTGCATGTCAGCACCATTTGAACGACTGGCACACAAGGCAGCTCTCCTGGAAGCAGAACCCAACTACGGAACCACAGGACATCCTGTGGGACCAAGTGCAGAGCTCCCTGAGGCATCTGCTCAACCCCATGTGATAGCAATGGATGGGGGTGGTGATAGCAGTGTCAGAGAACATCCCAAAGGACAGAAACAGGAATCATCAGAGCACATGGATTTAGTCTAGGTGTGGGATGTTCCTACTAGATGGTACCACCAATCCTAACCAGTCCCAGGCACTGGAAGGGACCTTGGACAATGTCAACGAAAGCACTCCAAACCCGAGACCCCTGGACATAGGAACTTAGCCCACACTCACACTGCTGCTGTCCCCATATGGTCCTCTCCACACAGCCCAACTCCTCTTTACTAGAAGTGTGTACATGGTCCCAGGATATATTTAAATCCAACGAACATCTCACGGGGACCTTCTGTAAGGCACACACTGCAGAAGGGGACAGGGAATGGGCCAGAACAAGCTTCCCACCAGGAGGAAGAATGAGCCCGATGCCAGTGTGACCATGATACCAGGGCCAAGGGACCATGAAGGCATGTGGCAGGATCTGAGCAGCAGCTACACAAAGAGATGCAGGAGAAAGGGAGCCAGGCCACCAGTCTGCTGCCAGAATACAGGAGGCCATCCTACAGGACTGTCCTCTAAGGAGAGCAACTAATTCATGTAGGGTTTCCAGTGTGGTGAAGCAGCCCCATTTGTAAAATGGAAATACCACCTTCCTTAACTGGTTATGAAAAATACCTGATACAGCACTTTTGAGAAAGGACTTTACAAACCATGAAGTGCTTCCTACATTAAGGCATTATCAATGAAGGTGATCGAACAGGTGCAGACAGCAAGTTTGAATATAACAAATTGAATGCCAGGAAAAAAAAATTGGCTTTGTGGAAACTGGCAATACCCGCTATTAGCCTACGTCAGAATCTGGTTTCACCTGGACTCAAAGCTCAGGGTTCGGTGGGGTGTACTTAAACCCTGACCCGTGGCCCTCTGATCCAGCCCTTACCACTAAGAACTCATCTGCAGTCCCAAGAACTCTGCAAAGGAGCCATTGCGACACCCCCGTCGGCACCAGCTGCTCCTATATTTAGTTACTGGTGTGGTCAATTGGGAATTTTATAGCCTGGCAGCCACTCCGACTGACAACCCGAGCCTCCCCAGTCATGTGTTGCGAGCTGCTCCCACCGCTGTCTCTAGCCAGTTCCCTCCATGGTGCCAAGCTAGGGAATCTGCGGGGAGCTGAGGGGCAGAGGGCTTGCTTGGACCCCAGTAGCTCTAAAGGCCTACTCAGGTCAATATATAGTTGACCCACTTTCACACCCAGGGGAAGAGCCTGCTGGGCTGGGAGCTGGACACCTTGTTTTTGTGCCATGGGTTTCGGGAGATCCGAGCAAGCTCCCTTATGGGTTTCTTGACATCCTCTAACTGCACCTTTCAGGACTGTACTGGTGGCCGGGCGGCGGCCCCGCCTCGGCTGGATGCCCTCTATCTGTGACTCCTGGTCGCTGGCCCACCGCTTGCCTGGCAGGCGGGGATTGGAGAAAATAAAGTAGGCAGAGGAGAGTACGTTGGTGACCGCAAAAGACTGAGGTATCCCCACAGCTGTCCAGAGGCCAAGAGACACGCTCCAGAGCAGGCATCTGCAGCTCCCCAGGGCGGAAGCAAACCCTGAAAGTGTCGCTTCGGGGACGAAATACACAGTTACCTCTCCCAGCTCAGGCGCCTCCCTAGGGGAACGGAAGCCCGCCCGGGAGCGCTTCCCCAGGTTCCCTATTCCCTATTCCCTACTAACGTTGCACCCACTCCCCCCGAGCCACTGCGGTGCAGCCGCAGGGTGCACACGAAAGCCGGTGCCTCCTGGCGGGTTGGTACCGCAAGAGCCGCAGCTGGTGCGCCGCTGCTCTATTCCACCGGGTGACCTGGGGGAGGGGAGGGGAGGGAACGAGGCGTAAACCGGGATACTTCTCTCCCTCGCTCCCCCAGCCCCTTCAACGCTTGGCCTCATACTACGTTTCCTTTGCGGGGCACGAAACGTGTGGCCCGATTCCGGGCCGCTTTCTGCTCCACTTACGGCGACAATGCCTCCTAGCGCCCTGCGCAGCGCAGTCACGCTCCCTCGGCCACCGCCGGCGCCCCATGCAAGTTCCTAGCCCGCAGGGCGGGGCGCGCGGGACTGCAGGCTCCGCGGTACCTCCGCTCAGCCAATCACCGCGCCGGGAAAGGCGCCGGGGCGGGAGCTGGCCGAGGGCCCGGCCGCGCGCATCCAATCAGCTTGCCCTCCTCACGCCGCGCGCTCCCGAACGCAGAAAGGAACCGCTTTGTGTGCTGCTTCTGGAGAAGGGAGCGCCTGCAGGCACCCGCGTGTAGACCCGAATGTGCAACGCATCCTAGGTCAGTAGAATTGAGGTTCCAGATTTGGTTTTCTCGAGAGATCGAGCCGAATTAACCAGATCCGGGGTACTTTGAAAAACGTGAGGATGAAGAATGCGGAACTTTTCATCTGGTGCTTTCTGCAGCCCATTGAGGTTTTTAGAAATACTGATTCTGGCCGTTATTTAACCTTTTGAAAGCCCAGTGTATTCGTCTATAAAATAGGAATCAAATATATAAATACCTGCTTCACGGGGTTACCTGGGGACTGCTATATCCAATGCTTAATACATTGTCCAAGCCATGACCCCCCACTCAAAGGTCGCTGCCTCACTGACCATCATTTAGAGTGGACTCACCATATCCATTAAAAGCGATGTGGGAAGACAAAAGAGATGATGCCGTCTCTTTTTGAAAATTGAAAATGATAAACCTGTCAAATGCTCCAATAAACAAAAGCATGTACTGAGTATGTTGAGTCCTGAAGAAGCAATAATTCGGTCTCCAGAAGCTTCCACACTCTGACAAGGAGCACACATTCCCTCGGGGATTAATGAATGTTATGGGTTGAATCGTGTCCCCCAGAAAGAACATGTTCAGAGCCTGATCTCAAAATACGACCTTCTTTGGAAATAGGGTGATTGCAGATGTAATTAGTTAAGAAGAGAGCATACTGGAGTAGAGCAGAGAGCTAATCCAAAACCACCCATTGTTCTGAGAAGAGACACACTTCTCCGTGGAGCTGCAGCTGCCTCCCTAAGGCTGCAGCCCTGGCCCACCTTCCCAGGGGGCGCTGGCCATCGTCTTTGGTGGACAACCCCAGCCCAGTGAGTGAACTGATGGTGGGACCATTGCCAGTGCCCCTCCTATCTACAGATGAGATCGTGGAGCATCATGGTGGTCAAACGCCCTTTCACCGACGTCCCATGCTGAGAGCTGGATTTGTGCAGATGTGGAAGCATTTGAAAGGGGTGGAGCTACCCAAGGCTTCTGTCCTGAACTACTATGGCTCCACTTTGGCACCTCTACATGTGTCCCTGAGTGGTTTGCGCTCAGGGGAGGTGATATTTTACTTCACCCTATGGGGCTGGAATTACTGCTGGATCACGATGTGCTGGACTCTGCCTGCTGGACTGTCCATCAGGTCTACCTTGTGCACTGCTATGCAGACTTGAGCCAAATGGAATGGGAGCTTAAAGCTGGCCAGCTACAAGTGATTAGAGTGCCTATACCCACAACAAATGGGCCTTCATCCCTGAGGTCCTGAGTCACCCTGGGCCCTTTTCCCCCTCTTCATTTCTCACCCCAGGATTCTCAGTACAATGTACAGGGAACTTGGCCATGGGGTGTTTAGTGCCAGAAGGATTTTTGATGTTGGGTTTAAGGGTGAGCAAGTGACCTACGAAGCCAGTGTCTGGGAGTGTCTGACTATCTGTCTATGGTGCCAATTCACTGAAGACAATGATAACTCAATATTTTGATAACAACTATGGACTTGGCTGTAACAGCCGAGGTTTGGTGCAGGGTGTGGACCGCCCCTGTCAAGCCACAATGGTGAGCATCCACATATTAGCAGGCAAAGGGACAGCTCAGCTGCTCCCAAGGGCAGTGTGTGTATTTGAGGAGGTCCAGGGACTACCCTTCAAAGGCACCACAATTACACAGAGAATCATTTCTTTTTTTTTTTTTTTTAATTTATTTTTATTGTAAACAAATGGGATACATGTTGTTTCTGTTTGTACATGAAGTAACAGCATACCATTTGCATAATCATACATTCACATAGGGTAATGAGGTTTGATTCATTCTGTTATTTTTTCCTTGCCCCCCACCCTTCCCACTCCTCTTTTCCCTCTATACAGTCCCTCCTTCCTCCATTCTTGCCCCCCTCCCACCCCCCATTATGTGTTATCATCCGCTTATCAGTGAGATCATTCATCTTTTGGATTTTTGAGATTGACTTATCTCACTTAGCATGATATTCTCCAATTTCATCCATTTGCCTGCAAATGCCATAATTTTATTATTCTTTATAGCTGAGTAATATTCCATTGTATATATATACCACAGTTTCTTTATCCATTCATCAATTGAAGGACATCTAGGTTGGTTCCACAGTGTGGTTATTGTGAATTGAGCAGCTATGAACATTGATGTGGCTGTATCTCTGTAGTATGCTGATTTTAAGTCCTTTGGGTAATAGGCCGAGGAGTGGGATAGCTGGGTCAAATGGTGGGTCCATTCCAAGTGTTCTGAGGAATTTCCACACTGCTTTCCAGAGTGGCTGCACTAATTTGCATCCCCACCAGTAATGTATGAGTGTACCTTTTTCCCCACATCCTCTCCAACACCTATTATTGCTTGTATTCTTGATAATCACCATTCTAATTGGGGTGAGATGGAGTCTTGGTGTAGTTTTGATTTGCATTTCGCAGAGAGTCATTTCTATGGTGGTTTGGCCAGCTCAAAGGAGAAGAAGAAGAGGAGGAGAAGGAAGAGGAGGAGGAGGAAGGGGAAGGGGAAGAAGAAAGAAGAAGAAGAAGGAGGAGGAGGAGGAGGAGGAGGAGGAAGGGGAGGAGGAGGAGGAGAAGAGACACAGACATACAGGGATAGCACTGTATGATGATGGAAGCAGAGACTGGAGTGACGTGTCAGGCCAAAGAATGCTAAGGATCCTTCACAAGGGCCAGAAACTAGTAACAGACCAGGAACAGGTTCTCCCTTAGATCCTCCAAAAAGGAACCAAACCTGTCAACAATTTGATTTCAGACTTCTTCTAGAAATGTGGGAGAATACATTTCTGTTCTTTTAAACTACCCAGTTTGTGGCAATTTGTTATAGTAATCCCAAAAACACAAAATCCAAAAATCCCAAATCTGAAATGCCACAAAATCTGAAACTTTTTGAACACCAACATGACACCACAAGTGGAAAATTCCATGTCTGACTTCATATCTTGGGTCATAGTGAAAATACAGGTGCACAAAAATCCACTCAAAATGGATCAAAGGCCTAGGAATTAGAACAGAAACTATGCAACTCCTTGAAGAAAAGGTAGGGTCAACACTCCAACATATAGGTACAGCAACAACTTTGTCAATAGGACCCCTAAAGCTCAGGAAATAATACCAAGAGTTAAGAAATGGGATGGCATCAAATGAAAAAGCTTCTGCACAGCAAAGGAAACAACGGGAATGGGGGGAAAAAATCTTTGTTAGCCACTCTTCAGATAGAGGATTAATATCTAGAATATATAAAGAACTCAAAAAACTTTCAAAAAAATCAAATAATCCAATTAGTAAATGGGCAAATTAGCTACTTCTCAAAAGAAGAAATACAAATGATCAATATAAAAAATGTTAAACATCATGAGCAATTCAAAAATACATTGAGATTTCACCTCATACCAGTCAGAATGGCAGTCACCAAGAATACAAGTGATAGGGGCTGGGGTTGTGGCTCAGTGGTAGAGCACTTGCCTAGCATGCGTGAGGCCCTGAGTTTGATCCTCAGCACCACATAAAAATAAAATAAAGGTTTGTGTCCACCTACAACTAAAAAATATACATAAAAAAAATAAGAAAATACAAGTGATAATAAATGCTGGAAAGGAGATAGAGAAAAAGGAACACTTTTACGCTGTTGGTGGAATTGTAAAATTGTACAACCACTAGAGAAATCTGTATGTAAGTTCCTCTAAAGACTGGGCATGGAACCACCATACTAACCAGTTCTATGGCTGGGGATATGGTTCAGTTGGTAGAGTGCTTGCCTAGCATGCACAAGGCCTTGGATTCAATCCCCAGCACTACCAAAAAATAAAAAAACAAAAAGAATTAAAGTCATTGTACTACAGTGATACATGCATACCCATGCAGCATAATCCACAATAGCCAAACTTTGGAATCAGCCTAGGCGTCTATCAATAGATGAGTGGATAAAGAAAATGTGGTATATATACACAATGGACTTTTATTAAGCCATAAAGAAAAATGAAATTATGTCATTTACAGGAAAATCAATGGACAAGAGACGATCATGTTAAGTGAAACTCAGAAGGTCAAGGGTCGTATGTTTTCTCTCATGTAGAAGCTAGAGAGGAAAAAGAAAAAGAAAGGTATGTGGGGGGAGGGAATCTCATGAAAATCAAAAGGGGTCAGTAGAGGAAAGGGACCCAAAGGGGACAGGCAAGGAGGAAGGGGATAAGTACTGGGAAGTGATATTGACCAAATTATATTGTTATATTGTGTCCATGTATGAACATGTAACAACAATTCCCATCATTCTGTTCAACTATGATGCACCAATAAAAAGTGGTGGGGAAAAAACAGAAAATGCAGGTGCACTAAATATATTGTGTAAGGTGTATATGAAATATAAATGAATTTTGTGTTTAGATGTGAATCCTATTCCCAAGCTCATTAAATATATGCAGATATTTTTTTAAAAATCCAGGGCTGGGGTTGTGGCTCAGTGGTAGAGTGTTCACCTAGCATGTATGAGGCACTGGGTTTGATCCTCAGTACCAAATAAAAATAAATTAAATAAAGGTATTATGTCCATCTATAACTAAAAAATATTTTTTTAAAAAAATCCAAAATCCAAAAGAATTCTGGTTCCAAGTATTTCCATACCCAAGTTCTCTAATGGGTTTATAAGAAAAAGAAAGAAAATGAGAACCACCCCTAGGATAAATCTTTCAAAACTAAATCCCCAGAGTATGCAAGGTCCCTATGCTTTGAGGTGCACTGAGATGAATCAACACAGACACAGACCCTGCCCTCGAGGAGTTACCAATTGAGCAGAAACCTGAGCAGCTAAGTTTTTTGACCTCTTGTACCTCCCCAGGAAGACTATGTCTCCTCTTTACTCCCCGCACCCCTGCCAGACACATACCAAGCATCAGATACAAATAAATTGGTAGAGTCACATGGTCGAAGCCAAGATGCTTGTTACTCTGGACAAAGCAAATGCTGATATTTCTGTTTCATCTACAACCTGCCTTAGAGGGCTGGGTTGTAGCTCAGTGGTAGAGCACTTGCTTAGCATGCCTGAGGCCCTGGGTTCACTTCCCAGCACTGAAAAAAAAAAAAAAACAGCCTTACGTTTCTGGCCAACTTGCACATCTGATGTCCTCCTCTCTGTGTCTGCCAGGCCATATCGAGACCTGAGAGAGCCAGTGCAGGGTTTTTGTGGCTATAGTAAAGGCTTAGCAAATACTGCTGACTTGTGGTCTCAACTCCGTTTTCTCACATTTATTCTCTATGTGGCCCGGTCCCCTCTCCCAGGAAGTCCATCTTAGACCCTCCAACCCCACATAGACAGGACTCCTTCCCAGATCCAAGACCACCTCTTCTAATGCCTACCATGCCCACTTTTGAGCACTTAGTGCATTCTGCCCACGACTGAACTACTTCTGCACAGCCTTTTCTACCAAGACCCTGATTTCAAACCCTAGAGCTTGGCATATGATGAGTGCTTGTATCAGTTAGCTTTTGCTGCATAATAAAACAATCCAGAAGTTAGCAGTAGCTTGAAACAACAAATGCTGGTTTAGTTCATGGTTCCCTTGGGTCAGCATTTTAGGCCGGGATTAGCTGGGTGGTTCTAGTCACAGCTGAACTTCCATATGTATCTGCGATCCATTGCCAGGCAGCTAGAGGCCTCTATTTCTGGGGGCTGGTTAACTGTCAGCTGAGGCAAGTGGGCCACACTTCTCTCATCCCAGCAGGCCAGCCCAGGTTTTCTCCTGTGGAACTGCAGGGTCCCAGGAGCAAGAGTGGGCTTGTGCACATCCTCTCAGGCTCACAATGGACATTTCTTTGCTTTCACAGTTGTGTCAACTGAAAGATGCAAGGTCAACTCAGGTTCAAGGTTAGAAAACAGACTCCAACTCCTGATAGGAAGAGAGGAAAATCACGTTGCAAAACTGTGAGTACAGGGATGAATAGAGAATTGATCTGATTTTTTAATATACACAGGGCTCAATAAATATTCCTGCAATGCCTAGCACACAATGTGTACTCAGTATTTATCAATAGTGCTAAGATTTTTTCAAAAAAGTTTTTAGTTGTAGATGAACACAATACCTTTATTTTATTTATTTATTTTTATGTGGTGCTGAGGATCAAACCCAATGCCTCACACTTTACCACTGAGCCATACCCCCAGCCCCAGTGCTAAGATTTTTAATCACATCATTTACTGCCTCTATTTAATGCAATCATTTAGTGAGATTTTATCTCTCACTGCCAGGGAGGGTCTAGAAGTTGCAAGCCATTTGTTTCCATCTTCAGTTTCAGAAGAACAAAAATGAGGGAATCGGAAAGGTAGATTGTGTGAGGGAAGCCCCACCCAGACATCTTAGTGGAAAAAAAACTCAGCTGGCTCCAGGCAGGTTCCTCTCAAGAGATCCAGAACATCTTTGGAGCTCTGGGCTCCTTAGGGACTTTGTCCAAGCTTGGCCACCTGTGTCAGAAGCCATACACCTTCACCAATGAACAGAGAGGGACTCAAATGTTTACTAGGTCTTGGACACAGCCCTGATTGGTACTGGGAAGCCTTGTGACTTTTCCAATTCACAATGAAACCTCTTATGCAATGACAAAGTTGTTATATAGCTGCTCCCTGGAGGGTCTGTTCCTCATTGAACAGCGTAAATTTTAAATTCCAGGGTGCCTATGAAAGGGACATCATCCTATAGAGTAAGCTCGACTTCTGTGTTTAAGACCCTGATGGGAACCACTTCCCATCAGAGAGTTTCTGGAAGCAATCTCAAGGCTTATTATGGGTTAATTAGTATCCCTCATTACACACACACACACACACACACACACACACACACACACACACACAGATGTTGGAGCCTTAAAGCCCAGTATCTCAGAATGTGACTTCATTTGAAGACATGCTCTTAGAGATGTTAATCAAGTTAAAACTGAAGTCATTGGTGAGAGCTCTAATCCAATATGGCTGGTGTCCTCATAAAAAGGGAAAATTTGTACATGGACAGACACACACAGAGGGAAGACAACGTGAACAGACACAGAGAAAAGCTGGCCACACATAAGCCAAGGAGAGAGTCCAAAACAGGTCCTTCCTCACAGCCCACAGAAGAAATCAACTCTGCTGACCCCTTGATTTTGGATTTCTGGCCTCCAGAAAAGTGAGACAATGAATTTCTGCAGCTTGGTCACCCAATTTATAATAGCCCTAGTAGACTAATGCAAGGCTTTACGTTTCTCCTTTTCTATTCCTTCTCCACATGTAAGCCCTCAGCTCTCAACTTTTGTTTGTTTTATTTTGTTGGGTACTGGAGATTGAACTCAGGAGTGCTTTACCACTGAGCTACATGCCCATTCTTTTTTCTTTTTTGGTACTGGGGATTGAACCCAGGGGCTCTTGAACACTGAATCACATCCCCAACCCGTTTTTTTGTTTGTTTGTTTGTTTGTTTGTTTGTTTGTTTGTTTGTTTGTTTAAGACAGGGTCTTGCTGAGTTTGCTTGGGGCCTCACTAAGTTTCTGAGGCTGGCTTTGAACTCTCATTCTCCTGCGTCAGCCTCCAGAACCTCTGGGATTACAGGTGTGGACCACCTGCACCAGGCTCATCTCTCCACTCTTAAGGGAAAAGTACATTCAGATGGAATGGGCAAAGTATGAAGACATGTGAGTCAGACCCTCCGTGCATCCTTCTGTCCCTATGTCCTCCATCCGGGTCCACGCCTCTGTCTCCAGCTCAGTTACCAACAGCAGGAACTCAGGTCATTCCAAGTCTCTACCGTTCTGTGAATGAAGAGCAGTTCACCCAGTCCCTTTTCTAGAAGATTCAACCTGGAGAGAGGGGCCTAGCAGAAGCACCCTGCCAGGCACTACAGGGTCTGCAGAGATGAGCGACAAGCAGGCAGTGCCCTCAAGGAGCTTGCACTGTACTGTGGGAAGCAAGAATCACACAAAAGGGACTATGAACAAACCATTTCTCAGGTGTTAGCCCTGCCACGTCCTAGTTTTGCTCTCTCTGAGCCCCACCCAGTGGTGAACTTGAGTCACTCACACAGGCTCGGGGAACTTGCTCATTCTGCATCTTTTCCCAACTCTGTTCAGTGCCCAGCTTGCTCAGTAGTTCCCAGATCTGGGTATTCATGGACCAGTACAATTCTAAAAAGAGGATCCTCACCCATCTCAGTGGCACACTCCCCAAATCCCTGTGGCTTGGGAGGCTGAGGAAGAGGATCAAAGCCAGCCTCGGCAATTTAGCAAGGCCCTAAGCAACTTAGCAAGACCCTGTCTGTAAAATAAAATATAAAAAAGGGCTGGTTGAGTGCCCCAGGGTTCAATCCCTGGGGCAAACAAACAAACAAACAAACAAACAAAAAAAAAAAAAAAAGAAAGAAAGAAAAAGAAACAGGATCCTCAACATAGGATTATTGATTGTTGACTTTTTATTTAACAAAGAAACAAACCAAACAAAGTATCTATTACCTTTATAGTTTCTTTATCTTTCCTTTTTTTTTTTTTTTTTTTTTTTTGGTGGCAGTGGGGATTGAACTCAGTGGCACTCTACCACTGAGCTAAACCCCCAGCACTTTTTTTTAACTTTGACACAGGCTCTCACTAAATTGCCCATGCTGGCCTTAAACTTGTGATCCTCCTGCCTCAGCCTCTCTAGTAGCTGGGATTATAAGAGTGTGCCACCTTGCCTGGCCAGGAATCTGGATGCTTAATGGGCCTCCAGGAATTCTGAGATACATTGTTGCCTTGGGGAACAATTAGATGAACTCCAACATCTTCCAGCATCTGTGATGAAAGAGTCTACCAAATTTGGAAAGAGATAACATTTTATGCCAGATGTGGTAGTGCATACCTATAATCCCAACTCTTCAGGAGCCTGAGGCAGGAGGATTGCCAGTTCAAAGTCAGGCCTGGGCAATTTAGTGAGGCCCTGTTTCAAAATAAAAATAAAAAAGGACTGGGGGTGCAGTTCAGTAGTAGAGCACCCCTGGATTCAATCTCCAATACCAGAAAACCAAAACAAAACAAAAAAGAGACAGCAATTTATCATGGCTCTCAGCATTTGAATGTAAGACATTTTATTACTGGTCATTTCAAAGTTCTGTGTAGGACTAGGGTGAGGCTCAGTAGGCTCAGTGGTAGAGCGCTTGCCTAGCATTTATGAGGCCGGGTGTTCAGTTCCCAATCACCACACACACGAACACACAAACACACAAGTTATGTGTAATATAGCCAGTTATCTGAACAGCAACGCAAACTGAAAGCTTTGTTTTTACAGCAGTCTGCTTTGAGCTTGAAAGAAAAATCGGCTTCATTTGAGGAAAAGGAGTCATGGACATAATTATGAAATATGGATGTGTAAAACTGCCAAGCAGGTAATATGTTTATGCCAATTTATTTTTATTTGTAAGATCGGTGACTTACTTTTTCTAATCTCGAAGCACATATGGCTTAATATGGTATTAAATATGTGTTTATTCCTTTTAATGTGCATGTGTAGAATGCTGGGGATTGAACCCAGGGCCTTGTAAATGCAAGGCAAGCACCCTACCCACTGAGCTATATCCCCAGCCCCCCAAAAAGGGCTTTCATTGTGTCTTTTGATGGTAATTTTTTATCATCACAGCTGTTTTATTCTGTTATAGCTGAACAACTATCTTAGTAACTTGATTTTTAGGGCAGAATGGCAGATTGGTCCGAAGAACCATCAGTTTTTCCACTAAGCATTTTACCTATTCAATTCTCTCTCTTTCACACACACATGCGCGCATGCGCACATATGTACTCGTTAGTCCTGTCATAGGAAACTAAAGCAAGAAGTTGAAGAGGTCATTATAGCCACTCGGTGGGAGAATTTGAATTCCAACTCCACAGCCTAAATACGTAATCACAGAACTATGGAAGGGTCCCAAGGACCTTTTAGTGGCCCACGAGAGGAAGACAGGGCTTGACTTAAGGGAGTTGTAGAAGGAACAGGGACATGTACAGAGTCGAGAGATACTTGGACAGGACTTGGAAGGTGACGTGGGAATGCAGGAGAAAAGTAGGTGGGAAGGGTGTCAGGCATGGAGGGACACCTGCAAGGACTAAGCTGGCAGGAGGACTTGCTGGTCCAGGGATGAATAAAGAAGAGGAACTCGGACATGTTGGGGACCATGTTAAGACTTGAAAACACAGGTCCAAGGCTCCAGGAAGAGAGCAGAGCTGGGGCTCAAGGCTGGGGTCTCACAGGGCGGAGGTACCTAGTGAAAATGCACAAGAGGAGAAGACTCCAGGGATGGGAGGTAGACAGACAGACAGACAGCACAATGAGACGTGGCAAGGTCTGAGGAGGGAGACCACAGGAACACCTGGTGGGAACTGAGGGTGAAGAAGGCAGGGCTGAGCCCAGAGGCTCCGGAGCTTCAGGGTGGCCTGGGCTGCAGCCAGGTAAACAGCAGCGCTGAGACGCTGCGGGTTTGGTCTCTTTTAGAACAGGGCCGTAACTACACAACAATAACAAAGCAGCAACAATCACACCAGCTCTTGGTATGTGCCAGCACCCCTTCAGCATTTTATACATACTTACTCATTTACTCCTCAGCAGCCACGTCACCGCCCCCAGCCTGCTGAGGAAGCCTGAAGTGCCGCCAGCGTGGAAGTAAGATGGGACTGACTTGTGGCCACTTTGATCTTCCCCCTCCTCCAGAGGTTGGAATCACCACTAGTCATGTCAGCTGTCAACCACAGCAGCTAATACCAACATTTCTTATAAATAGAAAGTACTGGAAAACAACAGGGAGATCCATGCACCACAAGAGTACCATTTAATGAACATTTTGTTTAAGTTTTAAATAAATGCATGTACCTACTGGGTCACACTATAAGTGTGATCCACACTATAAGGGGATCAATGTCAAAAATGCTTGCAAGCTGCGTGTCGCGGCACATGCCTGTAATCCCAGGGACTTGGGAGACTGAAGTAGGAGGATCACAAGTTCCAAGGCAGACTGAGCAACTTAGGGAGATCCTATTTGAAAATAAAAAAATAAAAAAGTGTTGGGGATATAGCTCCATGGTAGGACATCCTGGGTTCAATCCCCAGTACAAAAAAAAAAAAAAAAAAAGCTTCTTAGCCACTGATCTTTCCAACTTTTGAATCAATGTACATAATAGATGTTCAGTGAACTTTGGATGAAATGATGGGGAGACAGTTGGGCAAGTGTGGGGGTGGGTGGGTGGGTGAGTGAATGGGTGGATTAGACGGCTGGTGGTTTGGTGCATGGATGTCTACATGGGGGGTTGGGTAAGATAGATGGAATACTATTTCTCTAAGATGATTTATTGGGTCAACCCAGTCCAAAATCAGTCACTGATTTAAATTCATATGTAATTTACAGTTAGTTCATATGGCACAAATACTGACATTCAGTAATGTTACATTCTGATAGTTAATTAATTTTTTTAACAAATTTTTGATTGAATGTGCATTTTACCCCAGTCACTATGCTAGGTGTTATAGAGTTTAGCAAACATACAAACAAACAAAAAACTGCTACTTTCCTGAAACTTTTGTTTTTTATTTGTTTTTTATTACCAAGGATTGTTGAACCAGGGGCGCTTTACTACCAAGTTACATCCCCAGCTCTTTTATTTTTTATCTTGAGACAGGGTCTCATTAAATTGCAGAGGCTGAATCCAAAGTTTCAATCCTCCCGCCTCAACCTCCTGAGTAGCTAGAATTACAAGACTGTACCACCAGGCCAGGCCTGAAGCTTTTAATTTGGTAGCAGAGACAGATGTTAAAGGAACATACAAATACATGCTCATCATTACAGCTTGTGAAACGTGCCTTGCAGGAAAGTACAGGAAGAGAAAATAACAGGGAGGGCTGATTTGGATTGTGTGGTGGCAGAGGTCTAAAGAGAGGACCTGAGTAAGCCAGAATAGGAGGAGAAGATGAGTGTCCCAAGCACAGGAAGGAGCAGATGCAGAACCTTAAAGCTGCAAAGTGCTGGTATTTGCAAGGAACTAACAGAGCCTGCAGGTTGGTAGGCGGAGAAAGAGGGAGAATACTGGAGGCAGAGGGGTGAGCAGGCATTGGGCTGGGCTGCTTGTCTACCTGGTAACCTTGTATGGTCTTAATGCAATTGGAAATCAGAGAGGCTTTTGAACAGAGCCATGACAAGATCTGACTTGCATTTTAAATTTCCTCTATCTGCAATGAGAAGAAGGGTTAGAGGGGGCCAAGAAGAACAATTAGGAGACTCTCCATCTTCCAGGGAAGAGGTGACAGCAACAGTACACAGACAGGTACAGCATAGTGGGAGGAAGAATCACCAGAGCTTGGCAGTGGGCTGAATTTGGGGATTGAAAGAGGAAGATATCAAGGATACCATCTAGCTTCTGGCTTGAGCCCTTATGGGATGGTGCCATGGACAGGAACAGGTTTGGAGAAGGGGGTGATCAGGAGTGCAGCATGTCCCCTAATGTGTTTGAGATCAGACTGACACATCCAGGCGTAGGTGTCCGTAAAATGCCAATGCCCACCTCCCGAGTCACCCTGTGTTCACACTCTATACACATTTTCTTACTCAAGTCACAACACCACCTGGTGAGGCCATTATTAGTGCTGTCTCCATTTTAGGGATGTGAAAACTTGAGCACAGAGACTGAAAGGCTTGCCTGAAGTCAGGAGGCTTGCATATGGCAGAGTCGGGGTTCAAGTCGTCTACCATACTCCAGCCACAGTGGTGCCGCGCAGGCTGAGCTTCCCAGGAGTAACTCAGTACCACGCAGTGCCCAGTACTACAAATGCCCTGAAGTTATCATATCCCCTCCCAGGATGCCTCAGGAAGGCCACAGCCCCAGCACGCCTATCCCAGCCTGTCAGTAATAGATATGTCACATTAGTCCCGATCTACTGAGTCACTTTTTTTTTAGTATTTTTTTAGTTGACAATGGATCTTTATTTTATTTACTTATAAGTGGTGCCGAGAATCAAACCCAGTGCCTCACACATGCTAGGCAAGCGCTCTACCACCGAGCCATAACCCCAGTTCTGTGAGTCACCTTTAGAAGGAAAAAAAAGACAGTTTAAAGTTTCATTAAATAATGTCCCCCAGAAGCTACAAAAATGCCATTTGCAGTGTGCAGAACACTGTAAAACATTAAAAAAGGACAATGGAGAAGATCACTTTTAATCCTACCTTTCAAAGTTAACTATCTACCTATTATCATTTAGATGACTGTCCTTTTGATTATATATTTATATACCTTTTCATGAAAACTGTCATTATGTAAATATGGTTTAGAATCCTGTTGGTTTATTTCCACAGGAAGAATTCCTAGCAGTGGAGTCAAAGAGTTCACTAGCAGTTAGGTCAAAGAACAAGCCTTTTCAAAAAAAAAAAAAATACCATGGCTTCAGGCAGAGCAGGCTGGGGCGGGAGCAGAGTCACCCTTGGCACAAAATTTTCAGTGCCAACCCTATCCTTGCAGAAGCCTGAAAATAAGTTCCTCCTTAAGAGGCCTTGTTTGCCTCACTCTAACCCCGCCCCCAGCTTCTGGGTCCCAGCGAGAAACTCAAATCCAGAGGTGGGTCTGCCTTGTGACTTGGAAATGAAGCTTATATAAAATGTGTCAGGGTGGAGAGGACAACTATGTCTGCAAATGCATATGGGATACCTGCTTTGTCCTCAGGAAGTATATTGATTAGGGTACAGTTAAGCTGCTATAACAAAGACCCCCGCAATACCATACAGCTAAGTGGAATAGTTTGTTTCTGTCTCAGGAAATGTGATCCAGGGGAGTTGACAGCACTGCTCTGAAACAGAGATGGCCAGTTATTCTGTCACTTTCGACATGGTCCTTCCACCTCTGGGTTCAAGGATGCAAATGAGTTATACCACTTCTGAGTTGGCAGGAGCACAGGAAGCCACTTTGCCTTGAAGGAGATGACCCTGATGCTGCATATATCACTTCATATATATATCTCCAGGTCCGATTTAGCCCATGACCACACCTAGCTGTAAGTGAGACTGAGAAATTAGTCTATGACTGGGTGGCCACGTGCCCAACTATAGATTTTATTACTGAAATGAAGAAGGGGAAATGGATACTGAAGGGAAATTAACGAATTACCAAAGAGAGGGATTTGAGATAGAGGTTCCTACAATTCAGCAGGTGAGGACCAAGTCAAAGAAATAAACATTGTGTATCATGTTTGGGCTACTGGGACCCGTGGATATATAGATTTAAATATAGATCATATGAAGCCAGGCCTTTAATCCCAGTGGCTCTGGAGACTGAGGCAGGAGGATCACAAGTTCAAAACCAGCCTCAGCAAAAGCAAGGCACTAAGCAACTCAGTGAGACCCTGTCTCTAAATAAAATACAAAATAGGGCTGGGAAGTGGGTCAGAGGTTGAGTGCCCCTGAGCTCAATCCCTGGTACCCATACCAGAAAAAAAAAAAAACAGAGAGAGAGAGATCATTTGTCCCCTCTCTAATTATGAGCTCCTTGAGAGAAGAGCTGAGGCTACAAAGCACAGGGATGCAGACCCCTATATGCTTAGGAAGTGTTTACTGATCAACTATTTAGTCATCAACAGGCCCAGAATTTGTTAATTCATCCATTTTCATTACCCTTTTTGGTAGACCAGCCTTTTTGTTCCTGACTCACCAGCATATCAGCAGGTGCTCTGGGTGGCTAATCTAATACCCACCCTTCTCTTTTTCCTTACCAATACATTCTCATCTTTTTTTTGTTTTGTTTTGTTTTGTTTTGGTACCAGAGATTGAACCTAGGGACACTCAACCACTGAGCCACCTCCCCAACACTTTTTATATTTTATTTAGAGACAGAGTCTTGCTAAGTTGCTTAACTCCTCCCTAAGTTGCTGAGGCTGGCTTTGAACTTGCAATCCTCCTGCCTCTCCCTCCTGAGCTGTTGGGATTACTGGCATGCACCACCATGCCCAGCTGATCCTCGTCTTCTTTAGGGCAGCAGAATGCCAACCAAACACTCATTTCTCCGCCTCTCTTGTGGGTCATGATCTGCACTAGTTTGCTACAGCTGCCAAAACAAAGGACTCCAAATAGGATGGGTTAAGCAACAGAAATGTGTTGTTTCACTGTTCTGGAGGCCAAAAATCCGAAATCAAGGCATTAGGATAATGTCCTTCTGAGGTTATGAGTGAAGTACCTATTCTGGGTCTCTCCTTCGTTTGTGCATGGCCATCTTCTGGTGCCTGTGGACACCACCTTCCTTACACGCATGTCTGTTTGTGTCTGGATTTCCAAGTTTTATGAAGACCAGTCATATTTGGTTAGAACCCACACTAACGCCCTCTTTTTAATTCAATTGCTGCCGTTAAGACTATTCTCCAAATAAAGTCACATTCTGAGTTAGGGCTCCAACGTATCTTTTGTAGGGCCGGGGCTGGGGGAGGGGGAGGAGCAGGAGATAACTCAACCTGTAACACCATTGGAATAAACCCAGAAATCAGTTGGGGATTTCTGGCAAGTGTTTACATTGCTGATAAAATGAATGACTTTCCTCCTGCCTTTTGATAGCTACAACGTCTACTGCCATCCCCTGATCACGAGAGAGTGAACCCGACCATCTACAGTAGCCAGAACTCTGGATATTTTGTTCTGTGGCTTTTTTTCCCAGACATTGAAGGAGAGTTTACTATTACCTGTAACTGAGGGCCTTCCTAACCATCCCAGTAGGTCCTTAGACTGTCTTTAGTCCTATGTGTGTGTTAGAGGATGTTCAGAACTTTATATAACCTTAAGAATTTTCTACTGTGTGTGGGTGACACAGGGGATTAAGCCCAGGGATACTATACCACTGAGCTACACCCCCAGTCTTTTTTATTTTTTATTTCTATTTTGAGACAGGGTTTTAAGTTACCCAGGGTAGCCTTGAATTTGTGATCCTCCTGCCTCAGGCTCTCCATCTACTCTTCTATCTTCTGATGTCTTATTCTAAAAGTCAGGCAGAGCCGGGAGTGCATGCCTGCAATCCCTGCAGTTCAGGTGGCTGAGGCAGGAGGATGGAGTTGGAGGTCAGCCTTGGCAATTTAGCAAGACCCTATCTCAAAATAAGAAATAGGAAATAAAAAGGGCTGGGGATGTAGCTCAGTGAACTCATCTCTGTGTTCAATCCCCAGTACTTAATAATAATAATAATAATAAAAAGTCAGATAAACACAACTGTAATCCCAGCAACTAGGAAGCTTGAAGCAAGAGGATCACAAGGTTGAGGCCAACCTCAACAGTTTAGTGAGCTGCCTCAAAATAAAAAATAGAAAGAACTGGGGATGTGGTTCAGTGGTAGAATGCATCTGGGTTCAATCTCCAGTACCACCAAATAGTAAATAAATGTGCAAATAAATATCAGGCAAACTGCCAAACTATTGGCAAGGCAAAGGCACACATGCTTTTTACCTGAATGCCTGCAAAGGCTGGGCTTTGAAAAGACACATGTTCCTGGGCACAGGGGAGTATGCCTATAATCCCAGCGGCTCAGGAGGCTGAGGCAGGAGGATCCTGAGTTCAAAGCCAGTCTCAGCAATTTAGTGAGGCCCTAAGGAACTTAGCTAGACCCTCTCTCAAACAAAAAATGAAAGGGGCTGGGGATGGGGCTCATAGGTCAAGTACCCCTGGGTTCAATCCCCAGTACTAAAAAAAAAAAAAAGGACACAGGATGGAGATGAAGTGGGCCTCAGAGAGAGCTCAAGACCTGAGCCAGAGGAGAATAGAAACAGGACAAGGGAATGGAGAGAGAGGCAGACAGCAGGTAGTCAGAACATTTCTTCCTGAAAGATGAGTCAGGTGGGAAAGCTAAAGAAAATCTCAAGGAAATTTTCTTTACTACCTAAATATAATTAAAAAAAAAAAATCACAGGGTGACTAGAAACTGAAGAATACCCTGGTCACATATAACAAACTCATGTGCTTCCAGGACCCAGGTAGTTACACAGAGGGAAGCAGGCAAGTGAAGACTGTGGAGCATGGTCCCTCTGATAGGGCAGCTGTAAATCAACTCCAAGTATTGATGCTGTGCTCTGGGTCTAGAATTCCTAAATCTGACTTTTTGCGGGGGGCTAGGCAGGTACCGGGGATTAAACCCAGGGGCACTTAACCACTGACCACATCCCCAGCTCTATTTTGTATTTTACTTAGAGACAGGTTCTCCCTGAGTTGCTTAGGGCCTCCCTTTTGCTGAGGCTAGCTTTGAACTTAAGCTCCTCCTGCCTCAGCCTCCCAGGTCACTGGGATTACAGGCGTCACCACTGCGCCTGGCTAAATCTGACTTTAAAAAGCTCGAAATTGATCTTTTACATTAGAATATCCAGGCCTTTTTTTTTTTTTTTTTTTCCTGTACTGGGGATTGAACTCAGGGGTGCTTTACCACTGAGCTATATCCTCAACCCTTTTTATTTTTAATTTTGAGCTAGGATCTCACTAAGTTACTTAGGGCCTTGCTGAAGCGGGGCTGATGGTTGAGGTTGGTCTTGAACTTGCAATCCTCCTGCCTCAGCCTCAGGAATTGCTGGGATTACAGCTATGCACCACCGTGTCTGGCTAGAATATCTAGGTTTTTTAATGTTGGCAATCCATGAACCAATTTCGAACAATATAGATGGGCCAAATAAAATGCATCTGTGAGCTGAATGTGGTCACCAAAGTGCCATCTCCGGTCCAGACCCACCTCATAACAAAGCAGTGTTTCACACTACAGTGTTGCACACAAGGCAGACCCAGCCTGTCCTGAACACCTCCTCTGAGAGAGACTTCACTAGAAACCTGCTACATCCTGCTCTCCAAGACAAGAGTCCACTTCTCTGCCGCAGCTTTAGAAAGGGCAGAAGACCATTTTCTCTGTGCATCCATTGCTCTTTTCTCTTTTGCATATTAAAAAAAAGACATACAGAAGCAATAAATACCCACAGTTCTTCAGGCTTTCCATATGAGACTAAGAGAAACAGGCAGATGCATGTCAATATATAAAAGGAAGAAAAGACAGGTGGTTGTGATTGATTAGATGGGAGGAGTGAGGAAGAAGAGGAATCAAGGTTGACTTGAGGGTTCAGAAGGACTAAGTGAGGACATCCAGCAGGGGAAGAGGATCCAGGGGGAGACAGCAGGCTCCACTTAATGGAGTTTGAGAGATGCCCAGTCAGGAGTTCAGCAAGGAATCTGGGTTGAAGCTACCAATTTGGGAGGCAGGGAGCAGGGCAGGGACAAAGGAGGGAGACTTGGCTTACATCAACACTCATGTGAGGGGCAGCTGGGTGGCAGATGGTGGCTACAGACTGAAAAAGAGATGCCAGGAATGAATGAAGAGAAACTAAAGAGACCAGTGTCCAGAAATGCAAGGGAGGAGAAAGGGTTTTAAAAAACATTGCAGGCATGCTAGTGCACGCCTGTAATCCCAGCTACTCAGGAGCCTGAGGCAGGAGGATTGCAAGTTCCAGGCCAGCCTGGGCAACTTAGCAAGACTCTGTCTTTTATTTTATTTTTTTAATTTTACAAAGGGCTGAGTGTGTGCAGCTCCATTGGAGAGCACTTGCTTAGCATGCACAGGGCCCTGGGTTCCATCCCTAGCATTGAAAAAAAAAAAGTCGGATAGGGACCAAAAAGTATCTACTGAATGTGACGTCAAATGGCTGTCACAGAGGCATTTGATGTCACAAACCATGACATCATGGTGGCTGAATAGAGGCCCATGACAACACTGGCTTAGCTGGAAGGGCCTTAGGGCCGAGGGAGGTAAGCTTAAACCTCAAAGACCTGGGCCAGTTAAAACCGAAGGCAACAAACCAGGGGGACAAAGTCCAGAGATACAGCAGACTAAGCCAGGCACAGTGGTGCAGGCCTGTAATCCCAGCTCCTTGGGGGGCTGAGGCAGGAGGATTGCAATTTCAAGTTCAGCCTGGGTAATATAAGGGAAACCTATCTCAAAAAAGAAAGAAAGAAAAGAAAAGAAAACTCACAGATTGAGTGGCTTTGACAACAGAAGTTTATTTTCTCACAGTTCTGGAGGCTAGAAGGCCAAGGTCTAGGTGCTGGCTGACTGGGCTGCTGGCAAGGGCCCTCTTCCTGGTTGCAGATGGCTACCGTCTGGCTGTGCCCCACATGGAGGGGAGAATTCTAACATCCCCATGTCCTTATTAGCGCAGCAGCCCTACCCCACGATGAGGTTTCACTCTGTGAATGCATTTAACTGCAGTTATTTCCCTGTGGATCCCATCTCCAAGGCAACACCGGGTAGCGGGTGGGGGAGGATTTCACCATAGGAATTTTGAGGGGACACAATTCAGTTTATAGCACTCCGTGTGTTCACCGTTATATCTGTATATCACCAGGCTGCGCAGGCCCTTATTCAAAGTTCGAAGAGGACTGGGAAGCCCTGGAAGAGAGGCTGGTGACACGACCCAACATAACAGCCAGTCATCTCTACCCCAGCACTTCTGAGTCCAGTTCAGCGTGGAGGGATGAATAACCCCATCCAAATCCAGCCAGCAGACATGGTGCAAGGAGTTGTCCCAAGGCAGGTGGACCCGGTGGCTAGATGGGAGCTCTGTGAGGTTTGCTTTGGTTCATTCCTTCACTGGGAGCCAGGTCCGCACTCAGAGCTGAGTAAATACTTTGGAATCAATTAGTTACTAGAGGGCTGGGGTTGTGGCTCAGTGGTAGAGCGCTTGCCTAGCATGTGAGAGGCACTGGGTTCAATTCTCAGCACCGTATGTAAATAAATAAATAAAATAAAGGTCCATCAACAACTAAAAAGATTTTTAAATAAATAAATAAATTAGTCGATAGATAGAGGGAAGCCAGGTCTGGAGCCTGCATGGAGAATCAGATCCCAAATAACACACTCAGTCTTCCTCCCTGACCCCAACTGTGCCCACCCAGTCACCACAAAAGGATTCCCACTGGAAACCCTGGGCTCCACCTAAGAGAGGACAGAGATCCCAAGGCAGAGCACCTCTTACCTCAACTTGGCCAGCACTGCCTTTGGCTCACAGGCTCTGTACACAGTGTACCCTGCCTTTGGGCTGTGACGGTGCAGGGCGTGGCTCACCACTGGCTGTTTGGATGACTGCATTTCCATTTCAAAAGTGCTCTCTCTGGTTGGAGCTCAAACTCTCAAATTCAGCACATTCCACCAGATGCAGTGTGACCTTAAGAGTACTGTCTACCCTGACGCTCCTTTCACCCCGCAGCCAGGGGAAATAGAGGGTGAGTTGTACCCATGGAGAATCTTCTGCTAAATTTCAAGATGGAGAGGAAGAAAGACATTAACAACAGGTGTTGAATTGTAGTAAGCAGGCAGATAATAAACTGGTTTCAGCAGAGGTCTTTATTATGCCTAAGTAACTTGAAGCAAGTTTCCTTCATTTTCTGAAGTCTACAAAGACAGGTAAGAAACATCATCTGACAAGGCCTCCAAAGGGGTCAATACTGAGACCAAAGCATGGACCTCTCATGACCCAACTGGACAGACAGACACGTGGTCATCCTGCCTGTTCCTCTCCAGCCCTGATGGACTCTGGCACCTTCTTGGATCCTGCATGGTGCCCAATCACCATTCCCATCAGCCAAACCTTGCCCGGGCCTGACATTTAATCCTTAGAAAAGCACTCTGTGAATAAAGGATTGCTCCTCCTATTTTTCAGACAACAGTCTCAGAGTTCATGATCACACAGCAAGCTAGTGGTAGAACCAGCATTTGAACCAGGGCATGTCAAAACCTGTGCACGGTGAACTGTTCCCAGCAACCATGAAAGACTGGAGAAACTTCTAGAGGTCACCTTGGACAGGCTAGCTTCTCTGAGGCGGTTTCCTCATCTGTGAAATAGGCATGATAATTCTTACCGTGCGGGGGCTGTTGAGGTATTAAAGATCTCTAAGAGGTATCTAGCAGACCCAACCTTGATGCTGACAAATGTTATCTATTATTACCACCTTCTCAACAGTCTCAACAGTCAACTCATCAGAGTTCAGCAGATGTGATGATAAAGGGTGGGTGCCCGAGGGATACCTGATCCTCTTTAGGAATGCCAGAGACCAGCAGTTGTAGGACAGAGTCCACAGGACCAACCAGAGCTCTGGACCTAGTTCCCCCAGCTGCTGGCTGCATGATCCAGAAGAAACCAGTTAGCTCCTTGGAGCCTCAGTTTCTCATCTGCAAATTGTAGATAAGAATAACGAGCACCCTGCTCCCATCACAGGGCTGTGGCTCAGCTGAGATAATGGTTGTGAAAGTGCTTTGTAAAGTGGAAAAGTGTTATCCGGATGTAAAGGACCATTATCCTCATGGCGATACAGATCTAGTGTGGGTGGTTGCATTGCAGAGGGTGGAGACCAGCCTCCCTCAGACCCTGGGAAAGACAGCACCAGAGGGAACAGGGCAGCAGGCGAGTGCAGGTGAGTTATAAGAATGAGTTTGGGGAAACTAAGGTGGCAAAATACTGGGATGGATGACTACAAATAGGGCACCCCTGGTTGGACAGCAGGTCCCTTTGAGTTTTTAAATCTCTAGTTATATTGATAAATTTTAAAAATTCCAAGACAGGGTTACCCGTATACAGTGTATTTTGCATTTCCCATGCTGCCAATATATCAGGTATGGCTCTAAAGGGTCCTGTGGTTATGGGGTCATAATCCCTCAGCAGCTTCTCAGTCCCCAACTATCTGGATAACCTCATTTAAAGATAATATCTAACCTGTACATTTGAGATCACTAGAGGCCCCCTTAGTCTCCCATGGTAGGCCCTAAGGGAGAGGACAGTGTGTCCTTCCTCTATATTCTCATACGATATTCCTCTATATTATCATACGATAATACAATAAGATTTTGGTATATCCATAAGTGAAATACTACTCAGTCATAAAAAAGAACACACTACTGATAGAAGCCACACATATGTGAGTGAAGAAGCCATGATTCCACTGCTATAAAGTTTTAGGACAAATAAAATCACTCAAAAATGATAGAAAAGCTGGGCCTGGGGGTGCATGCCTGTAATCCCAATGGCTGGGAGGCTGAGGTAAGAGGATCTCAAGTTCAAAGCCAGCTTCAGCAACTTAGTGAGGCTCTAAGAAACCCAGGGAGACCCTGTCTCTAAATAAAATTTTTAAAAAAGGGGGCTGGGGATGAGGCTCAGCGGTTGAGCCCCCCTGGGTTCAATCCCTAGTACCCCCCCCCCAAAAAAAAAAAACAAGTGATAGAAAGCAGATTATTGACTGCCTGAGGCTAGAGCTTGGGATTAGGGTTAGGGCTGCTGACTACAGGGAGTACAAACAATTTTCAGGTACGATGAAAATGTTCCATATCTTGATTGTGATAGTGTCCCAAGGGTGTAAACTTTTGTCAAAACGCATCCGTGTGTATACTTGAAGGGAGTACATTTTAGTGCATGTGAATTATACCATAAGCCAGTTGATAAACAAAAATTCACATCTGAATAGGAAGGCTGAAAAGCCTCTTGCCTTTCCCCAAGACCACATGCTCAGAATGGAGTCTAGTTTTTCTTTCTCAGCCTCCATAGAGGTTTTTTTGTTTTGTTTTTGCAGTGCTGGGCATTGAACCCAAGGCCTTGCACATGCTGGGCAAGCACTCGATCACTGAGTTACACCCTCAATCCCACAAAGGGTGCTTGAAGTCAGTTCAACAAACACTGACCACAAGCCGGTTCTGCGCCAGACCCTGGAGCATGAGGCAAAGAGAACAGAGACCTTACCGGTGAGCAGTGTGCACGCTGCAAAGAAGCAGATCAGAAGTGCAGACGCTGGTGCAGGTTGGTCCAGGGGGCAGCAATGCTTGGGAGCTCAGCAAGGGCAGTCAACGAACCCAATGGGAAGAAGACAGTCAAGGGAGACCCAGCCAATGGATGGGGTGGGCCTTGCACATGCTAGGCAAGCACTCTACCGCTGAGCTACATCTCCAACCTCCAAACTGAGTATTGAATAGGAGTGGTGTTGAAACGGAGCTCCCCAAGTTCCTCAAGCTAAGAACAGGTGCCAAGAAAGCTAAAACACATTCTCTGGCTAGTACAGCCTCGCAAAATCTACACATGTAATCACCTGGTTTAGTTATTCTACAAATTACAACTACTTCAAAGGAACATAGGAGAAATAATCTAATAGCTGCTTCTCTCCAGTTTGATCAAACTACATAAAATTCACATTTCCTTTTTAAACTAATTGCCTATTTCTTACACGAGTGGATGGTGGGCAGGCTGAGGAATCCAGCCAGTGGGGATTCAGGCAGTTTCCCTGGCTGGACCGCCAGCACCAGTGTGAGTTAGGCAGGAAAGTTGGTGCGTAGCAGTGATCAGCATGGCCTGGCACACAGTAGATGCTCATTAAGTACTTGCTGAGTTAGGGCAGTGAAAGCAAAGACAGTTTGCAAATAGCAGCCACAGGCCAAATCCAGCCATGGCCACTCATTTTTGTAAATGAAGTATTACTGGATCCACATCATTTGTTTACATATTGTCTATGGCTGCTTTTGCTCTGCAGTGACACAATGAATAGCTGTGACAGAGATCCTGTGACTTAGAAAGCATAAAACAATTACCCTGTGACCATTTATACAAAATGTTTACTGATCTCTCAGGTGAGGCAAGGAGCGGGGATCCTTATAAAATTAATCCTGGAGCCAGGCATGCTGGTGCACACCTGTGCAGTGACTCAGGAGGCTGAGGAAGGAGGATTGCAAGTTGGAGGCCAGCCTCAGCAACTTAGTGAGGCCCTAAGCAACTCAGCCAGACCCTGTCTCTAAATTTAAAAAATACAAAAAAAGGGGGGAATTGGGGATGTGGTTCAGTGGTAGGGTTCCTGGGTTCAGTCCCCACCAAAAAAAATTAATAATCCCAGAGGTTAGGAAGAAGGAAAGTAGATGAGGTGAGAAAGATGGTGAAGTGAATCCCATTGTCCAGGTTATAAAAAAAAAATTCCTGGCCTTTTTTTCCCTGCAGTGCTGGGGGTTGAACCCAGAGGCTTATGCTTGCTGGCCAGGCGCTCACTCTGTCACTGAGCTACATCCCTATCTTTCCCGGTGGACACAGAGACCAGTGTACTCAATACGCTCTACCTGCCGTCTGGTTCCTCCTTTCTTTCTCACAGTGCCCGAGTTGGGAAGCTCAATGATATCTTCCCATGATCCCTTGTAGCGATGCGTTTTGAGTTACGCCAATGAGATGTCCTCACGTAGGACCTGAATTCAGAACTGAGTCAAGGGGACAGAAGTAGTGCTGCAGGCAGCCACGTGCTGATGCGGATGCAGCAGGCTCTGTGCGACTTTGGTCCTGATCTCTGAGTTTGGGCTGTGTTGGGGCAGAGCTGTCTGTTCCCCTGTCTCCTGACTGTGTCATGACTGCAAAGTCCCCAAGAGGTCTATTCTGCAGTGTTGTGAAGGTCATTCCTGGAGCCCGGCCTGGAGCTCCTTTCTGTTATTTTAAGCACCTACTTTTCTCTGAATAAGTCTTTTTTGTTATTGCAACTTACTCCTGCCTGCTCCACTATTTAAAAACATGGATTATGTTGTTTAAGTGAAACAAAGTGGATTGAACATGCGTGTTTATCTCTTCTCTCCCTTAAACCTCTCTGCAATGAGAGGAGGTTTTTTTTTTTTTTTTTTTTACTTTAGTAAACTCCTCTCAGACTTTTTTTTTTCCTGCCTCTGGATTTATTTATACAAACAGCATAGGAGGACACCAGTCCCCATAGATAGGGGCTCAGGGGTCACACTAGTCCTTCTGTCCTCACATTCACAGAGGTTTTTATTATGGAGCCTTTGCAGGGACCTGGGCACCCTTGGGGGCCTGGGCACTCTTGGGGGCGGGAGCCGGAGCTGATGCTGATACTGGAGCTGGAGTTGTAGCCTGGGTCTTGGCTTGGGCTTTGGCCTTTGGCCGACAGAGCCTGTGTTCCCTGGCCATGTGGGCACGAGCACGCTTCCCATGCTTGGGATGGGCAAGCAAGGCAAGGCGATCAAGTTTGCGGCTGGCACCCTTTGGCATCTTGGGCTTAACCTCCTTAGGCTTTACCAGGGCTTTGACAGCCTCAGCACGTGCACTCATGGCCTTGGCATTGTTTGCCTGTATCTTTTTCAGACCCTTCTTGTTGTGCTTCTTGGCAAAACGCATATTTCTCAGGAACTTGGGGTCTACCCCCTTAAGAGATTCATATCTCTGTGATTGGGGTTTCTTGATTCCATTTCTGTGCCATTTTCGGGATTGGTTGTGCATGGTGTGGTTCTTGGACTTGGCCATGTCTGCACCGTAAGCTGCTGCTCCCAGAGCGGTTGAGACCAGAAGAGGAAGAGCCTTTTTTTTAAAAAAAACCTTGAGGCTTTTTCTTTTTTGAATTTACTTACTTATTTATTTTATTATTATTAGTGGTAATAGTACCAGGGATTGAACTCAGGGGTGCTCAACCCCTGAGCCACATCCCCAGTCTTTTTGTGTATTTTCTTTAGAAACAGGGTCTCACTGAGTTGTTTAGGGACTCCCTTAGTTGCTGAGGCTGGCTTTGAACTCATGATCCTCCTGCCTCAGTCCTCTGAGCCACTGGGATGCACCACAGTGCCCAGCTTCAATTTATTTTTATTGGTGCATTAAAATTATATGAAATGGTGGAATTCATCATGCCATATTCATACATGCACATAACATAATTTGATCAATCTCATTCCCCAGTGAGGATCTTTTAAAAGGCAACAACCCTTAAGGACTAAGAAGCCAGGAAAGGGTATGGCAGTGGATGAGGATGTCAATACAATTTTGGAAACTGAAAAGCAGAGAGACAAGTGATAAGTGACTTGGTTGACTGGAAAATGTGAAGAAGCAGTTAATAGGAAAAGGACCACTTTGTATCCAGGATTCTGAAGACTCAGGATTTGGAGGCTCCACGTACTTCTGTTGTCAGGGACATTAGAGGTGAAGCTGGGAAAAAAAAAAGAACTGGTTCAATATCACTGAAAGAAGCATGCGGAATCCCCACATCTCCTCCCCCATCCTATGCAGATGAGGACCTCCTCTGTGCCCACAGGGTTGAACAACAGGCACAGTCCAGAAGGTCTCAAGACACCGATGTCCTCAGAGACAAATCCCAGGTGTGACCTGAGAAAGTCATACTGAAAACAGAGTCACCAAAACTCTGCATTAGAAAGCCCGCATTCTGAGTGGAGAGGGTCCCTGCTCCCCTATTCAGCTCTGGTTTGGCTCTTAGATCCCTGGCACTCAGACTTACATGCCCCTGGCAGAAAATCAAGGATGCTTCTGGGAACAATGACAATCAAAAGACAAAACATCTACAGATACTGACATTGGGGGGGGGTTCCCTAGTAAAATGGCTGGCCCGGACCCAACTACCCCACAGAGAACCCCACCTGAGACAAGCCTTCTTCTCTTTTCTTTTTTTTTTTTGGTACCAGGGATTGAACCTGGGGTGGGGGGTGTTTAACCACTGAGCTGCATCCCCAATCTTTTTGTTTGTTTGTTTGTTTTTGTGGTGCTGGGGATTGAACCCAGGGCCTTGTGTCTGCAAGGCAAACACTACCAACTAAGCTATATCCCCAGTCCATCCCCAGTCCTTTCTTGATATTTTATTTTAAGATAGGGTCTTGCTAAGTTGCTGAGGCTGGCTTTGACCCTCCTGCCTCAGTTGGGATTACAGGGGTGTGACACCGCGCCCAGTGAGACAAGCCTTTTTATCCTGTCCCCCTGAGACAGGAGAATTTGTAACTCATATATTTGATGATGTTCTGGTGTTCCAAATACATAAATAGCAGTTAAAATTTAATAAGTCCAATAAACCATTTTAAAAATGGGCAAATGGGGCTGGGGAGATAGCTCAGTCGGTAGAGTGCTTGCCTTGCAAGCATGAGGCCCTGGGTTCGATCCCCAGCACCGCAAAAAAAAAAGTAAAAATGGACAAATGATTTGAATAGACATTTTTCCAAAGAAGATAGACCTTGGAATGGTTTCCTGGCATCAGGAAGATGCTCAGCACTATTAATCATTAGAGAAATGCCAATCAAAAGCACAATGAGAATCCACTTCACACCAGCCAGGTTGATTAAAATAAAAAAGAGAGGCAGTAACAAGTGCTGTCAAGGACATGGAGAAACTGGAACCTTCACATGCTGCTGGAGGGACTGTGAAAGGATAAAAGGCAGGTGATACTTCACCCTCCCCCAAACTCGGGAATTGTATTCTAGTTTCACCTTCATTCATTTCACTTCATCCCATCACTTCTGCCCTCTAACTTTTTCTACTGTCTACACCCTTTGCTCTAGCCAGAATGCTGCCCCAGCCACCACTGTCCCCGAACACGAGAACTCTGTAATTAAAGACAGATCAAAGACAGATACATTTTGTAAACCACACACTTGGTAAGCTCTCCACAAATGCAAACTGCTATCTTGCCTTTTCCTTCCACTCGAAAATGTCTCTTGCCACATTCAAAGTGGTAGAGCCTTTCCAAGCTAAGGCCAGTCTGCTGTCCCCATCCCAATTCTAGGGGTTCCAGACTGCAGCGCAGGTAGGCCTTTTCATTCTAAATTCTGGGGCTTTCACCACAAACTGCTCTGTGTACATTCTTTTGTCTATGTCCTTGTCAAGCACCTGCTGGGCTTTCTAAGCAGTGAAATCCTCACTGCTTTACTTGGGCTAAACCCTTAATGCCTTTTAGCTTTAATTTACTCATTAAAACAATATTCGTCCTTGCGATGTGGGTGGCTATTGGTCTTTTCCTTCTCCTAATGGTCATATGTTGTTTTATGTGCGTATACAGGGACTTCTCTGGAACGAGGCACAATAAGCTGATTCCAGTGGTTGCGCCTAGAAAGGGGAATTGGGAATCTGGGTGAAAGTGGCACCATAAATCTCCATAAATCTGCTCTGCTTGAGTTTTTTTAAATGCATCTTGCATGCATTGCTTGTATTTAATAATAAACAAAAGTACAATTACACTTTTGATGGATATAAATGGATAGGAAACGGAAGTTGGCTCAAGGAAAGTAGTGCTGATTGACAAATAAACAGACGCACGAAAACACGGAAGTTTTTCTCGTCCCTCTTCGCTTGGCTCAGTAACACTTCACTTCGCCCAGGTTCCCTCAACTCCACTTCTACAGGCCCGGGTTAAGCTCCGCCCCGCCCCGCCCCGCCCTCATACGTCACATCCGGCCGACTAGCTTTCCCCGAACTCCCTCTGGCTCCCGCCTTCGCCCGCTTCCGGTCGTCGTCGTCGTCGTCGCCGCTGCTGCCGCTGCTGCTGCTGCTGAGGCTGCAGGCGGAGGCCAGAGGATCGGGCGGCGGCGGCGGCGGCGGCTGAGAGGGCGGCGGCGGGAGCGGAGCGGGACGAGGGAGCGAGAGGAAGTGAACGAGGAGCGAGCGGAGTGCGCCTTTCCGCTCGCCTGAGGAGCCGGAGCCGTCCGGGCCCGCCGCCGCCGTCACCGCCGCCGCCGCCCGCCTGCCCGCCCGCGGGACAAAGCCGAGAGCCCGCGCCCAGAGCCATGTCCTCGTCCGCCGGCAGCGGCCACCAGCCCAGCCAGAGCCGCGCCATCCCCACCCGCACCGTGCCCATCAGCGACGCCGCGCAGCTACCTCATGACTATTGCACCACGCCCGGGGGGACGCTCTTCTCCACCACGCCGGGAGGTGAGCACCGGGTCCTCGGTAACTCGGCTGCGTGCCCGCGCCGGCCCCCGGGACACGGCTCGCGCCTTCGGGACCCTTCACTTTGCCTTCTTGCTGGCGCGCGACTCACGTCTGCGCGCGCGCCCGCCCGCCCACTCGGGAACGTGGCTCGCGCGTCTCAGAAAGAATGCCCTTGTTCCCGCTTCGTGGCAGTTTTATGAACTCGACCCAGTTTCCTCTCCTCTCCGCCTCCTTCCCCGGCGGATTCGGCTGCCGTTGTCCTCGCGTTGTACTCTGCTGCTTCACCTTCCCCTCTTGCAGTTGGTGCACGTTAATGCTTGATTTGGGGGGTGTCCCGCTGGCCTTTTGAGAAAGGAAGTTGGGGAGCGGGATTCAGCCTTGGAACCCTTCGAGGACTTGTTTTGCTGTTTTTAAAAACATCAGGAGGAGGCTGGAATGCGGAGTCTGGAAGCTTCGCCCAGCGTTATCCTGCTTTGACAGCATTGTTTACTTTGCTGGACTGGGCCCCACGGGTGGGGGAGTCCCCAGGCCGCGAGAAAAGAGTGATACAATAATGCTCAAGTCATAGCCAAGGGGAAGGAGGTGAGAACGGTGGAACGCTGGCAGCCTTACGGGTAGTTTCCCTGTCGTCGCCTTTGGAGATGAATTGAAGGGGTGCTGTTTGTTCAGCAGGACACCCTGGTCGAGTGAGGCCGCTTGATCCCGGGGAATGGGCCTATAGAAAGGCGGTGCAGAGGGAGGTTCCTGGCATTGCTTTTCAAAGGAGGATGAGAAACTGTTTACAAGCAACACTGGGGTAGAGGTGAAGCTTGCTGAATTGGTCACGGGAGAAGGGAGCTCAAAGGTTGTCTGTCTCTTGCTAGAGCTGTTTTCCAAAGGAAAGACTGGAAAGCGATTTTTTTTTTTTTTTTTTTTTTTTTTTGGTGGGGGGCGGGTTTTGATCTCAGAGGCACTCGACCACTAGCCACACCCCCAACCCTATTTTGTATTTTATTTAGAGACGGGGTCTCACTGAGTTGCTTAGGGCCTCACTCTTGTTGAGGGTGGCTTTGAACTCAAGATCCTCTTGTCTCAGCCTCCGGAGCCCGTGGGATTACAGTCTTGCGGCTAGAAAGCGATTTTGAGGGCCTAATTGAGGGGAACCGGTCTTCCTTTTTAACTTTAGCTCTTTGCCTTCTTTTGGTGATCAGGCAGCCATCCCATCCCCTTTTAGAGGGTGGGGACTTTGCTGGCAGCCCCTGTAGTTTACATGATTGCTGGCCTTTTTCCTGTGGGCAGGGATCTCGAGTTGTACTACAACCAACCCCTGAGCCCGTTGCACAATGGCAAGGCTTGTAGAGTAAGGGCATTGCCTTGCCAACATCAAGGAATTAAAATCTAGAAGAGAGTGTTACAGAGGATCCGGATCTGTGCCCATGCTTCCAGCAGTTCAGAACACGTGTTGCTGTAACAGCACGTTCAGCTGTGATTTTTATTTGGGGAAGGAACTTAACTTTTAGCTATATATTAATCTTACTTCCCTGAGGGAAGAGCCACAGAGGGAACCCCTTCTGGCATATTTCACGTGCTAAGCTGTTGTGCTTTCAAAACAAGAGCTTTAAAGATAGAAGCCTTGTCTCATAGTCTGGATTAGTTCCTAAAATGCTTGGGAAGATTTCTGTCAGAATTACTGATCCATTTACCCTCTCAACACAATCACCACTGCTTGATCAAATGTCACTTAACCTGCCTCCACACAGCTTATACACACACTTTTTAGATTTAAATACTTGTCATTGGCTTATCTGTAATGTTGTTTGTATTTATTGGTAGAATCCAATGTAATGATCTTTTTTGATACACAAATGCTCATTTAATATTTATCAGGATACAGTACCACTGTAATTGGGTTTAATCACTGTTTTTAACAGTTAACTCAGTGCTGTTCAGTTGTGCATACTTATTGAATTCTCCCTCCTTTGGGGATTTTCTGTCCTCTGATGCTTTGTTCTCTCTCTCTTGCTACACCCTTCTCCTTCTAACCATGTAATTTTATTTCCCAGAACCAGAGTGAAGTTGTTTGTTATTTGGTCACCGCTAGACTCCTAAATTAAAGTGGTTGCATATCTTCAGTGAGTTTTGTGTGCCCATTGCAGTGCTTTGCACAAAACAGGACAATACTCAAGAGTAGGAAATGCAGTCTTTGCTCTGAAAGGGCTTAAAATCCTGATTTGGAGGGATGGGAGGTGCAGGTAAGATTTTTAGTTCTGGAACTGTATAGAGTCAAGTGCTGGTTTATATATATTTCAGACTTGAAAACATGTAGACAAATGACAGCCAGTAGGCTTGTGTTAGAAATCTCTACTTAGGACAGGTGTGTTTGTAATCCCAGCCATTCAGGAGGCTGAGGCAGGAAGGTTGCAAGTTCGAGGCCAGCCTCACCAACTTAGCAAGACTGTCTCAAAATTTAAAAATTGAAAAAGGATTGGAAATGTTTCTCAGTGGTCAAGCACCCCTGGGTTCAATCTTCTGTACCAAAGAAAAGTAGGGGTGGCCAGTAGTACATTTCCTGCCTTAAACTTCTGGAAACCTGGAGTGGATAACAGTTGATACGCTGTATGCCTTAGATGATCAGACTGGGCAGATGTGTTTACAACAATGCCAGCTTAGGATTTCTCAACTCCTTTGAGAGTTCTTTATTCATTGGATATCACAGGATACATTCTTCTGGAAGTTTCTCAGAATCACCTTCCTGGGGTTTGGGAAGTGAGAGTTGGGTGAAAACACATTTGCTGTAACATCTTGGATTTCTTGTATTCTTGAAAAGTACCTGAAAAAGTATTCATTATTAAAAAGAGGAGAAAAAATTTTTTGTCCTGTCTGCCCGTGGAAGAGTGGAGTGAGGACTGGATTCAAGTGGTAGAGCTTATGCAGCAAGCCCTAGGTCCGAGTATCAACACCACAAATAAATGAGTAGATTGGAGATTAATATTTGGTTCTTGCATTGAGAGGCTGCATCTATCCTTAATGGAAGGTAACGTTAGCTTTCACTCTGTGTGTGTGTTGTTGGAGATTAAACCTAGGGTCTATATTTTTTTTTTTTTTTTTGGTTGTAGATGGACATAGTACCTTTATTTTATTTATTTATATGTGGTGCGGAGGATTGAGCCCGGTGCCTCACACATGCTAGGCAAGCACTCTACCACTGAACTACAACCCTAGCCCTAAACCTAGGGTCTTGAGCCTGCTAGGCAAGTGCTCTCCCACTGAGTGAACCCCAAGCCCTAGCTTCACTTTTATAACATTGGTTATCCAGAAGGAACTTAATGGCTTTACTTTATATTTGAAAGAAACTGATACCCAAAGAAATTAACTTGTTAGTATCATACAGTCAATTAGCCTAAGTGGGTAGCCTCAACTTTAATATACTGTTCACTATTCCAATTTTTTACTCCACCATCTTAACATGTTTATCTTACTAGGAAAGGAAGTTTATAAGCATTTAAAGAGACTGTTCTATCTCTGGAGTACTAGCTATTGTGATTCCCTCTTCTACTTTATTATTATTATTTTTTCCTAAGTATGGAACTGTGACCTGGGAGAGTTGTTCTCTGGGGAATGAACAGAAACTTAGACCTCTTTTAGCCTTTCTTTTCATGTATAACATCCTCATCAGCTGTGGAAAAGTACTCTGTTGCCATAATGAACAACAAAGGGTCACTAATTGATGGTCTGAAATCTTGTTCATGCCATAACTTCCTTTCTTGCCATCTGGTTCCTTCCTTCTGCACTTGGTTCACTGGAGCAGAATTACCTGAAGGCCATTGGAAGAGTTGGGAGAAAGTGGGAAGAAGGGGAAAATAATTCACTTGGAGTGAGCTATATAAAAAAATTAGTATTTGGGGAGAGACTTCCTTCTTGATATGGTTCCTTTCTTGGGATGAATGAGTCACACTCTATAGATACAGGGAAGGAGGACCAATTTCTGACATTGTCATAGCATTTTTTATTGGGTGACTTCAGGCTAAGTTTATTCTATTCCATTAACTTCTGAGCCAAAAAATAACTTACTTAACTCTGTAACTTCAGTTCTATGCAAAAGACTTTATCATTACCTGTGAGAAGTGCATGGAAAACATAACAAAGAGTATTCAGTCACTTTGCCTGTGGTTGAAGAAGATAGCATTTACTCATCTCAGAGTTAACACAGATTGATGTGCTATCATTCCATAGGAGATTCAGTTTTGGTCTCATACATCAGCTGCCAAAATATATATTGAAGAAGTGAAGAAGATATCCTTTAGCTTTTATGTTGGATTTTTTTTTTTTTTGGTCTTCTTTTGCTGGAGAAGAACTAAATTCTGGGCCTGGAAAAGGCCACAGTCCTCTTCCTCCAGGCAGTGTGCCTTGTGGAAGGGAGCACCTCTGCCTGACTGAAGTCAGATAATCTGAGTATGATGAGGGAAGACATCTCCTATGGATCTGCCATATATATGGCAGATCTTCATACACTTCCCTTCTGCTCCCCCAAAGCCTCCTATGTGAAATAGGAAGAAAAGTGTTATATCTACACTGGCAACATCAAGGTTATTAAGCAGAGCTTTTTGAGAATTTATCTTTAAAGTAATTGGGGTGGGGCTGGGCTGGGGTTGTGGCTCAGTGGTAGAGTGCCTGCCTGGCATGTGTGAGGCACTGGGTTCGATCCTCATAAAAATAAATAAATGACATAAAGAAATTGTGTCCATCTACAACTAAAGAAAAATTAAAAAAAAAAAAAAAAAAAGTAATTTGGGAGGTAACTGGGGACCGGGCCAGGGACACTTTACCACTGAGCTACATCCCCAGTCCTTTTTTTTTTTTTTTTTTTGGTGGTTTGGGGAATTGAACCCAGGGCCTTGTGCATGCAAGGCAAGCACTCTACCAACTGAGCTATATTCCCCAGCCCCTCCCAGTCCTTTTTATTTCTTTGTATTTTTAAGGTTTTTTTTGGCATATGAGTTTTTGAACTTTATTTTATTTTTTTATGTGGTGCTGAGAGGATCAAACTCAGTGCCTCACACATGCTAGGCAAATGCTCCACCACTGAACCACACCCCCAGCTCTATTTTTAAGTTTTGAGCCAAGGTCTCACTAATTTGCTGAGGCTGGTCTTGAACTTGCAATCTTCCTGCCTCAGCATCCAGAGTTGCTGGGATTACAGGTGTGTACCACCTGGATGGGCTGTGGGTGTAAAGATTTGCAGATCAGACAGAAAAGTTAATGTGGAGAAAGCTACTTCATCTAGTAAGAGAGGAGTGGAGCCTGCACAGGACAGTTTTGTTTTTTTGGGTTTTTTTTTTTTTTTTTTTTTTTTTTTTTTGGTGAATAGCTGAACTTATCCTTGGCTCCCAAGTTGTAAGGTAAGCAAATTAGTGTTTAGAAGATTTTTGCTGCTCTATTTATAGTAGCTCTGTTTATAATTGAGACTAGCAGTAAATAGGTAAGGCCTAGACTACTATTTCCAGATACATTCATTTTTTTTTTCTTTGCTTTTTGAAGGCCCCTTCAAATCTGTATATTTTACTGGGCATGGTGGCACACACCTGTAATCCCAGTGGCTCAGGAAGGCAGGAGGATTGAGAGTTCAAAGCCAGCCTCAGCAACTCAGCGAGACCCTGTCTCTAAATAAGATACAAAAAAAGGCTGGGGATGTGGCTCAGTGAGTAAATGCCCCTGAGCTCAATCCCCAATACCACCCGCCATCAAAAAACAAACAAAAAAAAAACCCTCTATGATCCTGAAATTCAGCAACTTTCTACCCCTTGTGTGCCCAGTATTTAAAGATCCCCTTTACCTGGTTCTTAGGCCACAGCTTGAAGTCAAAAGCTCAGAAATTTTGAGTGTTTACATCTAAATAAATAATTGTTTATATCTCTAGGAAAAACACTTTGACAAACTATATGTTTCATTGAGTATATTTGTTTAAAATTTATACATGGTGCTGAGAATCGAACCCAGTGCCTCTCACATGCTAAGCAAGTGCTTCACCACTGAGCCTCAACTCCATCCGCTCGTTGAATAGTTTTTTAAAAAAGTAAAAACCTCAGTAAGCAAGGATAAATTGGGGAGAAAAGTTCAGTTTTTGTGATTCCTTGAAATTTTCTAAATCCAAGGTCATGTCATCTGTGAATAAAGATAGCCTTTTTCTTTCTTTTTTTTCCTTTTTTTTTTTTTGTATCAATCTTTTAATTGCTGTGGCTGGTATCTTCAGAATTATGGTGTTGAATAGATGTAACGTGCAGTAAAACATGAAGAATAGGTTCTTTGCCTTATTCTTGATCTTATGTGAAAGCAGCCAGCCTTTTACCATTAAGTAAGATATTACTGTGGGTTTTTTGTTTTTGCATTACTAGGAATTGAACCCAGGACCTTGTGTATACAAGGCACGTTCTCTGTCACTTAGCTACATCCTCAGCCCTTCTTGAATTGTATTTTGAGACAGAGTCTTGCTAAATTGTGCAGGTTGGTCTCAAACTTTCGATCCTCCTGCCTCAGCTTCCCAAGTAGCTGGGATTGCAGGTATGTACAACTGTGCCTGATTTTACTGTAGTTTTTCATAAATCTCCTTTATTAGGTTGAGGAAATTCCCTCTATTCCTAGTTTGGGTGTTTTTATCATGCAAATGTGTTAGTATTTATTTATTTTGCAGTACTGGGAAAAGAAACCTAGGCCTTATGCCTGCTAAGCAAGTGCTTTACCATTGAGCTATACCCCAGTCCCCCAATTTTTTTCTTATATTGAAATAATCATGTGTGTTTTGTTTCTTATTCCATTGCTATATATTACATTAATTGATTTTTCACATGTTGAATTGGTTTCCTTCCTTGGTTAAAATCTTATTTGGTTATGGTATATAATTCTTTTTATATGTTGCTAAATTCAGTTTGCTTATGTTTGGTTGAGGACCCCCCCCCCACTTTAGTACTAGAGATTGAACCCAGAGATACTCTACCACAGAGCTACCACAGAGCTTCATCCCCTGCCCTTATTTATTTATTTGCTTATATGATTGATTGATTGATTGATCGATTGAGACAGAATCTCTCAAGTTGCTGTGGCTAGCTTTGAACTTGGAATCCTGTGCCTCAACATCTGGGGTAGCTGGGATTACAGGCAATTGCCACCACTCCTGGTTTGGTTGTGAACTTTGTTGTCTGTATTCATAAAGGCTACTAGTATGTACTTTTAATATCTTTGTCTGGTGTTGGTATTAAGGTATTACCACACTTTATTTTTATTGTTTTTCGAAATGCCCTTCTGTTTATAGCTGAAGTACCAACTGTTGTTTACTGTTGAAGATAGACCATTGCTCTGTAGATTCTCAATTACTTATCTGGAAGTGTGAGACTCAGGATTCTTCATTAAATGTCATGGTTAATCATTAGGGCCTCAGAGGAGCTGCTGTTAGCACCAGAGATTGATCGTTAGTTGTTCGGCTGCTTCTGCATTGAAATGAAATTCCTCACATTTGGTAAATTCTTTTGGCATCAGGTAAAAACATTATCATAGAACTGTGACATCTGTAGAATTAGTATAAGCTCCTTCTATGAGTAAAAGTGGAAGATACTTAAAAAAAGAAGAAGAAGAAGAAGTACCAGAAGGAAAGGAAGCAAACTGTTGGAATGAAAGCCAGATTTGAATCTTAAAGTGTCCCCACACCATTAGCATTACAGAGAGTCGAAGACGTCTGTGAGATCTAATTCAAAGAATCTATCCAAGATGTAGCCAGCATATTCAGCCTGTATTTTCTTGTAATCAGAGCCAGGCATTTCTGGGGATAAATTTTATTCCTGGGTGTACAAGCCCAAAGAGCAGTGGGAGTATTTGATGTACTTCATTTTTGACTCAGATTTCCTGATGGTTGAGATAGACTTAAAGTCAGTAGGCATTTATTTAAGGTTGGTTGGTGTGTCATGTACCATTTTGGACCTGGTGCCTAGCCCTAAACATCTGATTCAACTAATTTTGAAACCTAGACTCAAGAAAATCAGATTTGTCTAGAGTACCTGTGTAGTTTGTGTTGTGTTATGACTCCTTTGTCACTGTGTGACGGTTTGAAATATTTTTAACTTCTCTGGACATCTGTTTCTTCATCTGTAAAATGAGAGGCTTCCCCCAGATTACTTTTCTAATGCTCTACCTTCTAAGTAGAAAGTCATTATCAGCTTCCCTTTCAGCCTAGTGTGTTCTATTGTGAAGGTGACCTAAGTGACTGGGCAGAGTACCATTCTTTTTTTTGTTTTGTTTTGTTTTGTTTTTTGCGGTGCTGGGGATCGAACTCAGGGACTTATGCTTGCAACGCAACCACTCTACCGACTGAGCTATCTCCCCAGCCCCAGAGTACCATTCTTAAACATTAATATCTTGGAAATCTTTGCTCCCAGTTATTGCATTTTATAATTGATCAAAGGACAGTTGGATAGATATTTCATAAACCTTGGGTGTCTTCCATTTACTATATTGTTAAAAGGCCCTGAGGTTTCAGTTGTGCCTTTTATTGATATAAAAATCATCTCTGTTAATCTTACTAGCACTTTAGGGATTTGATGGTTTTGCACGTCAAATATGGTTTAGCCATCACCAGTATCCCTGGAGGATATTGATTCGTGCACTTTTTAGTTTCCTTTGGGTTATCTGCCATAGAGCTTTTTAGGAGTCTGTCTGTTCATCCAGAACCTCCATGAAGAACAATGTTTAAAACTGAACTTTGATCATGGATGCTCTTTAAACCAGTCAAACACAGACCTTGTTGTCATCACCTTTTTAAATAGAAGGAATAAAGCTCTTTGTAGTCCCTTCTGTGTTTTTAATTCTTATTCTCTATTTATTATGGGGGTGGGTGGTACTTGCCAAGGGCTTTGTTGTTTTTTTCAATCAGTTTCTTGTCACTGCTGCCCTAGCAGTGCTGTTCTGTTCAGTGTAAGTTTTATAAAATACTTGGCAAGCATTTTTCTTTCAATTCTTTTAGCACTGCCACTGATCTTTTAAAGTATATTTTTATTGTGGTAAATACATGTAGCATAAAATTTACCATTTTAACCTTTTTAAGTGTACAGTTCAGTGACAGTAAGTGTATTCACAGTGCTTTTACAATCATCACCTACCATTCCCTTTCCAGAACTTTTTTCGTCTTAAGTAGTGTCCTGCTATGGAAGATGAGGATTTTAGTTAATATATATACCCTTGGGAGTGGGGATACACACACACACACACACACACACACACACACACACACACACACACATCTACCTACTTCTCTCTCCCATTCTCCCAGTTTAATTTCTTAAACCCATTCTGGTTAATATTTATTAAATGTAGATAAATACTAAACACAGAAGTGACTGGCACTGTTAGTTTTCTGCCCAACATCTATTTCCTCTTCCATGCTGTCACAGATTCCCCAATTTCCTAAGTGGCAGTATGCCAAGCACAGGGATATATACCATGACTTTTTTAAGCTAGTCATGGCTTCTTTAGTGTTTGATCTGGTAGGCATGTGACCCAGATGGGATATAGGGGGAAATCTAGAGGTTTTGTGAGATTTTTGCTCTCTGATGAACTTTCCCGTGAGGAAAGCCGTTGAACTCCACTGTCTCTGTATCATGTATTAGGAAAACGGAGAAACAACTCAGCCTTAGAGAATTTTGTTACCAGCTTATTCAAGTTGTACAATTTAGGCAAGTTACTTAATGCCCTCCCCATTACCCCCACCCCCAGCTGTTCATTTGTATGAGAGGATGCTTCATTTTGGAAGTAGCCTTAGTTAAGCAGAATTATGTGATGGAGGACCCTGTGAAAGTATAGTAACACCTACCCTGTAAGTTATCGTGAGACCGTGGCGTGGATTTTCTCAGTGCTTTTCTTCAATAGTTTCTTAGGTATATATGGCTGAATGTATGGATTAATTATCATTTAATCTATTCTGCTTGGTCTTTTTTTTTTTTTTTTTTTTGATTCATTGTACACAAATGGGGTACAACTTTCATTTCTCTGGTTGTACACGGAGTCACACCATTTGTGTAATCATACATGTACATGGGATAATGATGTTTGTCTCATTCTATTATCTTTCTTTCCCCCTCATTTCCCTGTACACAATCCATACTTCCTCTATTTATGTTGCTTGGTCTTGAAAGAGGCCCTTAGACTTGAATGACCTGTTTCTGTATCAGCCATCTTGGCAAGTATAATTTCAGGTCTCTTTAATTGGCCTTATTGTTTTCTGTCATTTGAGAATCATTAGTTTTTAAATCAGAGGGAGAACATTTTTCTTCTTCTTTATTCTCCATCAAAGAGACTGTTTTGCTCCTGTCTTTTCCTAGTAGTGTCAGCTCCAGAGAATGTGGGATCAAGGTATTATTGAGTTATCCTAATACCTGGGCACTAAGGGATGAAAAAAAATTATATATATCTATATTATCCTAGATATAAAGGTTTGATATTTGTTCTGAAATTTAAACATGAAGACTAAGTAATATACGAACATTTTAAAAACAAAACGGTATAGAAGCACATAAAATGCCAGTCGATGGTTGGGGATGTAGCTCAGCAGTAGAGCACTTGCCTAACATGGGCAAGGTCTGGGTTCATTCCCTAGCACCACCAAAAACAAAACAAAACAAAAATCCAGTGAACTACCACTTTTTATAAATAATACGATAGTTTCTTTTAAAAAATGGTTTTATTTTAAAAAAAAATTTAGATGTTGACAGATGTTATTTTATTTATTTATATGTGGTTTGTGGTGCTGAGAATCAAACTCAGTGCCTCACACATGCTAGGCAAGTGCTCTACCACTGAGCCACAACCCCAGCCCCACACAATTTCTAATATTAGACAATAGTACTGACATCTTATTAGAAAAGACAAGGAATCCAGGGTACTTTGATACTTTGTTGCTTTTCACCTCTCATTTCCTATTTCCTTTCCATTTCTCTCTCTCTCTCTCACTCACTCTTTCTCTTCTTTCTTTCTATGCCGGAAATGGAACCCAGGACCTCATATAAACTAAGCCAGTGCTTTATCGCAGAGCTACATTCCCAGTCCCTAATTACCAATTTCTGTAAGTTGAATTTTGGTTCTTGTAGTTACCTTTAGAATTCCAAATAATAATGTTTGATCCAGCACTGAGATGATAATATAGTAAAACTGTCTCAATCTTTCAACCTTAGTTCTCTACTATCATACAGCTTGATTATAAAAATTGAAAATCCATAAATTGCATATATAATATTGTGGTTTTTATGCCTTTCCAATTTAAGAACAAGGAGTATGATTGTTTTTATAGTAAAGGAAATGTAGCCCAGTTGTACATGTAATCCCAGCTACTTGGGAGGCTAAGGCAGGAGGATCACAAGTTTGAGGCCAGCCCAAGTAGCTTAGCAAGACCCTGTCTCAAAATAAAAAGAAAAAAGAAATAAGTGAGGATAATTACAGTAATGTATTATGTGTCAGAAGAGAGGATTTTGAATGTACTCATCATCCAGAAATAATAAATGTTTAAAGTGATAGAGCTACTAATTACCTGGAATTGGTCACTACCCAGTATGTACACATATCGAACCAAAAGCATCCTACTGTACCTTATATATATGTACAAATATATGTCAGTCGGAAAAAAAAAAGTTCAGATTTTCTTCAGTTAACAGTGCAGTTACATCTTGATTAACACATTGTAAGTTGAAAATAATCACAGGTTGAAAAAATATATAATACACCTAACCTACCAAACATCATAGCTTAGCAGTATAGTACACACAGAAAATCGGTCGTTTACCCTTTTGATCATGTACTTGACTGAGAATTGTAGCTAGCTGCTGCCGCCCAGTATCACAAGTATCATATTGGGTATTGCTAGACCAGGAAAAGATAAAAATTAGAAGTATGGTTTCTACTGAATTTTTATATATATATTTTTTTCTTTCTTTCTTTTTTTTTTTTTGGTGCTGGGTATTGAACCCAGGGCCTTGTGCTTACAAGGCAAGCACTCTACCGACTGAGCTATCTCCCCAGCCCCTGTTTTTTTTTTTTTTTTCTTTCTGTTTATGACTGTATTTATACTGGGGATTGAACCCAGGGGCACTCTCCCACTGAGCTATACTCCAGCCCTTTTTGTTCTGAGACAGGATCTCACTAGGTTGGATATGTCCTTGAACTTGTGATCCTCCTTCCTCAGCCTCCCAAGTTCCTGGGATTACAGGTCTGTGCACCACTGTTATGGACTAATTATACATGAATTTTATCTCAATAAAACTATTTTTTTAAATCTTGTATTTTATCAGGTCTGCCAAAGCATGGTTTTTCAAACTTTCTGTCATACCTCACACATTAAGGCATAATCTCTACTACCTATCTCATAGTTGGTTCAGTTCTTTACTATATATAATTTAGAAATCATGTTTCTATACTGTTTTTGTTTTTGTTTTACCACCTCATCACTAGTGTCTCCAAGCTCAGTAGCAATGTAAAAGTACTACAGAAATGAGAATGCTCTTGTTTCAAATTGCAGGTTGAATGTTGGCTAGAACATCTCACAGTGAAAACCCACCTTTCTGAAATCTAGCCATGAAAAAAGTGTAGGTGGCACAGATGTCGAAAGTCCTTCCACTAGAACCCCCTCCCTATTCTTGGAAAACTGTCAGGCCCCTTTCAGAATGTTTGCTATTATTTTGAATATCCTCCTAGTAAGCAGATTGCTGATTTCCAAACCTTAATAGATTAGAATCGAGTTAGAATGGATGTAGACGCTGCACAATGAACTGAATCCTATCTCTCCAAAATTTGTATGTTGATTCCCTGACTCCCATGGTATTAGGGGATCTATGATGGTATTAGGGACCTTGTGAGAGGTAATTAGGTTTAGATGTGATCGTGATGTTTAATGTCCTTACAAGTAGAAAAACCTGAGAGATTGCTCACCTCGTGTACATCCCTCACCAGAAACTACCTATTCTGGCACCTTAATTTTGGATATCTAGACTCCAAAACTATGAGATAATAAATTTCTGTTATTTGAGTCATTCAGTGTGCTATTTTGTTATGGCAGCCTGAGCTGACTGAGACATGGGGGGAAAGCAGCTCATAGCTTTATTCTCTTTATTATAATATGACAGGAATATTCTTATTTTTTGAGAATCTAAAGGCCTTTACTAGCAGGTTGAGTTTTCTCTCTCTCTCTCTCTCTCTCTCTCTCTCTCACTCACTCACTCTTTCTTTTATTGGTACATTATAATTCTACTTAATAGTGGAATCTGTTATTATATGTTTGTACATACACATAAGATAACAATATAATTTGGTCAGCTTTATTTCCTAGTACCTCCCTTCCTGTGGCCCCCTTCTATTTACATGAGATCTCACACACCTTTTTTCCCCTTTTCTCCCTAATTTCCACATCTAAGAGAAAACGTTTGACCCTTGACTTTCTGAATTTGTCTTATTTTACTAACATAATGCTCTCAATTTCCTACAAATGACATAATTTCATTCTTCTTTATGATTGAATAAAACTCCATTTTGTGTGTGTGTGTGATTTTTTTTTTTTTAATCCATTCATCTGTTGATGGACACCAGCTGTTTCCATGATAAAAAATAATGTATCACCACTATAAAATGCTGACATTAATTCTTTAGGGCAAATACCAAGGAGTAGTATATAGACTCATACGGTGTGTTCATTCTTAATCTTTTAAGAAACCTCCATGTTGGTTTCCATAGTGGTTGTATTATTTTACAGCCCCACCAACAGTGTAAAAGCTCCTTTTCCCCTACATCCTCTTCAACAATTGGGTTTTTGTTTGTTTGTTTTTTTGTTTTTGCTTTTGGATTTTTTTGTTTTGTTTTGTTTTGTTCTGGGGCTTGAACTCAGGGGCACTTGAGCCACATCCCCAGCCCCACTTTATATTTTATTTAGAGACAGGGTCTCACCCAATTGCTTAGCACCTCACTTTTGCTGAGGCTGACTTTGAACTTGAGATCCTCCTGCCTCAGCCTCCTGAGCCGCTGGAATCAGGCGAGTGCCACTGCTCCTGGCTATTGTATTCTTGATGGCTACCATTCTAATTGGAGCGAGATGAAATCTCATTGTAGTTTCAGTTTGCATTTCCCTAAGTTATAAAAGTGTCAAAATTTTTTCATGTATTTGTTGGCCTTTATATTTCTTTTTAGAAGTAAGTATCTGTTTAATTCATTTGCTCATTTATTGATTGGGTCATGTGGGGTTTTTTGTTTGTTTTTTTGGTGGTGAGTTTTTTAAGTTCACTAGCAAAGATTATCTCCCTTCTGCAGGTTTTCTGTTCACACTTTGCTGTGCAGAAGCTTTTTAATTTGATTCCATCGCACTTATTCATTCTTGGTATTATTTACTGAGCTTTACGAGTCCTGTTGAGGAAGTCATTGTACCAGTAGTATTTACATTCTCCTTCTTTAAATTGAGTAGCTTTGTAAATAAATAATTCTACTTCAACATATAATATTGCCTTTGGATGCCTAAACCCTAAAAATAGGTTTTCCCCCCCTCTCCACTTAAGCCCAATGTGAGCAGGTTAGCTGCATACTACTACTTGTCTTTGTTACTTAGAATTGACAGATATGCTGAGCTACCACTTCCCTTCTCCACTGTCACCCCTTTTAGCAGACATCACTAAGAATCACCACATTCTTTTTTCCTAGCCAGCTGAGGTCTTAGAATTAGCAACAGCTCCACACATCTATGTGGGGCCAACATCGGGCATCTCTAATTGCTGCTTAGTTTTGCATCTTATTTATAGTCATTAGTAACTTGAGAAGACCATGACAAAAAGAATGGACAGTGCTCTGAAGTATGATTGACAAAATTATATAAATTTCAGGTGTACAAATTTATGATTTTATTTGTATGTATGTTGTGATATGATTACCACCTTCAAATTTAACACATCTGTCATCTCATATAATAACCTTTTTTTTGCGTGTGGTAAGAACCTTTAAGATCTACTGTCATCAGAGTTCAAGTTTATAATATAGTAGTATTGTTAAGTATGGACACCGTGTTATACATTTAGATCCCTAGAACTTGTAACTGAAAGTTGTACCCTTTGACCATCTCCCCATTTCCCCTGTCTTGGCATCTACCATTCTACTCGCTACCGTCTCTACTCTCTATGAATTTTACTTTTTTTAGATTTTGCATACAAGTGAGATCATAGAATATTTTTCTCTCTGTCTGGCCTATTTCTCTTAGAAGATTCATCTGCCATCAGGGTTTATCCATGTGGTCACAAGTGGCAAGATTTCCTTTTTATGACTGAATAATATCCCTCTGTATATGTGTGTGTGTGTGCCTGTACATTTCATTATTGTTACTGTTTGCAGTGCTAGGGATTGAACCCTGGTCCTCATCTGTGCGAGACAGATGGTCCACCACCAAGTCATACACCCAGCTATGCCACATTTTCTTTATCTGATCACCTGTGGACAGATATTTAAGTTGTGTCCTTATCTTGGCTAGGCTATAATGAACATGGAAGCGTAGGCATCTCTGAGCTACTGATTTCATTTCCTTTAAATGTATACCCCAAAGTGATATTGGTGGATTATATGGAAGTTGTTCCTACTTTGGTGATAGCTCACTTGATTTTTTTTTTTTTTTTTTTTTTGTTTTTTGTGGTGCTGGGGATTGAACCCAGGGCCTTGTGCTTGCGAGGCAAGCATTCTACCAACTGAGCTATAACCAGCCCTCGCTGTGATTTTTTTATTTGTGTTTCCTGGTGGTTAATGATGTTGAGTACCTTTTTAGGTACCTGATGTTCACTTGTAAGCAGCAGGTTTTCATAACTATCAGGTAAAATGTACTTTTCAAAACTGCTGTTGTTTGTAAAACATTCAAGTACCTCTTACTGGGAAACCCATTGTTTTGTGGAACAGAGGTCCACTCTGGGAAGGATGTCAGTTTCAAAGCTGCTTTGGAAAAAGTCTTCGACCTTAAGGTGGCTATCTGTTTTTTCCACATACTTATTTCTTCATTTCAAAAAATCGTTTTGGATATTTTAATGTTAGAATGCATGTCAGATATTTATAAGTGAGACATTGCTTTGGCATCAGGAATTTAAACTATAGAGAGAGGTCGGCAGATACACAGGAGTCCTGTCCTGAGTGAGGTATGTTGTGCTAGATAGGAGAAGAATGATTAAAAGAGGGAGAGAGAGTGACTTCACAGAAGTGATGTTGAGCAGAATGTGAAGGATGAACAGGAGTTACCTGCGGAAGAGGAGAAAAGGCTTTCCAGATGCCAGTGAAGCCTGTTCACAGGCAGGGAAGTTAGAATTTTGACTTGTAAAACCCTTAAAGGTTAGAATTAGGGGAATTCAAACCAAATTCCCAGGTAGTGTTATGTGTTGGTAGCCTCTTAATTTATTTCAAACTCTTTTCATCCCTGTTTTTCAGGAACCCGAATCATTTATGATAGGAAGTTTCTGTTGGATCGTCGCAATTCTCCCATGGCTCAGACCCCGCCCTGCCATCTGCCCAATATTCCCGGAGTCACTAGCCCTGGCACCTTAATTGAGGACTCCAAAGTAGAAGTAAACAATTTGAACAACTTGAACAATCATGACAGGAAGCATGCAGTTGGTAAGGGATGCCAGTGTTGGGGACCAAGTGGATGACTCTAGGAATTCACATGTCAGTTTTCTGTAGATTAAAAAAATGTTGATACATCAGGTATAACTGACATTTAGTCATTATATGTCTCTGAGGTCCTCTCACCTCCCAGGAGGTTTAATGAACTGCTTTGGAAGCCCTGAGTTCTAAATTATAATGAAATCTCATTGGTCGGTGAAAAAATCCAAAGTCAGGGCATGGTAAACCCCAAGGTGACTCGTGGAACCGTGCCTGAAGGACTGCCTGGTCTAGGCCTTATTGGGCTAGGTATTAACCTCCCCCCCCCACACACGATGTCGGATCTCCCATTTTCGTCATACTTAGAGAACAGACCTTGTTCTTTAGAAGAAAAATACCTTCTTATTATGTGGGTATAGCACTTTGGTTTGTTTCCCGCAGACACACGCCTTTATTAATGGATCCTCTTTACCTCCGTAGAAGCAGAATAATGAGGTGGAAATGGCCAGCTCTTGATTATACCTCAGGGTTTGTACTTGGTGAGCCCTGGGTGTGAGTCAGCATTCTCCTTTCTCCAGTTTCAATTGAGGTCCTCTACCTCCCAGTACTGGGGATCAAACCAAGGCCTCACACGTGCTAGGCACACTCTACCACTGAGCTACATCCCCATCCCTTTTTATTTTTATTTTGAGACAGGGTCTTGCTAAGTTGCCGTGGTTGGCCTCCAACTTGCAGCTCCACTGCCTCTGCCTCCTGAGTCTCTGGAATTACAGGGGTGCCCCACTCTACCTGACCATCACTTAGGTTTTTAATGAACAAAGTCTCAATTCAGAGATCTCAAGTTCAGAGCTTCCAGAAGAGTGTGCTCACCTGATAGTTGGCAGGGAGCTCCCAGAAGCTTCTATGTTGTGAGCTTGTGGACAGAGGTACTCTGGAAAAAGTCCACCTGTGTTCTTTTGCCCTTATGCTCTTCCCCCAGGTGATGCGACTGCATTGTTTTTTTTTAATTCCAGATAAAAAAGGCCGGCCAAGGGCTGACGGCACAGCTCAGTGGTGGCATAGCATGTGCAAAAAAAGCCTTGGATTTGACCCCCAGAACCACAAAAACAAATGAACTGAAAATTAAAAAGACCAGGCAAGGCAAAGCAGAATGAGTGCTTTAAAGCAGTAGAGGGTGGGACAGTTTGAATTATTTTTTTGACCCTTGTGTATAGAAAATCATATTTAAAACTGTTTTGCTTTTTTTTTGCGTGTGCTAAACTGTTTATTTCTTTATCCTACCCAGGGGATGATGCTCAGTTTGAGATGGACATCTGACTTTCCTGCAAGGAGGAGAAGAAAATCAGCAACACCAATGCCTATGTGTACCTGATTTGGCCTGTAGGATCAACAGTGAAAAGACACAGAGGCAGTACCAGCATCCCTAATGCAGTCTCCCCCTCCCACTCCTCCTCTGGTGCCAAATGATGGGAAGATGAGATTCATCTGACCATTTCTCCTCCCTATTTCCTGTCCCCTGCCCAGTTAGATTAGCCTGAAGGCCCTTGGGGTATTTCCTTAGCACTAAGCAGTCCATAGAGGAAAACTAACTGTGGCTTCACTGGTCATTTTTCTATTGAAACCACTCTCCACTTAAATTTATCCCAAAGCTAGTCTCATTCTACCATCTGGGATATGGGGGATACAGAGGTTTGGCGAGTTTATCATTATTTGTGTTCTTCTCTTGTCTCTCTTCCTTGAATCCCACTTGTGGTTCAGTACTGGGTTTGGGGTCTTTAAAACCAGAAGGGGGAAATGATAAAAAGAGAGCTGCTTTCCCTTTTGAGTTGAGTTTTGTCCTTAGGGGCAGCACTTTGTGCAGCTCTGGTAGCATTACCCTGTGACACTGTTTTGAAGTCCACTTCCCCTCTTTCCTCTGGGAGGAGTGTCTTCTGTCTTTGGTATTATAGTTCATCTTCCCATTCCTTTACTTAGTGCAAATAAATGTGTGCAGATACTTTCAATCTTCACCACCGAAGGGAGTCTTTTGGTAACCAGGTGTACTTTTCTATTCTTCTGCCATTCCTCCCTGCTTGAATCTTGTTGCTGGCAGAGTTCTCTGTACTGTGAGATCTCCAGGTGATTTTGGTCTGCTCCCAGAGCAGGTCCATACTAAGGAATCGAGGCACTTTGGCCTCCACATGGTGGATAAGGCCCAATCGTAGTATTCTGCCAGATAATGCCCAAGAATGACCTTTGAAGACTGTTGATCCATTTTAGTGCCCAGTTTCAGTAGTCACTGTTATAAAATCCAATCAACATTATGATATTTGTTCTCTTAGATTGCAGTTTTTCCTATTTTGAGTTTAAAGTTGACTTTCAAAAAGTTCTTAGAAAAGAACTACATATTTTTCCTGTTTGGATCTGCTTTGTTTGGCTGCTGGGATAAATAAGCATGGGCTTAAAAATGTTCCTCCCAGTTTTTTTACCATTCCCATCATACTCTGAATTTTCACCTTCCTTTCTTCCTCCCTCCCTCCCCTCCTCCTTTTCCTTCCCTTTCCTCTACCAGGCTGTCTTTCAAATATACATCAGAGATACCTCAAGTGTTGGTATCTGATAATATCTGTCACTCCTCTTAAGTGAGAAGTGACCTTTTATTTTTAAGAGGACTACAGACCTATTTTTAGATATGTTTTCAGTACAATTTTGAACAGCAACTTTTTAACTAAACATCTTCCAATGTTAGGAAGGTAAGAAATGTCCATAGGCGAGTCTGCTGTTCCATGTCACCATCCTTTGTATTCCCCAGTTCCTTCTGAACGCTTTCCTTCCCCCTTAAGTTTTGGGTGTGTGTGTTTGGAATTTGTCGTGAGTGGTTTATAAAACTGGACCATTCTGCCTTGCTGTGGCTTGTTCAGGATAGCCGTGTTCTTCTCCTTACCCCCACCCCGTCTGCTGTCTTCCCCACCCGACTCTCCTGGTACTATAGACTGGCACAGTAATCCCAGGAAAGTGCCTCCCTCAAAGACTGATGCCTCCATCCCCTCAGAGGAAGGCAAGTAAAGTAGCTACTGGTGTTCTGGGAGTTTGTGGTTGGCTTGGTGCCCTGCGCTCTCTTATTAAGAGACCAGATCCCAGGTGGAAGTAACAGTTCCATTGACTAGGAAAGAAAGCTGTTTTTCTTTTGAACTATGAAAAGATCCTGCTTGTGAAGACCTTTTAGACAGAAGAGAAGAAGGATGTCTGCAGAACTTTGTTCTGTTTTCTGCTACAAAAATGTGAATAGTTCAAAGAGTAAAAATCTTTTAATGGTTGATATCTCTCAGGAATAAGCTGGATCTCCAGTGTTTTGGGGATGCTTTGAGTCTCAAAATTGATAATCAGAAAAGTATTTTTTGTTTGTTTGTTTGTTTAATGTATCCCTGTTCTGATTTTAATTAAATTCCAAATTTCGCTTTACCTAGTCTTAGAAAAACTTAAGTTGCACTGTCATTTACATAAGAAGCTTGCTCAGGACATGTTTGTACCTAGAGCTTGGTTCTTTGGGAGTGAAGCTTTTCATTCTTCATATGCTGGTGGTGGCATCCTGTGGAATCTGACTCCAGCTAACAGCGAGCAGGTGTCAATGAGCAGAAGAGTATGTTTATTGCTGCCTATGAAAATTTGGCTTCCATGTTTACCCACAATAGGAAATGGATTTAAAACATGATCATTTGAATAGTATCAAAATACCATTTGCCCCTTTCTTGCCATCTTGGGGAATCTCAGTACATGCCCTTTAATTGGAGGATGTGTTTCTACAGCTTCTTGGGAGCATCTCCTGCATCATGCAGGAGCCCAGTCTCTTGTCCTTTCCTGCCAGGACCTCCTTGCTGCTTGGAGTACTTCTCTCCTGGAGGCCACCGTTACTTGACATACTCTGATCTCTATAAACCAGCATTTCAAAAATAATTACACAAGATAATAGATAAATTTCCAATAGATGACATCTTTATGTCATACCTCATAGAATTGCTTTCAGAGCAAGCCTGAGTCCACAATACATAGTTTACCTCTGAATGTTTAGAAGGAACCTCCCAGATGAAGCCCTAAGTGAATACTGTTCCTGACTTTCTTGGGGAGGGAACACCATAGGTTACTATCTGAATGAGACAGATCTTAAAAATCTTAGTGACTATTTATACTTTTATTTTTATGAGGAAACCATGTTTCTATACTTCTGGGACAATCAATCTTCATGACAAATGACCTCCCTCTAGATTTTAGCAGGAGACAGACATTCCCTGTCATGGTTCTGCCTTCTTTGCAGTGTGGTTCCTTGGGCTCCCCAGCTCTCATATTCTGTATCATTGGGTGTATCATTCGTGAGAGCACAGAAGTAAAGAAGCTGGCTTCCAGGCCAAGTTTTATCCTTCCACCTGTGTTAGTTTTCTATTGCAACATAACAGAATGCCTCCAAATTGAGTATCTTAATATAGCAAATGTTACCAGTTTCTGTAGGGTAGGGATTTGGGGACAGCTTAGCATGGGTGGTTCTAGCACAGATCTTAGGAGATTGCAGGCAAGATCTAGGCAGGGGCTGCTGTCATCTAGAGCTAGACAAACACTGCCCATTGAGCTGCATTCCCAGCCTGAGAATCCACTTTCAGATTCCATCTTGGTAACTGTTGGGCAGGCTGCCTCGGTTTCTTCCCATGTGGATCTCTGCAGGACAGCACGAGTATCTTCATATCATGATGTCTGGCTTCTCCCTGAGTGATTGACATCAGTGGGAGACAAGGAAGGAGAAAGTTGTGGTGCTCTTAAAGCACACCCTCAACAGAAGATGAAACCAGGTGAACAGGGAGATAGGTTTAATCTATATAAATCACCAAAACAGTTCTCTAAAGTATGTATCACCAAGCTGGGGTAGGAGACAAACTTTCTCCATTCCCCAAAACTACCTGATGGCTTTGAGAGAGGTAGCAAGAAATGGCAGTTCCCAGGAGAACTGTAATATATGCATCTGTCTGACTACCAGCAGCTCAAGGATGCTTATTTGCAAAGCTTAGATTTGGTGTCTGTAAGACTCATTAACCATTTGTACTTTCCTTTAGCCAGTAATTGATGAAAGGAATCGGGGCCTTCCTGCTGAAGCACTAAAGCTGTCTTAATTAGGATGGGGATTGTCAGGCAAAGGAGTAAATGCGAATTAGATGTAAGGTTACTGAACCGAATAAAAGATTTAGGGAGAAATAGATGACAGCGTCAGGAAGCCAGGTCCCCACCTGAGTCAGTGTGTGATACCTGTTCTCTCCAGGTACACCAGCTTGCAGTCTTGAGTTAGTAGTTCTCTCACCCAAGAAGCACCTTCACTTTATCTTTGGGAACACCTGGGAATGACAGCCATATTTCTAGGCTTGATTGCCCTGTTACAGCCAGTGTGCAGGTAGCTCTGCATGCCAGTTTTGTCCTGGGCTCCTTAATGGTAATGGTATTGTGTTCTTAAACGAACCAGTTTTGTTTTCACCCTCCAGAGAATCCTAGAAGCCATTCGTCAGTTCTGCACATTCCTGGTGAATGTCTACTGTGCGTTTCTGGCACTCGTTCCCAGCCAAGTCTTTAGAGATTTCAGACATCTTAAAAGATGCAAAATCTTGTTTGACCCACACTGTGCTCCTCCCTAGCATTTCCTGTCTGTAGCCATGCTTGCTTCAGCCTGTACTTGAATAAGAAGCATCACTGCTGATGCCGCCATAGGGAAGGTGCTTCTAGAAGTACAAGACTCGTCTCTAAAGTACCTTCTATTGATTTTGGTTTTCCCGCTGATTTGGGGTGGAGTAAAAAATAAGTGGTCTTCTGTTTATTTATTGGCTCTTTTGGAACTCTCAGGCTTTATCTCACATTGTCAGAATTCAGCTACGTGTGTGGGTATTTCCCCAAGTCCCTCCTCAAGCCAGTATATAGAGTCCCTGCTTTGATCCAAGGTAACCAATGTAAAGGGCTCATCACATTGGCAGTAATGTCCCAGAGATGGGATCTCTTTCCCTTCTGCTCATTGTGGATACCAGCTGCTTGGAGCTGGGACTTAGCCCTTTGCATTCTCCTCAAGAGGAAGCCTCATTCAGTCTGGTTCAGAACTGTCCCTTCTCGGCATGTTTTTTGGACCATAGGTATGCGGACAGCAATTTATTATTAATCTGCGAAACCCAATCACTTCCCAGTCATTTAGCATTTGTTGTAAAGAACACTGTTTCTTTCGGAGCAATTTCTGTCAGAACTTTGGAGGGGGAGTAGTTATCCCATTTTCCTTTCCTCTCAGATTTTAATAAGAGATGAAAGTAGTTTTTTTGTTTTGTTTTGTTTTGTTTTCTGTACTGGGAATTGAATCCAGGTCTGTCACTCACGCTAGGCAAGTGCTAGGCACTGAGCTACCTTCCCTGCTCTTGATATCAGATCTTGATGCAGGTGGATCATGATTCAGAGACTTTAGGGACGTTCTGTGTTCTAGTTACGGTTTCCTGTTTTAGTAGTGGAGTTTTCTTGAGCCTAACACACAGAAATTTCTAACTAAAGACTATAAGGGTGATTGCTACATGCTCGTTTTTTCCAGTTAACCATTCATAACCTTTCTCACCCTTTGGAATTTAAACTATTTTCTTTAGGCTAGTCCTGGAAGTTGGTACCTTTTGGCAAAGCTTAGATTTAGCACAAGTTGTTTGAGTCCCTGTTCAGATGGTCTTATGGTTTCTCTGTGCTTGTTCACCTCTGCCAGCAGCCCTGGCAGACCATACTGAGCTGAACACTTGACAGTGTATTTAAATCCTCACTCTGCCACCTTTCCAAGGTGGGAGACTGGCAGAGATGCTACAGTGCTTGATAATCACTTGACCATGCTGAAATGTCCAAAGGGATCTCTTTCTGGTGCTTAAAACCAAAATTCCAGGACATTTCAAACTTAAAGAGAATCCCATGAATCCAGCACAGCGTGTTCATTCTTGCCGCAGTGAACTCGTTTCTTCTTCAGTGGAGTCTTTAAGGAAAAAAGAAAAAAGAAAGTCCCCAACTAAGAGCAGTTCTTACTGGAAAGCAGGGAAGTGGGGAAGGAACACTAGTATGAGCTAGGGGGCCAGTTGGGCCAACCATCCTGCTCCTTCCTGGTGTCTGATCCAAATTACCAAGTCCCTTGCACCAGTGCCTTTCCTTGACCTGCAGACGAGCCCATCTTTTCCACCAGGGTGAGGCGACCCTCTAGGACCCCAGGGTAAACCTTAAAGAAAGTGTCTAGAAGAGCCCCGAGGATGCTCATATATTCAGGTGTCCATTTTAAGCATCTTTTAAAAATATTTTCTATGAAAAACTTCCTGTGTGTAGTACCACCAGTTCCAACCACACCAAGTGGAAAAGCAGATACTGCCAGCACTTTTCTTGGTCTTCCTGTCCTCCCCCTTGATGTGTTTGTTGTCCCCTCACCCCTCCCATCCCTTCACTGTTGGGATGGTAAGCGGAGGGCGCCATGCAGTTCTGAGCAGTCCTGTGTGATTCCATGACCAGTTGTTTTTGTTTTTAACTGTTCTTCCAAACCACTAGGTGTTTGGAAATTAGGGGTGGGGGGAATCAATTCTCACCAATGGTTGCTGTTACAATTAAATCAATAAAGATCTTGAGTATCAATGTGGTGACTTGTGCTAAAGATTGAACCCAGGCCCTTGAACTTGCTAAATATACACTTTGCCACTGAGACACACATGCACACACAGCCACAACTTGTGTTTTAGTTTTGTCAAAGTTTCAGGTGAACTCCTGTTGAGGGTTCTTTCACATCTGCAGAGTCTTCGCTGGTGGCAGAGAAGGGTGGCAGCTTGTGTATCATCCTAAGGAAGCCCAAGCAGCTTTTCCTCTCTCTGAAGGGCTGTTTCTGGCCCTTGGGAGCCCTAGTTAGTCAAGTGTAGATCTGGTGTCTTAAACCAAGCTGTGCTGCATGAGCATCAGACTCCTTGCTGTTAAACCAGCAAATCTCCCATACGAATACTGAGAAAAGAAGCCCGTCTTACAGTACAAGCTGTGAACAGAAGCCCACACAATAAAACCAGACCTGAAGTTTTCCTGTCAGGACAGTGTAGAGGTTAAGGTCAAAGGCCTTGGAGTTGAGTAATTTCAATTCCAACCGTGCTGCTTAGGAGCTGGGTCACCTCCATACAGCAAGGTTCAAGTGTCTGAGCCTTGGTTTTCTCTAGAATGAAGACATTTTTTCAAATATGGAAAGGAGGAAAAAATTTTTTTCTAGATTGTTGTGAGGCTTAGATAAGATCATGGAGCACACAGCCTGGGTTCTGATACAGGAAGTTCAGAATAAACAGTTCTTGTTAAAGAACTCATGCCCAGCTCTGTTGGCAAAAACACCCAGAAACTGTTCAGCTGGGTCTTCCATGTGCAGGTGTGGGAGTGGAGCAGGCTTGGCCACTTCCAGCACCGAGGCACAAGACCTCTAGAGCAAAATCTCCATGAAGGTCGATGCAGTGGCACACACCTGTAATCCCAGCCCGGCCTGGGCAATTTAGCAAGACCCTGTCTAAAGAGAGGAGGAGAAAAAAAAGCAACAACCTCTCTAAGGGAAGATGGGGACAAAATCACCTGGAAAGCACATCCATACATCCTGTGCCCTGCCCCAAAAGCAGTTAGGATAGAGGGTTAGGATCTTACTGATAATAAAAGGGGAGGCTTTTCAAGATGGAGATAACCTTGGTTATGGTGCCATCTAGGGGCAGCAGCCACTTCCTGTTCCTCATGTTTCTGCTTCTCACATTCCTTTTTGTTTTTACCTACTGCCAGACCCACCCACTTCCCCAGCCATGGCTAGTAATGCATCCAGTTTTTTCCCCTTGGAACTTGACTTGGTACTGCTCAAGGAACAGAGAACTTTGCCTTGAGAGCAAGTTAAAATGACCATGCCCCAGGCACAGGCAGGACAGTGCTCAGGCTCTACTTGACCTAAGACAAGCCTCCATTCAGTGGGCGGTCTCAAGCTGAGAGCTGCTCACCAGGCAAGGGCAGGTTTAACCCACAGGGCAGCAGAATGACCCTGTCACTGGCACAGGAAGCACTGAGTTTTCAGCAGGGGTCAGACAGAGAGTCACATCTTTGTACCTGCATTGTTATCTTGCAAGGGATGCAATGCCTTGCTGTCAGGGAGGTCTGTTCTGAGTCAACAGACGCTAACTGTACATGCTCCCATAAACTGGATAGCCACACTTTCTGGAAAGTCCATCATTCACTTTCTTGACCCAGGCTGTTTAAGAACCATCAGGTACCTACTTAGTAGATTCCTTAAAGCCCTGGGATGATTTTTTTTTGGTGGTTTGTGTGTGTGTGTGTGTGTGTGTGTGTGTGTGTGTGTGTGTGTGATGCTGGGATTGAAGCCAGGGCCTTGTCATGCTAGGATAGTATTTTCATTTCCAAGAATTTCAGGTCAAGCCAGGTGCAGTGATGCATGCCTTTAACCCCAGCTACATGGGAGGCTGAGGCAGAAGGACAGGGAGTTTGAGGCAGGGGAACTAAGAACTTACTCAAAAACAAAAGCCCTCAGGTAATGATAGGGTTGCATTCAAGTTTTGACTCTAAAGGCCAATGTGATACAAAGCCAGGTAAGCAAAAACTTGTAAGTGGCTATTAAGGACAATACCCCTGATGTGGCCAGGCCATGAGGCCTCCTGGGGTCTCATTCAGGAAAGGGAATGGGACAAACTGGCCTCACAGGGCTGCCCCAATAGTGTCTGGTTCTCCAAAGTAAAATTAGATGCAGAATCCTATTGTGATTCTGAATTGTGCTTACACCTAGGCGGGTATATTTCCAGTTCAGGAAATGAGCAGCTGGATCAGCTTTATTGCTGAGGCACTGAGGTTTCTCAAGCCCAGATCTGGTTCTAGCATATCCAGCCCCAACCTGGGCCAGGATTATCACCTTGACTCCACCGAGGCTACAGTTGAGTCAAGTCAGATCAGCGCGGATCCCACACAGTTGGGATCATTCTAAGGTTGGAGGATGAGCTGACAGGCTCCCTGGGACACAGGGTCAGGGGTAGATTTCCCTGGGCTCACGTCCTCCCCTGCTACGTAGCCTGTTTTGGCAGTGCTCAGCAAGGTCAACAGATAAGAGCAGAAGTGCTGCCTTGGGTTTTTTCATCCAGCATATGAGGATTGGTGCTCAGCTGTTTGCCTGGAGTCCTCTTTCTGGGCTGCCTGTGCAATCTGGAAGTAAGCCAGTCTTAGAGCTGACAACGGAATATGGCAGGGACTGGTCTTAACAGGCCTTGCAAGCTTTGGAGGGAGATGGGAGAGGGCCCCCTAGGACAGCCTATGGCTTAAAATTCATGGTCTTCTGAGCCTACCAAACAACTTTTTTTTGGTAGTGGTGCTGATCAGACCCAGGGCCCTGCACATTGCTAGGCAGGTACTCTACCAATGAGCTACGCCCCAGCGACAGCCAGAATGTAGTCTGATGCATCCCATACAAATGTGGTAGTGTCCACTGTTTTATTCACTGCACGAGAGGGAGCTGAGCAGTGAATACTCACCTGAGTTCACACGGCTTAGTGACCACAGCTCATGTCTCCTGCCCCCCACAGGAAGGCCTTCACCCCTGCTCAATAGGAACCGCACGGCCCTCATTAACAGCACACGTTGAGAGAAGGCGGTAAAGTGTCACCAACTTTAATAGACTTGAGTTGTGTCTGCCAAGCAGACTAACTCAGGGACATCTGAGGGTTCCAGCTTCCGTAATCCAACATGGCCAGTCCTCTAGGAGTTCCTGGCTCTCTTGTCAAAGACACCAGCCGGCCTAGGAAAACTGGACAATGGCTTTATTGTTTATGCAACTCATTAGACACCATGCCAGGGAGCCTCTGGACACAGCCAGCAGATGGCCACTGGCCAACCAGGAAGATGTGCAGGGCTCCCCAACTCAGCCCGATGCAATGAGAGCCAAACAAATAGTTTTAATCTAATAAATTGATACTTAATCATTGGGAATGGAACAGTGGGGCACGGACGGCTTTGGAGAATACTCCTTGCCCCACCTCAAAAATAAATGCACATTTGCTCCATCTTTTGCACACAATTTCAAGGGGTTCATGAATTTAAAAACAAATCGGGTTAAGAACTCTTGCACTTGCACTTTCACTCGCTACTGTCTTTTCAATAAAGAAAATCCAGCAAGCGCTCTGCTCTGCAGGGCTTCCTCTTCCCTTCTCCTGACAAGGGCCTCTGGGCTTGGCCGACCTCACAGAGCCCTTCATTCACAGAGTGGGCAGCCCTTCCTCTTTGGTTCAGGTAGGCAGACCTGCTTCTTCCCTCTGTTTCTCCTCCCTGGATAAATGGGATGTTTTCCGGGAACCTCCCAACCTTCTGGGGTGTAGGCACATCTGGCATCCCTGCAGGACGTTGTCAGAGGCACCCGCACTCTTCCACGATCATGTCTTTATGGTGCTCCAGGAGCACTCTGCCGTTGTCCACATACAGCATGCTCAGAGGCTTGGTCTTCACTGGGGCACAGCAGGTAGAAGGGACTCGATGGGGCTGGTAGCGTTTCAGCAGACTCTGGAAGAGAAGGGAAGAGAGTCAGTTCACATCCCTGCCAGCAGGTCAGAACAGCAGTACATCTGGGTAAAGGGTAAGAAAGTTAGAGTTAAAGATCAGCTTCTGGCTGGGCAAAGTGGCGCATGCCTATAAGCCCAGCAACTCAGCAGGCTGAGACAAGAAGATCGAAAGTTCGAGTCCAGCCTCACTCAGGAACTAAGCAAGGCCCTAAGCAACTTAGACCCTGTCTCAAAAAAAAAAAAAAAAGGGCTGGGCTGTGGCTCAGTGGTTAAGTGCCCCTGGGCTCAATCCCCATTGCAAACAAACAAACAAAAACCAGTTTCTGGGTGCAAAAATAGAAGAAAAATGGTTTTCATAAAAGAATCAGCATGCCAATATATCAACTCTAACAGCTAAAATAACTTCAGCTTTGTGCTGCCTCACAAAGAGTTTCCAAGTTTCATGTTTCTGGGTAGAGCAGTAGCTAACTTACAAGTCCTATTGTTTGAGCCTAAAGTGAATACCAGCTTTAAAAGTATTCCAAGAAACTGCTGGTTTAGTTCCAGAAATAGGAAGCAGAATAGAATCATGAGGAAACTCTTTACAGATTTGCTTTGTTGGCCAGTGAAGAGCAGAGTCAACAGAGGAAAGGTGACACCTCTTGACATTTAGGAACCTGTCCCTGTGGACATCTTTTGAGGTCAGAGTGAGCGCTGGCTATGGGGACTGCCTGGGTTTCCCTTTGGTGGTGAGGAGGTGGGCTAGGGGAGTGAGTGGTACCTGGGTGAGGCTCGGGACAGCCTCTGCCCAGCAGTCCTCTGAGGCTTTGGCCCCACCAGCAACTCCCTTTCAGGAGCTTAGCTCACCTGCTCATGCTCCCCAGAGCCCCTGAATCTGCTGGGACTTGGCGTGCAGGATGGACTGCAGGTCCCAAAGACTCACTCCAGGCTTCACAGAACAGATGAAAACGATCGGTCCCTTATGACCTTTGAGAGCAGGGCAGGGCCACCTCTGACAGCAGAGCCACAGCGTAGGCTCTGTGTTCCCTCCTAGCTCACCAGTCGGGTTCCACTCCCTCTGCCACCTCCTAGCCATTAAGCTTATACATACTGCACCTGGTGGCAGTTTCTGGCTTGTTTACTCCTTTGACATGAGTGGTCAGCTAGTTTGAGGAAGAAAAGTACAATGTCTGGGACAGTGTTATTTGTAATCATGGCCCCTAAACAGCCCCCATTTCATTAATGACTCCAACTTCAAGTAATGATAATGTGACATCAAACACATCTGTCACCTGCCACCCACTGTATAGGCTGCGTACAGATGATCTCATGGCCCCTACAGCAGCCCTATAGGCTGAGGCATTGCCCTCCCGTTTTTATAGGTAGGAAAACTGAGACCCACGAGAATAAGCAGCTTTCACACAGCTAATGGGAAGGAATCAAACAGACTGTCTATCCTAAAGTCCAGAACTTTGTTTCCCAGAATGTCAGGGCTGGGGAGGAGCCAAGACCCTGTTTTACCCCCATCCCCAATTTTATGAAAGACAAGAAAAAGTCCTAGGGAAGCAGTGTGTCAAGGCTACCCGGGGGGCTCTGTGAGGTCTCCACAATGGGTAAGCCCTATAACCTCCTGACCTCACCCAGGATCTCGCACAGGGTGGTTGCTTGAATGACTACGATGGACTGAACACGGTAATTCGAAAGCAGAGCGGGAGTCCTGTCGCCCTCTCTGGCAGCGTGTCCCCACTGCTTACTGCCTTGGCATCACACCTGGATGTACGCGTGGTTGGTGGGGTGAAACTCCTCGCCCACGGGGTTAGGACACTCGCCCTCGCAGCGATAGGCGTTGTACTGCTTGGGGTAGATGATCCAGGAGCCCCATCCAATCAGGTTGAAGTCCACCTGGAACTTGACCTTCCGACACAGCTGGCTTCTGTCTGGCAAGTGATGTCGCCGGTGGCGCAGGCCCCTCTCCCGGGAGAGCTGTCCCTCCTGGGCCCGCCGGGAGCTCTCGGCTTCCCAGAGCAAGGTGGCGCCACCTAGCCGCCTCTGTTCCCGGGGCAGGTTGGAGTAGAGCATCAGGAGCACACCGGTGACAGCGGCAGGGCGGCTGGGGGAGGGCCACCAGCACTCTCTGGCCAGACTGGACATCTGCACTTCCAGCGCCCCGGGGTCCTTCAGCCATTTGGAGAGGGGCTTGGTCACCTCCAGGACCATGCTGCCCGAGGAGAAGGTGACCTGGGACAAAGTGAGGGTGAACAGTTCCATCCGAAGACGCTTCAGGCACTTGGCTGGGTCCTGCTCTGTGTCCAGTTTTGGCTGGTGGAAGAGCTCAATGGTGAGTCGGCCCTCAGCGGGGAGGTCCATGGTGCTGGGCAGAGGCAGCCGGAGCTCAGCCTGCGCCAGATCTTCTTCTTGGCTCAGGAAGGAGAAGTCGAAAGCAAAGGTCCAGTTCTGTCCCTGCACCTCCACATCTGGACACGTGGGGGAATAAAAAACAGAAAAGAGTGAGAGGGGCTCCCCCACCTCCGTCGCGTATTGGAGACCTTATTTACGTCAACCATCTGTCACACATACCTTTCCCTAAGGAGGTAAGGTTATTGAGTCCATTTTAGAGGTCAGGACAATTAAGGCCCTACCCAAGATGTCTATCTGTGAAGAGTCAAGAGTCAGATCTTAATTTCTCGATTGCTAAGTCCAAACCCCAAATCACTGCTCCACCAGTTACCTTTCAGAGAACAACTGGTAAGAACTGGCTGAGTCAGCCAACAGGGTCACAAGCCTGGGCAACTTAGTGAGATCTTGTCTCAGAAATAAAAATTAGCCAGGTGTGGTGGCACACACCTGTGATCTCAGGGACTCAGGAGGCTGAGGCAGGAGGATGACAAGTTTGAGGCCAGCCTTGGCAACTTAGTAAGATTAAGTAACTATCTCAAAATAAAAAAAAAAAGGACTAGGGATGTAGCTCAGTGGTAGACTAGCCATGCATGAAGCCCTGGGTTCCATCCCCAGTACTGTAAAACACACCCAAACACACGCACTGTATGGATTCTGTCTCTCCTCCTCTTTCCCCTCACACAATCTGGAGACTTCTGACTTAAACTCTGGGCTTGTGTGACCCTGGAACAAGTCATCTTCTTGAGCTGTATTCTCACTGGACAAGTGGTCTGTTTCACAGACACATTAAGCTAGATGCAGGGGCTGGGGTTGTGGCTCAGTGGTAGAGCACTTGCTTAGCACATGTGAGGCACTGGGTTTGAGTCTAAGCACTGCATATTAATTAATTAAGTAAATAAATTAAAAAGGTCCATTGCTAGTCATTTTATATATATATATATATATATATATTTTTTTTTTTTTTTTTTTTTTTTAAAGCTAGCTGCAAGTGTCATGAAAACCTCAGAGCAATAGATGCTACCCTCTCCCCAGCCTGTGCCTAAGGAGCAAGGCAGAAACTTCGTTTCTAGAGCCTTACAGGTAGGTTTCTAAGGTATTCTAGGCATGGCTTTGCAGGGACCTCAGTTGGTCTTTCCTATCTACCTGCTCACCCTCCCGCATCTTCAGGTCCTTCACACACCTGGGACAGACACACAGCAATCACACATCCACACACAGCCTTGTTCTACCCACCCAAGACAGCCAAGCCTAAACTAGGTGAGATGGAGTGGGGTAGCATATTCCATTGATTTCAGTCCTGGACTAATTTTGTCTGATGTCTTGAACTAGCACATATTTGTGGATTTGAGCCCTCTTAAAAATAATCTTGCTGGGTGTGGCAGTTGCACACCTGTGATCCCAGCAACAGGGGAGGCTGAGGCAGGAGGGTTGCAAGTTCAAGGTCAGCCTTAGCAACTTAGTGAGGCTCTAAGCAACTCTAGCTAGACCCTATCTCAAAATTTTGAAAAAGGGCTGGGATGTAGCTCAGTAGTAAAGCACCCCTGAGTTAAAAAAAAAAAAAAGTCAATAATAACAATACTCTCTAACTTTCCCCCCTCTTCTTCGCAATGCTCACCTCTGTTTTATCGCAAGGACCCTGGGAAACAAAGAGGTGTGATGGCTTATCATAAGCAAAATCAGGAGTTAATCCTTAGAAATAAAACCAGGTGACTTGTAACTGGTGCATGTACAGAGATCCCCAAAGCCATAATGACTACTGACTTAGGGACAGTCTGCGTGGAGCACGTAAGTTTATTTTAATTGTCTCACAGAGCATCCTTGGTCTGGTACAAGTTTCCCTGGAAAGCTGGCCTGCATTATACATGGGTGATTCCTAGCTTCAGCCTCCTGGGGGCTCTGCTCTCAGCCCACCTCCAGCTGCCCCTTTTCACTTCATTTCCACTTCTCTCCTAATTAGCGCCTGCAGGGGGCAATAACCGGCCGCTGACTAGCAGCTCCCCAGAGGTGTGGGAAGGACACCCATCCCGCATTCCCACTGCTGCCCCAGCTGACCGTCTGCGGGGGACACGGTAGCAACTCCTGGCCACCTGTACCAGTGGCCTGCAATTTGAAAATGTTTAATCTCAAGTGTATACAAATGGTCCTTTAAAGGAAAGTACTCTTGCTTAGTGGCTAAGAGCAGGGCCCCAGAGTTTCCCCCAAGATGGTTCAAATTCTACCACTTGCTGTTTTGCTGTTCAACACTGGTCAGGTTACTTTCCTTCTCTGGGCCCAAGTTTCCCTCTTTGTAAAAGGGAAACAGTAACAGTGTCCATCTTACAGGGTGTTATGATTAACTGAGATCAAGTACATAAAGTGCTTTACCAGCACAACTACCTAAGTTCAATTACACTGGCTGTCTTCAAACTTCCTTGCTATTGTCAGAAGTTAGTGTCCAGAAGTTAGGCAGTAAGGGGCCTGGACAGGGGCACACAGTCATCTCTAAGTGGGACACGCAGTGTCATGGATGGGCAAGAGAGAGACTGCTCCTTCCCACGGGAAGAAGTCTATGACTTGGTGCCTTGCTGTACCCCCACAGCGCTCCACAGAACACCGCCTTGACAGGGTCTCCCAGAATCTTATTTCTTCCCTTCTTTCTTCAGTGATGGAGATGAACTCTGGGTCTCGTGCATGCTGAGCAAGTGCTCTACCAGCGAGCCACATCCCAGATTTTACTCTGGTTCATCTTAAAACAGGGTCCCTAATCTTTTGGCAGTCACTGATGCCCAGTCTTCTCCCCAGTAAAAAGCACATCTACCCAACTAATACAACATGTGATCTAGGCCAAGTATGAGGGAGGGGTACCTGGGCACCCCAAAAGCCAGCCATGTGCTGCATGCAGAGTTGGCCACACAGGGCCCACCTCCAATTCCTCAGAAGGAAGTGGTTGGGGCTGAGGCCCATGGGTTCTCCTTCCCTCAATTAAGGAAATGAGGGCACTAAAGAAAAGGTCATTATAAATTACAAGGGTCATTACCATTAGCTGTTTCCCAAGGTTTTTTATTTGTTTTCTGGTTTTGTTTTGTTTTAATATTGGGAAAGGAACCCAGGGTACTTTACCACTGAGCTACATTCCCAGCCTGTTTAATTTTTTAGTTCGATACAGGATTTGGCTAAGTTGCTGAGGCTGGCCTTGAACTTGTGATCCTCCTGTCTCAACCTCCCCAGTTGCTGGGATTACAGGTGTGGTCACTGTGCCCAGCTTCCAAGTGCTTTACAAGCACCCTCTCTTTAAACCCTGACCGCTGATACCACCCTTTGAAGGTGAGGAAAGTGAAGATCTGCAGTAAACCTAATCTGGTTAGACTCCAGCTCCCATTTCAGGCATAGTGGTACAGCTTAGGATACACCCAAGGACACCCCTTCCCACCAGCCTCCCTCCTGGAAGGTTCCTCCTGCTGCTCTTACACAAAGAAGCAATTCACAAGGTCAATGTACTGAATTTTATTGTGGATATTTAGATACACCCGCCCCCAGCAATCCCTAATTTACATAAGGAAAACCAGAGGAGTGGGGAACTGGGAAGCTGGGTTTGAGGGAGCAGAACCCAGTTTTTCAGATTCCAAGTCTGTGGAATCGCCTCCCAAAATTTCAAGAACTTTCCAGAAGGAAGTGAACTGGAAAGGTGTGCCCGCCCCCTTTCCCACCTCTCAACCCCAGGCCACCTTCTGGTCTTTTGGCGGAACTGCCAACCTCTATGGCAAATTTCCCATTGCTTCGCCCTCCAGGGCGTCCCCAGCCTGGTGGGTCCCCACATGACCCTTCCGGAGAGGGTCACCGGTCAGTAGTCTCAGCCCAGACGCGGCCGGCTAGGGAGCTATGAGCCCCGCCTCCAGGCCACCAAGGACCGGCGGGCGGCAGGTCAGATCAGATTAGCGGATGTTGATTGCGCCCCGGCCCCGGGAGCGCCGTCTGGCCCCCGCGGGCGGAGGGAGGCGCGGGGCTAAGGGGCTGCCCAGGTGTCGGAATGTGGATTGCGCCGGGGAAGGGGTCCTAGGTCCGGGCTCCCCCTCCTTGGCACCCACCTGCCCGCCGCGCTCGGTGCCCAAACGCACTGCCTGAGCTTTGCAAACGATACTCGGGTCACTGGGCACACCCGCATCCAAATCTAGGCTTTGAATCTTGGGTCGCCGGGGACACCTGATGTCTCCCCATCCCGGACCGGAGCACACAGACTGCCTTAATTCTCGGCTTCGTGACACTCCATCCGTAATCTCGGTTCTGTGAGCCCTAATCCCTGATGCTACACGCCTCGGCCTGAGACTCCCGACGCCGGACTCCGGGAACCATTCGCAAAAAGAATGGGGAAATTCGCCAGAAGAAAAGGGAAATTAGACAAGACAAAATAATAGCAGCAATAATGACCATTGTTACTGTGCCCAGTTCTGTGCTGTTTTCCGTGCACGGTCACCTAGCCCTTTCCACAGTCTTACAAAGAAGGCACCATTATCCCTTTTTACAAATGCGTAAACTGGGGCGCCCAGGCACGTAACTTCGAAAACCTCCGAGGCGAGAAGTGGCGCGATCAGGCTCCCTCTACATTTCTGGACTCCACGCACCCCAAATCTGGACCTGGATGATAGTGGTCCCTGCCTGGGACATACCCGGAACCCTGGAATCCCCTCCCACTCGGCGGTGGATGTGCCCAGGCCACCAGCCCTGCCGACGCAGAATCTCACGCAGAGCCAGACCCTGGAAGAGCCGTTGGAGCGCTGGGCTCGGTACGTCCTGGCCCCGGGGTGCACAGCACCCCTCCGCAGCCCCCAGCGCACGTCCGGAGGCCGCAGGCGAGCGACCCCAAGAGCCCTCGGGTGCGGGCAGGGCGGGGCGGCGCAGCCTACCTTGTGCCTGCAGACTTCGGATGATGTCCGCCCGGGGCAGCGGGTCGCGGTAGAGGCTCAGCATGTACGCGAGAGGGGACGGCGACGACGGCTGCCCCTGCGTCCGTAGAGGTACCGTGGCCACCGTGGCCGCGCCTGCCTGGAGCAGCACCCACCAGGCGTGCAGGAGGAACCGGAGGCGGAGGGCGAACATGATGGGCTGGCTGGACCTAAAAGCAGCGCCTCCACCCCTTATATCCTGGGCCTCCACAGCCGCCCCGCCCCCGCCATTCCTCCCACCAGGGAAGCTTTAAAAACCTATGACCCCCCTGGAGGGGGAGGATCCAGGAGGGTCCTCTACTCGGGGGTGGGAGATCTGAACCTGGGAAGGTGGCCTGCAAAACTGGAGGAGGCCTTCGACCCAAACATGAGGTCAGGGCGCCCTGGCACCCTGCTTCTCTGTGAGTCCTTGTTGCTGAGACAGCAGGCTCCGGGTTCAGAATTGAGGCTTTCTTCCTCTGCCTCACCTGGGACCCCTATCCCGTCCTCTCCTTCCCACTGTGGATGGATGTCTGCTTCAAGTAGAAGCAGGTAGGGACTGTGGAGTGTGTGCACATCTCGGCTCCCAGTCGGTGGCTTCCCAGGACTGGGATGCCCGGACCCCGTCTAGCTGGGGGCAGCCTCCTGAGCACTGTCCACGTGAACTCTGGGAGCCTCCCTGGTTTCTGGGGCAGTGCCTGTCTGGGGAGCCAGCCTACGGAAAACTATTGGGTTCTGAGTACTTAGGCAACAGAGGTGAGCTCCAGATGGAGACCCCCATGGGGACAAATGCTAGCTTCGAATAAGGAAGGGAGGGCAGGGACCGGGATGAAGATTTCTCCGACTGCGGCTGGAGCCTGCGGTGGAGCTGATGGGGTGAGGGGATGCTTCTTCATCTGGTAGCAGCGATCCTCCCCTCCCCCCACAGGCATGCACCACTTGTGTGATTTGAGGAAAAAGGTGCTACCCACGTCCTGCAACCCCTCTGTGGTGGCAGGACCACCGGAGACCTCAGACTCCCTCCCTTCCACCTCCCTGGGCCCTGCTTACCTCACCTGCACTGCAGTGATCCTTGCCTAGGCTCCCTCCCAAAGGCTGCAATTACCTTTAAAGAAATGCAAATTCCTGCCCGGGTGTCAGGCCAGTCTGTTTTCCTCCAAAAGGGAGGGCTTTCCTTTCTGCGGCACCCCACCCTGCTCCTCCTTTTCTAGCTTCCAGGAGCACATTAGCAGGTGGCTAACATTTCCCGGACACTGTGCAAGACACAGTGCCCGGTGCTTCACACACTCCGGCTCTTTCAAAGGAGGCTTCCAGCTCAAAAAAAAAAAAAAAAAAAAAAAAAAGACACAGACTCAGACCTAAGCAAGTGCTAGAAAATGGAAAGAGGCCCAGGAGGTTCACCATGGAGTTACAAAGCTGTGTCCCCCTGAGGGGGATAGGGCCCAGCTGGATAGGGCCCTGCCCAGGAATCAGAAGACAGGGGTTGGAACCATAGGCCCTGGTCAGTCTGCACACCAGCCATCTGTGGGTTCCTCAGAGCGGGACCGCCTCGTTCATCTTGTTCTCCTAATATATATATATCAGTCAGGACCCAACGAACCTCTGTGAAGTAAATAAATCCACAAATTTCACTGTGTTTGGGCTTGCCAGAGGATAAGTATCTCCTGGAGTGTTTGTTAAACTGATGATCACTGAATCCCATTCAGATTTTCAGAATTTGACTTTGGAGTGAGGGCATGGCACTTGACATATTTAACAAACACCCAAATGATTCCTAGATGCTTTGGGAACCCACCTTTCTAAATTCAGTTGCCTTCTTTGTAAAACAGAGATATCTCCTCCCAGGCAGATTAAATGAATGAATGTAAAAATACTTTGCAAGCTCTGAAACCTGATATAATGATAAACGATCATACATTTGGGTATTATTTTGGGTGTCTTTGGTTGTCCTTCCATGACCCTAGCCTGGGTGCTCACTGAGAGTTTTGAGCCCCAGCCCTCTGAATCAGACTCCTCCCCAGAAGCAGAAATTACCTTCATCATATGCACATATAAATCAATGGCAGGCTGTGGTTAGTGCAGTGAGAACTTTTAGCCTAGACAGAGGCAGCAAAACTGGCAACACAGGAGAGGTTCCCACACAAGGAGACAGTCAATTCCACCACCCAGGGTTCCCAAATCACCATGGGTCCTGGAATCCAGGCAATTCCAGTATAAACAGGGCCCATCCCCATGGGGCAGACTTATCCTCCAAGACTGGAGGAGAAACAAAAGAAATGAAGCTTCTACTTTCTTCTTTTTTTGTGGGAGGAGGTGGTGGTGGCAGGGATTGAACTCAGGAGCACTCAACCACTGAGACACATCCCCAACCCTATTTTGTATTTTATTTAGAGACAGGGTCTCCCTGAGTTGCTTAGCCGTTGCTGAGGCTGGCTTTGAACTTGCCATCCTCCTGCCTCAGCCTCTAAGCCGCTGGGATTATGGACATGCGCCACCACACCCAGCTGGTGCTCAATAATTGAGTTAAAATTTTTTTATTATTGTCCCCACTTCAGAGATGAGAAAACAGAAGCTCAGAGAGAACTTGCTTAAGATCATGTATTTAGGAGAGGGAACAGTATGTGGAGGGCAGGTCTGTATGTCACCCCCAACTCCTGTTTTTAGACCCTGTTTTTTCCCATAAACTAAATGAGGGGCAAATAGGTGCTTTATACTAAGATGTGGTCTTTTGGGTGTTTTGTTTTGCTCTCAAGTCTTGCCTTTTGCAGGGCTGGTGACTGCAGACAGACGTCATTTATGATGTGTATTGGCCCAGAGCCGGGCAGGGGGCCTGGAATTTCTCTGACTAGCAAGAGCAACTGGACCATCTGACAAAGCTCATCTGTCTTGAAACTTTCTCGGCTCTGCCACTGTGAAGAACCCATCTCTGGTGCCCCTTCAGGATAGAGGCTAACAGTTATCCTTTTCAATCTTAAAGGAGGTTAATTATTTGAGGGTCTCTTTCCTGCAAGGAAGACCCCAAGTGAGTGTCCTTTTCCCCATGGGGAGTGACACCTTCTCACTTCCCTGCCACAGACAAACTGACCAGCACATCACCTGACCTGCGAGATAACCTTTGAGGCCATCCCAGCTGGCTGGAAGGTAAGGGCAAAGTCTCTTGGAGTTCTCAAATGCTTTCCATCAGGCTGTCGGGGAAACTCTTCTCTGACATGAGCAACCATGCATGGCCTGGCTGCCTGCTTGACTTGGGTCAGGCCTTCAGGAAGTAGAGTCTGGATTCTTCTTCCTCACTTCTCACCTGGATATATGAGGTCAGTCACTTGAAGCTTTTGCTTGCTCAGTTGTAAAATGGATATCAATAATAACATATCTTTAGCAGGAATGTCCTAAATAGTAAATGTGTGTATGGGCTGGGGTTGTGGCTCAGTGGTAGAGCGCTTGCCTGGCACATGTGAGGCACTGGGTTCGATCTTCAGCATCACATAAAAGTAAAACAAAATAAAGGCATTGTATCCATCTACAACTAAAAATAAAACAAAACAAAAAAACTTAAAATGTTTTAAAAAATAGTGAATATGTGTAAAGAACATAGTGCAGGTAGCATTTGGTCATTAATTTATTTATTCATTGAACATACCTGCTTATCCAGTGAGTCTATTCATGTTAACTCAGATCAGATTCTCAGGGAGTCAAGGTCACATATTTAATAAGCATCTCCTATATGCCAGGTTGACCCTGGGTACCTTCATATATAGGCAGCCCTCTGTATCCTAGTGTTCTGCATCCATGGATGCAACCAACCTGGGAGAGAAAATATTCAGAGAAAAACAGTTGTACCTGTACTGAATTGTACAAAATTTTTGTCTAGGTATTATCCCTGAAAAAATACAGTATAGCAACTATTGACCCAATCTTTACTTTGCATTAGGTATTATAAGTAATCTAGAAATGATTTTAAGTGCCTGGGAGGATGTACACAGGTTATATGCAAATACTAGGTCATTTTATATGCGACTTGAGCATCTGCAGATTTTGGTACCCGCAGGAGATCCTGACACCAGTCCCCGTGGATACTCAGGAATGGCTGCATGTATCTGCCTATGGAAGCCACAGAGGAGGAATTAAATAGCAACAGACCGGAGAGCGGAGGAATCCGCCTCGTCTCATCCCTCCAGTGCCTGCACAGCTCCCGGCACACACCTAGGTAATGAGTGTTTGCCAAGTGATTGAATGAACACCTAATTCCAGAAGTAGCGTCCCAGGACCCTCTGGCCTTTCACTTGCTCTTCCTGCTGTTTCCGCTATATCTGCTGATCATTTACAGCATAGTTTAAAAAGTTCCTTCCTCTCCGGGCATGGTGGCGCACACCTGTAATCCCAGCGTTCAAGAGGCTGAGGCCAGAGGAACGCAAGTTCAAAGCCAGGCACTAAGCAACTCAGTAAGAGCTGTCTCTAGATGAAATATTTTTAAAAAGGTCTGGGGATGAGGCTCATGGTTAAGCTCCCCTGGGTTCAATCCCTGATACCATAAAAAAAAAAAAAAAAAAAAAAAAGTCCCCTCCTCTACAAACCAGTCTCACCCACCCCCCTGCTATTCAGCTATTTAGCAAAGTCCTCTTCAAAGTGAAGCAGCATAGAGCAGTTGTCCAAACTCCCTTTGGTGACAGTCACAGACCAGCAAGTTCCCTAGAAGCAGGGATGGCTCATTTCTCTCTGAAACCCCAGTCCCTGGTTCATAACCAAACATCACTTGCTATGACCTGCAGCCTGAGCAAATGAATGTGGTCCCCTGAATGGCAGAGGTGGCAGCAAGCACCGGCTGCTTGCTTGCGCTCTCAGTGTGTGCCCACCCTCTCTGTTCCCCACCCTGCTAGTTTCCTGGTCTGCCACCCAGACTTGAGAGGTACTGTCCAGGCGATGGCGGGGCACACGTGGCTATAATCTGGAGGCAGAGATGAATCCCAGCCTCCAGTCCTCCACTCTAAACCCCTCTTACCTCAGATGTGCTTCAGCCCAACAGAAACACTTGCCTGCCCCTGAGGTTCAAAGCTGTTCTTCCTGTACCAAATGATTTTTACCTTGGCTTTATTTACACAAAATATTCGGACTCATCCTGCAGAATGCAGCTCCAAGATCTTCCAGGAAGCCTTCCTCAGGTGATCTCCCTCTTGCAGGTTCTGATCTCAGCCCTTCTTTGTTTCTGGGACAGGTTCTAAGACAGCCAGACTGCTGGCCGGAAACTCCTGGGGACTCAAGAACCTGTCTTATTGCCTATCTTGTTGCCTGGCTTATTCTGTATTCTGTATTCACCAAAGCACTAAGCAAAGAGTTTGGCATTTGGCAATTGAAGGTTGCAAATTGCCTGTCGCCAGGCTTGACTAACAGCAGTATTTTGTCTATCCCCAGCTGTGTTTCTTAGGTTTTATTTTATTTTATTTTTTGGTACTGGGGATTGAACCCGGAGCACTTTGCTTCTAAGCTAAGTCCCCAACCCTCTATTATTTTTTTATTTTGAGACAGAGTCTTACTAAATTGCTGAAACTGGCCTTGAACTTGCAACCCTCCTGCCTTAGCCTCCCAAGTCGCTGGGATTCCAGGCATGTACTTCCATGGCCGGCTGTTTTTTTAGTTTTTATTAAATCACAGTAATGAATATTCTTAAGATTTTGCATAAAATAGATCATTTTTGTTTTACTTCATTGGAGGGGGCTGGGGAGATAGCTCACTTGATAGAGTGAGTGCTTGCCTTGCACAAGGCCCTGGGTTCGATCCCCAGCACCCCCAAAAAAAAGAAAAAAAAAAAAAAAAAAAAAAACAAAACAAAACAAAAAAACCACCTAGTTACTTCATTGGAGAAGTGGGAAGGCCTGAGCCCTCATCTCAGCCTGGTGCATTCCCTAAAGCTGACTCGTTGCTGCCCCCTTCTGGCAGGGCCCTTTCTCTTAAGTGTGCCCCGTCCCACCACTCCTCAACTCATCCACCTGACCCGAGAGACACGTGGGTTTGAGACCCTTGTGACATGTTGGATGACAGAAAGATGCCCCGGAATCTGGAGGTTGAGATTCACATGCCAGGATTGGATCCGTCCCGTTCGTTATCCTTCTCCACAGGGACTGACCCTTGGACTGTGGGCACCTGGCCCTGACTGGATGAGCTAGGGGCTCCATTTATTATCTTATTAGCATACGTACCATAATGTGCTCGTGTTACCCACTTACCCCTCCCGTCAGTCCTAGATCGAGTGTGTACTTCACATTGCCGATGAGGAAACCAACGCTCGGCGAGGTCGGCTTGCCCCAGGGGAACACCTAGCTGGATCACATAGTGCTGGAATGTGCCCTGGGTCATTCCAAATCGGGAGGCCAGAGGGGAGGCTGTCATGTCCCCATGCAGCCACTTCTTCCCTCCCTGTCACACAGAGACCTTTACCGGCTCATCCCACTCAAACCTCCTGGACCCCATCAGGTCACCCTGTTCATCTGCTCCACAGGCTTCCCCAGCTGGGCAGTACCTGGTTTTGTTTGGTTCTGTTTGTTTTCCATCTGTCCCTGCCTCTCACGGTGGGCTCTAAGCGGATTCCTTGGGCCCGCCCAGTTCATCAGTGAACCCCAGTTGTCCCAGCTGTCCCGAGGTTCTCCTCCTCCTCCTCTTCTTCTTCTTCTCCTTCTCCTTCTTCTTACTAAACTAGGGTTTGAACCCAGGGCTGCTCTACCACTGAGCAATATCCCCAGCCCTTTGTATTTGTATTTTTCAAGTTTGAGTAAAGCGCCCAGGCGGGCCTTGAATTCGAGCTTCTCCTGCCTCAGCCTCCTGATTATATGGGATTACAGGCTTGTGCCACTATGCCCCACTCCGCCATAGCAGGGTCTTGCTGTACTGGGGATTGACCCCAGGGCCTCCCACAAGCGAGGCAGCTGCTCTACCACTAAGCTCCCCGCGGCCCCTAGCACAGTTCTTGACACACGCGAGCACTTGGCACATACGTGTTGAAGGGATCCATGTAACCCTGCGCCTACCTGGGGAGACACAGAGGTAAGAGCTGAGGACTGGGCAGGCGCTTCCTGGTCCAGCGGCTACCTAAAGGACATAGGCTCAGGTCACCACCTTCCTCTGGCTTCAGGACCTTCTACCTCCCTCTCCTGAGAGGGTGACCTGTGTTGGCACACAGGCGTCTGGACCTCAGCACCTGCACGTTAGGGTGCCTTCTGTGTGTCTGGCTCCTGTGCTTTCTCACTCCATCCTCTTGTGCCCCGAGCTGGGCTGGCCCACCAGGGACTGGCCTCAGCAGTCCAGCTCTAAGGGCCAGCCCCGTCTGCTTCAAAGTTCAGGCAGTCCTCCCCGGCCCCTCCTGGGGGAGCCCAGACTGGTGCTTCCCACAGGGTCAGGAGGTGAAGCCTCAGCCAGGCCTGGGAACCCCGTGGAATGGGAGGGCTTTGTGAAACAAACAGAGAGACCACCAGGAGAATGCCCTCCCCTCCCACCCCGGAAGCTTCTCAGAGATTCCCACAGCCCAGCCAGTCCCCTCTGCCTCCTGCTCCCACCTCCCCTCCATCCCTCCCGTGAGAATCACTGTGTTGAGGCTGAGCTGAAGCTTGATGACCCCAAGAGCCTGGGGCTGGGAGAAGGTCCCTATGTGTGAGTGTGTGTGTGTGTGTGTGTGTGTGTGTGTGTGTGTAGGGCTTGCACAAGAATCAGGGCTAAGAATAAACACGAGGGCGCAGTGCTTACCACGTGCCAGGTCCCAAACTGTGCCAAGGATTTTTATGTGCACAATTAACTCATGTCTTTCAAAATTGCTTGATGCACTTCCTAATGATAAAAAGGATCCCAAAGTCATGGTGCACTTTTACTTATTTATTTTTGGTATTGGGGATTGAACTCAGGTGCACTTGACCACTGAGCCACACCCCCAGCCCTATTTTGAATTTTATTTAGTGACAGTGTCTCACTGAGTTGCTTAGCGCCTTGCTTTTGCTGAGGCTGGCTTTGAACTTGTGATCCTCCTGCCTCAGCCTCCTGAGTCTCTGGGTCATGGTGCACTTTTTAAAATGCCCTTTTAAATTTTAATGATTTCAAAAGTATAAATGACAGAAACTTATGAAGTCATTCTGTAATAACTTACTTAAAATTTACTATACCTATTTCATTCTACATTTTTAAGTATTTATCTTCTGTGTCAGTCAACATTGGTTATTTTCAAACAGCATGGTTGTGTGGTGTGGCAAAGCTGTAATCCCAGTGATTCTGGAGGCTGAAGTAGGAGGATCACAAGTTTGAGGCCAACCTGAGCAACTTAGAGGGGCCGTCTCAAAATAAAAAAAATAGAAAGGACTAGGGGTGTGTAACTCAGTGGTAAAGCATACCTAAGTTCAATCACAGGATCAAAAAACCCCACTAATATTAAAAATATATCATTCAGCTGGGTGTGGTGGTGTACTCTAATCCCAGGGATTCAGGTGACTGTGGCAGGAGGATCACAAGTTCAAGGCCAGCCTCAGAAACTTAGTGAGACCTTATTCAAAAATAAAAAGAGTTGGGGATGTAGCTCAGGGGTCTAGTGCCCCTGGGTTCAATCTCCAATAACACACACACATAAACTAATACTATGATAATAAAAAATCTATATCAGTCAAGGACTGGGGGTATAGCAGTGATCCCTGTATATTTTATTTATATATATATATATATTTTTTATTTACATATATATATTTAATATATATATGCATGCATATATACACATAATATATATAATTCAAGTGTATATGTCATATATATACATAATTAAAAATGTAAAGCGACCCATATGTTCATGGATAATGCAAGTTAAAAGGAGAATGGGAAACGAACTGTTCTGGCTGGGCACGGTGGTGCACATCTATAATCCCAGCAGCTCAGGAGGCTGAGGCAGGAGGATCAAGAGTTCAAAGGCAGCCTCAGCCACTTAGTGACCCTATGCAACTCAGCAAGACACTGTCTCTAAATAAAATATAAAAATTGGACTAGGGATGTGGCTCAGTGAGTAAGTGCCCCTGAGTTTAATCTCTGGTACCAAAAAAGAAAAGAAAAGAAACAAACTGTGCTATATCCATATATGGGAATATTATCTGACAGTATAAAGGAGTGAATTGTGAATGTGTGTGATAAGGATGAATCTCAAAATAATGATGCTGAGAAAACGGAGCTAGGTAAAAAGCAGCGTGTACTGGCCAATTGCATTTAAAATGCGAATTAATGTATAGTGACAGAGGGCAGGTCAACAGTTGCCTGGAGAGTGAAGAATAAGAAGGGGCAGAAGGCGAGTTTTGGGGTGATAATATGTTTATTATCTTGATTGTGCCAATGGTTAGATACAAATGCCAAAAAATCAAAATGAACACTTTTAAATTGTCTACTATCCTAAAACTGTAAAAATGAAACTGAATGTAACACTCTTTTCACGTGTGTGGGTCTGGAGATCTCACCCAGAGCTTTGTACATATTAAGCAAGCATTCTACCACCAAGCTCTAACCCTATTCCTAAATAGAATAAGCTCTGAAAATTTAAAAGTCATTATTTAAAATTTATAAAAGTAATGAGTATAAAGATTATTATTTTGGGGCAGGGTACCAGGGATTGAACCCAGGGGTGCTTTACCAGTGGGCCACATCCACAGCCCTTTCTTATATTTTACTTAGAGACAGGGTCTTGCTAACTTGCTTAGGACCTTGCTGAGTTGCGGAGGCTGGCTTTGAACTCAGGATCCTCCTACCTTAGCTTCCTGAGCCTCTGGGATTACAGGCATGCGCCACAGCACCTGGCAAGTATAAAGAAATTTCCAGCCCCTTTTTATTTTGAGAGAGGTCTTGCTAAGTTTCTCAGGCTGACCTTGTACTTGCGATCCTCCTGCCTCCGTTTCTTGAATTGCTGGGATTATAGGCATGCTCAGGCATGCCTGACTCAATAATTAAATTTGATATTCTTTCTAAGTTTCTAGCATTTATATTTCTGAAAAACAAGTATGCTCACTAGAATATACTACTAAAGCTTTACTGCTGTAGGGCCTTGGGATACCAAAGTCTGGGCCTAGAGTAGGACCCAGCAACTCTTGCCTTTTCAGGGAGCCGCCTTCTTTTTGTGCTGGGACTCAAACCAGAGCCCCCCAAGCATGCTAGGCAAGGGCTCCTCCACTGAGCTATAGCCGCAGCCCTCCAGGGAGTCTTCTTAGGTAGATGTTTCTGTTGTTTTCTTTCTAAAGAGGAAAGATCTGAGGCTCAGAGAGGGTGGGTGACTTGCCAAGGGTCACACAATATCAATGCTGGGGTTGGGGCTCGGGCAGCCTGACTCCAAAGGCAGGATGGGGACACTTGCATCTCAAACTCCCCAAGCCGTGTCCCATTGGCCACTGACCACAGGGCTCCCGGATCCCCAGGCTGGTGCATCCCCCACTCACATCAAAGGGCCCTGGAGACTTCAAAGGCAGCTTGTGGGGAGATGCACATACCCGGCTGGAAATTCAGGGAAGCCTGGGAGAGCTAATACGATTAATAGATTAAGCATAGGCCCAGGAAGTTCTTCACTGAGCAGCTAATTCTGTGGAAGTGAGAATACGTTCTCACCCAGCAACCACCCTCCGAGCCGAGCCTTTTATTCTGGGGCCACTAACAAACCTCTGAACACTTGAGAATTAGGGGTGAGCTAGGAGCTGTGCCCAGTGTGTGTCCATTCCATAGATGGTTAAACTGTCAGAAGTCAGCTGATACCACATCTGTGCCAGGTGGTGCTGAGTGCTTTGGACACAGGCCTCATCTTAATCCTGAAACTAGGTACAGGGTAACCACGTCCCAAGCACAACTCCAAGGCACTTCTTTCATGGCACTTCTTTCATGTTGTGTTCTGTAGGGGTTTTTTTTTGCGGAGTCGGGGGGGGGGGGGGGGGTTCCAGAGATTGAACACAGGAGTGCTTAACCACTGAGCCACATCCCCAGCCCTTTTTATTTTTTATTTTGAGACAGGGTCTCGCTGAGTTACCAAGGGTCTCATTAAATTGCTGAGGCTGGCTTTAAACTCCCTCCTGCCTCAGGCTTTCTGAGCTGCTGGGGTTACAGGCGTGTGCCCCTAACACCTGACTAATTAATCCCATTTTACCGATGAAAACCCTGAGACTTAGATTGCTTAAGTACCTGCACAGCAAGATCAAGTTGGTGCTAAATGGCTGAGCTCCGTCTGTTCTGATCTCTACCCCTTGCCAAGTCAGTCAGCAAGGGACAAACAGCTAAGACCCCAGCCTATCCTGGCTTTTCCCTTGACCAAGGGTGAGGGGTAGCTCTGCGTCTGTTCTCCCACTTCTCACCTACATTTTTAGGGAAGGTCTTTGTAAGTCGGTAGCACTTATACTTTATCAATCTTTAGGGAGTGGGGGTGGACAATCCAATGCCAAGATAATGTCCCCATGATTACAGATGTCATAAAACTGAGAACCCACACCATTTTTCCCATATCCCTCTCTCCAAACCCTAGTTGTTCTCCCACCAACCTCCTCCCCAAACACCCCTGAAGAGGCTGCTCCTTCAGAGAGCACCCAGCTCACCAGGTCTGAGGGGGGCTCCGAGCTGGGGACCTCGGCCTCCGACTCCAGGCTTGGCCACTGGCTTCCCTCCCAGGAGAGAGCCTGGTCTCAGCCCCCGGGACCTTTGCTCTCCTACCCAGCCTTCAGCTCCTGGTTTCCATCCTTCCTGTGTGCCCCTTAGTGCCCCATTACTAAGTTCTAAGGTCACAAGACATTTCTCTGTGTGGATCTCTGCCCCAGGTCCTGAGCTATTCCAGGAGGAATAGCTGGTTACAGAAACTTAGGGGCACCTGCCCTACTGGGAAAATCCTCAGCTAGGGAAGTCAGCCAAGGAAGTGCTGAAGGTGGAGTTGGGGCAGTGGGAGGGGTGTTCATATTAGCGCCTGGGGCCTCCTCCAACCAACCCCAAAAGCAGGTGACTTTGTGGTTTTGATATTGGGGATTGAACCCAGGGGGCGCTTAACCACTGAGCCACATCCCCAGCCCTTTTTGTTTTATTTGGAAACAGGGTCTTGCTAAATTACTTAGGGTCTTGCTGAGTTACTGAGGCTGGCTTTGAACTCCTGATCCTCCTGTCTCAGCCTCCTGAGTTGCTGGCATTACAGGCATGTACCACCACACCAGGCCCTTGTGACTTTGTTTTGGTATTGGGGATTGAACTCAGAGGTGCTTTACCACTGAGTTACATTCCCAGATCCCGCTTCCTTTATTTATTATTATTATTATTATTTTAAATTTTGAGCCAGTGTTTTAAAAACTGCTTAAGACCTCACTAAATTGCTGAGGCTGGCCTTCAATTTGCAATTCTCCTGCCTCAGCCTCCCAAATTTCTGAGATTGCAGGCATGAGGCACCAAGTCCCACTGACTTTGTTGAGTCTGTTTCCACATCTGGCATGATCCCAGCTCTGTCCCTGTACTTGGTGGAGATCTGAATCTAGTGGATAGGAGTGTTTTCTAACCTTCAGGCCCCACACAGCTTCCTACCCCTCTGCTTGCTTGTCATTCATGAAATGCAATTGATTTTTTTTTCTTTTTTCTTTTTTTTTATGGTACTGGGGTTCAAACCCAGAGTCTCACTCATGCTAGGCAAGTGTTTTACACTGAGCTACGACCACAGTCCCTGTATAGTGCTTTTCTGAATACAGAATGAATGTACTAATTCACCGTAGAAAATTTGCAGGCTATAAAACAATACACAGAGGAAGAGAAAATCCCTCCTAAACTCATGATCTAAATGTGACCATGGTTAACATTTTGGGGTATATCCTGTTTCCCAGCCTTAGGCATTTATGTCCACATGCATCTTTTTATTTATAAGATTCAATCTGTTCTGCAAACTCCTTCTTTCATGGAAACAGAACATATTCCGGGCCTATAAGCTTCCTTCTTCACCACCATCTACAAATAAATAGTGCTTATTGTTCAGGACTCCTCCTTCAGGAAGCTAGCCAGGATTTCCCCAGCCCAGTCAGCCTCTCTCTCAGGCCCTTACACATAGCCCCCCACCAACCCCCGCTCCCCTGTCCCAGGACCTCTTCAGGCACAGACACCTAGGGGATTCCAGCACTCAGTGCCCATTGTATACAATAGGTGCTCAATAAATAAGGCTGAAAAGGGTACTTTTCTTGCCTGTTGTCAGGGGGGAAGTGAGGAGGCAAAGCAAAGGAGCAGAGACTTAGAGTCCAAGTCCCTTGGCGTGCCTGTCTGCCCCCTGGCTTTGCTTCTCGCAGGCACCCTGGCTTTGCTTCTCCTTTGCTGGAAGGGCTTAAAGGTATGCGCGGCTGTGCCCGGTGCTGCGTGCTGTGCTCTGGCGGGGCGCCTGGCACTGCAGGCCGAGGCGCCAGAAGAGGCTGAAGCAATGGCAAGACGGACGCAGCCAGGGAGGTGAGTGCGCCCGGCCTCCCCACGGGGTTGCGGGAGGCTCAGGCGCCTGGGCAGTGGGGGAAGCGCGCGGAGGGCGAACCGGCCGGTCTGCAGCGAGCGAGCGGAGCCGGCTGCAAAGCTAGAGGTCCTGGGCCCCCCGAGGCGACGGGTGAGTGGCCTCGACTGAGCGCCGGGCAGATTAGGGGTGAGGTGCATGGGATGGGTCCCGGGCTTGCGCTGGCCGCGGTCTCAGCGCGCTGCGGGTCTTGCCCACTGTGGCGGCTCCCTGGCCCTCCGGTCCGGCCGAGGGCTCCTGGGAAGCTGGGATACTGTGTGTTGAGCGTCCATCTGGGCCATTTGTCCCGCGGGGTGAAGGTTACTCCGAGTTTGCCATCAGTGGAAAGTGTCCCCTCCCATCCGTCCAGTGGCCTTATTTTGCTGCTGGTGGGGAGGGGTGGGGTGTGCCTGCTTGGTAAATTGTGGGGCGACATCGAGTGTGGGGGTCCGGGACAATTCAGGACCTTAGCGGAGGCGGGACTTGGTGCGGAGGCAGGACTCACCCACCTGGTGGTGGGCTCAGGAAAAGGGAGGAGCGCCCCCCTGCACTGCGTCGCCCCTAGGAGCCCGATTTATCATAGTCACTGCCCACCGCCACCCCGACCCCTGATATAGAAATTTTGGGCTATGCCCTCATTTAGTTTTCAAAAGATTCCACTTTCCCCCGGTTCCTGCTGATCCTTCACAGATGAGAAACTAGGGCTCAGAAAGGTGGTGTCCTTTGCTGGAGGTCATGGTGGTCAGAAGCCAGTTACCCTGAGGCTAATAAGGCCCCACCCTCCGCTGGGCGTTGAACCCAGGGAGCTTTACCACCTACTTACACCCTCAGACCTTTTAAGTTCTCATTTTGAGAGAGCTCTTGCTAAACTGCTGAGGATGACCTTGAACTGTCAATCCTCCTGTCTCACCCTCCCCAGGAGCTGGCATTAGAGGTGTGTGCCATGTAGCCAGGCTGAAACTTGACCGAATTTTGTGTTTGTATTTTTGTGTTCTTTTTCTTTAAAAGCCCCTTCTCCAACACTATGAGACTCCAGCTTGATCAAAAGTGATCTCTTGGGCTGGGGAGATAGCTCAGCTGGTAAAGTGCTTGCCTCGAAAGCACAAGGCCCTGAGTTCAATCCCCAGTACCACCACCAAAAAAAAAAAAAAAAAAAAAAAAAAAGTGATCTCTTTGGCTGTACAGTGGTCACCCCTCATCTGAGAAAGATACATTGCAAGACCCCTAAGTTGATAGATGCCTGGAACTGAGGGTAGTACCAAACCCTGTGTATATTGCATTTTTTCCTATAAATATATAACTATGATAAAAATCTATGAAGTAGGCACATAAGAGATTAATAACAATGACTCCTAATAAGATAGAACAACTATGGTGTTAAGTAAAACCAGGGTTGCTTGAACACAAGCACTGTGGTACCATGTGCCACCACAGTTGATCTGATGACCTAGACAGCGAGTGAGTAACAAAGAGGAGAGTAGCCTGGACAGTGTGGCCATGCTGGACGAAAGGATGAGCTGTGTCCTGAGCAGGACAGAGCAAGATGACTGGAGATCTCATCACATCACCCAATTTAAAACTGAGAAATCATTTGTGTCTGAAATTTTATATTTAAATTTTAAATCGTTTGGTCTGAAAGTTTTGGACCACAATTGACCATGGAAAGCAAAACCTCAGAGAGGGGTCTACTATATCTGGTCTGTTTGCTGCCCTCTGGGGATTTCTAGGACTGGGCTGTGCAGGCTGGCAGGGGGAGAAGGGCATTCAGACCCTGTCGGGTGCTCACAGGACCTTGGCAAGATTCCTAGCTTCCAATGAGTCCAAATAGGTCAGACTTCTAACCTCCTGCTGTGCAAGGAGCAAACTTAGGCAGAGCCCTCTTGTGACCTTGGACCTTTCTCTGGGGCTCAGTGTCCCTTACTGAGGAAAGGTTAGTGATTATAGATTACAGGAGTGACTTCAGCAACCAGGGTGAAAGAGGAAGGAGCAGAAGAAGGTGGCTTTGAAAGCTGTCCTGACTCTGCCCAGGCCCTCCGTTCCTCTCCCCTGAGCCCCCTCCCCACGAGCTGTTTCCACCCGCGCACGACGCCATGCCCTGGTGCCTCCTCTTAACAGCCAGTCCTCCCGAACCCTTGTCTCCTTCACAGCCACGTTCACATCTGACTCCCGGTGCTCACTCTTCACCCCATTCCTTTCTGTGTGTTCCTGGCTCCGCCGTGGTGGACTCCGCTGTGACTTGGGTTGTGGGAGACTCTGTGTTGCCAGCTTGATTCCAGCTCTACTTGGCCACCATGCAGCCTTTGGCACAGCTGAACTCTCCCCTCCCCCTTGCTTTTGTGCCAGGCTCCTCTTCCACCTTCCGGACCGCGCCAGCTCCCGTTCCCCACCCCCTGCCCTGACTCCTCCCCGCCCCGCCCACCACTTGTTTCTCCTGAGTCTCTGCCATCCTGAGGCTTGCCCACTCCCCAGCTTGATGCCTGTGGGGTCCTGCCTTTCCCCGCCTCAGGCCACTCCTCTGCCCTCTGGACCCTGCGTCTGCCCGCCTCCCTGCGCATCTTCCTGGGCTTCCTCACAGGTGCCTCCAGCTGCGCTCCTCTTCCCCTGCGCTGGTGCCTGCAGCCAGACCCCGGGTTCCTCCGTCCCCAGCTGCACCCCAGCCAACCCCATACCAGCCCTGTGGACCCAGCTTCCAAAGCTGTTCCGTAGGATCTATCCACTCCTCTCTGTCTCCCTCCACCCTGCTCCCAGCCACCACTGTCCCTCTCCTGGACAACTGCAAGGGCCTCTCTGCCTGCCCCCTGCCCCTGGGAGGCCGAGGCACTGGAACAACCTCTAGGATAACACATACACCAGAACCCCTGGCCAGCCTGCCTCTGCCACCCCAGGCCCATTGCTCTGCAGCTGTTGCAGACTTCTCTCGGTTCCCGGAATTGCACATGCTGTTCCCAACTCACGACCTTTGCCTAGGCGGTTCCCTCTGCCTGGAAAGCCCTTTCTCCCACTCTGCTTGGCAAACATCTACTGACCTTCAAGTCTTAGTTTAAATCTGACCTCCTTCCCGAGTCGAGTCCTTCCCTTGTACGCTCTCTAGAGACCACCCACCTCACTCTCACGAAGAGCACCCTGTAGTTCCTGTTCAGGACTTTAATTGTTAGCTGTAACTGCGTCTTCATTTGGGGGGCTGTGGATTACTCTCTGCCTCCCTGCGGACGGGAAGCCCCAAGAGGGAACCTGGGCGGGTCCCCAGGAACACCTGCTGTGAGAGAGCGGCTGTGCTTGATCTTACTGCTATCTGTCCAGCAGGTGGCCTCCAAGGCCTGAGCTTCTTTTGCAGATCAGCCCTCAGACTGGAGAACAGCTCCCAGGGCCCCAGCTGAGGTCTAAATGGCTACTGGAGCCAGGCTGCCTCTTTGCTTTCTTGCCCCAGAGAGCCCTCTGCGCTTCTCTTGTGAGGCTTGGCATCTTGGTTATTGAGCTGCCTCTCCTGTAGGGACTGGGGCGACTTGAAGCTGAAGGTCTGATGCAAATTGTTTGTTCCTCGGTGCTTGGGCAGAGCTCAGGCAGTACGTGAGGAGGGGAGACCGCCTTGGCCTATGGGGAGGCCGCTCCTCTAGGCCGCCCTCAAGCCTTTGGAGCCAATGCCCTGGTGGTAATCCCATCTGTAAGGTTTGCTAGTTGTTAGACTTTAGGCAAGTTACTCAAGTTACTTAACCAGTCTGCTTTAGGTCCCATCTCTGTAAGTGAGATCAGAATGAGGAAAGACATCAAAAGTATTTAGAAGCCAGGTGTGGTGGCACACGCCTGTAATCTCAGTGGCTCGGGAGGCTGAGGCAGGAGGATCACAAGTACGAAGCCAGCCTCAGCAACTCAGCGAATCCCTGAGCAACTCAGCAAGACCCTGTCTCTAAATAAAATATAACAAAGGACTGGGAATATGGCTCAGTGGTTAGGTGCTCCTGGGTTCAATCCCTGATACCTAAGGAAAAAAAAAAGTATTTAGATGGCGCCTTGCATGTAGCAGCTAACAAACGCTCAGGAAATGAGAGTGTTCATTTTTAAAATTTATCTTGCCTTTTTTTTAGTTGTAGATGGATGCAATACCTTTTTGGAAATTGATTTTTATATGGTGCTGAGGGTTGAACCCAGGGCCTCACACATGCCAGCTGAACACCGTACCACTGAGCCACAAGCCCAGCCCAAGACAGCTTTTATTACTGAACAATGCTTTGCCTCCTATGGAGTCCCCCGTCCCAGCTGGAGGAGAGGAGAGGCTGTCCACTGTGCCACAGGGCACGTGCACACACATACACACTTGGGAAAAAAGTGCAAGAATAACACGCAGACTGCACCTCAAATCAGCTAGAATGCCTCCCCCACAGGTACAGGAGGCCTGGCAGATGCCCTGTTGCCTCCCTGGCCTTGTGCCTGCTGCATCCAGCACCACTGGCTTGGCAAGACGTTGCTATAGCAACAGATGACCAGGCCTACGAGTGGGACAGTGGCTGGCCTTGGCAGAGCTCTCTGGCTTTTTAGGAGGGAGTGGCTTCCTTCCAAAGCACAGGCCCTCCTGTTGCTCAGCTGCAGCTGCTCCACACCCAGAGCCCACTGTGGCTCCTAGGCCTGGGAACTCACAAACTGAGCCAACCCTGAGCCTGCCTCTCACTTCTGGGTGTCCCTTGAGCCCTGGGCACGTGCCCTCTTGCCTGTTTCTCACACCCCATTTAGCAAGGTCCTGTGTGGGCCCTCCTCCTCTACACCACCGGGACGCCCTGGTGAGTTCAGACTGCACACCCAGTAGGCCTCTCTTGGATGTTTGTGGGGTGAACAAAAAAACAGAAAATGAATCCCCTCTCACCTGCTTTCGAGGAGTACGGTCATGAGACAGCCTCACCTGCCGAAAGTGTTGGCCTCGTCCCATGAACATTTATTTAGCACCTACTGTGTGCCAGGAATGACTCTGCCTGGACACAAGATGAATCCAGGCAGTTAAGTTCTGGTTTCCTGGAGCTGACATGCTGGAGGAGGAGACTGACAGAAACAAGAGTCCAACCAGCACGGAAAACAGCCAGCAATAGCCAGCCATGCTGGGGACCGCAATAGGGTGATGCAATGCAGAGGGACCCAGGGGCCCTGTAGGCAGGCGACGGGGAACCCTCTCCAAGGAAGCAGCATCTGAGGAAAGACCCAACTGGAAAGAAGAAAGGACATTCCAGGAAGAGGGACCAGCAAGCACAAAGGCCATGAGAAGGACCACACTGGCCAGGTTTTTAATTTGTGGGGCAGGGGCTGCTGGGGATTGAGCCCAGGGACCCTCTACCACTGAGCTACATCCCAGTCCTTTTATTTCAATTTGAGACAGGGTTTCTTTAAGTTGCTGAGGCAGGCCTTGAACTTGTGATCCTCCTGCCTTGGCCTCCTAATTTGCTAGGATAACAGGCATGTGCCACTGTGCCCAGCTGAATCTCATAGGACTCTTTTTTTTGGGGGGGGGGGTACCAGGAATTTAATTCAGGGGCACTAGGCCACTGAGCCACATCCCCAGCCCTATTTTTTATTTTACTTAGAGACAGGTTCTCACTGAGTTGCTCAGGGCCTCACTTTTGCTGAGGCTGGCTTTAAACTCATAATCCTCCTGCCTCAGCCTCCGGAGCTGCTGGGATTACAGGCATGTGTCAAGATACCCAGCCTCATGACTCTTGAATCTGGCTTCTTTCACTCCACATTAATTCTGTGACTTTGACCGATGATGTTTTGCTCATATTGGCAGTTCACTCATTTTAGTTGCTGGGTAGTATTCCATGATAAGACACCATCACAATTTATGTATCTATTCTTCCCTTTTTGTTTATTTAATTTTTGGTATAGGGGATTGAACCCAGGGACCTTAACCACTGAGCCCCATCCCCAGCCCTTTTTTACTTTTTATTTAGAGACAGGGTCTTACTGAGTTGCTTAGGGCCTTGCTAAGTTGCTGAGGCTGGCCTTAAACTGGCAATCCTCCTGCCTTAGCCTCCTGGGTGACAAGGATCATAGGCGAGCACCACCACGCCCAGCCCATTTTTCTCTTGATGAACATCTGTTTCCAAGTTTCTGTCTGCCCTGAGTAGAGCTGTGGGAAGCATTCTTATACCGATCATGCCCTACAAAATGTATAGATAGCTTTAAATAGAGCATACGTGCCTGTGAAGGGGCCGCTAGTTCTACTCTTTCATTTTATAGGCAGGGAAACTGAGGCTCAGAGACGGGAATGGACTTAACCCTGTTACCTGGGATTTTGTGGCTCAGGGGGACACTGCTGACTCTATTCAAAGCAGAAGGTCCTGGGTCCTGGGGAGGGAAGGAAAGAGAGAGAACCTTTATTAAGCGCCTCCTACGTAGCAGGTCCTCCACGGGTATCATGCCACTTGCTATGATCCTGAAAATAACCCCGCCAATTCAGCATCATTCTGCCCATATTACAGAGGAGAGGCCCGAGTCTAAGGAACGTGCTTAGAAGGTACAGCTAGGACTGACTCGTGCTGGCCTGTCTGGCTCCGACGCCTGACCCACTCCATGATATGCTGCCGCCCAGGGAGTGGGGAAGCCTCCCCGTGCCAGGCCACAAAGGTGGAATGAAGAAGTTGAGGGGCCCTCTGGGGCTGGGGGTTCAGCAGGAAGAGCCCCTCAGCCTTCACTTACCCCCACGTGACTCGGAGTTGGATCCACTCTTGCCTCCTCAGCCCAGCTCTGTGACCAACTTCCTGTGTTCTGGGGCCAGCCAGCTCTGCACACCGCGGTGGCTCCTTGTAGCTGAGACTGAGGGTCTCTTGACTTTCGGTGGCCTGACCATGCCCTTCCCCAGGGCTGTCTCTGTTCCAGGATCCCCTGCCCTCACTGTGTGGGGTCTCCATCTCAACATACGGACCTTCCAGAATCAGAGTCTGACTTAAGGACCCCTGGGGACTTCTTCTTGGGGAGGTCTTTTTTTGGTTTTATTTCGTTTTGTTTTTCTCATTCCATGGACTTTCTTTTTTTATTTGTGGTAAAATAGAGAGAACATAAAATTCAACACTTTAACCATTTTTAATTAAATCCTATAGTGGCATTAAGTACATTCAGATTGTTGGGCAACCATCACTATCAATCTCCAGAACTTTTTCATATTCCCAAACTGAAACTTTGTCCCCATTATACACTAATTACTGAATAGCGTTCCCCCCGCAGAGGGTGTGGAGAACCTGTGAGAGGAAGTGAGAGATGTGGACTAATGTAGAGAGAAAAGACAGGAATCTGAGAGAAGAAACCCAGGGCTCCTCTCCCAGCCAGACCTGCTGGGGCTTTCCTGCGCCTCCCCCACCCTGCACTGGGCTCTTCCCTTCCTTCCTTCCTTCCTTCCGGCCTGGCTCTGACTGCCCACCCCCAGCCTGCCTCCCCCTCCCCCTCCCTACCACAGTGGGCATTCCGACCATCTCACTGCCTCCTGCCAGCAGCAGGTGCTGCACCCTCTTCAAAGGCTTGAAGTGCGGAGTGACAGGTGGCAGGCTGGGAGGTGAGGTAGGGGGTCTCAGGGGGATTTGTCTGTGGGTCTCTCCATGCAAAGTGCCAGCTAGGTGTGAAGTCAGAGCCAGGAGATGGCTTCTTTGGGCTATCAGAGTGGCTGGGTGGTGAGACAAAGGAGCGCTTCATTCTTTTGCTGACCCCCATGGAAAAGACCCCCCTCAGGGGCACCTGGAGATAGAATGACAGTTGAGGCCTCTTCTGGTCCTGGGATTCCCACCAGCCTTTGAGAGCCCTGGGATGTTTAGCTGCAAGTCTGGGGCAGATTATGAGATGACATTTCTCAAATATTTGAGAGGCAGACCCCTGGGAGGAGGTTGTGTGCTCTGGTGGTCCCAGAGAGAGAGAGAGTGTGTGTGTGTGTGTGTGTGTGTGTGTGTAACTGGAGCCAGCTGGGGAGAGAGGGAAGTGACTGGGAAGTGGGTGTCAAATTCATGTGAGAAGAAGGATGTAGGCTGTCCTAACACCCAGCACAATTCTGCAGAAAAGCAGCTGCCTCCAAGGGAATGAGCCACCGACTGTCACCGGGAGGACTCAGTTGGGCAGCGGTCTAGTGGAGGAGCAGAAGGGCTCTGGACTTGGCGGGGCGGGGTGGCTTCCTCTACTGCTCTGGGCCTCAGTTTCTTCATTTGTAAATTGAGAATAGTAATGGAAGTTGCCTTGGGGTTTGGGGGAGGAATGAGATGGTGATTCTGAAGTCCAACATGGTGCCTGGGACTTGGAAAGCACCCAGGAAAGGATAGGAGCCCCGTGGGGGGTGGGGGACTCTGGAGTGAGGTGGTGTATTAGTCAGCTTTTGCTGGCTGTGATAAAATATCTGACAAAATCCATTTAAAGAAGCAAAGATTTTTTTGGCTCATGGTTTCAGTTCATGGTCGGCTGACTGTCACTGTGGGCTGTGGTGAGGCAGAGCATCATGACAGAAGGGCGTGAGAGAACAGAGGCCTGAAAAGAGAGAGATGGGGCGGGGAAAGCTGCAGGGAACAAGTTATGTCCTTCCTGGGCTTTCCCCCAGTGGCCTGCTTCCTCCAGCAAGGCCCTACCTCCCAATAGTCGGTTCCTTCATGATCCCATCAGTGGATTAACCCATCAATGAGATCAGAGCCAGATCAGATCACGATCCAGTCACTTCCCCAACGTCCCACTTCTGAACACTGCTGCATCAGGGACCAAGCCCTGGGGGACATTCCCAATCCAAACCATAATAGGTGAGGAGTTTGCTTAAATCCTCACAAGAGCCCTTTGGCCTTGACCTGAGGCACTTGCTCCGACAGTGCCTCCAAGTTGTCCAAAGTTTGTCACCTTCTATCAGATGGTCAATTTGTTCACCCACCTGCCACAGATAGGATCTGAAAAGTACTTGTGTTTACGTTCAGGGTGGAGATTCGTCATTCCTGCCTTAGAGAGAGGAGACCTGCCAGTGTAGGCATGGGGAGACAAGAATCAGGTTTGGACTTGGTCTCTGGAAGGCCGGGCAGGGACCCTATCAATCTGCTCCTATTTCCCTCTTGGGGAGAGGGGTTGCCTGGCTAGCTCCCTGGGAAGAGGGCAGGGATGGGCACAGGATGGTTTGGAAGGAAGCTATTTCTCTGGAGCCCCTCCCCAGCCTGGCTCCAAGAGGAGCCCTGCCCAAGCCTTCTCCTGGACATCACGTAGAGGACAGAGCACAGCAGGCTGCGTCTGGAGAGCCAGGCAGGAGGCACCAAGGGAGGAGCGAGGGACGCTGAGGGTTCACTCCGCCACCGCTCATGTGCTGTCACTCACTGAAGCCTGGCCTGGCTCAGCACCACCCTTTAGAGGATGAGAACCAGCCTCAGGGCTCCGTAGCGCACACCTGTCAGCCCGGCAGCTGGGGACGCTGAGGCAGGAGGATGGCAGATTCAAGGCTGACCTCAGCAACTAATCGAGGCCCTAAGCAACTTAGTGAGACCTGTCTCCAAATAAAAAAAATAAAAAGTTCTCGAAGAGACTCATGTGCCCTGTGGCAGGTATGGGTCAGAGCAGGCCTTCACATCAGGCACCTTTGAAGGTGAGCTTTGAATCATTGCCTCCAGCACTGGAAGGCGTCCTGGGGTTGGCCAGCTCTGTGTGCTCCTGCTGAACCTTGACCAGCACTTCCTTGAGTTGGGAGGAGTTGGCGTGGTCCAGGCCCCTGCCAGTGAGTTGGGAATATTTTACCCGGGGACAGACGCTAAGGGTCTATTGTCCTGGTGCAGCCACAGGACAGCCTTGGAGCTAAACATCGGACGCTTGCTACCTTAGGCCCACCTGGGGGTTAGGTGTCACACTGCTCCTGCCTGTGACTCAAGTGCACACACAGGCGGGATGGGAACAACCACCGTCTGATCCTGGCTCCAGATTTACTCCTACCTGCAGGACAGTAAATGCCTGCTCAGCGGGCCTGCGGGTGGCTGGAGGGAGCTTCCTGCAGAGCTTTGATGACCGATGACCTCCAGGTTATTCATCACACGTCATTGTACTTCTAAATTTTGTTTTGTTTCATTTTATGGTGCTGGAGATTGAACCCAGGATTTCCCATGTGCTCAGCAAGCGCTGTACCTTTAAGTTGCATCCCCAGCCCCATTAATTTTTGAGACAGCGTCTCTTTAAATTGCTGAGATGGCCTTGAACTTGCCATCCTCTGGCCTCAGCCTCCAGAGTTGCTGGGATCACAGGCGTGCGCCATAGGGCCCAGCCTGAGTTTGTTCTGAAGATGAACAGAGATGAACTTGGGAGGTTCCCTGTGACTTGGAGAAGCCCTTGTCTCTGCTGGGTGCCTGTAAAGGAAAGTGGGATAGTATCTGTCCCCTGAGAAGACTAGTTTTCAGTCCTGAGGACAAAGAAAGAGATGGGGCTGTGTAAGGAATTCTTTGTCATGGAGAACAGTCAAGCAGAGGCAGGTGACCATTACCGCCAGGGGACTTAGTCCAGGGATCCCTCCAAGTGTGGCAGGGTACCCTGGCTGGCCTCTGAGACTTTGTTTCTGTGAACTGCATTTATCACGTCCCCAGAATTCTGACCCAGGGAGGGGGAGATGGTGTGAGGTCTGGGGGTGCTTTCGAATGCTTCAGCAAGAAAACCCAAAGACGGAGCCCCAGTGGAGAAACCATAACAGCGTCCCATCTGGACAATAGGTTCATAAAATTGATTATCTGCAAACACAAAGGTGTTCAGAACTAAAATTAAAATGACATAATCAGAATATGTCATAAATACATGGGATAACAAATCCCGGCTGTTCAGAAGGATAGTGGAAGGGAAGTCAGCTCCCTGTCCCCAGACCCAAGTTCCCCTTCTAGGGCTAAGCCCTCTTGGCAGCCATTTCCAGAACCTTCTAGAGGTTGACCTGGAATATAACTTCATGAGCCTATGAATATAAATATGATTTAATTTTTTATTATTTAAAAATAGAGCCAAGTGTGGTGGACCATGCCTGTAATCCCAGCAACTCTGGAGGCTGAGGCGAGAGCATCGCAAGTTCAAGTTCAGCCTCAATAACTTAGTGAGGCGCTAGGCAACTTAGTGAGACACTGTCTCAAAATAAAAAATAAAAAGGGCTGGGGATGTGGCTCAGTGGTAAAGCACTCCTGGGTTCAATCTCCAGTACCACTGAGAAGGAGAAGAAAAAAGAAGAAAAGATTCACAAGGAGACACATTAAATGTGGGGGGAGGTGATGCAGGGAAGTCACCCCCCTGCCAGAGGCCCCAGCGCCCTCTTCTCTAATGGTGCTGACCTGCCCTTCCCAGATGAGCTCAGCCAGGCGCAGAGGTGTGGATCCCTGTCTGCGAAGTCCGCATACAGCTTCCTCCCACTCCTCCAGCACTAGAAGATGCCAGACTCTTCTGCGTTTTCTCTCCTGGCTCCCTCCTTCCTTCCTTCCTTCTTACCTAGTTGCAGAGTAAAGAATTTTCCAGAGCACATTCTTGCCAGTAGATGTGAGCCAGCCCTTTCTCTTGTGTTGTTTTCTTCCATTACATGTTCCCTTCATCCCATCCCCTCTCTCCTGGGCACCCCTGGTGTGTTGGCTAAGTGATTTCACATACCGTACCTACCCTCCTTTAAAAGTAATTGGGAAGCCAGGCATGGCAGTGGCTGCCTGTAATCCCAGCAGCCCTGGAGGCTGAGGCAGGAGGATCAGGAGTTCAAAGCCAGCCTCAGCAATTTAGTGAGGCCCTAAGCAACTTAGTGAGACCTTGTTGTCTGAATCAAATATAAAAAGGGCTGAGGAGGTGGCTCAGTGGTTAAGTGCCCTTGGGTACCAAAAACCTGCAGCGTGCTGCATGCGCTTGTCTACACCAGTAGGAGGTGAGGCTGATCCTGCTGCACGTATGGCTCTTCTCCAGGATGCGGTGTTCCCAGGGCTGCTGCCCCATGGGCTGTGTGTGCCGGTGGGGGTGTTAGCAGGAGCCACTTGGGATGCACGTGACTATCATTCCCTAGAGACAGGCACCTTGGTGGTCTATCTATCATGGGCACCACCACCCTAACTGTCCCTCCGTGGCCACCTCCAAACTCTGACACTGTGCTAGAGATAACTTTCCAGCAGCCCACATACATCTGCCTTATGTTGTAAAATAGCTGCGTGGTATTTCCAGTTTCTGGGGGCTCCCCACTTTAGCCAATCATCTCTCCCTGGACAGACCTTTTGGTGTTCCAATCGCTCACGGTAGAAAACTCGAATGGCCTTGTCTGGTGGTCATTTTGCACACATGCATGTGCACCCCCAGCCTCTGCTTCTTCTCCCTCCCCCTTCTCTTTCTCCCTCCCCTCTCCTCCCCCTCCCCCTCTCCTTCTTCTTTTTTGGCACTGGCGATTCACCCCTGAGCCACGTCCCCAGGCCTTTTTATTTTTAATTTTGAGACAGGGTCTTGCCAAGTTGCTCATGGCCTCTCTAAGTTGCTGAGATTACAGGCATGGGCCACCAGGCCCAGCCAGGCTCCACTTCTTGAAATGGAACTGCTCGGGCAGAGGTTCCTGTGTCGTTTGGACACATGCTACCCAGAAGTGTGGGAGTGTTTGCTTCTCACCTCCACCAAAGCCGTCTCCTAGCACTAAGGGTTTCTGAGGCTCAGGAAGGGTGGTGGCCTGGCTGGGGTATCACAGCCAGTGAGGCTGGGCCCAGCCAGGTCAGTGACCTTTCCAAGGCACTGCATGGGCTCCTATGTGTCCCAAGCCCCAGAGTCCGGGACCTTCCCTGTCAGTGGGGCGCCTCAGCCTCCCCTGGAATCTTCCTGGCAGGCAAGCACTCACACATGCCCACGATTCAGGGAGGTGTTGCCCCAGGAGCTCTGTTCCTGGAGACTGGGAGCTTGTCACACGAAGGCCCCTGGGAGGCTGTGTCAGGCCCGGCCTCTGTGGCTCCCTCGACCCCCTCCCGCCCCCACCTCTCCTGCAGCATCCTCATAAATGGCGCTGTCAGAGCGAGGCATCCTCCAGGGCCCGCAGGGGGGTTGCCTGGAGACCACTGGGCAACAGATCTGGGTTATTTCAAGGAGAGAAAGGGTGGGAGCGGCGGGTGACAGCCTGTTTATTCAGGGATGGATGGTCTCCCCCGCAGGGTTTGGCAGCCCCCTCCCACCAGCCTCTTTATCCTCAGTGTCGGGGCCTGGGATTCTGCAATGAGACCCAGCAGAAGGCCACTCGGGCTCCTTCCTGACAGCAGTGGGGGCGGGACATCATCTGCATGATCCAAGGGGAAACCGCAGAAGTGCTGGCCAGGGAGGCAGGAAGCAAGGGGGTGAATGGTACCTCAGAGGGGAGTCTCCCGATGCTCTTACTAAGCACAGATACTGTTCTGTAATGAGCTTCCTGCAGACAGCTCTTTGTTACGGGCTTCACATTTATCAGTTCATTTAATCTCAAAATCCGGTCAAGGTAGGTGTAACTATCCCCATTTTATAGATGTGAAAACTGAGAGAGGTTGAGTGACTTGCCTGAGGTCACACAGCTAAATGGCAGAAACGGAACTGAAACTCAGGTCTGCCTGATGTAGAACCTGACAAACCACCTCATGTCGCGGAGTTGGCAGGGCCCTTGCATGGCACCTACTTCCTCTCAAGCCTCCCAGGGGCCTTCATATAACAAACTCCCAGTCCACAGACACCTCCCTGAATCATGGGCATGGGTGAGTGCTTGCCTGCCAGGAAGATTCCAGGGGAGGTTGAGGCCCCCCAGATTGATAGGGAATGTCCTGGACCCTGTGAGGCTTGGGACACACAGGAGCCCATGCAGTGCCTTGGGAAGGTGGCTAGCCTGGGCCCAGCCCGGGATTCCTGACTCAGAGCCAGCCCTCTCTGACTCGCTGGCCTGCTCAGCCAGCAGGGTGATTTCCTCCTTGCTTTTCCAGCATTTGCGCCCACCCACACCTGCAGGAGAGGTGTTGCACTGAAATGATCAAGTTACTTGTCTTTGAGCACCTGAGGGCGCGGCAGGGCAGGGCGTGGCTCCCCTCCGGACCCCCATCTAGGATCAGGCACACAGGTCCTTGATGAACAGTGTTCCATGGGGTGTGGATGCTGGAGCAGCTGTCCCTCAGGCAGCGGGCTGACAGCGGCTCTCACCCTCTCACCAACAGTCCTGTGGGGATGGAAGAAATGACTCTTCTTATGTCCTCCCTCTTCTACCCAACTAAAATGGAAATTTCAACCAGGTGAAATGATGCACGCCTGAATCCCAGCTACTCAATCCCCAGCACTGCAAAAAAAAAAAAAAAAAAAAAAAAAAAAAAAAAAAAAATTTGGGGGCGGGTGGATAGTTTGAACTTCATGGGTGAATTTGGGAGGCGGGAGATGTGATCCCTAAACTTAGACCCAAGGAGGGAATGAACGGGCCGTTACTAACCCTGCTGCTAATGATGATGTCAATTATTGACGTATCCTCTGCTGGGCTGGGACAGTCAGGTTCCAGGGCCTTGCAGGGACGCGAGTGGGAGGAGTCCAGAGCAGACAGGGGGGCACTGCCTGGAGGAGGAGACCTGAGCTCCGTCTCAAGTCACCCCTCTGGGAGCAAGGTCAGTGGTTCCTGCCTGTAATCCCAGTCATTTGGGAGGCCGAGGCAGGAGGACCCCAAGTTCCAGGCCAGCCTGGGCAACTTAGCAAGAGTCTGTCTCAAAATAAAAAAACAAAAAGGGCTGGGGATGTGGCTCAGTGGGAGAGTGCCCCTGGCTTCAATCCCCAGTGCCAAAAAGAGAAGAAGGAGGAGGAGAAAGAAGAAACCCCTTTGCCCTGGTGGGTTTGGGCTGGGGTGAGCTCTGGCAAGAATAGCAATAGTAACAGCTGCCACCAGTAAGCGCTGGCCGAGTGCCAGGCGCCCCTGTAGTGCCTGAGAACTAGACATTCCCAGGGAGCTAGGACTGCTCTTCAGGCCATTTTAGAATCCCAGACACTGAGAGAAATAGAGTAAGGGTCACACAGCAGGAAAGCTGCAGAGGCTAGATCCAGGCCCACATCTGCTCAGCTCAAGGTCAGTGTCTTTAACCCCTGGATCGCCTGCAGAAAGGGGGCTGCAATAACTCTGGGGCTAGATCCTGGAGCTGGGGCAGTGGCCCTGGAAGGGAGGATGACCAGGACAGCCAGGGGGCCTGTCTGGGGTGGGAGTCAGTTGGCGGGGCAAGGTAACGGGGACTCAGAGACGCCTGGGCTCAGGGGGAAATAATAGGCCCCAAAAGGCCCACCTGAGCTGGGCACAGTGGTGCCCGCCTGTAATCCCAGCAACTCTGGAGGCTGAGGCAAGAGGATGGCAAGTTTCAAGGCCAGCCTCAGCAACTTAGTGAGGCCCTAAGCAACTTAGTGAGAACCTGTCTCTAAAAATATATATATAAAAAAGGGGCTGGGGATATTGCTCAGTGGTTAAGCACCCCTAGGTTCCGTCCCAGTACCAGGAAAAAAAAAAAAAAGAGAGAGATGCTTACCTGGAGGACACCCAAGGTCTCTGTCCTCCATGGTAATTTGTCACAGGGGGCAAAGTCAGGCCAGCTCCGGCCCTAACGTCATCCACTCCTGGGCCTGTGTCCCCAGCTTTGGCCGGCGTGGTGAGGAGTGGGGCTGAGAAGAGTGGTAGGGCCTGCCTCTCGTCTTTGTCGAGTCTCGTCTTTGCTGATTTGAACCCAGCTCCTGTCTTCCTGCAAAGAATCGTCTGTGCCCGTCAAATGACAGCTCTCGGCTTGAGTGTTCCCACGAGGGAATCTGGAGTTCCGCAGCTTAGGTTTCTGCCAAAGGACTAAACTTGGGAGCTCTACACAAGAGCACCGGCACCTTGCTTGGGTGAGAGGACTCCTGGAAGCCTGAGAGCTATAATTCCCTGGTTTTTTTTCCCTACTGGAACCCAGGGCCCCTCATTCTTTGCAGCGACAGTTGGACTGGGTTTGGACTGTGGGCTGCTCTGTTTGTGCTACACACCCTCCCCCCCCATACACACATGCTCACTCACATATCTGCACCACTCCCACTGAACCCTTGCACAAATGTGTGGTCCCTATTCTCATCCCTGCACGAGTCTGCACATTAGCAGCACAAGCTCGGCCATGTGCACACACTCCTTTGACACAAGCACACCTCTGTACAGAGCTACCCACAGGGGATGCTCTGCATGGGGGCTGGGGGTGGGGGCGGTGCTGGCCAGGTGAGCAGGTCCTGAGCCCTCTGCTTTCTGTGGTCCTATTCTGGGACCTGCAATCCATTCTCCGGATTTGGGGCTTTGCTCTTGGCTTCCCAGGAGCTGCTGCTACAGTTTGAGAGGCTCAGATTGGCTTGACCGAGTCTCCCTTTTTGCTTAGATCCAGGAGAGAGGACAGAATTCATATTATCTCAGAACCCTGCAGAGGGCTGGGGCTGGGGCTGTAGTGCAGTGGTAGAGCGCTTGCTTAGCATGCATGAGGCACTGGGTTCAATCCTCAGCACCACATAAAAATATTAAACAAATAAAAAAGTTAAAAAAATGGAAGGAATTAAAAAAAAAAAAAAAACCCTGTGGAAGTGGCTAGGACTCTCCCCATCACATTCCCACCAGAGACGTGTTCCTGGCCAGCTCTGTGCACATCTGTCCCCCAACATTCAGGCCTAGGGTGGGAATCTGGTCCTGAAGGCTTTCCGCTGGCCCCAGCCCCTCGGCCCGGCTGCAGGGCTTGCTGCTCTGAGCAGTGACTTGCCAGACGCTGGGGAACTAGAGGTGGTGGTGCTGGGAAGGCTGGGCAGTGTGGTTTGGATGCGATCCGTGACCTATCCCTGCTCCTGGGGCCTGTCAGCTGACCCCTGAGGCTGTCTATTGGAACTAGAAGGCCTGAGATTGCTGGTTTTCCTGAGACTATCTCTGCCCTGGACTTTTCTGCTGGGTTGAACAAGAATGCTTACTGTGTGCAGGGTGAATACAAACAAATGAAAATGTGCCTAGCATGTGCAGGGGACCAAGACAGGTCAGAGGAGCTTTTATCTTTTGGGAACTCAGTCTAGGGAGATAAACAGCCACAGGCTCCATCGTCTGCTGCACTGGGGGTATATGGTATGTGCCCGCATATGCATGTTTGTATATGTGCATGTGTGTGCTGGTTTGTATGTGTTTATGCAGAGTGTGCATATGTGTGCTTGTGTGCATACATGATCCAGTCTTGGCCATGAGGGACACATTATCCTGGAATGCATCCTCAGGATGGCAGGGGCATCGGATCTGAGATGGGATATGGAGCTTCCTTCCAAGAGGAAGGAAGGGAACCGTGCCCAAGGATGGAGCCCAACCACGCACCACACACTGCACCTGGGCATCAGGTGCCCAGCTCACTCACTCCTTAAACACCTCTCTGAAGGAGGATGGAGCCCTCTTATGGGTGAAGAACTTGAAGATCAGAGAGTTTCTTTACTTTCCCCAGAGGGCACAGCTGATGAACAGTGAGCCAACTGGAGCCCAGCTCTGCTGGACCCTGAAGATCAGGTCTTCTTCTCAAGGCCACTCCTGGGCTTTCTCTATCCCTCACCACCTCTTACGCTGGAGAAGGCCTGAGCCGAAGTCTAGTCGTCCCTGGCCTGTTTCCTCGTCCATTAAAACAGGGTTAATAAAAGTATTTAGTTTTTAAAGTCAGCCAGTGGAGCCCTGAAATCCTAGGTACTCGGGGTCTGGTAAGACCACCGGTGCACCCAAGGCTGTGTGTCCCCCCACCCCTGAGTTCCAGGGCTGGACTTTGGACAGGGGTAGGACCTGTGCTATCTTCGTCCTGGGCTCGCCCCACTCCCCCTCCAGCTGATTGGGGTGAGACAGGTAGTGACAGGTGAGGAAGAAGGACTTCCCCAGTGCGCCGCAGAGAGGGAGGAAGTGACTCAACAAAGCCCGACTCCCAGAGAGGAAGCCGTGGTGAGAGGGAACGCACGTGGGTGCCCGTGGGGGCGTGCGAGCTTAGAGCCAGCCTGGGCGAGGGGTCATCCAGGTGGGCCCAGCGGCGCGGCGGCTGGCCGGGTCCTTGGGGCACCTCAGCGTTTGGAGGCGCCGAGTGGGGGCGGAGAGTTCCTTCCTTTCCAAAATTCCTGCTCCTCTGTCGCCTCTAGGGGTTGCGGGCGTCTTTCCTGGGAGTCCAGTGCTTGGGAGAAAATCACGATCGATCCGATAGTTTGTTCTTTATGTGTTCATCCTTAAAAACCTGGAGAGCCTGAAGCACAGAGAGGGCAAGCACCCAGCTCAGGTCGCACAGCACAACAAGGCTGGTTCCGTAGCCCAGATACTCGTCTCGGTTCCGCTGAGGCTCTGCCGGGAGTTAAAAAGCCGAGAGGGGCGACGGAAGCCCGGGCCCGCGCATCTCCCGGGAGCTGTAGTCTTCGAGGGGGTGTGGCGCCGGGGGAGGCCGTAGGTCGGGCTGGAGTATCTTCAGAACGAATCGCGCTAAAGACTCGGGAAGAGGAACTGGCTTCCCGGGCAGACTCCCCCGCCCCAAACTTTCCTCCTCGCCGAGGGTGGGCGGGCGGAGGGAGGAAGCGGGCCAGGGAAGGTGGGGCCCGCGTTCCTCGCGCGCCCGGGAGTCGCGCCTCTGGGAGGCCGATCGCGACCTGGCTCGGGTGAGTGTGTCTTTAAATCCGAGCCCCCCGCCCCCTCAGCGGAGGGGCCCGGGCTCCAGCCGGCCGGGCGACTGCGGGTGCGGTGATTGGCGGCCCGGCGGGGTCCGCCCCTCGGCGTGGGGGACGCGGGCGCTGGGAGCCGCGCCGAGCGCACTGGCCCTGGCGCGCTGCTCCTCCGCCGGCCACCGCGGACTCAGCCCTCCTGGCCTCGCTGGTCGGCGCGGCCTGCCCTCGGGAGCCTCCTCGGCCCACGGATGGGCCGGGGAAGTGGGGAGGAGCGAGCCGGAGCCCGCGCCGGGCGCGCCCCGCCGCTGCCTGACTCGGCGCCCGCAATCGGGGCGCCGCGAGCCGGCCGCAGGAGCACGGATGCCCCCTGGAGCCGCGGGCTGGCAGGTAGCGACGCGTGTGGGCCGGGCACTGGCGACGGGGAGGCAGGTCCGCGGGTCCTCCGTGCCCCCACCCCAGCCCCGGGCTGCTCCGACCGTCCACTCCTGGAGAGGAGGGTCCTGGGCCCCGAACCCAACCCCGCGGCATCGGTGCCTCCGAGGCAGACGAGACCAGACGTGCTATAGAGCGAGTGGTTACCGGGTCGTTTTGTACGTCGGTCGCTGGGCTAACCCCCTGTCCCGAGATTTCCCAGGGATCCGGGTCGCTGTAATCTGGCGACACCTCTGCTTCTCATTGCTTGGCCTGGGAGCACGCGAGCCGAGCGTCCTGAGATGTTTCGGGGAGAGAAACCGTCTCATATCCAGATCTGGGGTCCCCGACTCATCTCCAGGGCCTTTGAGATCCACGGACAGGGGCAGAGTTCACGGGACACAGGCTTTGATTCTTGGCTCAGTCTGGCCGGCTTCCTTTGTGGGCCTGGGTCTCCTAGGAGGGTCCATTTTCAACTTCCGAGAGTTTTTTTGAAGTGACAGTGACCACTTCAGGAAGGAGCATGGTGAATGGGCTCCCTAAAGTGGCCACCATGTTTAGCGTCCCTTCAAATGGTCAGGATGGTTGTCTTGGGGAGTGAGAGACAGAGGAAATGCCTCCTGGCCTCAGGAAGCTTCTGGGGGTCTCTGCTCTCCCAACCAGAGGCACCATCTCCTGGGCTCTCTGCAGAGCAGTCTGAACCCAGTGACCCAGCACCTGTTAGCTGTCAGGCTCTGGGCCATGCTGGGGAGGGTGTGGGTGGTGGGAGGATCTGGGAAGACTGGTTATAAGTACACAGAAAGTTCTTTGACACAGTTTCGATACCAGTCCTGGACAATAGCAGTGGAAATGCCAAGAGGCCCCACAGTGGTAATGGCTGTGGGACTGATACCGGCTACAGGATCGCTGGGGTGTGGGCTCGTCTCATGCAGCCTGCAGATGTGCCTCAGTGTTCCTAGGACATACTCCCTTATTACCTGCTGGTCATCAGGACCTCTCACCACCCGTGGGACAGGGAGTAGCAAGAGAGTTAGGGAGGTCCTTCTGTCTGTTTATGCCCCATCCTCATCCCCAGATTTTGTTTTGCGGTCTAGAAACCCATTTGGTCTCCGTTCAGGCTGAGCACAGAACACAGCTGCCCTGGGGCTCCTGAGGTTTGGGGTTAGATGCGTGCTGCCGGGGGAAGTCCTCACTTCCTTTCTGAAGAGCCTCCTTCGCTGGGGGCTGGGGGCGATCGGGAGGCTGGGAGGCTCTGGGCCAGACTGGGTTTCCGGTGAGTGCAGACAGGCCCTGAGGAGGAGCTGGTGGTGTGTCAGTGTGCCACCTCCTTCCCTGATGTTGGCATGGGCAGGATGGGATCTGGGGCGGCTCTGACCTCACCTTCCTGAGGTTCTGCTGCATCAGGGTTCTGCCCCTCCCCATCATTCCTGGCAGGTGTATGCTTTTCTGGAACACACTATGGAGGTGGTAGTGTGTGTGTGTGCCTTGGCCTTGGGTACTGTTCTGGGAATAGGGGTTGCTGAGCTCACCCTAAGCCTTTGGCCAGCACTGTGCTAACTTAGTGAACGTAGCCACCCACCTCAAACAGGTGATATACACGGACCTGGGTCTCCCAGGCACAGGCGGGGATGCCCGAGTGGGCCCAGGATGTGTGCGCATGCCTGGGTTCAGAAACAGGAAACGGACACGTTTACAGGACAGGCTCAGGAAGGCCGGGGGATGAGCAGGCAACCCAGGGACACAGATACCTGCGTGTACACCATTGCTGGGATTTGAATCTACCTGCATGGGAAGCAGACACGCAGTTGGCCTGACCAGTAGGTGGGCCTGCCAGAGCACAGACATGGATGTGAGCCGACATTTACAGAGGTAAGACAGGGACACAGGCAAGTGGCTCGAGCACCCCGGCAGATGTGGAGTCAGCTGTGGGCTCCCAGGGGAGCACCTGACGGTCTTACGGTGGCGACGCTGAGCGGCTGTCCGAGGTGTGCCTTGCTCAGTCTTCAGTTTCTTTGTGTGACGCCAGTGCCCAGAGTTGCCCTGTTTGGGTGCTGCTGTGGCACAGGTGCTCTGTGGTGTGACTTCATTTCTAAATTCCCATTTTGGGATTTGAGGGCCCCGAAAGCTCAGCTCCCTATTTTACTCTGCTTGACCATTGACCTCCCACTCTCCGAGGGCAGGGTCCCTGCTGGCACCTGTAGCTTCTCCTTGAACTTTTGTTTATTTTGGTACCAGGGATTGAATCCCCTGGACCCTCAGCCACGTGCCCAGGCCTTGTTTGTGTTCTGTTTAGAGACAGGGTCTCACTGAGTTGCTTAGAGTCTTGCTAAGTTGCGGAGGCTGGCTTTGAGATCCTCCTGCCTCGGCCTCCTGAGCTGTTGAGATTATAGGTGTGCGCTGCCGTGCTGGCCTCCTTGAACCTTTGATTCTCATCTTCCCTGGGCTTCTGGGAGCCTCCTGAGGTGAGGCTGCCTGGCAAGTATATGGCGTTTCAACTGTTCTTTGCTTTCCTCCTGAAAACCCTTATAACCCTTATAAGGACTGGGATTTTCCTCCTGAAACCAAGCCTGCAGGTCTCAGGCAGGGAGAGGTGTAGATGTGTCAGTGATGAGAGCCACTGTCTGCTCCCTGCCCCTTATTGGCTCCTTCCTGAACCCTGGGCAAAGCGAGGGCGAGGGTTCCTTCCCTCTGGCTGGAGTCATGTCTCCTCTGTCCAACCTGGCAGCTGGGAGCTGGCTCTGCTTCTTGATGCGGTTTGACACTAACTCCGTGTGTGGCCTTCGGCAAGCTACTTAAGGTCTCAGTTGCCTCATCTTTACAGAGGGGCCAGAAACCCCACCCCCCTGGGGGTGTTAGAGGGTTAAATGGGAGAAAATGAGTGGGAGGCATGTGATACCCAGCCAAGATGGGGCTGGAGGTGTTGAATGGGAGCCTCCCCAGCAGCCGGGGCTCCCGTGGGCTCCCTCAGTGGCCAGATCCACGGCCTGGGGAGCTGGCCCAGGCCTGAGGCAGGCTGTGTCCTTCTCATTTGAAAGCTGGTGTGCCTTGCCCTCACCCCGGCCCACCGGCTCCTCCTTAGCCCAGGGGGACCTCCACGTAGGGTCAGGAAATGGCAGGCTGGGCGTGTGGAAGCTGGGGCTTGCCGCCGCCCGGGCCTCTGGGAGGGGAGCCAGTGGTGTGGGGCTAAGAATAGCCCCCAATCACGCCTAGCTCCCGGGGGCAGCTGTGCCTCTCCCGTCCCGGGCCAAGGGGCCTCGGACTGGCTTTGTATGCTTCCTAAAGCGGGCACTAAAGCGGGCACAGGGCACAGGGGTGGGCTGGGAGCTGCAGGCAGCCTGGGATCGGGCTGTTTCCCTTGCTAGGCCTTCGGCTGTGGATATATAATCTCCAAGGGGCCACTCGGAACTTGTCCCGACAACTGCACCCTTACCATCTTCTACCCACGTGGGACCTGAAGTGATTTAAGAACATTGGCTGAGGGGCTGGGGTTGCAGCTCAGTGACAGGATGCTTGCCCAGCACGTGTGAGGCACTGGGTTCGACCCTCAGCACCACATATAAATAATTTGTGCTCATTTGCAACTAAAAAGTAATATATATATATAAAAAAAAAAGCACCGGCTTACCAGCAGGGTCTGAAGTCCTGCATCTTCCCTCACTAGCTGTGTGGCCTTGGGCGGCAAACAACCTCTCTGTGCCTGATCGGAATTCCCTCAGAGGAATGTCGAAAGAAGGAAAGGAGACGGTGTGCGGAGAGGCGCTGCTTACCATGGCTCAGGCGTGCTCATTAGACGTTAGTGCCGCAGTGGTCGCTGTTATCATCAGTGGTGTTTTGGCGGTACTGGGAATTGAACTCAGGGCCTCACACATGCTCCACTACTGAGCCACGTCCCCAGCCCTAGGTGCTGCAGCGACTGGCATGAGTAATATTTTCTCAGCAGACCTGTGACACTGAGGGACGAGGAATACCAGTGTGCGCCACGTGGGAAAGGGACTGGATGGCATTTGATTGGGGTTCTTGGCCCTGGGTTCAGGATGCGGTGCCGGGGGCCCGGGGTGAGTCAGACTCAGCCTGTGCCAGGAGGTGAGCTAACCCTGCTGCTGCTGCCCATGGCCTTGGCCTCCCTGCTGCCCATGTGCCTGCGCTGGCCTGGAGGGAGGAGCTGCTTGCCGGGGTGACGTCTCCTGGAGGCTTCGAGGAAGGCCAGCGGTTTGCCTGTGGAGTGGCTGTAACCTGTAGTCACAGGGGCTTGCCATGCAGTGCCCCTGATGCCTCGTGACGCTCCTCAGAGTGCTCCTGCTCAGGCTGGGCACCCTCGGGGCCGAGCTGCAGCCCGTCCATACCCAGTTACTGGAGATGCAGGAAACGCCTGGACTGGTCTTACTGCCGTCCCTGCTGGACTGTGTGCGAGGAGAGTCCTCCCTCACCTTTGCAGACTCCTGGGACTTTGGGAGAACAGGGTGTGTTCCTGCAGACCCTGTGGACTTCCAGGAACTGAGCTTCCAGGAGCTGAGGAGGCAGCTGCGGTGCTAGGAGGGCCGTGGGCCCCCTGGGAAATGGCCTTGCTGCCAAGAGACCGGGTGGGGTGGGGGCCAGGCGGGGGGAGAGCGGAGGTGTCCTCAGGCAACCTGGGACCTTGCCAGGCTCTGTGTCTTGCTGAGCCCCAGGCCCTGTCCACCTGAAGGCTGTGCTGACCGATTGCCTCGTCCTGGAGTGGAGGACACTGGAGTGTTCTGGAAGATTCTGTTTGGGAAGCATGGAGGGAAACTTATCTTCCCCTTTTCTTTCCCTGGAACTGGAGAACCAGAGAAGGAATTAAACCCTGTCCTGCTGTCACAGAAAGCTTGAAGGAATGTCCCTTCTGACTGCCACCCTGTGGTGACGGCACCCCTTATCCTAGGACCTCTGAGGTTGGCATTGACCCCACCCCGGAACTGTCCTCCATCAGAGCCCAGGACTCTGAGTGGCAGGGCCGGGAAGGCCCTGAGAGTGGTGGTGTCCCTGTCTTCATGGGTTCACTTCCTGCCCCTCAAGGCAGAGTCCATTGCAGGAGCTCATGGGCCTTTGGAGGCTCCTGCAGTGTGGCCCTACTGGGACCAAGGCTTGCTGGAAGCTCTGGACTGTAGCAGCCCCAGAGGGAAGGGCCCTCCCTAGAGCTTGTGCCCCAGAGTTGCAGAGCCCTTGGGAGCAGATCTCTCTCTGAGACTCAGAGCAAACTGCCCTCTCTGAACCCAATTTTCTCATCTGCAAAATAGGCATAATAATTTTTCCCTGCCTGCCTTAATTTTTTTTTTTTTTTACTTAACATAAAATTAACTTTTTTTTTTTTTTTTTTTTTTTGGTGGTACTGGGGTTTGAGCCCAGGGGTGCTCTACCACAGAACAACACCTCAGCCTCACAACTCCCCTTTTAAAAAATTTTAAATTTGAGACGGGGTCCAAGTTGCTGAGGCTGGCCTTGAACTGGGGGATCCTCCTGCCTCAGCCTCCTGGATAGCAGGGATTACAGACGTGCACCACCACACCTGGCAGAATGAACCGTTGTAAAGCACACAGTTTGGTGGCGTTTAGTGTATCCACATGGTTGCCTGGTTGTTTCTCTGTTCATTTTTTAGTTGCCAAGTAGTATTCGGTGTGTGGTATTATGACGTTAGAACTGTGAAATAACTGTCTTTATAGAAGAGTCAAGTTGCAGCTTCAGGAAGACACAGTAGCGCGCCACGCTGCCCTTCCCGTCCTCACTGCCCTCCTCTCCCAGAGGTCACGCCGTCAGCCGTGTGACCAGTTGCCCTTGGTATTTTTTCCTGTACCTCTCCCTGAATTTGTGTCCTTTCTGATTTTAGCATATAAACGAGGTCGCCCTTGGCAGTGGCTGTGGAACTCTCTTTATTTGGCCCTTGTCTTGGGGAGTGGCCCTGCCTGCCATTGGAGGTTTGCACACACATGCCGGGGCTGTTTCTCTGTGCTCAGCGTGCAGATGGGAGCCTGGGGCTTGTGGTCGGGTGTCCAGCTCCCTCTGGCCCCAAGCTGGGGCTCTGGAAGGCTTTGTGGGAGAAGGAAGGAAGGCTTCCTGGAGGCGGTTAGCCAGGAGAGCAGGTTTCTCGGGGAGGGAGACATTGGAACAGAAGGCATCCACCTGTCCAAAATAGCCTTTCTGGCGACCTGTCCTGGGGGCTGGTGAATTGGTGGCTAGGGGTCTGGGAGAACATGCCCTCCTGTTTGTTTATCCGCTGCCCCCCAGCCAGCAGCCAGCAGCAGGGGCTTCCTCTTCCTGTCTCTGAAGTGTCCCTGGAAAAAATAGGCCCCAGGAGAAGGCGATTTGTTGCGTCTACAGAAGAGTCAGACTGATCTTTCAAGGACAGAAGACTGGCATGCAGCATGCTTTCTGGAACCCGGGGAAATACTTGCCTCGCCGCCCCTTACCTAGGCCTGGTGCTTTGGCCTCATGGCAGGAAGCCTGCCTGTCGGAGGGTGGGCCTGTCTGTGGCTTCTGGAGGAAGGGACCTGACTGTGCTTAGATTTTTTTTTTTTTTTAAATACATTTTTTCCTGCGTTTTTGGTACTGGGGATTAAATCCAGGGGCGCTTAACCACTGACTGTGCTTAGATATTTTTTTTTTAATACATTTCATCCCCCCATTTTTGGTACCAGAGATTAAACCCAGGGGTTGCTTAACCACTGAGCCACTTCCCCAGCCCTTTTTGTATTTTATTTAGAGACAGGATTTCACTGGGTTGCTCAGGGCCTCACTAAATTGCTGAAGCTGGCTTTGAACTCATGATCGTCCTGCCTCAGGCTCTGGGGCTGCTGGGGTTACAGGCATGTGCCACTGTGCCCAGCTGCTATGCTTAGATTTTTATGCCCCCGATTCTGCCCTGACCCCAGCCAATCAGGGCGCAGCGGCTCTGAATGGACACTGTCATGCATATTCTCTGGCCTGTCATGGCGTACAAGTGAAATCCATTCCCTGCCTACTCCTAACATTGCTTATTTTCTCATTGTTTTTAAGTTGTTCCTAATTTAATCATTCAAAGCAGTGTCCAGCACCCAAAAAAAAAAAAGTGTCTTGGTGGTATTGTCGTGTGAGTTGAGGTGAGGAGATGGAAATCCTGTGCTGTGATGTTCCAGGGCAGTCCTCCAGGGTAGGGTTACAAGGCGATATTGGGCTCAAGGACCTTATAGGAAGAAGTAGAAGAGGGAGAAAGCTTCCCACCCCTAGCCCACCAATCTGCTTTCTGTCTTTATCGGTTTGCATATGTTGGATATTTTATATGAATGCAGCGTGTGTATGTGTATTTTTGTGGGCTCTCTTTTAAAGGGAGGGACCCTAACTTGTTGCTTTACATTATTTGTATTGGAATATAACTAAATGACGTAGAAGACTATTATAAATGCCTTAGACTTACAGTTTTTATTTAACTGTAAAACAAGCCTGAGGGAACTGGGTGTGAGCTCAGGGTTAGAGCGCTTGCCTAGCGTTCCTGAGGCCCCAGGGCCCACCCCCAACATTGCAAATATATTGAAAACAAAACATAATGAAATACTAGAAAGTCAACCCACTTCCAGTGAACAGAGCTGATGTAATTGGAAGGACGGTTTCTGAGCTGAGATGGTCCCTGAGCTGACTTGCCATGTTGGGTTGGTAGCAGAGGACCCAGCCTTTGGGCCTGTCCTGCCCTTGCTGCCTGCTTCTTCTGTACAGACTAGTGTGAACTACGTTGGGCTGATTGGATGGCCTGGGATAATTAGATCTCATAGTTGAGCCCAGACTGCCCATGAGGAGTCTCCAAATGTCTGTTTTGCAGGGCTTGGCTTGTCTGCACGTAAGGGCAGAATAGTGGCACTATTGAAATCTCATCCTCTTTTTTTTTTTTTTTTTTTTGTGGTGCTGGGGATTGAACCCAGGGCCTTGTGCTTGCAGGGCAAGCACTCTACCAGCTGAGCTATATCCTCAGCCCCTTTGAAATCTTAGAGGTTCTTAAACCTACTTCTTGTGGGAGTCAGGGATTTGGCCCAGAGGTGGGCCTTGCCTGGATCACACAGATGTTCTCAGCATGAACAGGAAGGATCCTGGCTGCTGAGAGGCTGGCCCTTTGAATTGGCCCCTCCAGGCTCCTGTGGGGTATGAGGTGGCCGGTTCTCCCTCCCACCCCAGGTTTTCTGATTTGGGCCATAATCCTCCTTTGTGCTGTGTGCATTGATGACATGTGGCCTTCATGGAGAAGGAACTGGATGGTGAACACCAGAGCAGACTCAGCCCCAAATCGCACCGCAGTGCAGGCTCATGAGGTGGCCATCGTGGTGGCCAGGGAATGTCCAATTACCTTTTGTTTTGGAAACTCACACAAGGTGAAGTTAAGCATTTTTGTTTTATTTTAATTAACTAATTAATTATGGTACCAGGGGCGCTTAACCACTGAGCCACATCCCCAGCCCTTTTAAATATTTTATTTAGAGACAGAGTTCCGCTGAGTTGCTTAGGGCCTTGCTAAGTTGCTGAGGCTGGTTTTGAACTCTTGATTCTCCCGTCTCAGCCTCCTGAACTGCTGGGATTACAGGCGTGCGCCACTGCACCTGGCAAGCATTTTAATTTTATTGTTTTACATTTCATTTTTTGTAGTATTAAGGGTTCCCAGGGTGCTCTACCACTGAGCTACATACACCCTTAGCCCTTTTTTAGTTTTTATTTTGTGATAAGATCTTTTCAAGTAGCCCAGGCTGGCCTTGAATTTGCAGTCTTGTCTCAGCCTCCAAGTCTGTGGGGTTCAGTCGTGTGCCACCATACCCGACTTTATTTTTATTTTTAAAAGAGTTTTTGGGTGTTGGGGATTGAACCCAGGATTTGCCCACAATAACCATGAGCTCTACCACTCAGTTACAGACCAGCTCCAAATTAAGCGTTTTAAAGTGTACACTCCAGTGGCCTTTAATACACTCTTAATGCTGGGCAACTGTGACCTCTCTCTAGTTCTGAAATACCAAAACAAAACCCAGTGCTGAGCAGTTACTCCAATGCCCAGCCCCTCGCAATCCCTGTTTTGCACTGTCTCTGTGGATTCACCTGTGAAATCATGTCACATGTGGCTTTTTGGTTTTTGAACTGGGAATTGAACCTGGGATGCTTAACCACGGAGCCACATCCCCAGCCCTTTTTATTTTTTATTTTGAGACAGGATCTTGCTAAGTTGCTCGGTCTTGCTAAATTGTTGAGGCTGGCTTTAAACTCAAACTGGGATCCTCCTGCCTCAGCCTCCGGAGCTGCTGGGATTATCGACCTGCACCACTGTGCCTGGCTCATATGTGGCTTTCTTCACTTGGCTTGATGTTTTCAAGGTTCAGCCACATGGTAGCAGCATGTATCAGGATGTCACTCCTTTCTCGGACCTTGACTGCCCACTGTGCGGCTAGATCCCATTTCGTTCATTCTTTGATCAGTCTCTGGACATCGGTGTTCTTTCCACCCTTTGGCTGTTCTGAGTAGGTGAAATTCACATGTTAGTATTTGGGTGCTTATATTTGGTGCTTTTGGGTGTGAGTTTTCTGGGTCATATGTTCTGAGTTTTATTTTTTGAATTTGATGTTCTGAAATTAGATAGTCCTGATGGGTGCAAACTTTGGAAATACTAAAAACCCTTGAGTTGTATACTTTTAAGGGTGAATTTTATGATAAGTGAATTATATCTCACTTTAAAAAGAGCAGATGGTTCCCTAAGCTGACATCTGTGGAGTGTGGATTGAGTTATGCCCTCAGCTCTAGAAACTCAGAGTTCTGTGTCACCTTTTGGATGTCCTGGCGACTCCCAGGCTGGGTGGGGACACTGAGCCCCTGGGCCATGTTTGGGAGCGACAGGAGGGAGCTGTAGACACTGGTGGGCTCATGGGCCGCCTGTCTCTGCCTGGGCTCCTTCGTCCTTCCAGACTCTAAGCAAGAGGTGCTCACCATAGAACTCAGTTTCCACATCTGTGAAGTGGACCCGCGAGCATGGCAGCCGTGGCCTGGGCTCTGTAGGTGGCGAAGCCTGTGGTGGGTCCGACTTCCTCTCTGGACCCGCTTTTCCCCCCGTATTTTGCGCTGATTTCCAGTGACCCACACGAACCTCCAGACGAGTTCCTCTTTCTTTGCAGAGACCACAGGGCCTGCCGCTTCCTTCCCAGGTTGCAGTGGGGTCAGGACCGCAGCCCTGCTGTCTGTCTGTCCAGGCCTGCTGCAGACTTCCTTCTCCCTCCGCTCGTCCTGCCAGCGCTGATGGCAGCCCCCTCCCTCTCGTCATCTAGACCAAACCCTGCCCCTCTGTCCCTGGCTCCTCTCCTGACTGCAGCATGGCGGGTCAGGAGTCCCATCGGCCTCACCTTCAGAACGAACCTAGCGGGAGCCCGTTCCCTTCCCTGCCCTGGGTGCTGACCCCAGCACCCAGCGTCACCCACATTATCGCAGTTGCGCTGATCGGGTCTGCTGGCTGCTGCCCTTGTCCCCCCACCTCTTCTAACCGGCAGTTAGGGTGATCTTGTTAGGACGGAAGGGTCAGATCGGGGCACTTCTTGGTCCAAATCTCTCCCAGTGGCTCCCTGTTTATTTGCTGTGTAAGCCGGGTCTTTCCGGTGGCTTCCAGAACACCCCACCCAAAACCCAAAGTTGTGTTCACATCGGCTGCCTCCCAACTCAGGGCCTGCGCCTGGACTGTCCCTTTCACCTGGGATGCCCCATGCCTTGCCATATTGCTTTCTTTAGATCTTTGCTCAAATGTGAGGCCTTGGCTCTCTTGACTACCCTAAGATTTTCCCCATTACTTTTTTTTTTTTTTTTTTGCGGTGCTGAGGATCAAACCCAGGGCCTTGTGCTTGCAAGGCGAGCACTCTACCAGCTGAGCTACCTCCCCAGCCCAGTACCGTTGATGAACCCAGGGGCACTTAACCACTGAGCCACATCCTCAGCCCTTTCTTGGATTTTATTTAGACAGGGTCTCACTGAGTTGCTGAGGCTGGCTTTGAACTCGGATCCTCCTGCCTCAGCCTCCCGAGCTCTGGGGTCACAGGTGTGCTCCACTGTGCCTGGCCCTTTTGTTCTTTTATTTTAAAAAGGCTGGAGAAGGAAGCCTAAGAAGTGGCTTGGAGGGACAGTGGGAAGGGCGTGAACCTTTTCTTTGACTTGTGGCAGTAAGTACAGATGACTTTTGTGATTTAAAAAATCCGTTGACAGCAATAACAACAAAACCAAAAAGGGAAAAAAAACCCCATATCTAGGCAGAAGGAGCCTCTGGTTTGAGCCCTGGTCATTGCGTCCAAGCCTTGTTCCCAGCCACCCCGTGGCCTGCCCCAGACCTCGCCACACGTAACCTCCCAGAATCACCTCACTGCTGGCCTCAGAAGGCCAAGCAGGGGTTTTAGCAGTTTCTATTTTATTGTGTTAATTGAGATGTCATTTACAGGTTGTAAATCAGGGCACAGCTTGATGAATTGTTGCAGGTGTGTCGTCTGCAAAACCCTCATGCAGATCACGTTGTAGAGCATTTCCAATAGCCCGGAAGGTTCCCTGGGGCCCCTTCCACAGTCTGTTCCCCACCTGTTCACCCCACAGTGGCCACTCTCTGACTTCCTGAGGAAGAGACCTGCTTGTCCTTGGACTTTGTGTAAATGGGCAAATGCAAATGGGTTGTTTTAATCTGGCTTCGTTAACTCCATGTCAACTCCACGCCACCCATGTGGCTGCAGGTGTCAGCAGTCTGTGTTCCTTTTCATTGCTGTATAGTACTCCCTTGCCACATACACAGCTCCAGGATCCTTCATCTCACTTGCTTGGGACTAGGTGTTTTTATTTTGCCCCTGGTTTCAGTCCCCAGTACCAAATAAGTAGACAGTTTTAGATTTGAAGCATTTGAAGCATTTCAGATTTTAGATTAAAAAAATTTTGCATACATCTTGGGGATGGGAATCAAATCTAAACATGAAATTCGCTTATGTTTCACATACACGTCACACATAACCAGAAGTATTTTTACCCATCTGTATTTTGACTGCAGCCTGTCACATGAGATCAGTTGTGGAATTTTCCACTTGTGAATCCTGTTGATGCTCAGGAAGTTTTAGATTTGAGCTGGGTGTGGTGGTGCACGCCTGTAATCACAGTGAGTTGGGAGGCTGAGACAAGAAGATCTCAAGCTACAGACCAGCCTCAGCAGCTGAGTGAGGCCCTAAGCAATTCAGCAAGAGCCTGTCTCAAAACAAAAAATAAAAAGGGCTGGGGATGTGGCTCAGTGGTTAAGCACCTCTGGGCTCAATCCCCAGCACCAAAAAAATAAAGTTTGAGATTTGAAGCATTTGGGATTTGGGGTGTTTAGATCGGGGAAGCTCAAGCTACCCTGCAGATTGTCTATTCTTCGGCCTGTGAGTGGACCTGGGCCTCGTTTCTCGTTTAGGGTAATTTGTGTCTTCTGATGAACGTGGATCCTTCCCTAGGATACAGGCCCCACAGGCCCGAGCACATTGTGGGATGGGGGCATGGACTCCTCATCCTACCAAGAAGATAAAAAGGGAAGGATTCCGGCCGGCTGTCTGAGAGGAAGTGACTCTCCCGAGGTCACATGGTGGCTCAGAGTGCGGGCAGCCTGTCTGACCTCGCCCACCAGGTTGCAGCCTCCGCCTGGGGTCCAGCTGGGGGCGGGACGGGGGCTCGCAGGGCCGGCAGCGTTTCTGGGTCTGCGGGCCCCCATGTGCCCCTGAGCAGCAGTTTCCTTCTTCCTCTTCCCCACCTGCGTCTGTCCCTTCTGTCCCAGAGATGGTGTCCACCCTGCAGTCCACCTTCCCTGGTGGGTGCTGGGAGGACGAGGAGGCACTGTGTCTGGCGGGTGTGGTGCTGGGGGCTGGCCAGGCACCGAGCAGGACAGGCTGGCCTGGTGTCTGTGGCCTGGGGCAGTGTGTGGCATTGTGAGGTCTGAGTGGGGCCTGCCAGCTGGGCACGGGTGCAGGTGGCCGCCTCGGGCCTGGGCACGGCCCTGGCTGCTACCCACTTGGTCCAGGGCTGCCTCCTCACGAAGCCCCAGCAGCTCTGGGTCTCCTCCTGGCTCCCACAGGGTTCTCCTGCCACGCCATCCGTGGCCCTGTGGTGCCCTTGGCCCTCTCCACCTCTGTCCCACCTCAGCCCTGGACTCTCCAGGGGCGGAGACCAGCGTGAGCAGGCGCATCACAAAGAGAGTCTTGAGTGAGACCTTGATTTGTCATTATCCGTGAAGCACAGGACGTTCTCGTTTAATCGGGGCATTAGGTATGTTTACATCATCGTGTGAGCCCCCCCTCGGAGCCCTCTCCAGAGCTTCTCCATCTTTCCAAGCCGAAATTCCCACCCCTGCCTCTCCCTCCCCTCCCCCAGCCCCGGCCGCCACCGTGCTCACTAGGCTGTGGGAATCTGCCGCTCCGGGGACCTCAGCTCAGCGTTCAGGCTGACGTATCTCACACAGCATTTGTTCTTCCGAGTCTGGTTTATTTAAACACTCAGCAGAGTGTCCTCTAGGGTCTTCCATGGTATAGCACATGCAGCGTTTCCTTCCGTTTTAGGGCTGCGATTGTTCTTTGAAAGGCATCTCACGTGTCAGGATGGAGTGAGGGGGTCGGCTTGATGGTGGGAGGGGAATAAATAAGATCTGCGATGTTTACTAGGTACTGGCCCTTTCCCTACATTGTCTCCTGTAATCTTTGCCATGTCCCTGTGTTGTGGTTTGGATGTGAGGTGTCCCCCGAAAGCTCACGAGTGAGACAATGCAAGAAGGTTCAGAGAGGAAATGGTGGGGTTGTGAGAGTCTTGATTCAAACAATGATTTAACCCCAGATGGGATCAACCAAGTGGTAGCTGAGGTGATGGGGTGTGGCTGGAGGAGGTGGCACTGGGGTGTAGCTGTGGGTATGTATTTGTATCTGGCAAGTGAAGTCTCTCTTGCCCTCCTGATCACCATGTGAGCAGCTTCTCTCTGCCACACTGTTCTGCCATGATGTCACCTCAAGCCCTGAGGAATAGAGCTAGCCTTCTATGGACTAAGACCTCCCAATCCATGAGCCCTCAAACTTTTCCTCCTCTACAATTGTTCTGGTCAGATCTTTCAGTCACAGTAGTGAAAAAGCTGACTAAAACAGAAATTGGTACCAGGAAGTGGGGTCTTTGCTGTGCCTAACCTGACTTGACTATATGGTTCAGAAGCTTTTTGAGCTTTTTGGAATTGGTGGGAGGAATTTTGAGATGCTTAGTAGTACAAGCTGGAAATGCTTTAGATTACTGTTAAGTGGAGATTAATGGTCGATTCTGGTGGGAGATCAGAAGACCAGAATGGCAATAGGGTCATGGTCAGGGAAGAGAGGGCTCAAGAGGGTTCAGAAAAGGAGTATTCTACGAGAATTTGGAGTAGAGGCCATTCGTGTTACATTCTGGCTGAGACATTGTCTGCATTTTGCCCATGTCCTGAGACTTTCTGTGTGGCTGATTTTAGAAGCAATGGACTTCTTAATCTGGCGGAAGAAATGTTTAGGCAGCATAGCATTCAGGAAGTGGCATGGATATTGCTGGCAGCTTTTAGCCAAATTTATTGTGATAATCAGGAGCAGAAGGCAGAGCAGAAAGATTCGGAAAAAATCAATCTGAAAGGCCCGAATAAAACTAGGGCTAAGGAGGTTGCAGTTGTTAAAGAAACAACTGTGACTTCAGAAATGCTGGAGACTTCGCCCAGAGACGGTAAGAAAGATGGCTTGGGGCTGGGGTTGGGGCTCAGCGGTAGAGCGCTTGCCTAGTGTGTGTGAGGCGCTTTGGGTTCGATCCTCGGCACCACATAAAAATAAATATATAAAAATAAAGGTGTCCACCTACAACTAAGAGAATATTAAAAAAGAAAGAAAGAAAGAAAAAAAGAAAGAAGGAAAGAAAAGAAAAGAAAGAAAGATGGCTTGAGGGCATCTGGGGAGCTGGCAAGACCACACCCGCCTCAAGCTCAAGGGAGTAAAGGTGAAAATTCTCTTGAGAAGAGACCACTGGGGCACCCTTCCTGCTCCAGGGAGCCTAGGAAGGTTTTTCAACACGCTCGGCCACCCAGTCGGAGGCTGCGGCAGCAAGGGCCCCTGGAGGCCTGGCTACTGCTCGAGATGGCAGCAGATCTTGGCGTGAACCACATGGTGCTGGTTCTGCAGGAATGCGGGATGCTGGAGTTTGGGGGTCATGGAGGCTTCCGCCAAGATTGCAAAGGAGGCCTGGGGGGCCAGCAAAGTGCAGCAGGCTGGAGTCCCTATGGGCACCCCAAGAAGTCAAAGTGTGGAGATGCAAAGAGGAAGCCGAAGCTGCAGTGGAGACCCCCAAGGTTAAGAAATGCCAGTAACATGGGACACTGTCCTAGGACAGCTAGAAGAACTGAGCCAAGAGGAAGGCCCTTGGGCTGAACCGAATAAGGCCACAGGGGCAGAGCTACACATGCCATGTGGAGAGAACATCAAGATGCCTTGTACCCCAGGTGCCGGACGTGCAGCTACAGGACCTATTTGTCCAGCTGGATTTCGGTCTTGCTCTGGTCCTGTCCCTTCTTCCTATGCCCCTATTTTTATAAGTGGAAGTGGTTACTTAGGACCTTTGTATGTTGGATATTTGTAATTGCTTTTAATGTTACAGGAGCTCACAACACGAGATTGCCTGAGCCTCAGAGAAGTCTCTGGACTTGAACTTTGAGCAGTCGGAACCGTTGAGACTATGAGGACTCTTGGAAATGGACTGATATGTTTTGCATTGTGAGATGGTTGTGAGCTTTGGGGGGGCCAGGGGTGGGGTGTTACGGCTTGGATGTGAGGTATCCCCCAAAAGCTCAGTGTGAGACAATGCAAGAAGGTTCAGAGGAGAAATGATTGGGTTGTGAGCGTCTTGATCCAGTCAGGGATTTAATCCCAACAGGGACTGACTGCGTGGTCACTGAAGCGGTGGGGCGTGGCTGGAGGAGGTGGCACTGGGGCGTGGCTGTGGGTATATATTTGTGTCTGCTGAGTGGAGTCTCTGCCTCCTGATGATGTGAGCAGCTTCCCTCTGTCACTCTTCTGCATGATGTTCAGCCTCACCTCGAGCCTGAGGAATGGAGCCTTAGTCCTTCTATGGACTAGGACCTCCCAAACTGTGAGCCCTCAATTAACTCCTCTACAGTTTCCTCCTCTACAGTTGTTCTGGTCAGATCTTTTAGTTACAGCCGTGCAAAGCTGACTAAACACCCTGCGAGGTAGGTGTTCACATTATCCTCATTTTACAGATAAGGGGATCGGGCTCAGAGAAGTTCATAACTTAGCCAAGGTCACACAGCAGGTCATCGGTGAGCCGGACTTGGATGCCAGGTCTGCCCGACTCTGCATGGTCATGCCCAGGTCTGCATGGCCTTGGCTCGGTGTTCCTCACCCAGCAGAGGATCGACTCTTCCCTGCGTCACAGACTTGGAGTTGTCCTCTGGGATCCTTCTTATCACTTCTTATCCTGAGTGTGGAGCCGAGAGGTGCTGAAGCAGTAGTGGTGTACCCATCCTCCGGGTCCCGGTGCCCTGCCTGGCCCACCTTCTGTGGAAAGCCCCTCAGGTGTCAGCGTCCTGGGCTGGGCTGGGGTTTGCAGGGAGGTGGGCCTCGGTGCCCCCAGCTCCAGGCTGGCAGGGCAGCCTGGCCCAGGGTGGCCACAGGCAGGATGTCGGTCTTGGCAGGACTTTCCCTGAACAAACCGCCACAGGAGCTTCAGGATCGAGGGGATGGATAAACAGGAAGAGGGAGAAACTCGGAAACATGCTCTTCCCTCCTGCAGCCCTGGCGTTCCTCCCTCTTCTCTGCCTGGGATCCTGTGCCAGAGTCCGCCTGGGCCTCGCTGGCCAGCCTGGCAGGTCGAGGTCTTAGGGCCGCAGCTAGTTTTGCCTGGCGGGTGGGAGAGACCTGGCCCTGGGGCTCACCTGAATTTTCCTGGTGCCACAATTTCTTTGCCGCGGGCCCTCAGCCGTCTCCCAGCCTCCCTGAGGGTCAGGTGGGCCACGCCACACGCAGCAGGGGGAAGTGAACCCTGGCTGTGCACTCTGATGGGGCCGTGCCCCTTCGCCTGTTGTCCTCACAGCCTGCGTGATGATCGTCTTCGTTTCACAGACGTTGAAGCACAGAAAGGCTGAGTGTTTCAGTCAGGGTCACAGAGCTGTTGGCGCTGAGTGGAGGCTTGCGCCAGGTTGTCTGCTTGCTCAGCGCCTGGCTAGTGATGGACAGCTCCCGGCGCAGGCCTGGCACGTGGTATTGTTGCTGCTGTGAAGTTCCTTCTCTTCTTTTTTATGGAGAAAGCAGGTTTCACTGGGTTATGGGGTGGTGGTGTGAGGCCTGCTGAGCCTTGGGCCCTAGTGGTCCCAGAGGAATTTGCAGGTGGCTTCCCACCTGCTGCCTCCTCTACGCCAGGCTGGGTTGATACCAGTTGTAGCCATGACTGTCTTATTGCCATGGCCAGGGCAGCACGTCACACCTTGCAGGGCAGCTCCTAACGTCCTGCACGGTCTCCAAGGCACTCAGGGTTCGGCCCAACCCTACCCCATCCTCTCGTCTGACTTAACAAATCCCTTATGACTTCCTCAGAGGCTCTGCGCCATCTGAAGCTTTTCTGTCTCCATGCTGTTCCCTCCCGGCAGCATGCTGTTCCTCTCTCTTCCTGTCTGCCAAACGTTGCTCATCCTTCCTGGCTCAGCGTGTTGCCTCTGATTCCAGGGAGCCTTCCCTGCATTCCTGATGGCAAGTTGACCTCTCTGTCCATCGCGAAGCTCAGTGTAGCGGGAAAGGGGCCGGTTCCCACCCTGACGCCAGCCTCTGTGAGACTCAGTCTCCTCATCTGTGAACTGGGGAGAACAGGAGTGGGGAGAGCAGACAGCCTGGGTTCTCTTCCCTGGCGGTGTGCAGCTGGCTGGAGCCTGGAGAAACGTGGCCCTCGCAGGGTTAAGTCCCTCCCGTGCCAGGGGCGGAAGTGAAGAGGACAGAGTGTGAAATGAAGTCACTTCCCTGCCTGGGGGTCAGCCATGTGCCTGGCCTTCCACAGTAGATCCTGTTTCCTCCTTGGCTCCCCGGTGCCCACACAGTCCTGGCTCCCGTGACCCCGCAGGTCACCAGCAGGTGGGGGCTCCCCGTGGAATGTTGTCTGTCATTCATCCGGCAAGGCCACTTCCTGTCTGCACAAGCCAACCATCTTTCCCGCCTCCAGGGTCTGCTGGGGAGTTGAGGGGGGTGATGGGTGTGGTGTTGGGGGAGGCTACCTGAGGTCAAGTCTAGTGGCCAGCCTGCCCCTTTCAGACCCTGGGGGGCGGCGAGGCCCGGGAAGGGGATGACACTCCCCAATGTCAGACCAGGAGCCAGATCTCTGGGTCACGCTGCAGTTGTGTGCGGGACTCTGGGCCAGGGTTTATCCTGGGGTCACCTCTGGGGAGGAATCGGGCCTCACAGTCCAGCACTGAAGGTGCTGCCTGTCCCCCCATGTGACAGAGAACTGACCTGGCCAGGCTGGTCTCCATCCTGCAGGAAACCAGGCTCGAAAAGGCCAAGGCCCTGGCCTGGCCTCTGGTGCAGGACAGCACTGGCCACCTACCCTGCTCTCTCTGATTCTGATATCCTGGTTTTCCCATGGGGAGGTGTTTCGCACTGCGTCCCCACCCCATGGGCTCAGTGTCTCTGGCTGTGAGGTTGATACTGAGCCGCGGTTGCTGGTTTCGGTGGCCATACTGTGTGTGTGGTCAGTAGACATCTAGGCTCATTCGAGGCAAGTTGGAGAAAAGGGCCAGGACGAAGCTCAGTGCCGAGCGCTTCCCTCGCGTGGGCGGGGCCCTGGGTTCTGTCCCCAGCGCTGCCACAAAACAGAGCAAAGCAAAACAGAAGATCAGAGAAAATAAAGATATTCAGGGAAATGAGAACAATCCTCTGGGACCTTACTGTGCAGAGATAACCACCATTCACCACATGTGCGTGGAGGTTTGTCCTTCCAGGTGTTTTCCATGTGTCTGTGCTCATTTGTACCCAAGACACCTCCTCCCCCCACCCTTTTAATGGGACAAACTCTAAAATGCTTTTTTTTTTTTTTTTTTAATTAATTTAAGCTAAATATAAATACACTAAACATGTGCCGGTAAATAAACCATGGCCTTATTCTTTTGGAACTTTGCAATTGAAGCTCCACGTCTGCAGAAAGGTACACCAGCACAGGTGTGCAGCTAGGCGACTGTGCAGTATACATGGCTGGGGTGGGGGGCTCACCCCCTCAGAATAGAGTCCCACCAGCACCCCAGGTCCTGTCCCCTCTTTTCTGCTGCAGACCTGACGGCTTCCCTGACTTCCAGCATCACTGACGAGCTTTGCCTGCCTGTGTCTGAATTCTAGATAGATGGAACCCTGGCCTTTGCTCCTGTTGGCTTCTTCTGTTCCAGGTGCTGTCCCAGTGACCTGCCCCTGGTGCTTCATCAGATGGCTACGTAATAACACCCCCAGGATGTTCATAAAAGGTGTTTCCAGTGTTTGACTAATACTAACCAAACTGTGTGGGACATATTTGTGGCCATACCTTTGATTATTTCTTATGAGGAAATTGATTGAGGGCTGGGTGTATTGGTGCACACCTGTAATCCCAGCTACTCAGGAGGCTGAGGCAGGAGGATCACAAGTGTTTTTTTTTTCTTTTCATCAGAAAACTGGAGGTGAAATCCAGAGGCACTCTACCACTGAGCAACCTCCCCAGCCCTTTTTATTTTGAGTCAGGATCTTGCTAAATTGCTGAGGATGGCCTCCAACTTGTGATCCTCCTAACTCAGCCTCCAGGGTCACTGGGATTACAGGCATGCACACCAAGCCCAATTAGAGGATTACAAATTTGAGGCCAGCTTGAGCAATTTCGAGAGATCCTGTTTCAAATTGAAATAAAAAGGGCTGGGAAGTAAGTCAGTGCTAGAACACCCCTGCGTTTAATACCCAGTACCACCCCACAAAACAAATTGAAAAATTGCTAGGTCGGAGTGTCGTACAATATTAACGTATTTTACAATCATCACCAGATTGGCCTCCAGAGAGCGGTGTGGGTTGTATCTCCCTAGCGTTTAGGAGGACCCCACTCCAGCGCCCAGAGCAGTAACTGGGTGTTTCTGTCCTCGTTTACCTCTGATATGATAGGAGACACGTGGCATCTCACTGCAGTTGACAAACTGCAAATGACATATTAGGCTAAACATTGTTTTCACATTTATTGGTCTTATTTCTTCTGTCTGTCTCTCTTTTTTTTTTTTGTTTAGTTTTTTCAATTTTTACTTTATTTTGTGGTTCTGGGGATTGAACCCAGGGCCTCCGGCATGCTAACTAAGCACACATATACTCCTGAACCCCATATACACACATATACTCCCCACCCCTGTTTTTTAATTTTTCCTGGCCCATTTTACTCTTAAGATGTACAGTCAGCCTCCGTGTCCAAGGGTCCCATGTTCATGGATTCAAATGACCATGGCTAAAAAATACTAGAAAAAAATTGCATCTCTACTGAACAGGTACAGATCTGTTCTTGTTGCCATGGTTCCCTATATGGTACAGTATAACTATTTTCATTGTCTTATGTATCATAACTATCTAGAGATGATGTAAAGTCTGGGAATATGGGCATGGCTTTTATGCAAGTAGTACCACGATTTTTTTTTTTTTCTTTGTACCAGGGATTTTGAACTCAGGGGCGCTTGACCACTGAGCCACATCCCCAACCCTAATTTGTGTTTTATTTAGAGACAGGGTCTCACTGAGTTGCTCAGGGCCTCGCTTTTGCTGAGGCTGGCTTTGAACTCACGATCCTCCTGCCTCAGCCTCCTGAGCTGCTGGGTTTACAGGCGTGCACCACCGTGCCGGACGACTACCACATTTTTAATAAGTTTTTTTTTTTTTTTCCCCCACTGCTGGGGATTGAACCCATGGCCTCGTCATACTAGGCAAGTGCTCTACCACTTTATGAGGGTCTTACCCATCAGTGGATTTGGGTATCCAAGGAGGGTGGTGTCCTGGAACTAATTCCCTGTAGAGTCTGAAGGAGGCTGAACTCATTCTCATTCACTTGAAAAAACTATATATTGAACTTGATAAATAATACAAATATGTTAAGATATTTTTGTGTAGTTTATTATTTGTCATTTAACTTTGTGGGCTTTCTGTATTGGTCAAATCTCAGCCCTTTTTTTTTTAATGGTGCCTAGGGTTGAACCCAGGACCTCCCACATGGTGGGTGAGTACTTTATCACTGAGCTAAACCACCAGCCCAGTGACCCTCTTTTTTAATGTAGTCTATCTTTTGATATTTAAGTTCCAGCATATTCAGTAGAAAGTTTTTTCCTGGCTTGAGATTATTCAAATATTTACTTACATTCTCTTCCTTCCGTTCTGTGGTTTCCATTATAACATATCGTCTTTCATTTCTCTGTATTTTCTTTCTGCCAGACAAGGGCAGCTGGGATTAAGAGCATGCATTCAGGGCTGGGGTGTGTGTAGCTCAGTGGTGGAGCATGTTTTGTGCCTAGGTTCTGGGATAGAGCCCCAGCACAGGGGAGAATCAAAACTGAATCCGTGTATGAACACATACTGATAAAGTCACTTCAAAAATAATAATTCCAGAGGGCTGGTGGTGGAGTACAGCGATTGGGCACTTGCCCTGCACGGGAAAGGCCCTGGCTTCTGTCCCCGGCATGGCAAAGCAAACTCAAGCCGAACTTATTTATTTATTTATTTTTTAAATATCTTTTTTTGTCAATGGGCCTTTATTTTATTTATTTATTTATTTTATACATGGTGCTGAGGTTCAAACACAGGGCCTCACATGCCAGGCAAGTGCTCTACCACTGAGCCACAACCCCAGTCCCAAGCTCATATGTTGACATAACTAAAACATTTTTTGGTGAAAAATAATGACTTTCCTGGACAGTACAATGAGGGGGAAGAGTGGCCTTATTTTACATTTTGCAAGTCCTCTGCCGTCTGGCCCAAGGCCAGCTGGATTCTCACGTCGGTGCTGCCTTCCGTGGCTCGGTGTGTTGTGATGTGCTATTTCGATTCAAGTAAATGAAGAAAATCCAGCTTCACCTGGACGTGCGGCTGGAAAAGGGAGGCGTTTCATTAGCCTGTGGCTATGGATATCTTCCTCCAGACTCTATATGACAAGTGGTAGATTATTAGAAGTTAGTTGAGATACGAAATATGTTAATGGTATTTTTGTACTTTGTTACATTAATATCCATTGGACTACGTTAAACTTTTTTAGAAAATTGTTCTAATTAGTGATACGTGACAGTAGAATACACTTGGATACCTCATACATAAATGGAGTATAACTCTCATTCTTCTGGTTACGCAGGATGTGGAGTCACACAGGTCGCGTGATCATATGTGTGTTCAGGGTGATCACGTCCCATTCATTCTACTGTCCTTCCTGTTCCCATACCCCTCCCCCCCCCATTCCCTTCTGCCTGATTCAGAATACCTCGATTCTTCCCAACCCCCACCCCCTTATTGTGAATTAACATCCGCCTATCAGAGAAAACATTCTGCCTTTGGATTTTGGGGGTTGGCTTATTTCCCTTAGCGTGACAGTCTCCAGCTCCATCCGTTTACCAGCAGAAGCCATCATCTCATTCTCCTTTAAGGCCGAGTGATAGCCCGCTGTGTATATATCTCACATTTTCTTGATCCACTCATCTGTCGAGGGGCTTCTAGTTTGGTTTCATCATCTGGCTGTTGTGAACTGAGCTGCTGTGAACACCGATGTGGCTGCGTCACTGTAGTGTGCTGATTTTAAGTCCTTAGGGTGTAGACCGAGGAGTGGGCTCGCTGGGTCAAATGGTGGCTCTCTTTCGGGTGATGCGTGACACCAGGCGTCTGTCGTTGGGAGTACGCTGGCTTCACTGAGCTATGCAGATTCTCCAGACGTGGACCCGTCATGTCGCCGTTTCCAGCCCTTCACCACTAACGACTGTTAGTGTCATCGTGCTTCTCATCTGACGAGTCCTTGCCACTCTGAAACCCACGGTGGCTGGTACGGGTTTCCCGGAATTCTGACTCTCCCGGACAGCCCCGGCTCCGTCCCGGCACAGGTGCCCTCGCTCTGGCCTTGGAGGCCGGGCTCGCCGCGCTCCTTTTGAGAAGGCATCTGCCACCGTCCGTCCGTCTGTCCGGTGCTCTAAAGGGAGAGAAGGGCCGTCCGCCCCGACTCTGACGCGCTCAAGTGCGGATTTCTCCCAGAGCTGTCGCACTCGGCTGGCACCAGGACGCTTTCTGCGCGCTTCCCGATCCGTCACAATACCCAGCAGCTGTGGGCCCGGGCCGAGGCTCCGTGAAATGAGTCGCTTTTACTGCCTCACCAAGGACACCCTCGCTCGGCAATTTTGACGGCGAGCGCCTTCTTTGCAGAACACGGTGTCACCAGCCCTGCTGTTTCCAGCAGGGTCGCCCGCCGAGGCCCTCGCACCGTCCGGTGTGATCCCAGAAAGGAAGGTGGCGTCCTGTCATGAGAATTGTTTTGACTCGTGCAGCCCTGGAAGGAAGGCGCTGGGGCCCTGGGGTGCACGGAGCCAGCTTTCTGCACTGTGAATTAGATGACGGATGCTTGGCCCTGGCCTGGTGCCTGTCCTCTCCTGGGTCCAGGGCATGACACCTGCTGACACTAATATCCCTTCCCACTAACAGACCCCAGAGGGCACCGTGTGCAGCGGAGACACAATCTACGGAAGGTCAAGGATTCATCATTGGAGCCGGGCCCGGTGACGCTCGCCTGTCATCTCAGTGGCTCGGGAGGCTGAGGCAGGAGGATAGAGTTCAAAGCCAGCCTCAGCAACGGTGAGGCCCTAAGAAACTCAGTGAGACCCTGTCTCTAAATAAAATACAAACTAGGGCTGGGGATGGGGCTCAGGGGTCGAGTGCCCCTGAATTCAGTCCCCGATACCTGAAACAAAACAAAACAGAGCCATCATCATCTGTGATTTGAAATCCTGTTCAAAGTGCTAACATGTTTGCCCTCAGTAGTGAGCCAGGGGCCGGGGGGCTTTGTAGGTGCCCTGTTCTCCTTGCCACTGAAGAGACAGGGAGGGCGGGACTCAATGGAAGAGGCCCAGGGGTCTGCGCCAGGCAGCTGTCCCCCATGGTGGAGTCTGTGCTTAAGGGACCCCACAGAGTCACTCTCTAGTCACGGCCCCTGGCCTCTGTTCCTTCCTCACTCACCTTCCCAGCAGGGCGGGCCTTGGGTCAGTTCCCCATCCAGCATCTTCTAGAAGGTAGTCGCAGCCCAGTGCCATGTATGAAGAGGTGCTGCCATCTAGGTCCTGGGCTACGGGGGTTCCACCCACCTGGTCTCGTTTATTTTTGCAACACATCCATCCATAAGTTGATCCTTTTTTCGTTTATTTGTTCTTTAAAAAAATCTTCTAGTTTGAGTTGGGTATGGTGGTGCATGCCTGTGATCCTAGCTACTTGGGAGGCCGAGGCAGGAGGATTGCAAGTTGGAGGCCAGCCTTAGATACTGAGTGAGACCCTATCTTACACCAAAAAATAAAAAGGGCTGGGGATGTTGCTCAGTGGTAGGGTGCCTTTGGCTTCAATCCCAGTGCCAAAAAAGGGAACAACAACAAAAAGCTTCCAGGTTTTCTTCATTTAAGTGGGCTACTTTGTGACAAGCACTGGCCTGGCTGTGGGATGCCATCTAGAGAGCCTTGGGGGACCCCATGGCTGGGAGCCAGGAGGGGAGGCTAGGAGAGCTTCCTGGGGCAGAGGTGGGGTGGGCTCGGTGGAGTGGAGGGGGCAGGAAGATTTGGAATGAGTGAGTCTGAGGTTGTTGTTAGCCTCCAAATTCTTCTCCCACCCGCAGCAGCAGGAACAGCGGCATCTGTTCCGTTCTGGAAGAAAACTGGCCAGGTTGGAACAGTGGAGAGATTGCCCAGCCTTGTTTATGGGCTCTTCCAAAGATCTTCAAAGGCAAAGTTCCTGCCTTATACGGACACTTCCACCCGCTGGCCCAGTACGACGATACTCTTTATTATTTGAAAAAAATTTTATTTTTATTTATTCTGCTATTGGGGCTTGAGCCCAGGAATATTCTACTAGTGAGCTACATCCCCAGCCTTTTTTATTTTTTATTTTGAGACAGGGTTTCACTGAATTGCTGAGGCTTGCCTCGAATTTGGGATCCTCCTGCCTCAGCCTCCTGAGTTGCTGGGATTACGTGCGTGCACCCCTGAGCCCAGCATCATTTTTATTTTTTTAATTATTTGCAAAGGTCCGTTGATGTTGCCAGGGACTGTAAGAAGTTCTGTCTGGCTCAAGTTTTGCACAGGGTGGGAGTAGGGGAACTGTAGGCTCAGAAGGGGGCCGGCTCTGTGCAGAGGAAGCCGTGGATTGCCAGGTGGTTCCTCCTACAGCTACCTGAAGCCCTTTGTCTGAATCTGTCTCTTCTTCTTGGTGTGCTTCGCCCTTTGCAGCAGGGAACCCTCCCCTGGTCAGGGTCTTCCCGGACCCTCGATGGCCACACCTACTGGAGCAGATGGGCAGAAGCGCAGGGGACCCAGGTAGGGGACGCCTGGGCCTGACCCCACCAGCCACTGTTTCTGTGACTGTGGGCTGCTCTCTGGTGACTTTTGGACCTCAGTTTCCCCCTCCATAAAATGAAAAACTAGAGTCTCAAAAGTGTCTCTGGCTCCAATTCTAAGATGCAGACTGGTGCCCAAGGGGACAAGGTCAGGGCAGGTGAGGGTCCGTCGGAGCCCCTGCCCTGGTTTAGACCTGACGGTTTTAAGTGCCCCCGCCCCAGTCCCAGGCTCTCTGTAGGGAACCCTGCAGCAGGGTGACTTCCTCTGTGTTTATTCTGGAGTGAGGCAGATGTTTCCTGCAGCTGGCCACTTAGCCCTTCCCCCACTGTCCCCAAGATGGACAGGCCTATTTTTAGCTCCATTGTTACCCACCCTGGGCATCTGGATGTCAGGGGTGTGTGGGAGGCTGTGGCCTGGGGAGGGGCACTGCCCCGGGCCCAGTGTGTTCTCCTTCTGCAAGTCCCTTTTCTAGCTACCCAGCCCCGTGTTTGTCAGGTAAGCTGGAGAAGCTTCTAGGGAGCCTTTTAGGGAGCGGTGGGGACTGACGGGGCTGAAGCAGTAGGGAGAGCCCCGTGTGTCGCTGTGTTAGGTAGTGATCTCTGAGCCTCAGTTTTCTCACCTGCAAAATGGGTTAATACCTGGTCTTCTGCCTTCTCATAGGGTTGTTCTGAAAATGGTGACTGAGAGAAACTCAGTAAAGGACACCTGGAGCTCACAGGAATTGTGGGTTCAGCCCTGTGGGCCTGAGGAGCACTGACCCCGAGTGGGGAGATGAGGTGGGATCCAGGGGTCTCAGGCGGGCGGAGCCCAGGCTGAGTGTGCCCAGGTGGGGGCTGGGGGTGTGTCTGCCAGCTGCTGGTGGGTGGGGGAAGGGCCATCACGCAGGGAAGGGCGGACGGTCCTGCCAGGCCCTTGAGGGCTGGAGCAGATTGGATGGCAGCTTGGAGCCTCTTGGGGAGGGGGTCCTGGGTGGGTCTGGGGACAGGAGCCTGCAGCCAGCACAGCCCCTGCTCCTGGCTGTCTCCCTTCTGGACCTGGGGAAGTGCTGGTCTTGCTCAAAGGCTTCAGCTGCTAATAGCTTTGAAAGCCGCTCCCCTCGCAGCCAGCCCCCCACTCTCCACATGGAAGCGGAGTGTGGCCCCGAGCTGGGCTCGGCCCGCCGGAGGCCTCTGGGACGGTGAGGCTGGAGGAGGCTTCGCCAGGCCTTTTCCAGTTCAGGGCCACAGGGCGCTGCTGTCTGGTTGGCTTGGAATTCTGGGGACTTGGGGGCCAGTGGAAGTGGTGCAGGTAGAAGGGGGTCTTGAGTGCTGAGCACAGGGGTTCAGAGTGGAGGCCACGGTGTGGGAGGGATGGTGAGAGTCCCCGGCTCCTTGAACCTTTGCCTCAGGTCCTGCCTGGCCAGGTTGCTGCAGGTCCTCGGCGGGTTCGGGTAAGTTCCCATCGCCCGCTTGGACCCAGGCCCTGGTAGCTGTGTGGAGAGAGCTGGCAGGACGCTCTCCCAGCCCCTGTCCCCAAGTATTTGTCCCCAGTAGCCAGCCGCTGGAGGCAGGAGGCGCTGAAGCCAGGAGGTGGCAGAAGCTCAGGAAAGAGCTCCTTCCCCAGAGGGGCTGCCTCCCGGGGGGCCCCACCTCCTGCTCCTTCCTGGGAGACACACACCCAGGTGACACCCTCGAGCTTTCCAGGGCCTCCCTCGGCTCAGAGGGGTCCCAAGAGGGAAAGGAGAGGCTGTCTCCAGCACGGATCAAATGCTCTGCCGCATGGCACTTTCTGGATCTCCAGGGCATCTGGGGAAAGCCGCTGTGCCCCATTACAAGTGGATGGTGCCCTGGCGGCCTCCCCTCCGGGCCTTCTCAGCTCCCCCAGGGTCCTGGTGCCCAGGGATTATTTCTTCTCTGTTCTGTGACTTTCTCACCCCGGGTCCTGGGCTCACTGGATCTTGGGGACGTTCCACCTGAGCACGGACCCGCCAGCCCACAGCAGAGCCTGTCCCCTGGCAGGGAAGTTGCCATTCTCCTGAGGAACGGAGAGAGAAGTTCTGTCCTGCTGCCATGCGGTGGTGGTCATTGAGGGTCAGCCCCAAAAATAACCCAGTGCATTAGTCAGGGTTAGATTTGGCTGCAAGTAATAGGAAAAGCCACCAATAGCAGTTTACACAAGGTGGAAGTTTATTTCTCTGTCCTGTCGGAGTCCAGAGCTTTGCAGACTAGGCCTGGTGCGATGGCTCTGCTCCATGGTTTCCTTGGGGAACTTGGCTCTCCACCATTCTTGGGGTGTGGAATCCTGGACTCATGGTTCAAAATGGCTGCAAAACTTCCGTTATCACATCTGGGTTCCAGGCAACAGGATGGACGGACAGAGGAAAAGATCTCATGAGGAAGGATTCTGGAGTTTGGCATGTGACACTGCTCTGTGTATCCCGTTAGCTAGAAGTTAGTCATGTGGCCCCAAGCATCTGCAGGGAGGTGGGGAAGTAGGGTTAGCTCTGGGAGCCACGTTCTCAGCGCTGAGCTGTCTCACCCTCTTCTCGGGGACGAGGGCACTGTGGACCCTCGGATGGAACTCCAGGATGGTCCCAGGCAGAGAAGCTGACCGGACTTCAGGGCCTGCAGAGCGTCTCACAGGGGTCTTTCCCAGGGGGAGTCAGTCCTGGCTTGGGGCCAGGGAGCCAGATGCCCCAGGTCAGAAGAGCAGAGCTGGCCAGAGCCCAGGGACCGAGGTGAGGAGCCAGCTCAGCAGCAGAGGTTGGAATAGGGAGGCCAGCGACCTCTTCTCTTTGGTCATAGCATGCCAAGCAGGTGTGGCCTGTGTCTGGGGAAGGACAGGCTGGCTCACAGGAGAGTGGCCAGGAGGAGGCTGAGGGCTCAAAGGCCTGAGAAAAAGAGGCTCCGGCAGGAGGTCTGCCCCAGGCCAGATGAGCCCAGGAGCCTGCTGCCCTCCGGACCCGGGGCCAGGGAGAGCCCCATGCTGCAGGGTCCCTGGAGCGCCCAGCCCTGTTGCTGCCCATCCTGGGCTCCTTCAAGAGAAGCCAGGGAGCTGGGTATTTGTTGAAAGCCTTGATTTTTAAGTCCTGGTGGCCAATTATAATCTGCATGGAAAACAAAACTGAAGGTCAAGCTAATGTGGGGCCCCTTCTGGGGTCCACAGGCTTCCTGCCTCCAGTTTGAATGCATTTCTCAGGCCTCCAGGGATCCATGGAAGCCAGGTTTTTAAAGGACAGCCTAATGCCAGACACGGTGGCATACGCTTATAATCCTAGCAGCTTGGGAGGCTGAGGCAGGAGGATGGAGAGTTCAAGTCAGCCTCAGCAAAAACGAGGCCCTAAGCAACTCAACGAGACCATCTCTAAATAAAATACAAAAATAGGGCTGGGGATGTGGCTCAGTGGCCAGTGCCTGAGTTCAATCCCCAGTAACGCCTGCCTCCCCCCAAAAAGGAGGTGCTTTATCTCAACACTTCCGCTTTGCCTACCCCTGCTAACCAGGACCCCTGTATCCACTGTCCAGGGTGTCGACGTGCTTATCCAGCGCACGCTGCATGTTCAGACGTTCCGGTTGTCCTCAGGATGCCCGTGTGACCCTTTCTCCCCTCCCTGGCCTGAGATCCCATCAGCTTTCCACCAGGCAGGGCCCACCCACTCAGACGCTGGCTACTGGCCATGCTGGAAAGGGCCAGTATCTGGTGCTGTCATCCTGAGAGCCCCTTCTCTGCCTCCTTCCTGGCAGGTGAGCTGGGAGAGTGTCCTGTCCCCTCCCTGAGTGCAGGGTGTGCCCCTCCTCCCATACCATTTCCCAGCCAGGGGGCAGCCTGCATTTGGAACCTGCCATCCCCCTGCCGCCTGCCCTGCTGCCCGCCCGGTGCTGTCCCCACCTGGCTCAGCTGGCCATCCGGTCACCCCTCACCTTCCTGCCAGGACCCAGACCCTTCAGTGTCTCCCCTTGTTTGCACACTGAAGGGTTAGGAAACCCAGGGCCAGCGTACAAGGCCACCCCACAAGGCCACCCGCAGCCACAGCCCCTGCTGACCACAGGGCGGTTACTGCAAACGCTCTCCATCTTTCATTTTTAAAGTCTTCCTTCCAGTTTGGAAGGAATAGAAACATTTCAGAAACATAATTTAACAGGTAAAGGGTCTCCTCGGATCCTAGCCTCTGGATGGTTTTAATTTAGTTGTTTTTTGTTTTTGTTATAGAGATTGAACCCAGGAGCACTTACTCACTGAGCCACATCCCCAGCCCTTTTTTATATTTTATTTAGAGACGGGGTCTTGCTAAGCTGAGTAGACTGGCCTTGAACTTGCCATCCTCCTGCTTCAGCCTCCCGAGTCGCTGTGATTATAGGCATGTACCTCCAAGCCTGTATGTGTTCTGAGACAGGATTTTCCTAAATTGCTGAGGCTGGCCCTGAGCTTGCGGTCATGCCAAGCCTAATTTCATTTATTTTTCTTGCTGTGCTGGAGATTGAATCCATTACCTGGCACGTGTCAGGCAAGTGCTCCGCCACAGAGCTGGGGCCCAGCCCCCAATTTGGTTTTTAAGTTGATCTTCCCTTTTTTTTTTCCAATATATTTTTTTTAGTTGTCAATGAACCTTTACTTTATTTGTAAATATGCAGTGCTGAGGATTGAGCCCAGTGCCTCACTCAGCCAGGCAGGCGCTCTGCCACTGAGCCACACCCCCAGCCCTGGTCTTCCTGGTTTTAAAGAAGAGACTGGAGGCAGCGAAGGGTCAGGTGAGGGAAGTGGGGAGGCAGCTCCCTCTGCTAAGCCCTGTCACCTGGGGGGAGCCTGGTCTTTGCCCCCTGAGCTGTGCCTCTTCTATGAGGTGGGTCTCCAGCCCCTCCCCGGCTCCCTGGAGGATTGTTGTCGGTAGCAAAGACTCGAAGAACCCCCAGGCCGAATGAATGGGACTGTCCCTGGGGAACATGGGCTGTGACAGCCAGGGGCCCCGGTGGAGGGCCCAGGGCCAAGGCTTGGGACCGGGGGAGCATGGGACCTGCGGGGCAGCCAGTGGGGCCCTCTGGGGGAGGAGCTGACTTCTGCTCGACTTTGAAACTTGTACAGATAGTTGTCGTTTTAAAAATTCCCACGTCGTCATGTTCATTGTAGGACATTTAGGAGCTGCAAGCAAGCCAAAAAAAGAAAGAAAAAAAATGACTCCGTCCCACTCAGGGACGAGAATCCTGAGTGCTGCAGTAGATGTCCCCAGTCTTTTGTGCCTGCTTGTTGCTGGGTGGCGCCCAGCCGCAGGGGCCCGGCAGGGCGAGGAGGAGGGGTAAGGGCGAGCCCTGCTCTGTCCCCAGAGCTGATTCCTTCCAGTGGCAGGTGTGTCTGTCTGTCCCCCTTTCCACCGCTCCCAGGGACACAGGTGCGACCCCGACAGGAGCAGTGTGCAGCACAAAGACGAAGGGCTCCCCCTTACGCTTCCCAGCGCCGCGGGAGTTGCGAGGCAGCGCGGGTGGTCAGGGAGGGCTTCCTGGAGGAGCTGCGCTCTTGCCTCCTTGTCGGGTGGAGCCAGGGAGGCTGGGAGGACTCTGTCAGGGAGGGAGAAGCGTAGGGTGGGAACAGCTGCCACCACCCTCTGGCGGAGGCTGCGACCTGCTGCTTGGTGGCCCTGCTCCCGGCTCACTGATCCTGAGAGCGGCCGGTGTCTTCACCCTGCAGATACTGAGCACGGGGTGCTGCTGGGACCACGGCGGGGACACATCATCCTGCAGAAATGCAGGCTGCCTGTCAGGGAGGGGGCCTGGGGTCCCCAAGCAGGCAGCCTTGCCAGGCAGGCCCTGAGGAGGGGCAGCTGGGCAGCGCTGAGCTTCCCGAGGAGGGGTCCTGGCGGATCCGAAGAACAAGACTGTGACCAGTGGCTGGGGTCCGGTGGGGGTTGGGTGCTGTGATGGGTGTCAACCGGGTGAGGGGTGGCAGGTTGTTTCATGGTGCTGGGAGGAGCTGACAGGACCTGTGTAGGTTGTGGAAAGGTCTTTCCAGCTGCTGACGGGGAATGGACAGTGGGGACAGGAGGAAAAGGGCAGATGGGTTGGGGGCAGGCGCCGCTGGTTGGTCAGCACTGGTGGCCTGGACTGGGTGGTGGCAGAGACGAATGGGCTGGCACAGGCTGATGGGGAGGGTGGAGCAGGCTGCGACTCCTGGTTCTGGAGGGGCCCCTGGGGGCCGATTGACGGCACTGAGGAGGGGCCTGGAGCCCTACCAAGCAGGCTGGGGCTCCCTGTGCTCGCCCCGGAGGGGCTCAGGACCTTCTTCCAGGCCACCTGCGGGTGGTGCTGGGACAGGCCCAGGCCCTGCCTGGAGGCTCAGGTCTGCCGCTGGAGGGGGCATGACAAGGCCGGAGCCGGCAGGGGCAGCCTGGGCGTGGCGGGCTGAGGGGCACAGGGACCAGACAGGGTTTCGTGCCACAGATGAGCCTGAGCGGTCGCTGTGGAGCCCCCTGGGGTCACTTTTACACACGTTCATGGGTTTCATCCTCCTGAGTCCAGTAAGGGAGGTACGGTGTGGCCCCCAGTCAACAGTTGGGGAAACTGAGGCTCCGAAGTGGAGCCTCACACCCAGGGTCACACAGCGCATAGGTGGTGCCAACGGGATTCCGCCAGCGCTCGGCCCAGAGCCCACGCCTCACAGAGGGCTGGAGCCCTGTGTCCCAGCGTGCTGCAGGGACTTGGGTAGTCAGCTCTGCGCGTCCCTGCGGTTCTTTCTGTTAGATGGACGACAACACAACCTCTAGGGTGCCTTCACCCTCGAACAGGTACGGATTAGGGTCACCTGCAGCAGGCGCTGCCGGACCTGCCGCCCACCCAGCGCCGCCCTCCGGGCCTCGGGAGACTCGAGGCGCAGAGCAGCACCATCCACCAGAAAGGGTGTGGGCCACACGTGCCATTTAGATAGACCGAAGAAAGACCCAAGGGAACGTGTGGGCCTGATTTTAAGAACACATTATTTAACCCTTTAAACCCAGGTGCCCTACCACTGAGCCACATTCCAGCCCTTTATATATATACATTTTTTTTTTTTTTTTTTTTTTTTTAGTGGTTGACGGATCTTTATTTATTATATGCAGTACTGAGAATTAAACTCAGTGACTTACACTTGGTAGGGAAGCGCTGTACCCCTGAGCACATCCCCAGCCCCCTTTTTATACTTGACTTAGAGACAGGGTCTCACTAAGTTGCTTAGGGTCTTGCTAAGTTTCTGAGGCTGGGTTTGAACTTGTGATCCTCCTGCCTCAGCCTCCTGCATCGCTGGGATTACAGGTGTGCACCATTGTGCCTGGCTCTGACTGTCTTTTTATGGGCTTATTTGGCATCCATAGTCTTTCCAAGTCTTTTGTTCATCTTTAGATTGTATTTTGTGTGAACTTGGTGTTGAGTTGTAAGAGTTGGCGTCTTGTGGGGCACAGTCAGGATTGTGTGGGATAATCTATAACAAATGCCCAACAGTCAAGGGATCTACCTGTTGGCACTCTTTCTCCGAGGGTCCTGCCATGATGTACTGCCTCACCAAGAGCAGTGAGACCAACCAACCATGGACTGAAACCTTCAAATCTGGGAACCTAAATTAACCTTTCCTCTTTTTAAATTGATAGTTTCAGGTATTTTATTATAATAATGCAAGATGACTAACAGACAGTGTTGTCTAACCCCCCAGGCTTGTGGGACCTCCTCTTATAGTCTCTTCTCATTCTCCCCAGAGGACTGGGCACTAGAGTGCCCACCTGCATCCCTGTGCTTCCTGACCCCTGTCCCTGGCCATGGACAGCAGTGGTGTGGCCCCTGGGATCCCCAGTCTTAGGAACCAAGTGCACCCAATGCTGGAAGAGGCCTTCAGACCATTCCATCCCTCACTGTCCATTTGTGGCCGGACACTGAGGCCTAGGAGGAAGGACAAGGCTCCCCAAGGCCCCACAGCCTGTGCCCAACAGGACCAGGACTCAAGGTGGCGAGGCTCACTCTGGCTGGCTAGAGGTTCCGTAAGGACCCTGGGGTTGCACCCTCCTCCCATCTTGGAGGTGGGTCAGTTTTCAAGGGACGCTGGCCTTCCCTGGCCCCGCTGCTGTTCTGCAGTGCAGCTGTGCACATCTGTATTGCCTCCTGCCCGCCCTTTCAGGGGCCTGTCCCTGCCTGTGAGCCGGGAGGGGAGGGAGGTGGAGTGTCAGTCAGCCCCCTGTGGGATGGGCCTGGCCTGGCCTGGGCCCTGCAGCTGTGGCCAGCTGTTGCCCCTGCAGCCCTTCCTGCACCCCATGGCCCCTTCTCTGTGGCTGTTCCCACACATGTCCCCTTGGCCGGGGATGCTGGGATGGGTCTGGGACAGTTCTGTGAGCTCTGGGGGCCCTCCAGCCCAGGAGCTGGCGATGAGAACGAGTCCCTGTTTCACAGACAGTCAGCTGGGGTCCACTGTGAGCCCCTTCTCCTCTCCGAGCCACATGGTTTTCAGTTTGGGGACGTAGGGACTGGTTCTTACCATCTTTGAGGGAAAATAAAAGGGGGAGAGAGAAATCGGGAAGGTGTGGGGTGCCGGGAGCTGCAGCGTGCTCGGGAAGCGCTGGGCGCCCTCCAGGGCACCTGGCCGGCCTGAGGAGGTGTGGGAGGGCCAGGGAGTCTGGTGGTCAGTGCTTCCCTCTGAGAGGCCCCAGGGCAGGAGGTGGCTCTGGGGACAGAGCTCAGCCTGCCGGCCGGCCGTGCCTAACCTTGTGCTGGGCCTGTGACCACTATGTGCTGCCGGGGCCGCAGGGAGTGTGGGCGTGCACGGTGGGCGCAGAGTCCCTACAGGTGACGAGGCCGCGGGCCTGACGAAGGCGGCCAGGGGAGTCCTCGTGCTCTAAGGCCGCAGAGGGGTGCTGTCCCCAGGGCGTGGTGCCTGGGCTGTCCGCTCATCCTGGACGTCGGCGCTGGCCGGCCTGGGCTGCCGAGCTCCCGGAGACTGGCTGCTGCCCTGTGATTGCCAGCGCCTGCCTTCCCCGTGGTCTGGCTCGCGGCCCACTGAGCGTCCGCCCGGCTCTAGAAGGTCTCCCTGCCCTCTTCCTCGGCTGTTGCTTGACTTGCCTTCCATATTCTGTGCCACCCTAGGATCAGAGAGGAGGCAGCAGATGAGCCCGAAGGAGGAAATAAACGTCGTGTGTGATCGCGTCCTCGGGGGAGGACCCGGCCTTGTCCCGGGTGACTTTATGCTACCCCCAGGAATGAGGGTACAGTGGCAGCCAGCTTGTGCTCCCCAGCCCGCTCCACCAACCCTGCTTGGTGTCTCTGCCTGGGTTGCCGGGGTGCTGAGCAGCTGCTGACTCCCCACCCGAGAGGGCCTGTCGCGTATTCAGGTCCCCCGCCCTGGGCTGCAGGCCGCTTCCAGCATTCTGTCCTCGTCCATAGCACCCCAGGCCAAAAGGCCATCGCGGTCCGTTGAGGGTACTCGTGCTGAAGTCCCTCTGGAAAGGGCGTTCCCGGGGGCCTGCCTGCTCCAGAAGCCCGCTGGCCTTCCCTCCTGCGTGGACCGTGCTGGTCTGGACGTTGCTGTGCACTCGGGGCCGGCGTTCTCTTTCAGTGCGTGACCTGCTGAGCACTCTTCTGGTCTGGCTGCCGCTGGCCTCGTTTTATGACACTCATGATTTTAGAGAGCTGGGGCAGTGGCGCATGCCTGCAGTCGCATTCAGGAGGCCAAGGCAGGAGGATCGCAAGTTCGAGGTCAGCCTCAGCAGCTTGCCAAGACCCTGTCTCAAAAATAAAAAAAATAATGGGGTGGGGATGTGGGTCAGGACTGGAGCACTTGCCTGGCATGTGCCAGGCCCTGGGCTTAATCCCTCCTACTACAAAAATAAAATAATACAAGGAAATAAATCATGCTTGTCTAGAAGTCCTCCGCGTGCTTGCTCAGGGAGCGTTTGTACTGCGATCAGGGCGACGCAAAGCAGATGAGCGTGGCCCCCGTCTGTGCCAGGACAGTGAGTCTGTGCGCAGCCCGGCTGCCCCTGGGAGCCTGTTCTGCCTCCTATTCCCAGCCAGGTCCTTCACGTCCAGCTGTCATCTCCCTGGTCGCAGCTCTGCCCTGGTTCTTCCGACTTGGGGTGCTGGTGACCCCAGATAACCCCCCCAGCTGTCTTGCTTCTGCAGAGGAGCGTGAACACCAAGGGCACGTCCTCACGCCCTGGCCATAAGGATCCCAAGGCAGCAGCAGAGGCCCGGCATGGGCAGCGGTCAGCGAGCCTGGGACTCCTGGCCTCCCTGCGGGGGCCGCAGCCTGTTTGCCTGCAGCTGTGCTTCCTGGAGGTGGCTGCGGCGGGCCAGGTCCCTCCCTGCTGCTGCTTTCCCAGCCCCTCCTACCCTGCTCGCCCTCTTGCCTGCAGGTCTTGGGTCCTGAGGCTGCCGACAGACTATGGGTACCACGGCCAGCACCGCCCAGCAGACAGTCTCGGCAGGCGCTCCCTTTGAAGGCCTCCAGGGCGGCGGCACGATGGACGGCCGGCATTCCTTCAGCGTCCACTCCTTCCAGACCATGAGTTTGCACAACAGCAAGGCCAAGTCCATCATCCCCAACAAGGTGGCCCCTGTCGTGATCACGTGAGTAGCAGGCAGGGTGTGACCACGTTCCTGGAAGACGTGCCCCTGGGAACCTGCGTGGAGGTAAAGTGGCGTACACGCTTCAGGCTAATAAATTACTTTCAGTTTCATGCCCGAAGACATGGAGGCCCAGAGAGGGTGAGCAGTTTTTCTGGAGTCACCCAGCAAGCAGGCAGCAGAGCTGGGTTTCTGTGGTGACCCTGAGCCCATGTCACCCCATCTTCACGGTCAGGGAGTGTGGAGAAAGGGGAGGGGAGGGAGGGGACATCCGTTTGAAAATAACCTTTGACTAAATATTTCAGAGGAAGTGCATATATTTAGATGCATGGAACAGAGATGTTTTTCTTCCAGAGTCAGTAATTATGGCTGCAGACTGCGGTGGACCGCAGGTTGATTGGGGCCTTGGGTTGCTGGGTGTGGTGGTGCTTGCCTGTATTCCCAGCAACTCTGGAGGCTGCTTCAGGTTCAGGGCCAGCTTAGCAACTCGGTGAGGCCCAGTCTCCAGATGAGAACCGGGGAGGACGGCTGTGGCTCAGTGGCAAGTGCCCTGGGTCAGAGACACGCGCATCTGCAGGGCCCCGGCCTGGCGCACTGGCGGCCCCAGCGGGCGCCCTTCCTGGTCCCTGGGACCGTCCCCCAGGCGCCGGGTTCATTCTGGCAGGTGTTTTGAGAGCCTGGCCCTGAGCTTGTCCAGAGGAGGAGGGTCACGCGTGTCCCTGGCTCCCTGCCGTCCTGGGGGAACAGGAGCCGGGAGCCAGTGGGCGGGGCCCCATGAGCGGAGAGTCAGCTGTGCTTCCCATGGAACCTCGGCAGGATCGGAAGCGGCTTCCTCGTGAGGCCTCCTGAGGGCTGCAGTGACAGGTCTGCCTGGGCCTGGGCCTGGCAGGGAGGCGGGATCATAGTGTAGGACTGTGCCCAGGAGGAGCGCACGGAGAGAGCGGCACAAGGAGCTTGATGTGGCGTCTCTGTTCTGACAGACGATAAAAGGATGTTTAGAGCCAGGTGCGGTGGCACACGCCTGTGACCCCAGCAGCTGGGGAGGCTGAGGCAGGAGGATTACGAGTTCAAGGCCAGCCTCAGCCACTTAGTGAGACCCTCAGCAACTAAGCAAGATCCTGACTGTAAATAGAAAATAAAAAAAGCTGGGGATATGCTTGCTGGTAAAGCACTCCGGGTTCAGTCCCCAGAACCACACACACACACACACAAATGTAGGTGTTGACCTTGAAGATGGTATCAAAAGAAAGGGTCTGGGGACTCGCTCTCCCACTCCTGTGTTCTGTGGCCTTGGGCAAGTCTCTTGCCCTCTCTGGGCCTCAATTTTCGTATCAATATAATCAGAGATGATGTTGAAAACATTTTACCCAGTGGCGGGCCGGAATGGTGCTGGCTAACTGTACAGACCCCGCTCAGGCGCCGGGAGTGGGGCTGGAGCCCTCTGAGCTCGGCTCTCCCTGGGTGGTGGAGTGTTGGAGGCAGGAGGAACTTGGGGTCATCCCTTGGGGGACCCAGCACCCTGCATCCTGCAGGCTGGCTTTGCCCGTCCTGTTGGTGGAAATGGAGTTTTACTGGACATGGGCACCCCCTCTGCTCAGTGCGGTCTGCGGACGTTTAGCGCTTCAGTGGCAGATGGAGTGTTGTCCCCATGCCGCGTACCCCAGAGCCTGCCAGGCTCACTGCCCTTCCTCTGCAGAGAAGGTTTGCAGAACCCCCCTGACGCGCTCAAGATGGGAAGCGAAACCCACCTAGGCCTGGACGTGGGCTTTCGAGGGGGCCGAGGGCCGGTGCGAAGGCAGAGCGGGAAGGGGAGCCGGTCCTGCCGACTTCGTGTCCGCCGCCTGTCCTGCCCCTTTCCTAAGGTAGAGGCCTCGGCACCAGGTCCCAGCCTCCGGAAGCCTGTCCTGGGTGGTGTCATCGTCAGCGCGCACAGAGGCTTTTGTGTCCCAAGTGCACAGTCACCTTGCTCCTGGGCTTGGCCCTCGACTGGCTCAGCGTCTGCACGGGGCGCGTGTGGAGGAGGAGCCGCTGGCCCGTGTGATGCTGACCAGTGGGCGCTTCCTGTCCTCTGTGCGCTGGGCCTCCCCGCAGCCCCAGGAGGAGGGAGTGTCTGGAAGCGGAGCCCCTGCCCACAGCCACAGACCCCACAGGCAGGGCTGCGATCACTCCGGCGCCGCGTTTGGGCTGTGGGCCTGCAGCGTGGGGCATTGCCATCGAGGTGGCGGGTTAGGCCGCTGTGAGGAGCCACCCCGCAGGGGGCTGCCTGAGTCAGAAGGCGCCTCTCCTGCGGGAACTCGCCCCCAGGCTCCCTCTGCACCAGTGTCACCTGCTGTGCCTTCTGTCCTGTGGCCCAGGACGCTGGTTCTGCCCTGCCCTCGCCTCTGGGTCAGAGGCCTTCCTTTGGGGGTGACCTGGATGTGCCCCGGTCCTGTCCCTGCAGCGCGTTGGCCAGGGCTTCATCCCGTGCCCAGAGCTGGCTGTCGCAGTCTGGGCTCTGTCGTAGGAAGGGGACAGTGGCCACTGGGGGATGACGGGCAGTCTCTGCCACAGATGGGCAGCTGCAGGCATGGGGTGGTGGCCTTCGGCGGCTCCGGGGGGAGGAGGGGACGTCTGACGGGGACCCCTCTGTCCTGGCAGGTACAACTGCAAGGAGGAGTTCCAGGTGCATGACGAGCTGCTCAAGGCCCACTACACGCGGGGCCGGCTCTGTGATGTCTCCCCCGAGCACTACCTGGTGCAGGTGAGGCCCTGCCTCCTCCCGCCTGCCGCGGGGTTCCCTCCTTGAGGTCTCCTGGGAAGCCCTGGGCCCCGCGCAGCGTTTGGAAGCAGTGCAGGAGCTGCGTGGACGCTCCGTGCAGGGGTGGCTGAGGGCGCGGCCGCGGGGCTGGACTGCGCCCTGGTGCCAGGCACCGGGAGTTTTGGCTCGCCTGTCGCTCATGCGCCATGGGCGGGGCCAGGGGAGGTGCGAGGAGGTCCAGGGCCCCCTTTGCCCAGGACTGACCTCGCCTTCTGCTTCTTGCTTCTCCCTTGGTGGCTGGACGTGTTTTCCTCTTCCCTCTGGGGTCATTCCGTCTGCTCACCCGTCAGTCCTCAGAACTGGCCAGAGCCTGGGCAGGGTGGACTCTGGGTCACCCACAGTGCAGCAGGAGTCGCTCCTGTGTGCGTGCCCCTGGGAGGGACCTCGCCTGCTAGGGAAGCACCTTCTCTGCTCTTCCTCCACGCCCGGCCCGGCCACCTCTTGATGGGCCCTCGGGAGGGTGGGCTTCCTTTGTCCTCACTTTGTGCTGCCCTCCCTGTCACAGATGAGGGCAGAGGCCTGTCCCCTCCCCCATCTCCCTGCTCCTTGTCCCTGGAGCCCAGGACAGAGCCCCGCTTGTAGGAGATGCCCTGGGTCTCTGAGTGACGCTGCTGTGGTTGTCCTCGCCAGGGCCGCTACTTCCTGGTGCGGGACGTTACTGAGAAGATGGACCAGCTGGGCACCTCGGAGAGCTGCGGGGCCCCCAACTTCCGGCAGGGGTGCGGTGGGCTGGCCGTGTTTGGCATGGGGCAGCCCAGCCTCTCAGGATTCAGGCGGGTCCTCCAGAAACTTGAGAAGGACGGACACACGGTAAAGCAGGCCGCTCCCCAGTCCAGCGCCCGCTCCCCAGTCCAGCGCCCGCACCCGGGGAGGGGCCCTGGGAGGGGCCTTCAGAGGGCAGTGGTGGCCTGGATCAGGATGGTCCTTGTGGTGGGCACGGTTGGGACATTTCATCAGGTGTCCACTGCGCTATCCCGGGTGGACTCAGGCGCTCCTCAGGACATTCCGAGAGCCCAAGAGGAAGCCAGCGGGTGACAGGGTGACATGAGCCCGGTCGTAAATCAAATCATCACAGCAAACGTGAATTGTGGTGTCAACCCTAAGGGAGGAGCTGCTAAGCTCATTTTGCAGAGGAGGAAACAGGCCCAGAGAGGATAGTGACTTGTTCAGAGTCACACAGCTTTGCCCTATGACCCAAACCCAGGAGTTAGACTCCAAGGGCTTGTTTTCTTTCTTTCTTTCTTTAATTGGAAAATATACCTTTAAAAATTTGTTCTAATTGGTTAAACATGATCTTTCTTTCATTCATTCATTTAGAGACAGGGTCTCGCTGAGTTGCTTAGGGCCTCATTAAGTTGCTGAGGCTGGCTTTGGACTCAGATCCTCCTCCCTCAGCCTCCCCAGCCACTGGGATTACAGGCCTGGTGCTCTGTGACAGGCTCAAGTGCTGCACCCTTGCCTACCTGAGGGAGGTGGGATTTGCTTTTCCAGGACAGAGGCTGAAGAGCGGCTGTGACTTGCAGAGGGACAGGGAGCATCTGAGCTCGATGTCATCAAACACCTAGTTTATCTGGGGCCCTTTGCCAGGAACTGAGTGCTCTCAAAATAGTGCGGAACCACAGCCACAGCGGGGCCAGCACCAGGAGACCCCATACAGGGCTCCTGCTGGCGGGGATGGAGCAGGCGATAGTGGGACTGAGCTGTTTCTCGGGCAGCATTCAGTTGCAGGGACCAGGTCGCGTGCTGGGCCCTAGAGGAGAGGGAGCAGCCGAGGTGGGGCAGGGCGAGGTCTCTGGGGCAGCGAGGTGTCTGTCCTCTGCCAGGAAGGCGTCATCTTCTGCGTGCGGGAGGAGCCCGTGCTGTTCTTGCGTGCTGGCGAGGACTTTGTGTCCTACACACCTCGAGACAAGCGGAACCTCCACGAGAATCTCCAGGGCCTGGGTCCTGGGAGCCCGGTGGAGCGGTTGGAGCTGGCCATCCGGAAAGAGGTGAGGCTGGGTCACGGCTTGCCTGGTGCACCTGGGGCACTGGCTTCCTTCCTCAGCACCACGGAAATCAGTACAATAAAGGTACCGCGTCCACCCACAAGGACACATGGGAAAAGGAGGAGGGGGCTGTGGAGCGGTCGGGCCTCTGGGATGGGCCTCTGGCCTGGGCCTCCACACACTGCCCCTAGGGCAGCCTGGCTCCCACAGCCCCTTGCCCACCTAGGCGAGTGATGCCTACGAGGCTGGGTCCGGGTGGCCAGGGGCAGGACCTCCATCCTGGCCTCGCTATCGCTGTCCCTTTGCAGCCCGTTTCTCTGCCCTGTGTGTGTCGGCCTTGTTTAGAAAGGGCTCGGTCGGGCGCAGAGCCCTATCCTGGGAGCCAAGCATGGGCCCTGGGCAGGGCCGACCCTCTGGGCCTCTGTGGGTCCATCTGACTCCTCGGGCTGCCTCCTGCCCTTCGCCAGCACAGATGGAAGGTGGGGGTCATGTGCTCCCCAGACCCCAGAGGGCAGGAGGCGGGCCTGCCTGGGGACCTTGCCTCCCCCTCCCCCTGGCCTCCGGGGCTCCCGCTGCCTCAGCCCACATGCCCAGCTGACCAGACCTCACCCTGTCCCGGAGGCCAGGCAGCTTGGGGCGTTCCTGCTGCCCATGGGGCAGGGCGGGCATCCCCACAGGGTGAGCCCCTGCATACCTGGCTGCCCTCGGACGGTGGCCGCCCCGAGCCCTTCAGGGCCCCAGGCAGGGTGCAGAGGGCACCTCTGGCCATGCGGTTCCTTCCTGGATGAAAAGAAACCGTGTGGCCTGGTCACTCTAGAGGCCAGCTGGGATGGTCGGGAGGGCCCGGGAGGGCCCTGAAGGTCAGGCCGCGGCCCTGACCCTCACGCCGCCCTCCAGATCCACGACTTTGCCCAGCTGAGTGAGAATGTGTACCACGTGTACCACAGCACGGAGGAGCTGCGGGGGCAGCCCCTGGCCGTGGCCGTCCGGGGCGAGGACGACGTGCACGTCACCGAGGAGGTGTACAGGCGGCCCCTCTTCCTGCAGCCCGCCTACAGGTATCACGGGGCCAGCCCTCCAGCGGCGGCCACGTCCCCCACACCCTTCTCTCCCTGGTGAGGATGCCGCCCAGTGTTCTTGTGACCGGGGGTTGGGGGGCCCAGGGCGGTGACCTGCCTGACGTGTACCTCGCCTGGCAGGTACCAGCGCCTGCCCCTGCCTGAACAAGGGGCCCCCTCGGAAGCCCAGCTGGACGCCTTCGTCAGAGTCGTCAGGGTAAACGGGGGACACGGTGTGGGAACAGGTGCCTTGGGAGCTGTCTCTGCTCGGGAGGGGCTCTGCCCTGCGCTGTGTGTGGGATCCAGGGTCGGGCCGCATGTGGTGGCATCTGTGTGTGTCTGTCCCATTGTGGCGTGTGTGTACACGTCTCTGTGTGTCTGTGTGGGGATGCGTGTGTCTCTGTGTGTGCACCTGTGTGTGGCTGTGCGCCCTCCGTTGACAGAGCCTGGCACGACCCCTGGAGGACTGGCTTCCGGGGTGGCTCGGCTGTGAACAGGCTGCGTGGCCTCAGAGAACTCACCTCGCCTCTCCAGCCCTTGGGTCCCTCAGGTCCCTCACGTCCTTAGTGGAGCCAGTGATTCCTGCCCCCTCCCCCCGTCCTTCACTGGTGTCTCACCAAGAGCTGGTGGCCTTCCTGTCTGCCCCTTCGGGATGCCGCCTTAGTCTGTTTGCAGGGCACAGTGGGTATTCCGCACAGGCCCGAAGCCCTCTGAGCAGCTCCCGATTCAGACCCTGCACCTGCCACCCTTGAGCCCCTGCTCACTGAGTCCCTCTGGGGGCTTGAGCTCTGGGGACTGGTGGGCAGGTCAGGTGTGGGTTGCCCAGGAGGCCGCTCCTCCGCTGGCCGCAGCCCGTGGGCAGGGCTGGGTGGTGTCCGGAGCCCTTCCTTTTTGGGCCTCAGCCTCCGGCCTCCAGGTCCTGCTGCTGCCTGATGTCTGTGTTCTCCTCGCAGGAGACCCCCAGCCTGTTGCGGCTCCAAGATGCCCATGGGCGTCCCCCTGCCCTGCTCTTCAGCTGCCAGTCAGGCGTGGGCAGGACCAACCTGGGCATGGTCCTGGGCACCCTTGTGCTGTTTCAACACAGTGGGATGATCTCTCAGCCGGAGTGAGTGGCCTGAGTGAGACAGAGTGAGAGTCCCAAGGGGCTGTGGGAACGAGGAGAGGAGGGGCAGGGCTGCCCTAGGATGGCGGGGACACATCCAGGAACCTGGAGTCAGAGCTGGAAATGGGGCACCTGGGGTTCATTTCCTTATTTGTCACAGATTTGCTCTGTGACCTGGGGAAAGGAACTTGATCTATCTGGGCTCAGTTCCCTAGTTGGAGAAAGGCGCTTAACCTCCTCCCTCCAGTTGGATCCAGAAAGAGCCTAGAGTCCCCTATTTCCCAGTGGCCATCCCAGAAGGCTTAGGGAGCCCTGAGTATGCAGCTAACCTCCTGCCTTGTCAGCTCTGTCCCCCTGCAGACCAAGCCACTGCCTATGGAGCAGTTCCAGGTGATCCAGCGCTTCCTGTGCACCGTGCCCCAGGGAAGGAAGGTGGTAGAGGAGGTGAGTGAGAGGTGGCTGGAGGGCTGCGGCAGGGCGGCGGGGATGGTCCTGCCCTCCCTGGCGAGGGGCTTTTCCCTCCTCAGCGCCTTTTCCCTTCTCCTGCCCCCCGTTGGTTACTGACCCTGAGTCCTCCTCTCGCCTGTCCTCCCCGCTGCCTGGGTCCCCTGCTCCAGGTGGACAGGGCCATCGCCGCCTGTGCAGAACTGCATGACCTGAAGGAGGTGGTCCTGGAAAGCCAGAGGCAGCTGGAAGGCGTCCAGAGCAGGGTGAGGCCCGGGGAGGCGGCTCGGGAGCCTGTGCCCATGGGAGCCCAGCCAGGCTTGCTCCGGGCTGCCACCTTCTTCTTGGAGATGACTTCTCTGGCTGTTTCTCCCCCAAGAAAAGGAGTTTCTAGAGGAAGGGGAGGTGGGGTGCTGGCCTGCAGGAAGAACGGGGAAGAGGGGAAGTTTACTTTCCCTGAGCAGGTCCCTTAGCTGCAGGGATAAACAGGATGGAGGGAGAGGCTGCTGGCGGGCCTGCTGGGCCTCTGAGTTCAGATACTTCCCAGATCACTCACAGTTCCTGTGTTGGCTTTGCATTCTATAATGAAATACCTGAGATAATCAAGTTATAAGGAGAAAATTTATTTTGGCTAACCGTTTGGGAACTTTTAGTCCATGATTGATGGGCTCTGTTGCTTTTGGGCCTGTGGCAAGTCAGCGCATCATGGCAGGAATGTGTGGCAGAGCAGAACTGCTTATGTCATGACCAGGGAGCAAAAAATGAGGAGAGGGCAAGGGTCCCATGGTGCCATCCCTAGTGACCTGAAGTCCTCCCATTCACAACCCTCCCTACCCTCCCACCGCCCATCCTGTGCTGGGGCTGGGACCCAGGCTGCTCTACCACCGAGCTACAGCCCCAGCCCTTTTTATTTTTGACTTTGAGACAGGGTCTCACTGTGTTGCTGAGGCTGGCCTCAACCTGGCCCTCCTCCTGCCTCAGCCCCCTGAGTCCCTGGGATTACAGACGGGCCTCACCATATCTGGCCTGGTCCTGTCTGTTGCTTCTGGAAGAGGGCTGGGCTCTGGGCTCTCCAACAGACCCTGTCCCCAGCTCTGGGGAGAGGAGGTGGGTGTGGCAGTGTTTGCACATGGCGCATGGAAAGAATCCAAGTCTGCAGAGCCTTTTCAAAAAAAAAAAAAAAAAAAAAATTATTTTAAAAGCATCATTCCATGACAGAAAATTGAGAAATTACTGAAGACAGAGGTCACCCACAATCCAGCACAGCTTTAGGAGGCTGTGTCCAGATTCTCCAGCCTAGGTTTACCCAGCACACAGTTTACTTTCTGCTTGTTTTAACTTTATAGCATCAGTTGGTCCCTGTCTTGGTCTACCTGGTCTTGGTCTTGAAATTTATTTTATTTATGGTTTGGTACCTGGGATTGAACCCAGGGGTGCTTAATCACCAAGCCACACCCCAGCCCTTTTTGGTATTTTATTTAGAGACAGAGTCTCACTGTTGCTGAGGCTGGCTTTGAACTTGAGATCCTCCTGCCTCAGCCTCCTGAGCCACTGGGATTACAGGCCTGGGCCACCACTCCCGGTTGGGGTCCCGGGTTCTTAAAGTAGGGCCTTTCCAAAGAAAGGGACCTTGCTCCTGCAACCCAGAGGACAAGGAACAGGTTGAGGGTGACCTCAGAGCAAAGCTAGGTAGCCCCACTGCCCCTCCAGGTAGGACGGCACCAGAGCTGCGGGCGTGGCATGGTTGCCCAGCCACTCTCCTGTCCCCACAGATCAACTGTAGCAAATGAGATAAGTTAGACACACAGAAGAACTTCCAACCTATGGTATGAAGTGGGGAGACTGTCTTCTGGGATTTCCCCGGCTTAACTCCTCCTGTCCTTCCAGGCGTGGAGAGGGGCCGCCTGAGAAACCCCACCTTGAGCGCCCTGCCCTCCCTTCCTGGCCCTTTTATAGGGAAGCGGCGGCCAGCATGAGGCCCGGCAGAGGGCGCTGCGGAGCCTGGAGCGATACTTCTACCTGCTCCTGTTCAACTACTATCTCCACGAGCAGGTGCGGCTGGGGAGGGCGCTGACCCGCCCCCTCGCGGGGTCCCCCAGGCCTCCCCCCACCGTGGCTGGAGACGGGGACCCCGTGGAGCCGGGGAGTGGAGCTGGTCCCTGAGAGGGCAGCTGCGGTGGCCTGGGAGTGGCCTGGGAGTGGCCTGGGAGTGGCCTGGGAGTGGCCCGGCGGGACCGGATGGCGGAGGGTCCGGCTTGCCCTCCCTCCCAGCCTCTGGCCTCCCGCACAGCACAGCCTGTGCGTCTCCCAGGCTGCGGTTCCCCGTGCTGGCTGGCTCGGGGTGGGCAGGAGGCTCGGGTCGGCCCTGCGCCCCTGAGTGCCTCTCTCTCCGCCTCGGGCCGCAGTACCCCCTGGCCTTTGCCCTCAGTTTCAGCCGCTGGCTGTGTGTCCACCCTGAGCTGTACCGCCTGCCCGTGACCCTGAGCCCCGCGGGGCCTCCGGCTCCCAGGGACCTCCTCGCCACCGGCTCCCTGGTGAGTGTGAGGGACGGGGCGTGGGAGTGGCTGGGACCCGGGCTTGGGGGCAGCGTGGCCCGTGGTGTGGCAGATTCTCCTGTGAGCGTGCCCCTCAGGCCCCAGGGAGCTCGGGCCACTGTTCTGGTCCCTGCTCCTCAGTCTCGAAGCTGAGCGCTTTGCAGGGAGTCGGGAGCGCTGGGCTTGGTACCTTGGCCCCAGCCTCTCACCTCTGAGCTCGGCTCCTCCTGGGGGGAGCGGCGCCCATCACTCCTGTCCCCGCCGGGGCGCTGGGGAAGAGGTGTGCAGCAGCGCCCTGTGAACTGGAGCGGGTGCCTCCCTGATGACCCCTCAGGCAGGCACTGAGCCCTCCTGGCTCTGGTGGGCCCCAGACTCGTTGCCCTCCCCACAGGAGGTAGATGACCTCGTCTCTCCGGACGCACTCAGCACCATCAGGGAGATGGATGTGGCCAACTTCCGGCGAGTGCCCCGCATGCCCATCTATGGCACGGCCCAGCCCAGCGCCAAGGTGATGCCTGGGGGCCTGGGCCCCACGTGGCCGAGGCGGGAGGGTCGTGTTGGGCCCTTTCACCGACAGCCCCTCCACCTCCAGGCCCTGGGCAGCATCCTGACCTACCTGACTGATGCCAAGAGGAAGCTGCGGCAGGTGGTCTGGGTCAACCTGCGGGAGGAGGCTGTGCTGCAGTGTGATGGTCACACACGCAGTCTCTGGTGGCCTGGGCCGCCCCTGGTCCCTGACCAGCTGGAGGTGAGGCTTCCTGCTCCTGCTCAGACGCCCCTGCCGTGGAGGCCTTTAGGAACGAGGCTCGGGAGGGTCTTCAGAAGGCCCCCTGCTCCTGCTGTGCAGAGGGAGAAACCCAGGCCCCAGGGGATCTCGGGAGCAGCTGACCCAGGACTCCTACTCCAGGGCCCTGGCTGCCTTCCTGGCCCCGGGGCTCCTGCGGGGCAGGGAAACACCTGGCAGCCAGATTCGTGGTGGCCACAGGCTGCCTCAGCACCTCTCCCTCTTGTCTGTCTGTGCCAGGCCCTGGAGAACCAGCTGAAGGCCCACCTGAGCACACCGACCCCCGACACGAAGGGCCCACTGAGCCCCAGGTTCCAGACGTGCCTCACCATGCGGGAGGTCTTCAGCCAGCACCGAGGGGCCTGCCCCGGCCTCGCCTACCACCGCATCCCAGTGCCCGACTTCTGCGCCCCGCGGGAGGAGGTGAGGGGCTGGGAGCACAGGAGGCCTCGCCTGCCTCCACGCCAGCGGGAGGGGAAACCAGCCCCGCTCAGCTCTGGGCCTCGGGCTGTCTTGTGAGGTTTCAGATGTTGGATTTCACTCACGGTTTTCTAGCTGTGTGTGTACGTGTACATGTGTGTTGATCGTGTATTGCGCTGAGTAGTGAGCTGTGTGCTGGTGTTGCAGGTGACCATGTGCACTGTGGACAGGTGTGTTGTGTGTCTGTTAGGGGCGTGGTATGGGTGTGGGCGCCCTTGTAGCAGGTACGTAAGTGTGCTTTGCGGGTTCTTGTGGAATCTGTGATGTCTGTCTGTTGTAGGGGGCTCGGGGGGGGGGGGCGTGTGTTTGAGTTGGGTTTAGGGGAGCTGTGTGCTGTGTGGGGTTCATGCAGAAGCAGTTTTGTGTGGTGGCTATAGCTTTGTGATGGACGCACCTTTCTTGCTGTCTGTGTAGCCTGTGGGTCTTTGAGGTACGTGGCTGCATTTGTGGTGTGTGCCTGGTGTATGTTGGGTGGGGGTCACTGTGGCCTCTGGATGTGCCTTGGTGCTTCCTGGGCTTATGTTCCCTGCCTGGCTCCTGCCTGTGGTGTGTGGCCCCCTGGTGGCTGGGCAGCTGCAGTCTGAGCTCGGGCTCCTGCCCTGGCTTGGGAACCTGGCTTGGTCCAGCTCAGGTAGGCAGGGACACAGCCCAAGGGGTTGGCGTGTGCATGGGTGATTTGAGTCCCAGTTGTACCGTGTCTGCTCACACGTCCAGTCCCAGATGGGTATAGTCCGACTCTGCACCAGGGTGCAGCTGTTCATACGCACGCGATCTTTTGTGTGCACAGTGAGTCGTGTGCATGCGTGTGCAAGGTGGTGGGCCAGGCAGTTCCTGGGATTGCCGTTTGATGGGGTATTATGGGGAGTCTGAGCAGCCGGGGGCCACCCTCAGCTGTGGCCTCCTACCCAGGACTTTGACCGGCTGCTGGAGGCCTTGCGGGCTGCTCTCGCTAAGGACCCAGGCTCTGGCTTCGTGTTCAGCTGCCTCAGTGGCCAGGGCCGGACCACGACAGCGATGGTGGTGGCCGTGCTGGCCTTCTGGAGCATCCAAGTACGTGTGGCCTCTTGTGTGAGGTCAGGGGTCTGCCTGGCAGTGGTGGGCACTGAGTCCCAGGGATGCTGGTCATGGCAGAAGGTGACGGGAGCAGAGATGGCTCTGGGGTAGTTCCCAGTCTTTCCCCTGGGCCCCGCCAGACCCCTGCAGGGCCCCTGGTGTCGGGGAGGGAGGCCAGGAATGCTCCCATGCCAGTAGCTGTGCCTCTCAGGGCTGCCCCGAGGTGGGTGAGGAGGAGCTGGTGAGCGTGCCAGATGCCAAATTCACCAAGGGCGAGTTTCAGGTGAGTGTGCCCCGCGGGGTCCCTGGGGTCCCTGGAGGGGGAGAGGAGTCCGAGGGTTGGTCTGGGGACGTTCCTCAGAGCTGTCCCCAATGCCACCACCTCTTCTACCTCATGTTAGTGCTTCCCTGTTCCCATTTTACTTGGGATCCTCCTACCTCAGCCTCCTGAGCCTCTGGGTTATAGGCGCAGACCCGGCTCTGATTCTTATGTTATAAACAAAACAGAAAGTTTACACCAGGTGCGGAGGGGCATACCTGTGATCCCAGCAGTTCCGGCGGCTGAGGCAGGAAGATGGTGAGCTCAAAACCAACCTCAGCCACTTAGCGAGGCCCTTAGCAACTTGGGGAGACCCCATCTCTAAATAAAAAATAAAAAGGGCTGGGGATGTGGCTCAGTGGTTGAGTGCCCCTGGGCTCAATCCCTGTAACAAAAAAAAAAAAAAAGAAAAGAAAAGAAAATGTATCATTCTAGCTATTTTTAAGTGTACGGTCCAGTGTCATCACACTTGTGCCCATTGTTGTGTAGCCATCGCCACCATCCGTCTAACTCATGTTGCAAAACACTCTGTCCCCATTAAACAGTAACTCGCGTCACCTCCCCTCCTAGCCCTTGTGACCACTATTTTGTTCCCTCTCTCCCTCCCTCCCTTCCTTCTTTCCTTCCTTTGGTTTTGGGACTGGGGATTGAACCCAGGGGCGCTTAATCACTGAGCCACATCCCCAGCTTCTTCTATTTTTTATTTTGAGCCAGGGCCTCACCGAATTGCTGAGGCTGGCCTTGAGCTTGCGATCCTCCTGCCTCAGCCTCCTCTGTGGTTGTGATTTGCACTTTCCTAATGATAGGTGTTGGGCACCTTTTCATGGCTTCTTGGCCACTTGTACATCTTCTTGGGAGAGGTGTCTATTCAAGTTCTTTGCCCTTGTTTGAATTGGGTTGTTTTGTTGTTGCTGTTTTTGGAATTCTTTATGTATTCTGTATATTGATCCTATATCAGATATATGCTTCAGTCTCTTGGTAGTGTCCCTTGATGCATAAGTTTTTAAGTTCACCGAAGTCCAGTTTGTCTGTTTTTGCTTTGGTTGCTGGGCTTTTGGTCTTATATCCAAGGAATCTAACGTCATGAAGCTCTTGTGTGTTTTATAAGACTTTTATGGTTTTAACTCACATTTATGTGCTTGATCCATTTTAAGTTAATTTTTGTGTGTGGTGAGAGGTAGGGGCCCAGCCTTATTCTTTTGCACGTGGAAACTAGACACCCAGTCTTGTTGAAGGAACTGGCCTTTGTGCGTTGGTGCTGTTGTTGAAACCTTTGGCCCCGTGGATGAGGGTTTATGTGCCAGTTGAACTCCCAGTTGCCATGCCAGTCCTGCAGACGGGATGGCTCACTTGCACCTGCAGCCTGCCCAGTCCTGGGCCAGCTTCCCGAGCTGTGCAGGGCAGGGGAGCCCTGCCTGGGATGGGGCTGTGCACATCCCTCCTCGCTCGGCCGTGGTGGGCACCTTGCAGGTGCTCAGGCGCCCCAGCTTTGTGGGGCGATGATGTGAAGTGACACCAGAGTGAGCCTCGGGAAGGGCAGGGCGGGTGTCGGGAGCTCACTGGGGTGGGGCTTGAGGGTGGGCAACATGGGGGCCTTTGCGTGCTGAGTGCACGGGAGCTTGAGTGGATAGAGGCCCTGGGACTAAAGGGGTGCTTACTTCACATGAACCCCTGCTGGATTCCCCAGAGCCAGGTGTCCCCACGATGTCTGGGGCAGGAGGAGGGCCAGGAGGGCCCCAACACGGCTGTCGCACACGCCTCCTCGTCTCCCACTGTCCTTTTTATAGATTGGAGTTGTGGGTGCCATCCCAGCAGCTCGGGAGGCTGAGGCAGGAGGATCGTGAGTTCAAAGCCAGCCTCAGGGAATTAGCGAGGCCCTAAGCAACTCAGCAAGACCCTGTGTCTAAATAGGAAATAAAAAGGGCTGGGGACATGGCTCAGTGGTTAAGTGCTCCTGGGTTCAATCCCCAGCACCAGAACCAAAAATGAGTTCTGGATGAGGTTCTAATTGAATTAAGGTTTCTGCTGCTTAAAAAAATTAAGCCTGTTGGGTCAGCTCCATGCCACAGGTGTGGCAGGTTATATCCCATAATACAACGCGCACCGAATGGCAGTTTGGAGTGATAGTCTTGCATAATAGGTCTTGAACATTGCAATCACTCCTTCCCTGGCTGCTTGGAACTGGGTCCTTGGCTACCCTTAGTTCTCCCTGTCAGGCCGGGTGCACTGTGACCACACCTGTGGTCGTGGGAGCCCAGCTTTCTCGAGAGCTTTGCTAATGTGCTGGGAAAGCACAGGCACTTGGGTGTTGCATACACAGTGCTGAATTGTGAACTTAATGAGATTGATGCAACAGCTTATCCACCCTTGGAGGTCCTAGCACTTGCTGGTTTCTTTTCTTCTTTTTTTTTATTCTAATTAGTTGTACATGACGGTGGAGTGCATTCCCACTCCTCAGTTTATACCCTAAGAACTTAAAATCAGCACGCTACAGTGACGCAGCCACATCCATGTTTATAGCAGCTCAGTTTACAATAGCTAAGCTATGGAACCAACCTAGATGCCCTTCAACAGATGAATGGATAAAGAAACTGTGGTGTGTATGTATGTATATATTTATATACACACACTCACACACACACACAATGGAATATTACTCAGTTTTAAAGAAGAATAAAATTCTGGCATTTACTGGTAAATGCATGGAGTTAGAGAATATCATGCTAAGTGAAATAAGCCAAACCCCCCAAAAACCAAAAGCCAAATGTGTTCTGTGATATGCTGGTTTCTTGAGGGAAGTGTGCCTCCAGACTCTAAGCTGGAAAGTCACTGGAATAGCCAAAAAAGAATCATAGTACATGGTCTTTTAGATTCTTGGTATGTGTGTGAAGAATTGTGCATCAATTGAAATGTACACTGATCCTCAGCACGACCCGTAAAATCTTCGAGAGTTAGAGCACCCTCGCAGTGTGGCCCAGGGTAGGGCGCTTGCCTGGCAGGCACGGGGCCTGAGGTTCAGTCCCTAAACAAAAGCCAAAGGTCAAAATCCAATACCTGGGAGTCCCTGCCTGAGGGGGAGGGCCCGCAGGGCTCTGTGGCCAGGCCTTGGGCCTCAGGCCCGGTGGCCCTTCCCAGGGGCGAGCCAGCTGCCTGGACTGCAGGCCCCGCCCCACTGTCTCCCGTGTGCTCCTCCCCCTCCTCGGGCCCCAGGTGGTGATGGAAGTGGTGCAGCTGCTGCCCGACGGGCACCGCATGAAGAAGGAAGTGGACGCGGCACTGGACACGGTCAGCGAGACCATGACACCCATGCACTACCATCTGCGGGAAATCATCATCTGCACCTACCGCCAGGTGAGCCCAGCCCGCCCAGGTGTGCTTCCAGGTGCGCCCAGCCGGGGTGGCGGCTGATGGTTCGAGGTGGACAGTGGTCTTGTGGGCTCCTCCTCTGCTCCTGGCCACTTTTCCGTGTTCCAGAAGTAGAGGCCCTCCCTGAAACGGACGCCCCCTCAACCCCAAGCCGATTCTGCCGGGGGGGTGTGCAGGGTGATACCACAAGGACTTGACTGCCTCCGCTGGGACCAATCAGATGAGGCCAGGCGGCACTCACCCACGCTAACTCTAGTTGTGGATCGCAGGGCCCCTGGTGTCCCTGGATTAGTCGGGTAGGTGCCTGGAGTCCTCAGGGTCTGGGGGTGGCCTGGCGGGTCAGCATTTAGCAGCCAGTGCTGCCGTGCCCCCAGGATGTGGTCTGTGCTGCCCTGGAACTGGGCCTGGCCCCCATTTGGACTTTCTTTGGTCTGCTCAGTTAAAAATTAACGTTTTTTTAGAGCATTAGAGTTATCCGTAGTAGTTGGGCTCCTTTGGACAAAGTTGTACGTGCAAGGAATTTGATTAACTCCTTCAGCACGTCCCTCCCCCCAAATTAATTTTGAATGACTCACAATTTTTTTTAAATAATATTCTATAATAGTTTGGATTTCATGTAAGAATCTGGATTTTCATCCTGAGTGTGCCCGGAGTCTTTCCTGGACACATGCTCCCAGCTCGGTTCCACTTGGCTCCCCTACCTGCCCTTAACAGGCCCGGGGTCATGTGGGCACCATAGCCTCAGGCCTAGGCGTGGCATGCATGGACCTGGCACTTCTGTGCTTCTCCAGCCCCATGAGTTGGGTTGGCCGTGGGACAGTGGGTGCTGGAGTGGGAGGGACCACCAGGATTGGGTGAGTGCTCCAACGTGCCAGCCTTGGGTTCTTTGCTGCTGGTCGGTGAGTCTCTTCTACCTGTGGCCTCAAGCCAGCCCAGGTCTCAGCCTGCAGGTGAGCACAGATGAGCAGATTGGTGGATCCAGAACAGCCTTGCTCAGGGTCATGAGTCAGACCCCAGTTGGGGCAGAGGGTGGGGTGCCTGGCTAGGGGCAGGCAAGGCATCTGGGTTCACACTGTCCAAGATCAGAGGTCAACTGGGAGAGGATTTTGCAGACTTAAAAGGCTGCCAGTGTGGGAGGGGAAGGTGGTTAAGGGGCTTCTGAAATAGACTTGGTGCACCGTAGGAAGACACATGTTTTCTACGGAGCCTGTAGTTAAATTGTACCCTAGGGCTCCTTTTGGGTTACTTTTGGGTCATTTTTGGGTCTCACTCGCACTTTTCTCATGCTGCCACCAGGTGGCAGCATCGAGCCAGAGGCTGAGCTCCTTCGCTTCAGAAGGTACTGGCAGAGGGCAGAGAACTGAGGCTTCCAGTTGTTTCTGCAACTGGAGGACCAAGGAATCCAAAAGGGGTGACTGAAACTGGGCCCAATGGCAGATGCCTGTGATGCAAGTTTGAGATCCTGTCTCAAAATAAAATAAACATTTAGCTCAGGGGTGCAGTGCTTGCCTAGCATGTGCTAGGCCCTGGGTTCAATCCCTAGTATGGGGGAAAGGGGGTGAGAGTGGGGAAATGTCCAGTGCTGCTTCAAAATACCACAGGCCCTGCCCCATGCTGGCCAGGCTCTGCCAGAGTCCCCTTCTCTGTATCCCTGACTCCTAAACTGAGGTCTCCGAGCCCAGCAACCCTGGATGTCCACTGTGAGACACAGGTTGGAGCAGGGAGTGTCGTCGGGCCACCTGCCCCATTCCCAGTGCCAAGCTGGTGCTGACCTCTGCAGTGGGCAGATTGGGATGCCAGGCTCATCCCAGGGCTCCTGGATGGGTCAGAGGCCAATAGTAGAGTCATTCCCTGGTGTGGCCACCAGGTGGCCTCAGGGAGCTGAATATAGGTTAATTCTTGGAGGTGCTAAAGAGAAGAGGGTCCTGACATGTCCCAGTGCAGGGGCTCCCTCGGGTCTGCCCTGGAGGTTAACCTGGGAGCTTTAGAACATACCCAGGCCTGAGCTCCATCCCAGGTAAGTTCAATTTAGTTGGTCTGCTGTGAGTTCAGCGTGGGTCTTGCTTTTCAAGTTACGCAGGTGTAGCCGAGGTGGAGAATCACGTGCTACATGCAGGGGTCCCCACCCTCAGTGAACTTCAGAGACCCCTGGGCACCTTGCTAAGACGGGCCCACTCCAGGGTTTCCAATTCCAGGCTTGGGTGTCTGACAACCCCCAGAGGCTGGGTGGGGACCACACTGAGGACCTGCTGTCCTAGTCCCTTGCTCTTTCTCTGTTTTATCAGTTCTATTGAGGTACAGTTCACTTACCGTACAGTGCACTTACTCACAGTATACCATTGTATGGTTTTAGCACATTCACAGAATTGTGCAGCCATCACTATTAAGCTTAGAACCTTTCAAAACCCCAGAAAGAAACCTCCTGGTAGTCACTTCTCTTCCCCCAGCCCAACAGTCTCTCGTCTACTTTGTGCCTATGTGGATTTGCCTATTCTAGTTAGGTTTTCTCCTTCCTTCCTTCTTTCCTTCCTTCCTTCCTTCCTCCTATTACCACCAGGGGTATGTAACTACTAAGCAATGCCCCCAGCCCTTTTTAAATTTTGAGACAGGGTTTTGCAAGTTGCTGAGTTTGGCCTCCAACTTACCATCCTTCTGCCTCAGCCTCCTGAGTTGCTGGGATCACAGGCGTGTGCCCCTGCACGTGGCTACTTGGTTTCTTTTTGTGCAGGATAGTATTCCGTAGGGTGGACGGGTCATGCTGTTTATCCACTCATTAGCTGGCTAGCATTTGGGTTGTTTCCACCTTTTGGCTGTTTTGAGTTGTGGGCCGTGAACATTTGTGTACAAGTATTTGTGTGGGCGTGTTTTCATTTATCTTGGAGAGATGCCTGTGCATGGGGGAAAAAAAAAAAGCTGTTTCCTCCTCTGCTCTCACACCACGTCAGTCAATGCAGAAGGAGTGACACCAGCTTGCCGAATGAACTGAATGAACTAAATCTTCTCATTCAGTTCATTTCTGACACCATCTACCTGGAGATACCAGATCCCACAGGCTGAGGGCCAGCTCCAAGACTGTCCCCTCTTCTTCAGGTGCCAGTCATGAGCCCCAGATGGTGCTTCTTGTGCTTTTGATGGACAGGCGATAAATTCCCACAACCTCCTCCTTGGGTGTAATTAATTGGCTTGAGCAGCTCATAGAACCCAGGGAAACACATTTGCTGGTTTATTTGATTCATTTATTTTTTAAATTTCATTTGTTCTAATTAGTTACACATGACAGCAGAATGCATTTCGATTCATTGTACACAACGGAGCACAGCTGTTCATTTATCTGGCTGCACATGACGTAGAGTCACACCGTTCCTCCTGCCTCAGCCTCCCGAGTTGCCGGGATCACAGATGCGCCCCACCATGCCCACTGGGTCTCTTCTGAAAATCTCCATGGCCTGGGTTCTTTGGCTATGAGATGGGACCACCGAGGCACCTGATGGAGGGGGGTGTGGTGAGGATGGATGGGGAGTGTGAGTGCCTCACTGCTGGCTGTCGTGACCGCTGTTGTGATCGTACTCCTTCCATCAGAGCTGGGGGCAGTGGTGAAGAGGTGTGGGAGTCCAGCTCCTGCTGGCTCTCTGCCCTGGCCTGGGAACGGTCCCGTGCGCCCATGTTCTGACATGCCCAGTGTCCTCCATACTCCCCCAGGATGCCATCAGCTGGAGGGTCAGCAAGAAGGACACGACTAACTTTCTAGCCAGACTAGGAGCTCTTGGTTCTAAGAGTCACACTTGTTTTATCTCAGAACCTTGGAAAGGCCATCGCGGGCAGTAGGCCCTAAGGTCGAGCCAGGGTTTTGTTCCTGTAGCTCCAGGTTTGTCTCAGCCAAGCCTGTGTCAGGAGTCCCCCTGGGGCTTGAGCAAGGCCCTCTGGGGTGCAGTCCCAGTTTCCTCCCCTGCCAGGCCCCTGCCGATGTCCCTGTCCTGTGGAGGACTCAGTCCCCCAGCCTTGTCCTTCCGCGCTGGGACCCACTGGCACAGGTGCACAGGAGGGTTTCCTCTTCACCAGCGCCTTCTAGGCCTGGGCTTGGGCAGGGCAGATAGAAGCCCCTTTTTTAAGGCTGTCACTTAATTCATTGCCAACACTTGAAAAGGGACAGGAATTCCATATGGTTCTGATCCAACAAGGTTTAGCAGTGTGGGTCTTTGTGGTCACCCAGTCGTGGACTCTGAAAGTGCTGCTAGAGAGCAAGGCAGGAGCTGAAAGGGACCTTAGCCCAGTGGTTGGGATTTCACAGACCAGTTTACTATTTTTATTCTTCTGGTAATGGCATCAGATCCAGGTCTCATGCATGCTAGATGCTAGGCAAGTGCTAGGCAAGTGCTCCCACTGAGCCGCACCCGATTATCACAGATCAGTTAATTTTTTAAAAGGATGGACCTCTTTAGGGTTGCCTGTGTATAATTTTATTCTATATGTCTCTTTTAAAGAACAGAAGGAAACAAACTTTTTTTTTTTTTTTTTTTCTTTTGGCACTCCCAGGGGTACTCTACCACTGAGCTATACCCCAGCTCTTTTTATTTTGAGACAGAGCCTCGATAAGATGCCAAGGCTGGCCTTGAACTTGTGATCCTCCTGCCTCAGCCTCCTGAGTCACTGTGATTACAGGTGTGCGCCACCACACCTGATGGAAACAACCATTTAAAAACCCAACTACATTTAAGCCCCAATTACAATCGAATACAGTGGGCATTTCATAAAAGAAGGGCATTTCAGTAATAGAAAAGTTAGAAGGTATGTCAAGTCAGAATAGAGACCTTGAAAACATTTGTATTTCTAATTTCGTGGCCCCAAGAAAACCAACTCAGAGCCTAGGCTTGGGCATTGTTGTTTCTGGCCACCAGGCTGCTTATCCAGAAAGGCAGAACAACCCTGGGGCTGGGGTTGTGTCTCAGTGGTAGAACACTGTGTGAGGCCCTGGGTTTCGTCCTCAGCACCACATACAAATAAAATAAAGGTATTGTGTCACCTATAACTAAATACACACACACACACACACACACACACACATATAAATAAAAGAAGAAGAAGCAAAAAAAGAAAGGCCGCGCGCCTCCTCCAAGGTGACCCGTGTGTCCCAGGCCAGCTTGGACTGTGTCCTGCTGGAGGTCAGAGTGATGATCTGAATGGTCACAGCTGCCTCCAGGCAGAAGGGTCCTCAGGCCACCTCTGCATGTGCGGGAAGGGAACACAGCTTCTGACCACCTGTGTTCCCACCTGCCGGCTGCAACCCCGCCCCAGAAGTCCTTGGGGACCATAGGATGCTGGGCTTGGCTGGTGCCTAGTAAGTGCTAAGCATGGAGGGCTCGTGGGTGCCCAGGCCAGTGCCCCATGGTGCCCTCCTGATTTTCCAACGTCCCTACTGACCCTCAGCTTTGGAGAGCGTCTGGCGTCTCTTTAAGGCCTGGGGTTGGAGGGAAGGGTGGCCAAGGTCCCGTGTGAGTTGGTGGCACAGCAGGGATGAGAGGCACAAGTCCTCACTCCCAGTCCCCTCTCCTGTCCACTCTGCTCTTGACCCTGGGTCTCGTGTGTTGCCCTTGTGGGCGGCTGCTGCCCGCTGCCATCCAGGGGGCCGGCTCCTCTGGAAATGGCAGCCCTGTCTCCCCCAGGTCTCTGGCTATTTATTTACACCTCTGCCTTCTGGTTTCAAACTAGAGGTCCCTAGGTGGTCTCCAGGGGGGTCTGCAGCTCTCTGGACAGAGTGGTCCTGGGAGCAGGGTGTGTAGGGGATGCTGGTCAGCCCTGTTGGACTTCCCAGAGCCTCTGGATGGACACGGACCTGAGCCCAGGCGCGGCCCGGGATTTGTCCCCTCTGTCAGCTCCACTGCCTGGGAACGGCCCAGCGGGGCCCACCTCCGGTCCACCTGAAGTCCTCCTCCCAGGAGAGCAGGATTCTGGAACCTGGGACAGCGGGCAGCTCCTGAGCTCCCTGCCCTCACCCCACGGCGCCCCTAAGTGTGGTCTTCCCTCGCGGCGGAAACGCCCTTTAATGACAAGCAGGGAGAGCCACTCCTGGCATCACGCTCCCCCTTCCCGCCGCGAAGCCCATCCCGGGCCCTCAGCGGGCAGAGCGGGGGACTTCGGAGGTCACCGCCCTATTGTGGATGGGGCAGGGAGCTCTCCAAATGGGCCTCGGTCCTTCCCGTGCGCGTGGTGGCAGGCCGGAGGTCCGCCCTGGCTGGGCTGTCGTGAAGCAGGTGTCTCATGAGGAGCGAGAGCCTGGCGGGCGGGAGGCGAGGCCCCGGGGTCCCGCTGCGGGGAGGACCTCATTCCTGCCCTTCTGTCTGGTCTTTGCACCTGCACGCGCCTTCTCTGGTGGGCGGGACCTTGATGGCCCACGGACGCCCACCTGGGCGGTGTTCACACTTGAACACGAGCTCAGAGCACGTGCCCACCCGGGGGCTGTCCTGTCCTGCGCGGGCCGAGCCTGGATTCAGTGGGCCAGGGAGTCTGCAAATGGACAAATGTCCTGATCCTCAAATGGAGCCTCCCTGGGCTGCACATGGTTCGAGGAAGGGCCTTTGTGTTATCCTATCAATGTTCACGTGACCTGCAGCCCAGGAGTGGCCCGGCACCCCCGCAGGTCCTTTGTGTGTGGCCTATCCAGGTGTGTCCTGGGACGGGTGATGCTGGGACGTCCAAGTACACGTTGCTCCTTCATCCACAGGGATGCTTTCTTTAAGAAAATGTTGTTTGCACTTGTAGAATCGACAGATGCTTTTACTTTATTTGTTATTTTTATGTGGTGCTGAGGATTAAACCCAGTGTGCTCACACGTGCTAGGCCTGAGTACAGCCCGCCCCCACAGGGGCTGCTTCTGAAGGCTGAAGTAGCATTATTGACTGACTTGAAAGGTAGGAACTTACTTTATTTTTTAAAAATTATTTTGGAAAATTTCAAACAGAAAACTTCAAAGTGGAGAGCCCCAGGAGCCCCCGTGTGCGGCCTCCTGGCTACGGGAGGTCCCCAGCACAGCCAGTCTCTTCTGTAGCCCTTCAGCCTCTGCACTGGGTTGCTTACAGCAAGTGCCTGCCTTCATTTCGTTTCCTCTGTAAATGTTTCAACAAGAAGGTGATCTTGCCAGGTGCCCTGGCACATACCTATAATCCCAGAGGCTCGGGAGGCTGAGCAGGAGGATCGGGAGTTCAAAGCCAGCCTCAGCAACTCAACGAGACACTGTCTCTAAATAAAACGTTAAGAAAGGCCTGGGGATGTGGCTCAGTGGTTAAGTGCCCTTGGGTTCAATCCCCGGTACCAAAAATTAAAAAAAAAAAAAGGGGGGGGGATCTTTTGAAAAGGGATGATCAGGACACCAGTATCTCACTAAAACAGTGAGCAGTTCTTACCATCAAATGTTGGGTGACTGAGGGTGATCTGTGGGGCCAGGCGGAGTGAGAAGGGAAGAGGCAGGGGAGCCGCGGCGGCTGCAGGCCGGTGCTGGAGCCCGGGGTTCGTCATCTCCTGACGGCCCAGCACCTGTCCCAGGGTGCTCAAGCCTGCTCGGTCCTCACTCTGCGCCGCTGTTGGACCAGAGGTGGACTTCGACCTTAGCTCTGGTTTTGCATTTAAGGGGGAGAGAGGTCTCTGTTCTTCAGCCAAGTGTGCCTGAGAGCGCAGCTGGGGGTAGCAGGAAGAAGGCGAGACCAGACCCAACTCCTCACGCCACCCTGCCCCTGCCCCAGGAGGCCGCACCCCATGTCACCCCCATCTCACGTCAGGGAGTGTGGAGAAAGGGAGGGGAGGGATGGGACATCCGTTTGAAATAACCTTTGACTAAATATTTCAGAGGAATGCATATATTTAGATGCATGGAACAGAGATGTTTTTCTTCCAGAGTCAGTAATTATGGCTGCAGACTGCGGTGGACCGCAGGTTGATTGGGGCCTTGGTTGCTGGGTGCTGGTGTGTGGTGCTTGCCTGTATTCCCAGCAACTCTGGAGGCTGCTTCAGGTTCAGGGCCAGCTTAGCAACTCGGTGAGGCCCAGTCTCCAGATGAGAACCGGGAGGACGGCTGTGGCTCAGTGGCAAGTGCCCTGGGTCAGAGACACGCGCATCTGCAGGGCCCCGGCCTGGCGCACTGGCGGCCCCAGCGGCGCCCTTCCTGGTCCCTGGGACCGTCCCCCAGGCGCCGGGTTCATTCTGGCAGGTGTTTTGAGAGCCTGGCCCTGAGCTTGTCCAGAGGAGGAGGGTCACGCGTGTCCCTGGCTCCCTGCCGTCCTGGGGGAACAGGAGCCGGGAGCCAGTGGGCGGGGCCCCATGAGCGGAGAGTCAGCTGTGCTTCCCATGGAACCTCGGCAGGATCGGAAGCGGCTTCCTCGTGAGGCCTCCTGAGGGCTGCAGTGACAGGTCTGCCTGGGCCTGGGCCTGGCAGGGAGGCGGGATCATAGTGTAGGACTGTGCCCAGGAGGAGCGCACGGAGAGAGCGGCACAAGGAGCTTGATGTGGCGTCTCTGTTCTGACAGACGATAAAAGGATGTTTAGAGCCAGGTGCGGTGGCACACGCCTGTGACCCCAGCAGCTGGGGAGGCTGAGGCAGGAGGATTACGAGTTCAAGGCCAGCCTCAGCCACTTAGTGAGACCCTCAGCAACTAAGCAAGATCCTGACTGTAAATAGAAAATAAAAAAGCTGGGGATATGCTTGCTGGTAAAGCACTCCGGGTTCAGTCCCCAGAACCACACACACACACACAAATGTAGGTGTTGACCTTGAAGATGGTATCAAAAGAAAGGGTCTGGGGACTCGCTCTCCCACTCCTGTGTTCTGTGGCCTTGGGCAAGTCTCTTGCCCTCTCTGGGCCTCAATTTTCGTATCAATATAATCAGAGATGATGTTGAAAACATTTTACCCAGTGGCGGGCCGGAATGGTGCTGGCTAACTGTACAGACCCCGCTCAGGCGCCGGGAGTGGGCTGGAGCCCTCTGAGCTCGGCTCTCCCTGGGTGGTGGAGTGTTGGAGGCAGGAGGAACTTGGGGTCATCCCTTGGGGGACCCAGCACCCTGCATCCTGCAGGCTGGCTTTGCCCGTCCTGTTGGTGGAAATGGAGTTTTACTGGACATGGGCACCCCCTCTGCTCAGTGCGGTCTGCGGACGTTTAGCGCTTCAGTGGCAGATGGAGTGTTGTCCCCATGCCGCGTACCCCAGAGCCTGCCAGGCTCACTGCCCTTCCTCTGCAGAGAAGGTTTGCAGAACCCCCCTGACGCGCTCAAGATGGGAAGCGAAACCCACCTAGGCCTGGACGTGGGCTTTCGAGGGGGCCGAGGGCCGGTGCGAAGGCAGAGCGGGAAGGGGAGCCGGTCCTGCCGACTTCGTGTCCGCCGCCTGTCCTGCCCCTTTCCTAAGGTAGAGGCCTCGGCACCAGGTCCCAGCCTCCGGAAGCCTGTCCTGGGTGGTGTCATCGTCAGCGCGCACAGAGGCTTTTGTGTCCCAAGTGCACAGTCACCTTGCTCCTGGGCTTGGCCCTCGACTGGCTCAGCGTCTGCACGGGGCGCGTGTGGAGGAGGAGCCGCTGGCCCGTGTGATGCTGACCAGTGGGCGCTTCCTGTCCTCTGTGCGCTGGGCCTCCCCGCAGCCCCAGGAGGAGGGAGTGTCTGGAAGCGGAGCCCCTGCCCACAGCCCAGACCCACAGGCAGGGCTGCGATCACTCCGGCGCCGCGTTTGGGCTGTGGCCTGCAGCGTGGGGCATTGCCATCGAGGTGGCGGGTTAGGCCGCTGTGAGGAGCCACCCCGCAGGGGGCTGCCTGAGTCAGAAGGCGCCTCTCCTGCGGGAACTCGCCCCCAGGCTCCCTCTGCACCAGTGTCACCTGCTGTGCCTTCTGTCCTGTGGCCCAGGACGCTGGTTCTGCCCTGCCCTCGCCTCTGGGTCAGAGGCCTTCCTTTGGGGGTGACCTGGATGTGCCCCCTGTCCCTGCAGCGCGTTGGCCAGGGCTTCATCCCGTGCCCAGAGCTGGCTGTCGCAGTCTGGGCTCTGTCGTAGGAAGGGGACAGTGGCCACTGGGGGATGACGGGCAGTCTCTGCCACAGATGGGCAGCTGCAGGCATGGGGTGGTGGCCTTCGGCGGCTCCGGGGGGGGGGGGACGTCTGACGGGGACCCCTCTGTCCTGGCAGGTACAACTGCAAGGAGGAGTTCCAGGTGCATGACGAGCTGCTCAAGGCCCACTACACGCGGGGCCGGCTCTGTGATGTCTCCCCCGAGCACTACCTGGTGCAGGTGAGGCCCTGCCTCCTCCCGCCTGCCGCGGGGTTCCCTCCTTGAGGTCTCCTGGGAAGCCCTGGGCCCCGCCAGCGTTTGGAAGTGCAGGAGCTGCGTGGACGCTCCGTGCAGGGGTGGCTGAGGGCGCGGCCGCGGGGCTGGACTGCGCCCTGGTGCCAGGCACCGGGAGTTTTGGCTCGCCTGTCGCTCATGCGCCATGGGCGGGGCCAGGGGAGGTGCGAGGAGGTCCAGGGCCCCCTTTGCCCAGGACTGACCTCGCCTTCTGCTTCTTGCTTCTCCCTTGGTGGCTGGACGTGTTTTCCTCTTCCCTCTGGGGTCATTCCGTCTGCTCACCCGTCAGTCCTCAGAACTGGCCAGAGCCTGGGCAGGGTGGACTCTGGGTCACCCACAGTGCAGCAGGAGTCGCTCCTGTGTGCGTGCCCCTGGGAGGGACCTCGCCTGCTAGGGAAGCACCTTCTCTGCTCTTCCTCCACGCCCGGCCCGGCCACCTCTTGATGGGCCCTCGGGAGGGTGGGCTTCCTTTGTCCTCACTTTGTGCTGCCCTCCCTGTCACAGATGAGGGCAGAGGCCTGTCCCCTCCCCCATCTCCCTGCTCCTTGTCCCTGGAGCCCAGGACAGAGCCCCGCTTGTAGGAGATGCCCTGGGTCTCTGAGTGACGCTGCTGTGGTTGTCCTCGCCAGGGCCGCTACTTCCTGGTGCGGGACGTTACTGAGAAGATGGACCAGCTGGGCACCTCGGAGAGCTGCGGGGCCCCCAACTTCCGGCAGGGGTGCGGTGGGCTGGCCGTGTTTGGCATGGGGCAGCCCAGCCTCTCAGGATTCAGGCGGGTCCTCCAGAAACTTGAGAAGGACGGACACACGGTAAAGCAGGCCGCTCCCCACCAGCGCCCGCTCCCCAGTCCAGCGCCCGCACCCGGGGAGGGGCCCTGGGAGGGGCCTTCAGAGGGCAGTGGTGGCCTGGATCAGGATGGTCCTTGTGGTGGGCACGGTTGGGACATTTCATCAGGTGTCCACTGCGCTATCCCGGGTGGACTCAGGCGCTCCTCAGGACATTCCGAGAGCCCAAGAGGAAGCCAGCGGGTGACAGGGTGACATGAGCCCGGTCGTAAATCAAATCATCACAGCAAACGTGAATTGTGGTGTCAACCCTAAGGGAGGAGCTGCTAAGCTCATTTTGCAGAGGAGGAAACAGGCCCAGAGAGGATAGTGACTTGTTCAGAGTCACACAGCTTTGCCCTATGACCCAAACCCAGGAGTTAGACTCCAAGGGCTTGTTTTCTTTCTTTCTTTCTTTAATTGGAAATATACCTTTAAAATTTGTTCTAATTGGTTAAACATGATCTTTCTTTCATTCATTCATTTAGACAGGGTCTCGCTGAGTTGCTTAGGGCCTCATTAAGTTGCTGAGGCTGGCTTTGGACTCAGATCCTCCTCCCTCAGCCTCCCCAGCCACTGGGATTACAGGCCTGGTGCTCTGTGACAGGCTCAAGTGCTGCACCCTTGCCTACCTGAGGGAGGTGGGATTTGCTTTTCCAGGACAGAGGCTGAAGAGCGGCTGTGACTTGCAGAGGGACAGGGAGCATCTGAGCTCGATGTCATCAAACACCTAGTTTATCTGGGGCCCTTTGCCAGGAACTGAGTGCTCTCAAAATAGTGCGGAACCACAGCCACAGCGGGGCCAGCACCAGGAGACCCCATACAGGGCTCCTGCTGGCGGGGATGGAGCAGGCGATAGTGGGACTGAGCTGTTTCTCGGCAGCATTCAGTTGCAGGGACCAGGTCGCGTGCTGGGCCCTAGAGGAGAGGGAGCAGCCGAGGTGGGGCAGGGCGAGGTCTCTGGGGCAGCGAGGTGTCTGTCCTCTGCCAGGAAGGCGTCATCTTCTGCGTGCGGGAGGAGCCCGTGCTGTTCTTGCGTGCTGGCGAGGACTTTGTGTCCTACACACCTCGAGACAAGCGGAACCTCCACGAGAATCTCCAGGGCCTGGGTCCTGGGAGCCCGGTGGAGCGGTTGGAGCTGGCCATCCGGAAAGAGGTGAGGCTGGGTCACGGCTTGCCTGGTGCACCTGGGGCACTGGCTTCCTTCCTCAGCACCACGGAAATCAGTACAATAAAGGTACCGCGTCCCACCCACAAGGACACATGGGAAAAGGAGGAGGGGGCTGTGGAGCGGTCGGGCCTCTGGGATGGGCCTCTGGCCTGGGCCTCCACACACTGCCCCTAGGGCAGCCTGGCTCCCACAGCCCCTTGCCCACCTAGGCGAGTGATGCCTACGAGGCTGGGTCCGGGTGGCCAGGGGCAGGACCTCCATCCTGGCCTCGCTATCGCTGTCCCTTTGCAGCCCGTTTCTCTGCCCTGTGTGTGTCGGCCTTGTTTAGAAAGGGCTCGGTCGGGCGCAGAGCCCTATCCTGGGAGCCAAGCATGGGCCCTGGGCAGGGCCGACCCTCTGGGCCTCTGTGGGTCCATCTGACTCCTCGGGCTGCCTCCTGCCCTTCGCCAGCACAGATGGAAGGTGGGGGTCATGTGCTCCCCAGACCCCAGAGGGCAGGAGGCGGGCCTGCCTGGGGACCTTGCCTCCCCCTCCCCCTGGCCTCCGGGGCTCCCGCTGCCTCAGCCCACATGCCCAGCTGACCAGACCTCACCCTGTCCCGGAGGCCAGGCAGCTTGGGGCGTTCCTGCTGCCCATGGGGCAGGGCGGGCATCCCCACAGGGTGAGCCCCTGCATACCTGGCTGCCCTCGGACGGTGGCCGCCCCGAGCCCTTCAGGGCCCCAGGCAGGGTGCAGAGGGCACCTCTGGCCATGCGGTTCCTTCCTGGATGAAAGAAACCGTGTGGCCTGGTCACTCTAGAGGCCAGCTGGGATGGTCGGGAGGGCCCGGGAGGGCCCTGAAGGTCAGGCCGCGGCCCTGACCCTCACGCCGCCCTCCAGATCCACGACTTTGCCCAGCTGAGTGAGAATGTGTACCACGTGTACCACAGCACGGAGGAGCTGCGGGGGCAGCCCCTGGCCGTGGCCGTCCGGGGCGAGGACGACGTGCACGTCACCGAGGAGGTGTACAGGCGGCCCCTCTTCCTGCAGCCCGCCTACAGGTATCACGGGGCCAGCCCTCCAGCGGCGGCCACGTCCCCCACCCCTTCTCTCCCTGGTGAGGATGCCGCCCAGTGTTCTTGTGACCGGGGGTTGGGGGGCCCAGGGCGGTGACCTGCCTGACGTGTACCTCGCCTGGCAGGTACCAGCGCCTGCCCCTGCCTGAACAAGGGGCCCCCTCGGAAGCCCAGCTGGACGCCTTCGTCAGAGTCGTCAGGGTAAACGGGGACACGGTGTGGGAACAGGTGCCTTGGGAGCTGTCTCTGCTCGGGAGGGGCTCTGCCCTGCGCTGTGTGGGATCCAGGGTCGGGCCGCATGTGGTGGCATCTGTGTGTGTCTGTCCCCCATTGTGGCGTGTGTGTACACGTCTCTGTGTGTCTGTGTGGGGATGCGTGTGTCTCGTGTGTGCACCTGTGTGTGGCTGTGCGCCCTCCGTTGACAGAGCCTGGCACGACCCCTGGAGGACTGGCTTCCGGGTGGCTCGGCTGTGAACAGGCTGCGTGGCCTCAGAGAACTCACCTCGCCTCTCCAGCCCTTGGGTCCCTCAGGTCCCTCACGTCCTTAGTGGAGCCAGTGATTCCTGCCCCCCCCCCCGTCCTTCACTGGTGTCTCACCAAGAGCTGGTGGCCTTCCTGTCTGCCCCTTCGGGATGCCGCCTTAGTCTGTTTGCAGGGCACAGTGGGTATTCCGCACAGGCCCGAAGCCCTCTGAGCAGCTCCCGATTCAGACCCTGCACCTGCCACCCTTGAGCCCCTGCTCACTGAGTCCCTCTGGGGGCTTGAGCTCTGGGGACTGGTGGGCAGGTCAGGTGTGGGTTGCCCAGGAGGCCGCTCCTCCGCTGGCCGCAGCCCGTGGGCAGGGCTGGGTGGTGTCCGGAGCCCTTCCTTTTTGGGCCTCAGCCTCCGGCCTCCAGGTCCTGCTGCTGCCTGATGTCTGTGTTCTCCTCGCAGGAGACCCCCAGCCTGTTGCGGCTCCAAGATGCCCATGGGCGTCCCCCTGCCCTGCTCTTCAGCTGCCAGTCAGGCGTGGGCAGGACCAACCTGGGCATGGTCCTGGGCACCCTTGTGCTGTTTCAACACAGTGGGATGATCTCTCAGCCGGAGTGAGTGGCCTGAGTGACAGAGTGAGAGTCCCAAGGGGCTGTGGGAACGAGGAGAGGAGGGGCAGGGCTGCCCTAGGATGGCGGGACACATCCAGGAACCTGGAGTCAGAGCTGGAAATGGGGCACCTGGGGTTCATTTCCTTATTTGTCACAGATTTGCTCTGTGACCTGGGGAAAGGAACTTGATCTATCTGGGCTCAGTTCCCTAGTTGGAGAAAGGCGCTTAACCTCCTCCCTCCAGTTGGATCCAGAAAGAGCCTAGAGTCCCCTATTTCCCAGTGGCCATCCCAGAAGGCTTAGGGAGCCCTGAGTATGCAGCTAACCTCCTGCCTTGTCAGCTCTGTCCCCCTGCAGACCAAGCCACTGCCTATGGAGCAGTTCCAGGTGATCCAGCGCTTCCTGTGCACCGTGCCCCAGGGAAGGAAGGTGGTAGAGGAGGTGAGTGAGAGGTGGCTGGAGGGCTGCGGCAGGGCGGCGGGGATGGTCCTGCCCTCCCTGGCGAGGGCTTTTCCCTCCTCAGCGCCTTTTCCCTTCTCCTGCCCCCCGTTGGTTACTGACCCTGAGTCCTCCTCTCGCCTGTCCTCCCCGCTGCCTGGGTCCCCTGCTCCAGGTGGACAGGGCCATCGCCGCCTGTGCAGAACTGCATGACCTGAAGGAGGTGGTCCTGGAAAGCCAGAGGCAGCTGGAAGGCGTCCAGAGCAGGGTGAGGCCCGGGGAGGCGGCTCGGGAGCCTGTGCCCATGGGAGCCCAGCCAGGCTTGCTCCGGGCTGCCACCTTCTTCTTGGAGATGACTTCTCTGGCTGTTTCTCCCCCAAGAAAAGGAGTTTCTAGAGGAAGGGGAGGTGGGGTGCTGGCCTGCAGGAAGAACGGGGAAGAGGGAAGTTTACTTTCCCTGAGCAGGTCCCTTAGCTGCAGGGATAAACAGGATGGAGGGAGAGGCTGCTGGCGGGCCTGCTGGGCCTCTGAGTTCAGATACTTCCCAGATCACTCACAGTTCCTGTGTTGGCTTTGCATTCTATAATGAAATACCTGAGATAATCAAGTTATAAGGAGAAAATTTATTTTGGCTAACCGTTTGGGAACTTTTAGTCCATGATTGATGGGCTCTGTTGCTTTTGGGCCTGTGGCAAGTCAGCGCATCATGGCAGGAATGTGTGGCAGAGCAGAACTGCTTATGTCATGACCAGGGAGCAAAAAATGAGGAGAGGGCAAGGGTCCCATGGTGCCATCCCTAGTGACCTGAAGTCCTCCCATTCACAACCCTCCCTACCCTCCCACCGCCCATCCTGTGCTGGGGCTGGGACCCAGGCTGCTCTACCACCGAGCTACAGCCCCAGCCCTTTTTATTTTTGACTTTGAGACAGGGTCTCACTGTGTTGCTGAGGCTGGCCTCAACCTGGCCCTCCTCCTGCCTCAGCCCCCTGAGTCCCTGGGATTACAGACGGGCCTCACCATATCTGGCCTGGTCCTGTCTGTTGCTTCTGGAAGAGGGCTGGGCTCTGGGCTCTCCAACAGACCCTGTCCCCAGCTCTGGGGAGAGGAGGTGGGTGTGGCAGTGTTTGCACATGGCGCATGGAAAGAATCCAAGTCTGCAGAGCCTTTTCAAAAAAAAAAAAAAAAAAAAATTATTTTAAAAGCATCATTCCATGACAGAAAATTGAGAAATTACTGAAGACAGAGGTCACCCACTCCAGCACAGCTTTAGGAGGCTGTGTCCAGATTCTCCAGCCTAGGTTTACCCAGCACACAGTTTACTTTCTGCTTGTTTTAACTTTATAGCATCAGTTGGTCCCTGTCTTGGTCTACCTGGTCTTGGTCTTGAAATTTATTTTATTTATGGTTTGGTACCTGGGATTGAACCCAGGGGTGCTTAATCACCAAGCCACACCCCAGCCCTTTTTGGTATTTTATTTAGAGACAGAGTCTCACTGTTGCTGAGGCTGGCTTTGAACTTGAGATCCTCCTGCCTCAGCCTCCTGAGCCACTGGGATTACAGGCCTGGGCCACCACTCCCGGTTGGGTCCCGGGTTCTTAAAGTAGGGCCTTTCCAAAGAAAGGGACCTTGCTCCTGCAACCCAGAGGACAAGGAACAGGTTGAGGGTGACCTCAGAGCAAAGCTAGGTAGCCCCACTGCCCCTCCAGGTAGGACGGCACCAGAGCTGCGGGCGTGGCATGGTTGCCCAGCCACTCTCCTGTCCCCACAGATCAACTGTAGCAAATGAGATAAGTTAGACACACAGAAGAACTTCCAACCTATGGTATGAAGTGGGGAGACTGTCTTCTGGGATTTCCCCGGCTTAACTCCTCCTGTCCTTCCAGGCGTGGAGAGGGGCCGCCTGAGAAACCCACCTTGAGCGCCCTGCCCTCCCTTCCTGGCCCTTTTATAGGGAAGCGGCGGCCAGCATGAGGCCCGGCAGAGGGCGCTGCGGAGCCTGGCGATACTTCTACCTGCTCCTGTTCAACTACTATCTCCACGAGCAGGTGCGGCTGGGGAGGGCGCTGACCCGCCCCCCGCGGGGTCCCCCAGGCCTCCCCCACACGTGGCTGGAGACGGGGACCCCGTGGAGCCGGGAGTGGAGCTGGTCCCTGAGAGGGCAGCTGCGGTGGCCTGGGAGTGGCCTGGGAGTGGCCTGGGAGTGGCCTGGGAGTGGCCCGGCGGGACCGGATGGCGGAGGGTCCGGCTTGCCCTCCCTCCCCCTCTGGCCTCCCGCACAGCACAGCCTGTGCGTCCCAGGCTGCGGTTCCCCGTGCTGGCTGGCTCGGGGTGGGCAGGAGGCTCGGGTCGGCCCTGCGCCCCTGAGTGCCTCTCTCTCCGCCTCGGGCCGCAGTACCCCCTGGCCTTTGCCCTCAGTTTCAGCCGCTGGCTGTGTGTCCACCCTGAGCTGTACCGCCTGCCCGTGACCCTGAGCCCCGCGGGCCTCCGGCTCCCAGGGACCTCCTCGCCACCGGCTCCCTGGTGAGTGTGAGGGACGGGCGTGGGAGTGGCTGGGACCCGGGCTTGGGGGCAGCGTGGCCCGTGGTGTGGCAGATTCTCCTGTGAGCGTGCCCCTCAGGCCCCAGGGAGCTCGGGCCACTGTTCTGGTCCCTGCTCCTCAGTCTCGAAGCTGAGCGCTTTGCAGGGAGTCGGGAGCGCTGGGCTTGGTACCTTGGCCCCAGCCTCTCACCTCTGAGCTCGGCTCCTCCTGGGGGGAGCGGCGCCCATCACTCCTGTCCCCGCCGGGGCGCTGGGGAAGAGGTGTGCAGCAGCGCCCTGTGAACTGGAGCGGGTGCCTCCCTGATGACCCCTCAGGCAGGCACTGAGCCCTCCTGGCTCTGGTGGGCCCCAGACTCGTTGCCCTCCCCACAGGAGGTAGATGACCTCGTCTCTCCGGACGCACTCACACCATCAGGGAGATGGATGTGGCCAACTTCCGGCGAGTGCCCCGCATGCCCATCTATGGCACGGCCCAGCCCAGCGCCAAGGTGATGCCTGGGGGCCTGGGCCCCACGTGGCCGAGGCGGGAGGGTCGTGTTGGGCCCTTTCACCGACAGCCCCTCCACCTCCAGGCCCTGGGCAGCATCCTGACCTACCTGACTGATGCCAAGAGGAAGCTGCGGCAGGTGGTCTGGGTCAACCTGCGGGAGGAGGCTGTGCTGCAGTGTGATGGTCACACACGCAGTCTCTGGTGGCCTGGGCCGCCCCTGGTCCCTGACCAGCTGGAGGTGAGGCTTCCTGCTCCTGCTCAGACGCCCCTGCCGTGGAGGCCTTTAGGAACGAGGCTCGGGAGGGTCTTCAGAAGGCCCCCTGCTCCTGCTGTGCAGAGGGAGAACCCAGGCCCCAGGGGATCTCGGGAGCAGCTGACCCAGGACTCCTACTCCAGGGCCCTGGCTGCCTTCCTGGCCCCGGGGCTCCTGCGGGGCAGGGAACACCTGGCAGCCAGATTCGTGGTGGCCACAGGCTGCCTCAGCACCTCTCCCTCTTGTCTGTCTGTGCCAGGCCCTGGAGAACCAGCTGAAGGCCCACCTGAGCACACCGACCCCCGACACGAAGGGCCCACTGAGCCCCAGGTTCCAGACGTGCCTCACCATGCGGGAGGTCTTCAGCCAGCACCGAGGGGCCTGCCCCGGCCTCGCCTACCACCGCATCCCAGTGCCCGACTTCTGCGCCCCCGGGAGGAGGTGAGGGGCTGGGAGCACAGGAGGCCTCGCCTGCCTCCACGCCAGCGGGAGGGGAAACCAGCCCCGCTCAGCTCTGGGCCTCGGGCTGTCTTGTGAGGTTTCAGATGTTGGATTTCACTCACGGTTTTCTAGCTGTGTGTGTACGTGTACATGTGTGTTGATCGTGTATTGCGCTGAGTAGTGAGCTGTGTGCTGGTGTTGCAGGTGACCATGTGCACTGTGGACAGGTGTGTTGTGTGTCTGTTAGGGGCGTGGTATGGGTGTGGGCGCCCTTGTAGCAGGTACGTAAGTGTGCTTTGCGGGTTCTTGTGGAATCTGTGATGTCTGTCTGTTGTAGGGGGCTCGGGGGGGGGGGCGTGTGTTTGAGTTGGGTTTAGGGGAGCTGTGTGCTGTGTGGGGTTCATGCAGAAGCAGTTTTGTGTGGTGGCTATAGCTTTGTGATGGACGCACCTTTCTTGCTGTCTGTGTAGCCTGTGGGTCTTTGAGGTACGTGGCTGCATTTGTGGTGTGTGCCTGGTGTATGTTGGGTGGGGGTCACTGTGGCCTCTGGATGTGCCTTGGTGCTTCCTGGGCTTATGTTCCCTGCCTGGCTCCTGCCTGTGGTGTGTGGCCCCCTGGTGGCTGGGCAGCTGCAGTCTGAGCTCGGGCTCCTGCCCTGGCTTGGGAACCTGGCTTGGTCCAGCTCAGGTAGGCAGGGACACAGCCCAAGGGGTTGGCGTGTGCATGGGTGATTTGAGTCCCAGTTGTACCGTGTCTGCTCACACGTCCAGTCCCAGATGGGTATAGTCCGACTCTGCACCAGGGTGCAGCTGTTCATACGCACGCGATCTTTTGTGTGCACAGTGAGTCGTGTGCATGCGTGTGCAAGGTGGTGGGCCAGGCAGTTCCTGGGATTGCCGTTTGATGGGGTATTATGGGGAGTCTGAGCAGCCGGGGGCCACCCTCAGCTGTGGCCTCCTACCCAGGACTTTGACCGGCTGCTGGAGGCCTTGCGGGCTGCTCTCGCTAAGGACCCAGGCTCTGGCTTCGTGTTCAGCTGCCTCAGTGGCCAGGGCCGGACCACGACAGCGATGGTGGTGGCCGTGCTGGCCTTCTGGAGCATCCAAGTACGTGTGGCCTCTTGTGTGAGGTCAGGGGTCTGCCTGGCAGTGGTGGGCACTGAGTCCCAGGGATGCTGGTCATGGCAGAAGGTGACGGGAGCAGAGATGGCTCTGGGGTAGTTCCCAGTCTTTCCCCTGGGCCCCGCCAGACCCCTGCAGGGCCCCTGGTGTCGGGGAGGGAGGCCAGGAATGCTCCCATGCCAGTAGCTGTGCCTCTCAGGGCTGCCCCGAGGTGGGTGAGGAGGAGCTGGTGAGCGTGCCAGATGCCAAATTCACCAAGGGCGAGTTTCAGGTGAGTGTGCCCCGCGGGGTCCCTGGGGTCCCTGGAGGGGGAGAGGAGTCCGAGGGTTGGTCTGGGGACGTTCCTCAGAGCTGTCCCCAATGCCACCACCTCTTCTACCTCATGTTAGTGCTTCCCTGTTCCCATTTTACTTGGGATCCTCCTACCTCAGCCTCCTGAGCCTCTGGGTTATAGGCGCAGACCCGGCTCTGATTCTTATGTTATAAACAAAACAGAAAGTTTACACCAGGTGCGGAGGGGCATACCTGTGATCCCAGCAGTTCCCGGCTGAGGCAGGAATGGTGAGCTCAAAACCAACCTCAGCCACTTAGCGAGGCCCTTAGCAACTTGGGGAGACCCCATCTCTAAATAAAAAATAAAAAGGGCTGGGGATGTGGCTCAGTGGTTGAGTGCCCCTGGGCTCAATCCCTGTAACAAAAAAAAAAAAAGAAAAGAAAGAAAATGTATCATTCTAGCTATTTTTAAGTGTACGGTCCAGTGTCATCACACTTGTGCCCATTGTTGTGTAGCCATCGCCACCATCCGTCTAACTCATGTTGCAAAACACTCTGTCCCCATTAAACAGTAACTCGCGTCACCTCCCCTCCTAGCCCTTGTGACCACTATTTTGTTCCCTCTCTCCCTCCCTCCCTTCCTTCTTTCCTTCCTTTGGTTTTGGGACTGGGGATTGAACCCAGGGGCGCTTAATCACTGAGCCACATCCCCAGCTTCTTCTATTTTTTATTTTGAGCCAGGGCCTCACCGAATTGCTGAGGCTGGCCTTGAGCTTGCGATCCTCCTGCCTCAGCCTCCTCTGTGGTTGTGATTTGCACTTTCCTAATGATAGGTGTTGGGCACCTTTTCATGGCTTCTTGGCCACTTGTACATCTTCTTGGGAGAGGTGTCTATTCAAGTTCTTTGCCCTTGTTTGAATTGGGTTGTTTTGTTGTTGCTGTTTTTGGAATTCTTTATGTATTCTGTATATTGATCCTATATCAGATATAGCTTCAGTCTCTTGGTAGTGTCCCTTGATGCATAAGTTTTTAAGTTCACCGAAGTCCAGTTTGTCTGTTTTTGCTTTGGTTGCTGGGCTTTTGGTCTTATATCCAAGGAATCTAACGTCATGAAGCTCTTGTGTGTTTTATAAGACTTTTATGGTTTTAACTCACATTTATGTGCTTGATCCATTTTAAGTTAATTTTGTGTGTGGTGAGAGGTAGGGGCCCAGCCTTATTCTTTTGCACGTGGAAACTAGACACCCAGTCTTGTTGAAGGAACTGGCCTTTGTGCGTTGGTGCTGTTGTTGAAACCTTTGGCCCCGTGGATGAGGGTTTATGTGCCAGTTGAACTCCCAGTTGCCATGCCAGTCCTGCAGACGGGATGGCTCACTTGCACCTGCAGCCTGCCCAGTCCTGGGCCAGCTTCCCGAGCTGTGCAGGGCAGGGAGCCCTGCCTGGGATGGGGCTGTGCACATCCCTCCTCGCTCGGCCGTGGTGGGCACCTTGCAGGTGCTCAGGCGCCCCAGCTTTGTGGGGCGATGATGTGAAGTGACACCAGAGTGAGCCTCGGGAAGGGCAGGGCGGGTGTCGGGAGCTCACTGGGGTGGGGCTTGAGGGTGGGCAACATGGGGGCCTTTGCGTGCTGAGTGCACGGGAGCTTGAGTGGATAGAGGCCCTGGGACTAAAGGGGTGCTTACTTCACATGAACCCCTGCTGGATTCCCCAGAGCCAGGTGTCCCCACGATGTCTGGGGCAGGAGGAGGGCCAGGAGGGCCCCAACACGGCTGTCGCACACGCCTCCTCGTCTCCCACTGTCCTTTTTATAGATTGGAGTTGTGGGTGCCATCCCAGCAGCTCGGGAGGCTGAGGCAGGAGGATCGTGAGTTCAAAGCCAGCCTCAGGGAATTAGCGAGGCCCTAAGCAACTCAGCAAGACCCTGTGTCTAAATAGGAAATAAAAAGGGCTGGGGACATGGCTCAGTGGTTAAGTGCTCCTGGGTTCAATCCCCAGCACCAGAACCAAAAATGAGTTCTGGATGAGGTTCTAATTGAATTAAGGTTTCTGCTGCTTAAAAAAATTAAGCCTGTTGGGTCAGCTCCATGCCACAGGTGTGGCAGGTTATATCCCATAATACAACGCGCACCGAATGGCAGTTTGGAGTGATAGTCTTGCATAATAGGTCTTGAACATTGCAATCACTCCTTCCCTGGCTGCTTGGAACTGGGTCCTTGGCTACCCTTAGTTCTCCCTGTCAGGCCGGGTGCACTGTGACCACACCTGTGGTCGTGGGAGCCCAGCTTTCTCGAGAGCTTTGCTAATGTGCTGGGAAAGCACAGGCACTTGGGTTTGCATACACAGTGCTGAATTGTGAACTTAATGAGATTGATGCAACAGCTTATCCACCCTTGGAGGTCCTAGCACTTGCTGGTTTCTTTTCTTCTTTTTTTTTTCTAATTAGTTGTACATGACGGTGGAGTGCATTCCCACTCCTCAGTTTATACCCTAAGAACTTAAAATCAGCACGCTACAGTGACGCAGCCACATCCATGTTTATAGCAGCTCAGTTTACAATAGCTAAGCTATGGAACCAACCTAGATGCCCTTCAACAGATGAATGGATAAAGAAACTGTGGTGTGTATGTATGTATATATTTATATACACACCTCACACACACACAATGGAATATTACTCAGTTTTAAAGAAGAATAAAATTCTGGCATTTACTGGTAAATGCATGGAGTTAGAGAATATCATGCTAAGTGAAATAAGCCAAACCCCCCAAAACCAAAAGCCAAATGTGTTCTGTGATATGCTGGTTTCTTGAGGGAAGTGTGCCTCCAGACTCTAAGCTGGAAAGTCACTGGAATAGCCAAAAAAGAATCATAGTACATGGTCTTTTAGATTCTTGGTATGTGTGTGAAGAATTGTGCATCAATTGAAATGTACACTGATCCTCAGCACGACCCGTAAATCTTCGAGAGTTAGAGCACCCTCGCAGTGTGGCCCAGGGTAGGGCGCTTGCCTGGCAGGCACGGGGCCTGAGGTTCAGTCCCTAAACAAAAGCCAAAGGTCAAAATCCAATACCTGGGAGTCCCTGCCTGAGGGGGAGGGCCCGCAGGGCTCTGTGGCCAGGCCTTGGGCCTCAGGCCCGGTGGCCCTTCCCAGGGGCGAGCCAGCTGCCTGGACTGCAGGCCCCCCCCACTGTCTCCCGTGTGCTCCTCCCCCTCCTCGGGCCCCAGGTGGTGATGGAAGTGGTGCAGCTGCTGCCCGACGGGCACCGCATGAAGAAGGAAGTGGACGCGGCACTGGACACGGTCAGCGAGACCATGACACCATGCGGGAAATCATCATCTGCACCTACCGCAGGTGAGCCCAGCCGCCCAGGTGTGCTTCCAGGTGCGCCCAGCCGGGGTGGCGGCTGATGGTTCGAGGTGGCAGTGGTCTTGTGGGCTCCTCCTCTGCTCCTGGCCACTTTTCCGTTCGTTCCAGAAGTAGAGGCCCTCCCTGAAACGGACGCCCCCTCAACCCCAAGCCGATTTCGCCCGGGGGGGTGTGCAGGGTGATACCACAAGGACTTGACTGCCTCCGCGGGGAACAATCAGATGAGGCCAGGCGGCACTCACCCACGCTAACTCTAGTTGTGGATCGCAGGGCCCCTGGTGTCCCCTGGATTAGTCGGGGTAGGTGCCTGGAGTTCCTCAGGGTCTGGGGGTGGCCTGGCGGGTCAGCATTTAGCATCCAGTGCTGCCGTGCCCCCAGGATGTGGTCTGTGCTGCCTGGAACTGGGCCTGGCCCCCATTTGGACTTTCTTTGGTCTGCTCAGTTAAAATATTAACGTTTTTTTAGAGCATTAGAGTTATCCGTAGTAGTTGGGCTCCTTTGGACAAAGTTGTACGTGCAAGGAATTTGATTAACTCCTTCAGCACGTCCCTCCCCCAAATTAATTTTGAATGACTCACAATTTTTTTTTAAATAATATTCTATAATAGTTTGGATTTCATGTAAGAATCTGGATTTTTCATCCTGAGTGTGCCCGGAGGTCTTTCCTGGACACATGCTCCCAGCTCGGTTTCCACTTGGCATCCCCTACTCCTGCCCTTAACAGGCACGGGGTCATGTGGGCACCATCAGCCTCAGGCCTAGGCGTGGCATGCATGGAACCTGGGCACTTCTGTGCTTTTCTCCAGCCCCATGAGTTGGGTTGGCCGTGGGACAGTGGGTGCTGGAGTGGGAGGGACCACCAGGATTGGGTGAGTGCTCCAACGTGCCAGCCTTGGGTTCTTTGCTGCTGGTCGGTGAGTCTCTTCTACCTGTGGCCTCAAGCCAGCCCCAGGTCTCAGCCTGCAGGTGAGCACAGATGAGCAGATTGGTGGATCCAGAACAGCCCTTGCTCAGGGTCATGAGTCAGACCCCAGTTGGGGCAGAGGGTGGGTGCCTGGCTAGGGGCAGGCAAGGCATCTGGGTTCACACTGTCCAAGAATCAGAGGTCAACTGGGAGAGGGATTTTGCAGACTTAAAAGGCTGCCAGTGTGGGAGGGGAAGGTGGTTAAGGGGCTTCTGAAATAGACTTGGTGCACCGTAGGAAGACACATGTTTTCTACGGAGCCTGTAGTTAAATTGTACCCTAGGGCTCCTTTGGGTTACTTTTGGGTCATTTTTGGGTCTCACTCGCACTTTTCTCATGCTGCCACCAGGTGGCAGCATCGAGCCAGAGGCTGAGCTCCTTCGCTTCAGAAGGTACTGCAGAGGGCAGAGAACTGAGGCTTCCAGTTGTTTCTGCAACTGGAGGACCAAGGAATCCAAAAGGGGTGACTGAAACTGGGCCCAATGGCAGATGCCTGTGATGCAAGTTTGAGATCCTGTCTCAAAATAAAATAAACATTTAGCTCAGGGGTGCAGTGCTTGCCTAGCATGTGCTAGGCCCTGGGTTCAATCCCTAGTATGGGGGAAAGGGGGTGAGAGTGGGGAAATGTCCAGTGCTTGCTTCAAAATACCCACAGGCCCTGCCCATGCTGGCCAGGCTCTGCCAGAGTCCCCTTCTCTGTATCCCGGACTCCTAAACTGAGGTCTCCGAGCCAAGCAACCCTGGATGTCCACTGTGAGACACAGGTTGGAGCAGGGAGTGTCGTCGGGCCACCTGCCCCATTCCCAGTGCCAAGCTGGTGCTGACCTCTGCAGTGGGCAGATTGGGATGCCAGGCTCATCCCAGGGCTCCTGGATGGGTCAGAGGCCAATAGTAGAGTCATTCCCTGGTGTGGCCACCATGGGGCCTCAGGGAGCTGAATATAGGTTAATTCTTGGAGGTGCTAAAGAGAAGAGGGTCCTGACATGTCCCAGTGTCAGGGGCTCCCTCGGGTCTGCCCTGGAGGTTAACCTGGGAGCTTTAGAACATACCCAGGCCTGAGCTCCATCCCAGGTAAGTTCAATTTAGTTGGTCTGCTGTGAGTTCAGCGTGGGTCTTGCTTTTCAAGTTACGCAGGTGTAGCCGAGGTGGAGAATCACGTGCTACATTGCAGGGGTCCCCACCCTCAGTGAACTTCAGAGACCCCTGGGCACCTTGCTAAGACGGGCCCACTCCAGGGTTTCCAATTCCAGGCTTGGGTGTCTGACAACCCCCAGAGGCTGGGTGGGGACCACCACTGAGGACCTGCTGTCCTAGTCCCTTGCTCTTTCTCTGTTTATCAGTTCTATCTGATGGTACAGTTCACTTACCGTACAGTGCACTTACTCACAGTATACCATTGTATGGTTTTAGCACATTCACAGAATTGTGCAGCCATCACTATTAAGCTTAGAACCTTTCAAAACCCAGAAAGAAACCTCCTGGTAGTCACTTCTCTTACCCCCAGCCCAACAGTCTCTTTCGTCTACTTTGTGCCTATGTGGATTGCCTATTCTAGTTAGGTTTTCTCCTTCCTTCCTTCTTCCTTCCTTCCTTCCTCCTCCTATTACCACCAGGGGTATATGTAATATACTAAGCAATGCCCCCCAGCCCTTTTTAAATTTTGAGACAGGGGTTTTGCAAGTTGCTGAGTTTGGCCTCCAACTTACCATCCTTCTGCCTCAGCCTCCTGAGTTGCTGGGATCACAGGCGTGTGCCCCTGCACGTGGCTACTTGGTTCTTTTGTGCAGGATGTATTCCGTAGGGTGGACGGGTCATGCTGTTTATCCACTCATTAGCTGGCTAGCATTTGGGTTGTTTCCACCTTTTGGCTGTTTTGAGTTGTGGGCCGTGACATTTGTGTACAAGGATTTGTGTGGGCGTGTTTTCATTTATCTTGGAGAGATGCCTGTGCATGGGGGGAAAAAAAAAAGCTGTTTCCTCCTCTGCTCTCACACCACGTCAGTCAATGCAGAAGGAGTGACACCAGCTTGCCGAATGAACTGAATGAACTAAATCTTCTCATTCAGTTCATTTCTGACACCATCTACCTGGAGATACCAGATCCCACAGGCTGAGGGCCAGCTCCAAGACTGTCCCTCTTCTTCAGGTGCAGTCATGAGCCCCAGATGGTGCTTCTTGTGCTTTTGATGGACAGGCGATAAATTCCCACAACCTCCTCCTTGGGTGTAATTAATTGGCTTGAGCAGCGCATAGAACCCAGGAACACATTTGCTGGTTTATTTGATTCATTTATTTTTTTAAATTTCATTTGTTTCTAATTAGTTACACATGACAGCAGAATGCATTTCGATTCAAGGTACACAACGGAGCACAGCTGTTCATTTATCTGGCTGCACATGACGTAGAGTCACACCGTTCCTCCTGCCTCAGCCTCCCGAGTTGCCGGGATCACAGATGCGCCCCACCATGCCCACTGGGGTCTCTTCTGAAAATCTCCATGGCCTGGGTTCTTTGGCTATGAGATGGGACCACCGAGGCACCTGATGGAGGGGGGTGTGGTGAGGATGGATGGGGAGTGTGAGTGCCTCACTGCTGGCTGTCGTGACCGCTGTTGTGATCGTACTCCTTCCATCAGAGCTGGGGGCAGTGGTGAAGAGGTGTGGGAGTCCAGCTCCTGCTGGCTCTCTGCCCTGGCCTGGGAACGGTCCCGTGCGCCCATGTTCTGACATGCCCCGTGTCCTCCATACTCCCCCAGGATGCCATCAGCTGGAGGGTCAGCAAGAAGGACACGACTAACTTTCTAGCCAGACTAGGAGCTCTTGGTTCTAAGAGTCACACTTGTTTTATCTCAGAACCTTGGAAAGGCCATCGCGGGGCAGTAGGCCCTAAGGTTCGAGCCAGGGTTTTGTTCCTGTAGCTCCAGGTTTGTCTCAGCCAAGCCTGTGTCAGGAGTCCCCCTGGGGCTTGAGCAAGGCCCTCTGGGGTGCAGTCCCAGTTTCCTCCCCTGCCAGGCCCCTGCCGATGTCCCTGTCCTGTGGAGGACTCAGTCCCCCAGCCTTGTCCTTCCGCGCTGGGACCCACTGGCACAGGTGCACAGGAGGGTTTCCTCTTCACCAGCGCACTTCTAGGCCTGGGCTTGGGCAGGCAGATAGAAGCCCCTTTTTTAAGGCTGTCACTTAATTCATTGCCAACACTTGAAAAGGGACAGGAATTCCATATGGTTCTGATCCAACAAGGTTTAGCAGTGTGGGTCTTTGTGGTCACCCAGTCGTGGACTCTGAAAGTGCTGCTAGAGAGCAAGGCAGGAGCTGAAAGGGACCTTAGCCCAGTGGTTGGGATTTCACAGACCAGTTTACTATTTTTATTCTTCTGGTAATGGCATCAGATCCAGGTCTCATGCATGCTAGATGCTAGGCAAGTGCTAGGCAAGTGCTCCCACTGAGCCGCACCCGATTATCACAGATCAGTTAATTTTTAAAAGGATGGACCTCTTTAGGGTTGCCTGTGTATAATTTTATTCTATATGTCTCTTTTAAAGAAACAGAAGGAAACAAACTTTTTTTTTTTTTTTTTTTCTTTTGGCACTCCCAGGGGTACTCTACCACTGAGCTATACCCCAGCTCTTTTATTTTGAGACAGAGCCTCGATAAGATGCCAAGGCTGGCCTTGAACTTGTGATCCTCCTGCCTCAGCCTCCTGAGTCACTGTGATTACAGGTGTGCGCCACCACACCTGATGGAAACAACCATTTAAAAACCCAACTACATTTAAGCCCCAATTACAATCGAATACAGTGGGCATTTCATAAAGAAGGGCATTTCAGTAATAGAAAAGTTAGAAGGTATGTCAAGTCAGAATAGAGACCTTGAAAACATTTGTATTTCTAATTTCGTGGCCCCAAGAAAACCAACTCAGAGCCTAGGCTTGGGCATTGTTGTTTCTGGCCACCAGGCTGCTTATCCAGAAAGGCAGAACAACCCTGGGGCTGGGGTTGTGTCTCAGTGGTAGACACTGTGTTGAGGCCCTGGGTTTCGTCCTCAGCACCACATACAAATAAAATAAAGGTATTGTGTCACCTATAACTAAATACACACACACACACACACACACACACACATATAAATAAAAGAAGAAGAAGCAAAAAAAGAAAGGGCCGCGCGCCTCCTCCAAGGTGACCCGTGTGTCCCAGGCCAGCTTGGACTGTGTCCTGCTGGAGGTCAGAGTGATGATCCTGAATGGTCACAGCTGCCTCCAGGCAGAAGGGTCCTCAGGCCACCTCTGCATGTGCGGGAAGGGAACACAGCTTCTGACCACCTGTGTTCCCACCTGCCGGCTGCAACCCCGCCCCAGAAGTCCTTGGGGACCATAGGATGCTGGGCTTGGCTGGTGCCTAGTAAGTGCTAAGCATGGAGGGCTCGTGGGTGCCCAGGCCAGTGCCCCATGGTGCCCTCCTGATTTTCCAACGTCCCTACTGACCCTCAGCTTTGGAGAGCGTCTGGCGTCTCTTTAAGGCCTGGGGTTGGAGGGAAGGGTGGCCAAGGTCCCGTGTGAGTTGGTGGCACAGCAGGGATGAGAGGCACAAGTCCTCACTCCCAGTCCCCTCTCCTGTCCACTCTGCTCTTGACCCTGGGTCTCGTGTGTTGCCCTTGTGGGCGGGCTGCTGCCCGCTGCCATCCAGGGGGCCGGCTCCTCTGGAATGGCAGCCCTGTCTCCCCCAGGTCTCTGGCTATTTATTTACACCTCTGCCTTCTGGTTTCAAACTAGAGGTCCCTAGGTGGTCTCCAGGGGGGTCTGCAGCTCTCTGGACAGAGTGGTCCTGGGAGCAGGGTGTGTAGGGGATGCTGGTCAGCCCTGTTGGACTTCCCAGAGCCTCTGGATGGACACGGACCTGAGCCCAGCGCGGCCCGGGATTTGTCCCCTCTGTCAGCTCCACTGCCTGGGAACGGCCCAGCGGGGCCCACCTCCGGTCCACCTGAAGTCCTCCTCCCAGGAGAGCAGGATTCTGGAACCTGGGACAGCGGGCAGCTCCTGAGCTCCCTGCCCTCACCCCACGGCGCCCCTAAGTGTGGTCTTCCCTCGCGGCGGAACGCCCTTTAATGACAAGCAGGGAGAGCCACTCCTGGCATCACGCTCCCCCTTCCCGCCGCGAAGCCCATCCCGGGCCCTCAGCGGGCAGAGCGGGGGACTTCGGAGGTCACCGCCCTATTGTGGATGGGGCAGGAGCTCTCCAAATGGGCCTCGGTCCTTCCCCGTGCGCGTGGTGGCAGGCCGGAGGTCCGCCCTGGCTGGGCTGTCGTGAAGCAGGTGTCTCATGAGGAGCGAGAGCCTGGCGGGCGGGAGGCGAGGCCCCGGGGTCCCGCTGCGGGGAGGACCTCATTCCTGCCCTTCTGTCTGGTCTTTGCACCTGCACGCGCCTTCTCTGGTGGGCGGGACCTTGATGGCCCACGGACGCCCACCTGGGCGGTGTTCACACTTGAACACGGGCTCAGAGCACGTGCCCACCCGGGGGCTGTCCTGTCCTGCGCGGGCCGAGCCTGGATTCAGTGGGCCAGGGAGTCTGCAAATGGACAAATGTCCTGATCCTCAAATGGAGCCTCCCTGGGCTGCACATGGTTCGAGGAAGGGCCTTTGTGTTATCCTATCAATGTTCACGTGACCTGCAGCCCAGGAGTGGCCCGGCACCCCCGCAGGTCCTTTGTGTGTGGCCTATCCAGGTGTGTCCTGGGACGGGTGATGCTGGGACGTCCAAGTACACGTTGCTCCTTCATCCACAGGGATGCTTTCTTTAAGAAAATGTTGTTTTGCACTTGTAGATCGACAGCATGCTTTTACTTTATTTGTTTATTTTTATGTGGTGCTGAGGATTAAACCCAGTGTCTCACACGTGCTAGGCCTGAGTACAGCCCGCCCCCACAGGGGCTGCTTCTGAAGGCTGAAGTAGCATTATTGACTGACTTGAAAGGTAGGAACTTACTTTATTTTTTAAAAATTATTTTGGAAAATTTCAAACAGAAAACTTCAAAGTGGAGAGCCCCAGGAGCCCCCGTGTGCGGCCTCCTGGCTACGGGAGGTCCCCAGCACAGCCAGTCTTCTTCTGTAGCCCCTTCAGCCTCTGCACTGGGTTGCTTTACAGCAAGTGCCTGCCTTCATTTCGTTTCCTCTGTAAATGTTTCAACAAGAAGGTGATCTTGCCAGGTGCCGTGGCACATACCTATAATCCCAGAGGCTCGGGAGGCTGAGGCAGGAGGATCGGGAGTTCAAAGCCAGCCTCAGCAACTCAACGAGACACTGTCTCTAAATAAAACGTTAAGAAAGGCCTGGGGATGTGGCTCAGTGGTTAAGTGCCCTTGGGTTCAATCCCCGGTACCAAAAATTAAAAAAAAAAAAAGGGGGGGGATCTTTTGAAAAGGGATGATCAGGACACCAGTATCTCACTAAAACAGTGAGCAGTTCTTACCATCAAATGTTGGGTGACTGAGGGTGATCTGTGGGGCCAGGCGGAGTGAGAAGGGAAGAGGCAGGGGAGCCGCGGCGGCTGCAGGCCGGTGCTGGAGCCCGGGGTTCGTCATCTCCTGACGGCCCAGCACCTGTCCCAGGGTGCTCAAGCCTGCTCGGTCCTCACTCTGCGCCGCTGTTGGACCAGAGGTGGACTTCGACCTTAGCTCTGGTTTTGCATTTAAGGGGGAGAGAGGTCTCTGTTCTTCAGCCAAGTGTGCCTGAGAGCGCAGCTGGGGGGTAGCAGGAAGAAGGCGAGACCAGACCCAACTCCTCACGCCACCCTGCCCCTGCCCCAGGAGGCCGCACTTGACCGCTCGATGCCCTCCTCTAGCCCGTCCTGGGGAAAGGAGAGCCGGAAGCCACGGTCCCGGCAGCCGGGTCCTGGCTCCCGAGGCATCTCAGGCTGCACGGCGAGGCCGCAGGACCGGGCTTGGCAGGGAGGTGGTGGGACTGAGCCTGCAGACGCTCTCCTCTGGGACGGACCCTCCCCGGTAGGCAGGCTCAGTCCCTCCCGTGGCCTGACTCAGGCTTGCCTGCCTTGGCAGTGCCCCCTCCATTGTCCAGGGCATGGGCCAAGCCTGGTCACCCCATGTGTGTGAGGGGCCAGAATGTTCAGGGAATGTGTGTGTATGGTGGCACTGGCATGGACCCCAGGGCCGCTCTACCACTGAGCGCTTTTTATTTCTTAATTTCGAGACAGAGTCTCCCTAAGTTTTCCAGGCTGGCCTCAAACCTGTGGTCCTCCTGCGTCAGCCTCCCAAGTGGCTGGACTTAGAAGCATGTGCCATTGTGCTGGGCTCAGGGAATTTTAAGAACTGCCTCAAATGGAAAAAAGAGAAAGAATACCCTCTGAACTAAGCCACCGTGAGGTGGGGACAGATGTGGAGGCCTGGCCAGCTGAGGAGGCTCCAGGACGGCCACAGGCCCACAGGGTGGCGCAGTCTGGTGGGTCGGTTGTTTCCTGTTGGGCCCAGAGAGGGAAGACTGTTAGCTACAGGAACCGAGGTCGGGCTTCTTGGAGGACGCCCTGCCGGGGGCATCGGTGCCAGCAGCACTTTTCTTGGCTTGGGCCAGCGACCTTGATTCTCGGTGTAACAGTTCACTGAGGATCGTGTGTTTCCTGCAGAAAGAGTCTGAAGGCAGCCACACCAAGAGAGGCCAGCCAAGGGCACTGGCACGTTCCCTGCCCCAGAAGAGGTGTTGTCGTGCCCCACGTGCGGGGGAACCAGGCCTGAGCCTGCCAGGCGAGCCCTCTGCCTCTGGACCCCAGCCCCTCAGACTGACATTCATGCCCTAAAGACTATACTGCCTTTACTGGAGGGAGCACTTCTCAAGACTTCTCTTTTTTTGGTACTGGGCATTGAACTCAGGGGCACTCAACCCCTGAGCCACCTCCCCAGCCCTATTTTATATTTATTTAGAGACAGGGTCTCACTGAGTAGCTTAGGGCCTCACTAAGTTGCTGAGGCTGGCTTTGAACTCATGATCCTCCTGCCTCAGCCTCCCGAGCTGCTGGGATTACAGGCGTGCTCCATCACACCTGGCTTCATTTTCTGATCCCCCCTTTTATTCCTTCTGGTCCTCAGGCTGCTGGTGAGGAGATCAGGGTGGGTTTTATTAGGCCACTTTCACTGAGGAAGAAATCAAGGCCTGCGGGAGTTTTGTGACTGGCTGGCAGTACCATGGGACCAGCGCCAGTACCGTGGCCTGCAGCCCTTCCTCTCTGGCGGCCAGTGGGAAGGAGGCCCCAGCTGCTCCTGCGGCACCGCTGGGCTGGTGTGGGCCCTGCACGGAGGAGCTGCTGGGAGTCGCTCAGTGGGCCCAGTACCACGGGGACTAAGGTCAAGAGAGAGCAAACAGGACAGACTGCAGGGGGTTCTGGTCAGCCTCTCCAAGACCCTGGAGTGGCCAGAGTCGCTCCCTGGAGACCCCGTTCCGAAAGGTAACCTGTCTCCAGGGCCCGTTCTGAGCAGTTAGAAGAGGCCTGGAACGCAGTGAGGTGTCCCACCAGCGGTGGCGGAAGGAAGGGCTGCTCCCCAGCCTTGCCCGCTCCGCCCAGGTCAGAGCCAGACGGTCTGTGCGCTGCTGCGTGTGTGAGCCTCAGGAGCGAGCGTCCTCATGGTGTGCTCACCGGGCGTGTGGGAGCTGGTGCACGTGTGTTCTTTGCACGGCTCTGTGTGCAGCCGCAGGTCGAGGCATCATCCTCTTGCTTCCCTGCCTTCCTGTCGCCGGCAGAGCTGGAGCGGTCGCCTCCAGCCCGGGGTCGACAGCAAACCTCCAGGGAGCACCCTGCGGTGCCAGGCATGGCGTCTAAGTGTGCCCTGGGAATGACAGGGCGGGCCCCGCCCAGGGAGACCCGCCTCTGCGCTTGCCGCTTTGCTGTCCTGGTTCTGCTGCAAAGGCTGGCCTCCGACAGCCTGGCTGCAGGACCTGCCTGGCACAAGCAGGGCTCTGGAGGTGTCTGCAGCGGGTAGGTGGCCGGGTGGGAGGTTGGACAGGTCACGGCGCACGTGGGAAGACCTGAGCTGCTCGTTGTGCCTTCTCGGTCCTCATCGCTGGTCTTCCAAGACAGGGTCTCCTCCAGGGACAAGAAGTGTCCTGGCGTGTGGGTGGAGCCCTGGGTTCCAGGCCCAGCCCTGCCAGTGACTCCCTGTGCACCCCTGGGCACATGCGGCCCTTTGGCCTCTGGTCCTGTTTGCCCATCTGTCACCCAGGTCGTCACCCCTTGAAGAGTGGTGGCGAGGACCATTCCTGACACTGTGTGGGCAGGTGCTGGACGCCAGGTACACGTGGTGACCGTGCATAGGGATGGCGTCACGTGTTGGGAGAGTCCTGTGCCTGGTCTGGGGTGCCGTGGGCAGGGCTTGTTGGGGACAGCAGGCAGAGGCCTGGCACCAGGTCCAGTCTCCTCACTCTCGTGTGAAGCAAATACATCCTTGGAAAACCTCTCGCCCATGTGAGCTGAGGCCGCCTGCTCCCTTCAGGCCCCAGTGCCAGGCAGGCCAAGGACGGGTTTGCAGGCACCCAGAGAAGTCCTCCCAAGATAGCCAGGGCTGGTGTCTCGGTGGGCTCGTCTGCCCAGGAGAGGCCAGCGTCATACTGGGGGAGAAGGGTGGGGACATTCCCTGCAGTCCCTGGCCATCTCTGAGGACCGCCAGCTGCCTGCCCAGCCTGCAGCTGCAGCAGAGGCCACCAGCTCATGTGTCCTCCCCTGCAGTAGGTGAGGTGGGGGACACGGGGTGCTCTGGGAGGGGAAGAGAGAGTCTGGCTTGGGTTGACACAGACCGGGGCCCGGCCCTCACTGTCTGGCCTCTCTGCTTTCCCTGGGGCCTGAGCTTGTCCCGGCTCCACACACACAGCCTCCTCGCCGGGCAGTTCCTAGCAAGCTTGGCAGGAGGCTGTGGCTCCTGCTTGGGCTCTGCTGCCTGCTCCCAGGTGTCCAGGATAGGTCTGCTCCCATCTGACCTCAGCCTCCCATCCCGGGAAGCACAGGGGTTTTTGGAGGCCACGCTGAGCATCCTTCAAGGCTGGGATTAATGAAAATGCAAGACCCAAGCCCTAGTCGGTCATCGATGGGATGTTTATTGTACACCTCCAAAGTGTCGGGCACTGCTGCGTGCTGTAAGCCACGGGCAGCAGACAGAGTCCCTCCCTATGGAGTCTGTGCTTCAGGGAGGGAGACTTGTGGTGTGTTGGACAGTGATATGTCTGTGGGGGGAGCCGAGGCAGTGAGGAGATGGGGAGGTGGGGTGAAGAGGTGGCATTTGAACACAGACCAGGAGGAGGTGGGATTGGAGCCACGTCACCATCTGAGGGAAGAGCATTCCAGGGAGAGAATACAGTATGTGCAAAGAGCCTGAGGCAGGAGCAGCCTGTTTTAAGGGGCAGAGTGAGGGAGCAGGTAGGGCAGGGGAGGAGGTCAGGAGTGTGGGGCCAGGAGGCGGACCTCGCAGGGCCTCCTTGGGTGGGCTTTCTCAGACTTTAGCTTCTACTCCCAATGTGGGGGGAGCCAGAGGGGAGCCAGCATGGGGTTTGGAGCAGAGATGCTCGCTCGTGTGCTCTGGAGCTGTGCTGAGAATGGACGATGGGTGGAGTTGGTACAGGACGGCCACGCAGGGGAGTCACAGGCCAGGGTGGCAAGAGGCAGCTGCCTTGGAAACACCTTCGCGGGGAGTCAGTGGGCTGGAAGGGGAGGAGTGAAGATGTCTGGACTTGCCCCAGGAGCGAGGGGATTGCGTTGCCAGGGGTGGGCGGCCTGCGGGTATGCAGATCTGGGGGGTGGGCGGCCTGCGGGTGGGCAGATCTGGGGGGTGGGCGGCCTGCGGGTGTGCAGATCTGGGCTCAGGAGGTGTCTCAGGACCTGTGTGATTGGGGCTGCCTGACGATATCCACAGGAGCGCTTCGCAGGTGGCTGCGTGCAGGTGTGCATGGGGCGTCCCGGTGTCTGCCTGGAATCCCGATTCTAGATGCCACTGGGAGCCGTGGGCAGGAGGTGACCTAGGGGTGTCACCGACCAGCCGAGTGCCTGCTGGGGATCAGGTTGCAACGCAGACACGTGGCCCCCGCCCAAGCAGGGGGCGTGAGCCAGCGCCTGTCCGCTGGTTTGTCATTGTCTGGGCAGGCAGGTCCCGCCTTGGGGACACAGCTCTGCCATGCTTTCAGTGGGTTGCACTGCGGCCTCTCCTGGGAAGGTTCAGGCTGGCCGGGGTGAGCTGGTGCCTCAGGAGAGCCAGGGCCTTGGTCCAGGCCTGGAGGACAAGCCAAGCCTGCAGGGCCAGGGAGGAGGACCAGAGTGGGTGGAGGCCCCGAGGCAGGGAGGCAGGAAGGCTGGGCTTGGCTGTGGCAAAAGAGGCCAAGGTCAGAGGAGGAACTGGGTGCGGGAGTTCACGTGCCGGCAGCTCAGCGCTGGGGAAGTCGGGCAGTTTCTTAACCTTGCTGAGCCCCAGCTGCAAAACGGGACATGCCACCTCCTCCCTGGGGTTGCTTGGTGAGGACGTTGGGACCTGATCGTTAGATCCGGGTGTGACACACTTGGCCTGGCATGTGGCACACGCCCCATTGCACAGTTGGCCAGGGCCGGCGGCCTCTTCCTGGTGGCCCAGCAGAGAGCAGCAGAGAGCAAGTCCCCTTGCCGTGGGACTCAGGAGGACTCGCTCTCCTGTCCCCCGATCCTCCTCGGCCTGGACAGGCAGGCCTTGTCCCTGAAGGAGTAGGCCACAGAGCTTGTCCGCCGCCAAGCAAGAGCAGAGAGCTTTTTGTGCCCACAGGACATTTCTTCTGTGCCCTTTAATCGAAAGTCGTTGACAGTGGCCCTTGCCCAGTGGAACTCGGGGTGATTTCCTCTCCTTTCTAAGGAAGGGTTTTAAGGAGGCTCCAGGCCTTGGGATGGATTCTGGGAAAGGGCAGGGCAGCCCAGGAGGCGGGGTGGGCCCTGCCCTCTTGCACTCTGTCGTAAGGTAGCCAGGCCTGGGGACAGGCGGCTGGTTTTGTATTGGCTGTGGTTTGCATTCAGGGAAAACTGCCTTTTGTGGGTCTCTTGACTAATTCCTAAGCCAAGTTGGCTCTTGAGCACATGCTCCATTTGCCCTTGAAACAGCAGCGCGCTGCCCCCAGTCTGCCGAAGCCGTTCTTCAAGGAGCCTTGGGTTATTCCAAACCTCATGGCCAACTCTGGCCCCCTTTTTTTGTTGTTTGTTTTTGGTACCTGGGATCGAACCCAGGGGCGCTTAACCACTAACCATATCCTCAGTCCTTTTTTTATATTTTATTTAAAGACAGGGTCTCGGAGTTGCTTAGGGCCTCACTGCTGAGGCTGGCTTTGAACCCGCAATCCTCCTTCCTCAGCCTCCCAAGCCTCTGGGATTAGAGCATGGGAGGCTCTTGACTCAACTCTGACTCTCTGTGTGTCAGGTCCGTCTTGGCTTGGCTTCTGTGCACCTGTCTGGGCCATGCCCTCCCCATTTCACTTCTCCCCTGCCACTAGAGGCTCCTTCTCCTTTGTCCTCCTGTATTTACACGCTCTTGGTTCCCTTCCTGCCTCCCGTGTGCCTACTGTCCTTCCTAACCCACCTGGGTGCCACTTCCCCTTCGATGCTCTCCCTCCATCCCGTGGTTCTGGGCTCTGGCTGCTTTGTGGTCACCTTCTGCTGCCTCTTCCAGGCCAGGAGCCTCTTGGGGGAGGGCAGGGGGAGGGCAGAGCCTGCCGCGTGTCTCTGCGTGCCCAGGGCCCTCGGGAGTGAACGAGCGGGTCGTTGTGGCTCCTGTGGATCGCAGGTGCTTTCTCACCCCTCCCCTTGCTGAGAAACCCTCCCCTGGGATCTTAGGGGCTGAGGGCTTAAAGGACAGAACTGGGGCCAGAACCCAGCTTGTGGGTCTTGGAGTTGCCACTGGCCCCTCCTGGCACACCCTGCTCTCTGCCCTCCCCAGGGCCCAGAGCTCCATGGTGGAGTGGGGAGCGGCTCTGCCGTTCCCTCTCACTCATGTGACCCCTGGGAGCTTTGCTGCAAAGGCAGAAGTCGCTGTCCCGTGGCCCTGCGCAGGCGCACGCCAGCTCTGATCTTAGGGCTCTGGGTTGTCGTGCCTGGGAGCCCAGTGAATATGCATGCGTCCAGCTGTGGCCCAGCTGCTGGGGAGGCCAGCTCCACCTCTTCCGGCTCCTGAGGCTTATGTGGAGGGACAGCCTCTGTGCCACATCTTTTCCTGGATCAGAGAGCCGTGGTGGGTGGGTGAGAGGCCGGGGCAGGGCGAGGCCGGGCTGCACCCTCCCGCTGCCTCCTGCGGGGTATGGCTGGGGCTGCGTGGGCCGCACATCTGTTGGCCACAGCGGCAGAGTACCCTCCAGGGGAGAGCCTGGCTGTGGGTGTCCCAGGCCTCGTCTCCCGGTCTGATCTGAGGAGAACCTCAGAAGGACCTGTAAAGTCTCCTTCCTCCAGAGCATTAATGTCCCATGAGCCTTCTGTGAACAGATCACTCACACCCACAGCTTCTGTGGCTCCCAGTGCTGCAGCCATGGTGCTCATCCCTGGCCCCAGAGCCTCTAATGGTCCCGACACCCTGGCCTCGCTCCCCGGAAATTCTGGTGATTGGTCTGGGATGGGCCCTGGGTGCCTGCGTCTTAAGGCTCCGGATGGCTTTGTGGACAGCTAGTTCATGAACCCCAACCTGGAGAATCAACTTCCTAGGAGACACAGGTGGCTTCTGTGGTCGGGTCCCAGTTTCCCTTTCTGTCCCTCAGCGCTCTCTCCAGCCAGGCCAGCTGCTCGCTGCCCCTGCACGTGGGGCAGCGTCTTCACTGACTCCTTTTAGGCCGTGATCAGAGCCCTTTTTGTCTGGCTTGAGGAGCCAGTCTTGGCTCTCGTCCTGGGAGGACCAGAGGCCCAGGGAGCAGCCACCAGGCGCACCAGGCGCTGGCACTGAGTCCCCCTCATGGTTAGAGACCTCCTCACATCTCGGGCACCAGAAGCTTTCCTGTTGCTGGTTACCTCAGCAGGAACTGGTCACAGGAAGTGGAGAGTGAGGGAGGCCAGTGATCGGCCTCCACTCAGTAGGAAGCCAGTTTCTGGCCCTAGAAACTGGTGTCCCCCTGGGTCATTGGCTGGGTGGGGGGCACCTGGACTCTGCTGCCTGAGTGGCTGCCCGGGGCTCAGGGCCTAGAGGTGCGAGTTTGTGTGAGGGCCGGGGTCCGGGCTGACCCCGGCTCTCGCTCTGCTCCAGGCGAAGGCTGCCAAGGAGGAGCAGGAGGCGCAGAGGCTGCAGTTGCGCAGCGTGCAGTACCTGGAGCGCTACGTCTACCTGATCCTCTTCAATGCCTACCTCCACCTGGAGAAGGCCGGCTCCTGGCAGAGGCCCTTCAGCACCTGGATGCGGGAGGTGAGAGGCCTGTGGGCCGGGTCACCCCTCCTGGACCCCCTGCGGGGACACGGGCCCCAGGTCCCCTGGGGAGGGAGTTCCATTTCCTGTTCGACCGCAGGTCTTCCACGCGCGTCTGCACCTGGGTGCTGGCTCAGGGTCCTCGGTCGCTTCGTTCCTGCCCATCATCGTGCTCAGCCCTTGCCTGTGCCCTGCAGGGTGAAGGGCAGGGCCGCCGCGTCCCTGTCCTTCCAGTTGTGACCTTAGACAAATTGCGGTCCTCAGCACTGGCGTGGGAATGACATCAGGTGTCGGTGGGGTCCGTGGATGCCATCTGAGCTGACCACGCTGCCTCAGACAGGAAGAGACCCGGCACAGAGGGGTTCTGTCGAAGGTCATTGTTAGAACAGGCCCACCTTGTCCTGGCCTCAGATGCCGCCCTTGCTGTTGGTCAGCCCCAGTCCCCCTGCCCGGCCTCCCGCCTGGCAGCCCTGGTCAGGAGGGTACTCCTTCCTCAGCAGAGTGGCCTGCGGTCACCCGTGCCAGGAGGCCAGCTCCTCCTGACCTCGCGGTGAAGCCTGGTGACTCTACTCTGGACTCAGGACTGGAGTTGCCAGCAACCCAGCCGGAGTGGGTGGGGAAGGGTGCGGGGGTTCAGCAGGGGTGCTGTAGGCTCAGGGCCGCGAGGGAGCAGAGGCAGGGACACCACCGCAGCACCAGGTGGCAGTCGTGGGGGCCCCTAAGGACCAGCCTCTGGGTGGTCCTCGGGCCATGGCAGAGGGGACGCCCTGCCAGTGAGCCCTCCTGCCTTCTGATGGGTGTTGAGTCACCCAGAGCCGAGGGGCTGGCTGGGGCCCAGGCGGGGCCACCCTCTTGAGCATGTCTGGGCTCCCTTCCTCTCCCAGCTCCCGGGGTGGGGTGTAGTGTAGGGTGGGGGGACGAGGACACTTCTGTTTCGGACTCATCTTGGGAACAGGAAATCAGGGGGCTCAGGAGCTGGGAGGAATCTGGGTCTGGGGAGGGGACGGATGCCAAGGACGGAGAGCAGCTGGTTCAGGAAGGACCGTGGCTCCAGCCCCAGGACCCTCAGCCCCTCTCCCCTGGGGAGGAGCAGAGGGAGCCGGGAGGGCAAGGGGCCCCAGGGACAGGAAAGACATGCAGAAAGAAGCGGCCTTCTCCCTGTCCCCAGGATGGTGGGGGAGGGGGAGGGAAGGGGAAGGCCGTCGGGCGGTTAGCCAGGGTCCCCATCCGGGCGCTTGGTGGCCGGGTAGCACGCCGAGTGTCCAGGGAGGTGCCAGCTGTGCGATGGGGGCTGAGGCCCAGAGCCCGAACTCCCAGCCCAGGGTTCCACCTGCCTTCTCCCACCTCCCCTGGGCCCAGCTGGTGCCAGAGCCACCGGCCTGTGCCCCCCTTGGAGCCCCAGTCCCCAGGAGAGGGAGGAGGCTGATGAGGGGCAGGACCGCCCCACGCACCACCCTGTCTGTCCTCCCCCAGGTGGCCTCCAGGGCCGGTGTCTACGAGATCCTAGACCAGCTGGGCTTCCCTGAGCTGGAGGGCCTGGAGCGCCAGCCCTTCTCACGGCTGCGACACCGGTGGCAGGAGCAGAGCCTCGGCCCCGAGCCCTCTGCTGCCGGGGACTTCCTGTAGGGAGACTTCCTGCAGGGGGACTTCCTGTAGGGGGACTTCCTGCAGGGGGACTTCCTGCAGGGGCTCCCTGTCCCTCCTGCAGGGCGGGTGGGGCCCTGAGTTCCTGCGGCTGGACTGGCCCTGGGGTGCCGCTGTGAGGACCCGAGTCCCAGCTGCCTGGAGAGACCGGGGCTCAGGAGCCTTTCCGGATGGAGCTTCGCGTAGGACACGTGGCGGCACAGTCATTCCTGGCGACCCAGAGGCATGAGCCTCTGGGGGACCAGGGTGGGCACCTTGCAGACCTGCTGGCATTCGGCTTCCTAGGAGCACACTCCCTTGTCAAAAGCCAAATGCCAGTGGCCACCTCTGTCCTTCTGTCCCCCTCAGAGGTTCGAGCCTGGCCTGGGGCTCCCCTGTCTGCCTGGTCCCTTGCCTGCTTCCTCTCTTCTGCTCTCCCTCTCGCCCTCCCCTCTGCTGCCTGAGCACAGACCGTGAGGTCCCTGGCTGCCCGAGGTGAGTGAGGGGACAATGCCCTGGTGGACTGGTTACTTTAAAGGAAGCTTCGCTCAGTTTCCTTGTGTCTCCCACTCGTCTCCAATCCGGAGGCCTGGGAGGACGGCCGCGTGGCACTGCCTGCTGAGGCCTTTTGCTCCCCTGCCTTTCCTGCTTCCTGGGGCTGGCAGGATGGCGGAGGTTCCCCAGGAGCTGGACATCCCTCCTGCAGGAGGATGTTTCCAGCAGGTGGAGGAGGCCTGCTCCGTTTGCCCGGCAGCCTGGGCTGCAGGTGCGGAGGAAGTCAGAGCCTGGAGCTGCAGGCCCCTCTGCATCTCCCTCCCATCCCACCAGGACAAGATGGCCCCAAGCCCCCACCTGCTGCTGCAGGAGCCCCAAGGACTTGGGGATCAAGAATGGGTGCTGGGCGGCCCTTACCAATCGTGGAATGTGGGACCCGGCCAAGGAGGGCAGGAGGGGTCACCTGGATTCCAGAACGTCCTCGCAGAGGATCTTGAGCTGCCTCCCTGGGCCGCAGAAAGGGCCAGACCCTACTGAGCTGGGGTCCTGGGAAGGCAGCCTGGAGAGGTGACAGGGCCGTGTGGGTTGAGACTGCCTCTGGCTGGGGTCTGGCGTTTGCTGAGACCCAGTGAGGAGCCTGACCTCCCACCGGGTGGGCCTGGGAAGCCCCTCTCTGGGGAGCTCCTGCTCACCTGCACGGAACAGGAGGGTGCGTTGCTCAGGGGTCGCGAGACCTGGAAGGAAGAGCAGAGGCCAGAGGTGTCACACCTGCCAAGTGTGGGCCATGGTGACCTTCTTAGCTGAGTTACCTTTGCAGAACTACTGTACGTCTGTTCACTACCTTTTTAGGTTTGTTTTTATTTTTGCATGTACTCAAGATTTTTAATTTCTTTGCAGACAAGGTCTAGCTGAGGAGTCAGAGACTGGGGCTGAACTGGGAGGGATCCCTGTGTTCTCATGGTTGACCCTGACTTTCAGCTGTGTTGGGACCACTGGCCGATCACGGCACCTCTCTGCCTCAGTTTCCCCATCTGTAAAATGGGAGAATAATACTTGCCTACCTACCTCACAGGGGTGTTGTGAGGAATCATTTGTGATTTTTTTTTTTTTTTTGTACAGAGCTTTTGAGCATTAAAAAGAGCTTAAATGTGAAGTGTGCTCAGCTGCTGGTTTATCGTTCATGTGAGACAGATGTAGAACGGTCCTTCCTTCACATCCCCCATCATTCCTTCCCTTCGCACACTGGACACCCAAGGCTGTCATGCTCGCATAAACTGACACAAGCAGCTAATTCTCACTGAAGTGTGAAGAACTACCATATCTAGGGAAAGGTGGAGTTTAGGGCTTTTAAAGGAGGATGGACTTTAGCCTCCACTTCCTCTTTATCCTCTGTTCCCTACTCCCTGCCCTCTGGTTTTATTTACTTTTTATTTTATTTTTTTGGTACTAGGGATTGAATCTAGGGGCACTTCACCACTGAGCCACATCCCCACCCTTTTATTTTTTGAGACAGGATCTTGCTAAATCACTGAGGCTGGCCTTGAACTTGTAGTCATCCTGCCTCAGCCTCCTGAGCCACTGGGATTTTAGGCACATGCCTGATTGCCTTTGAAACATTTTAATGGTTACATACATTTTATTATGTGGATGCTTAATAACTGTAAAAAGTCGATCCCTTTATTCTTGGATATTTAGGCTTTTTTCTTTTGAGGTAAAATGTAGCTACCAAAAATGCACAAATCTTAAGTGTCCCTTTGATGAATTTTTGCAAATGTATACACCTGTGGTCTCAAGCCTGCATCAAGGTACTTAGCCTCGGGCTGGGGCTGGGGCTCAGTGGGAGAGGGCTTGCCTAGCATGTGTGAGGCTCTGGGTTCGAGTCTCAGCACTGCATATAAATAAATGAATAAGATACAGGTCCATCAACAAATAAAAATCTATGTAAAATTTTTTAAAAAATGACATACAGCCTTCCATGGGGTTGTTGATGGTGGTGGTGGTGGTACCACTGGAGATTGAACCCAGGGGCACTTAATCACTGAGAGCTACTCCCACAGCCCTGTTTTGTATTTTATTCAGAGACGGGGTCTCCCTGAGTTGCTTAGCGCCTTGCCAGTTGCTGAGGCTGGCTTTGAACTCTGGTCCTCCTGCCTCGGCCTCCTGATCTGCTGGGGTTACAGGTGTGCACCTCCATGCTGGGCACACGGGGTTATTTTTGAATTTTCAGACTTGTAAACCACGCTTCACGGAACATCAGCTCCCCTCTCCGTGGGGTAGTGGGTGGCCCCCTGGGTGGCGATACAGAGGAGGGCTCCAGCTAGCTCAGGCACAGGGGAGCTGTGGAAGGCCTGGCTGGCGGAGCGACCTGCAGCAGTGCAGCGGAGCCTGGGCACCGTGGGGACCGTGGGGACCGTGGCTAGAAGGTGGTCGAGGAGCCCTGCAGCTGCTCTGTCCTCAGTTGGGTGCTGCCCAAGTCTCGGGAGACCTGCTGCTGGGAGCCGCTGGCCAGCCTGCAGGGCTGCCCCTCCAAAGCAGCACCTCGCTGGCGCCCAGGGCCTGCTCCCCTCCACCGTGCGCCCGTGGGCTCTGCAGCCTGGCGAGAGCCTTCGCCTTCCAGAGGCGTCAGGGCCACCTCCATCGGAGGTCTTTCCTGCCACCTCCGTCCTGTCTTCCACACGCAGTCCCCTCTCGGCGTGTGTGTCTCTGAGGACTGAGCGACCCCCTCGGTCGGGTCAGCCTCCCTGGCATCTGCTCTGTTCTTCTTGGTGGCGGTCACCCTTTGCTGGCACTGCTTGGAGAAAAGCACCCCCCCAGGTTTCTGGCTGCACCTAGTAGGGTCGCAGCTGGACCAGCGGGTCTCCTGCCTGCCCTGCTGCCGTGGGTCTCAAGTGGGAGTCAGACCTGCCCACTGTGTCGAGAGGGGCCGGCGATGGCTGCTGCCCACCAGATGGGGAGGAGGGAGAGGGGCCGAGCAGACTTTGGTCCCCAGGTCGGTGGGCGGCAGTGGAGCCCCTGGTCATCTCCTACGCGGCGGGAGCTCGTTGGGAGGTTCTGTGTGCCCCGATTTCTTCTTGGGAAACTGCCTTGCTCCCCAGCCTCCAGCGGCGGCCACGGGGCCTGCTGTTTCCCACCTCTGCCAGCATGACCCCTTAGGTTTTTAAAAAGGTCTTGCCAGTTTTATGATTCGAAATGAAATCTCACGCTTGCTTGATTCTTTCTTCCTGTGCTTCTTCACTTTCTTCGCTGAGTTGCTTAGCGCCTTGCCAGTTGCTGGTCCTCCTGCCTCAGCCTCCTGAGCTGCCAGAGTGACAGGCGTGCACCTCCACGTGGGGCACATGGGGTTATTTTTGAATTTTCAGGCTTGTAAACCATGCTTCATAGAGCATCAGCTCCCATCTCCGAGGGGGAAGTGGGTGGGCCCTTTCTTTCTTTTCTGTCTCCTTTGTCTTCCTTTCTTTCCTAGGGATGCTTTACCACTGAGTCACATTCCCATTCTCCCTTTTATTTAGAGATAGGATTTCTCCGAGTTGCTTAGGGTCTCGCAGAGTGGCTGAGGTGGCCTTGAACTCACGATCCTCCTGCCTCAGCCTCCTGCGCTGCTGGGATCACAGGTGTGTGTCACTGTTCCCAGCTTAGTTTTTTATTTCTTCGTATTGGATGCTTAGTGAGGTTGAGCTTGTTTTCGTGCTTATTAGTCATTTGTATTTTCTCTTTCTTGAATCATCTATGTCCTATGGTGTTTTTTTTTTTTTCTTACTGATTTGTTAGGGTGGTGACACTTTATTCTGTACACTGTTTTTCTTTTTAGCTTTAAAATGTCGTCGGATACACGCTCCCTTCCACCTCCCGCGATCCTGCAGCCTCGGTCTACACTGGAGCTGACCCATTCCTGGATCCATAACCTTGGCTTAGTTCATGAAGCTCTTTATCCGGCACCTACCTGTCCAGCACTGTTCGGCTTCTTCTACAGGCATGCCCAGCCCTCCACAAGACCCGGCAGCTCTTGTCCCATCGTAGAGCTGGAGATACGGAGGCCCAGAGAGCCTGTGGGCCCCAGGCCTTGCTCACGTCAGAGGCGGCTGCCGGAGCCAGCGCGGGCTCTGGGATCCTCTCTGCCATTTTCAGCAATGGGGGAGAGACATGTCAAACCCTCTAGGAAACAGCGGGAGCTGGGGTCATTTGGGGAGGGGCCCAAGAGGAAACACCATGATTTTGTGAATAGTCTCGCAGGTTCTGGTGGTTCTCAGACTCATTGCTGTTCAGACCCTCACGGGCTTTCCAGAAGTTCCCCTCCACCCACACGACACGCCTGTCTCCTGTGAGTCACACCGATCGGGCATCGGTGATGTGGCCGTGGCACCTCCCCTCGTTGGTTCTTTCTCCCACACCCCCCAGGTCGCCATCGAGGGGTCTGTGTGGCAGTGCGTGTGCTGTCTGGAAGCCATGGGCTTGCTTCCTGTGAACTCAGCATGGTGTCTTCCGGGCTGAGCTGAAGACCAGCAGTTTATGAAGTCCCCTACCAACCTTGTCCTGGCTCACTGGAGGTCACTGGTTGTTATGGTTTGGATGTGAGGTGTCCCCCAAAGTCTCACGTGTGAGACAGTGCAAGAAGGTTCAGAGGAGAAATGATGGGGTGCTAGAGTCTCGATCCAGTCAGTGAATTAATCCCTGATAGGGATTGTCTGAGTGGCACCTGGAGGCAGGTGGGGTGTGGCTGGAGGAGGTGGGAATTGGGGGCGTGGCTTTGGGGTATATATTTGTATCTGATGAGTGGAGTCTCTCTCTCTCTCTCTCTCTCTCCCTCTCTCCCTCTCTCCCTCTCTCCCTCTCTCCCTCTCTCCCTCTCTCCCTCTCTCCCTCTCCTGAGATGCTGGGATTACAGGCATGGACCACTGGACCTGGCCTTCTTTTTTTGTACTGGGAATTGAACCTGGTATCGAACCCAGGGGTGCTTTACCACTGAGCCACATCCCAGCCTTCTTTTTAAATTTTTCTTTTGAAACAGTCTCGCCAAGTTGTGAGACCCTAAATTGCTGAGTCTGGCCTTGAACTTCAGTTCTCCTGCCTCACCTCGTGAGTCCCTGGGATTATAGGCATGCACCAGTGTGTCCTGCTAGGCATTAATTTTTAATGAGATCTGTTTCGTAGACAGATCTTTAGATAGGTAGGGTAGGTGAGCAGGCAGGTAGGTAGGGAGCCCGTTTTGTCCTCCAGTTCATCCTTGTCTTGCAACTTTTAAAGTCTGTTGTTGTAGGTTGTAGTTGTGACACAAATGTATGCATTTTGTAGTTTATGTTGTTGTGAGTAGGTCTTGCCTACCCAAGTGCCTTATCTCGTACTGTGTTTTCTTTGAATACTTTTACAGTATGTGCTAAATTTCTTTTTTTTTCTTTTCTTTTCTTTTCTTTTTTTTTTTTTTTGCAGTGCTGGGGATTGAACCCAGGTCCTTGTGCTTACGAGGCAAGTACTCTACCCGCTGTGCTATATCCCCAGCCCCTAAATTTCGTAATTCATCTAGAATAAATTCCTGTGAATGACATGAGATAGAAAATATATACATTTTTCCAAGTGGATCTGCAGTCAGCCCACGTTATTGAGTAACCACCATCCTGTGCCACCTGACCTGCAGCCTTGTCCTGTGTCGGGTCTCTAGTCCGTGGTTCTTAGTGTTGACGCGTGGTGGTCACGACCCCCTGCATTCACCGTCCTTGCAGTCACCGCCTCTGACCTTCCCCGTCCTCCCGAGGAGCAGGACCCAAGCTGAGCTGACTACCCATTCCATCCTTCCATGTGCCGCCAGTGGCTCAGGACTGCCACCCAGGCGTTTCAGTGAGTGACCAGGAGAGCAATGGCTGCAGTTGTCACACAGCCCTGGGGCGAGGACAGACCTGAGGCTGAACTAACCAGCTGAGGGACACTGATGTATGCCGGCATCCACCCCAGCTGGGCTGGTTTCCCCTGGGCCTCAGGAACTGTTAACTGGGGAGCCAGCCCTGTGCTCTGAGAGCTGGCGTGGCCTCCATGCGTGCCAGGACCCTAGTCCCCGTCTCTTCTCATTCACCGCCTGTGTTTCAGGTTAACGTTCCTCCTCCCCCTCCTCAGCTCCTTCCATCCTTCCTTTCACTCTTTTTTTTCCTTCTGTATTTCTCCACTATTCTCAGATACTTTCATTTCCAAATGGATTTTAGAATCAACAACCAACATTTATTTTAAAATTCCATTGGTATCTTGATTGGTGTTATCATTTATTGGCTCAGCTGTTTAATTTCTTTCTGCTGTTTATATTTAGTATTTATTTTTCTTATCTTATTAGATAGGCTAGTTCTTCTTGCACAATATGAAATAATGATCATTCTTACTTCCAAATCTAGTGAGAATATTTTTAATACTTCATCACTAACTCTAAATCTTGACCTAGGCTTAATGTACATGCCCTTATGATAACAAAAGTTCCTTTCATTCCTGGTTTGTTAATATTTTAAAACCTTGGATTGGGTCTGTTGCCTAGTATATGCAAGGCCCTGGGTTTAATCACCAGCACTGCAAAAACCAAACCAAAACAAAATAAACCAATGTTTCCTTATCACCCACATGACTGCTATATGCTCTTTGTTTTAATATGTTGATGTTAATATTGATATGTACATTAACACATTTTCCAAGATTAATAATTATCAATAATTAATAATCCTTGTATTCCTAGATAAATTTACTTGGTTAATATTTTATTCTTTAAATATTGCTGAATCTGAACTTTTTATTTAGAATTTTTGCATCTGTGTTTCTAAATGTTGTCCCCTTTTGTTATCCTTCTGCGTTTTGTCGTTAGTGTAATGGCCTTATAAACATGTGAGGTAACTTTCTACGATGTTGATGTTTTGGAACAGCTCTTACATCTCTGGGCTTATCTGTGGCTGGATGGTTTTCAGGAACTGTTCTAGGGATGCATCTTTTATTAATGCTTCAGTTTCTTCTGTATTTATTAGTCCATTCAGGTTTTTTACTTTTTCTTGGTTTAGTGTTGGTAAAATATCAAAATTGTTCCAGAACAAAAGACAAGAAATCTTCTATCAATATTTTCAAATTTATTCGTGTAAATCATATGCAGTGGTGTCTTCCATCCTTAAAGCCTCCTCACATCTGTGACCATGTCCCCTTCAGTTTGAATGTCTATGAATTTTCTTTTTTTTTTTTTTTTTTTTTGCGGTACTGGGGATCGAACTCAGGGCCTTGTGCTTGCAAGGCAAGCACTCTACCAGCTGAGCTATCTCCCCAGCCCTTGAATTTTCTGCCTACTCTTCTGTGGTCACCTTTGCCTGGTGTCCTGTTTATTTCTTCGTTTTGGGACACAGTGGCTGTGGGGAGCCTGCTCTGGGAAGCTGTGGCTAGCCTCCCTTAAAGGCGCCTGCTGGAGTGGGTGTGGGTTCAGTGGGTCCTGGGTGGCGTCTCTCCAGGGCCGCTGCCTGTGGCTGTTTCCTGGGTTTGTGAGATGGGAATGGGGCGTTTGTGTTTCACATGGGAGGTGACATCGTTGATCTTTGGGCTCAATTTCTTCGCAAGCATTTTGGGAAGACTCTGAAGACAGTGGGCTGTGGGTGGCCTGCTGCTTCCAGCCCCTCAGAAGGGAAGCCTGGGGTGTCGGGCCCTGGGCGAGGGGAGTCATGACGCCCTGGATAGGGGGCTGTAGCCGTGGGAGATGACCCTGCCTTCTGTGCTGGGAACAGGTCCTTGTCCCTGGGCCTCGGGTCCCCCTCAGTGCCAGCCCAGTTAGGCCCACATCCCCTTGCCTGAGGACCTGCAGGATTGCAGCACCATGAAGAGATTTTCCAGGGAAGATTTGCTGAGCAGGGAAGTCAGCCCCACTTGAGCAGGTCTTTTGGTGGGGTGGCGGGTATAGCAGAGTACAAACGGGTGTGTGTCTTTGTGTCCCCACACACCACACGTGGTAGGGTCCCAAGTGTTTCCGGGTGACCAGAGTCTTACTGAACATCTAATGCATGCCTGACACTTTGCTCCGCACCTCCCAGTCCCGCTCCTTCAGCTCCAAAATGGAGTAGAAGATCCTTTCACCCAGTGCTTCCTCTGAGCAGGGCGAAATTTCTCCGCTCTTGGTGACAGGTGTCACCCTCTAGGCAGAGGCCATTTCCAGGTAGCTTTTCCAGGCCTCCTTCCTAGGAGTGCACCTGTGATCCTAACCTGTTTTGCTGTTCACGTGCCCAAGCTGAGCATGAGGAACCAGAGACTCAAAGAGGAGGCCCTTTCCTCAGGTCACTCAGCAGGTGCAGCCCCGCACACACATCTGGGTCTGGGAAGGCGCTGGGAAGGCCGTTCTGGATGGATCCTTTGGCCCCATGTTGTTGATACAACAAAGACAACGAGTCAGCAGATGCTTTTAGAGTTAATTGGGAAGCATGATTAGGGGAGAAACGCAGGGGAAGTCTGTCAGTCAGTCTGTCCGAGCAGCTGGGTGTGGTGGCGCATGCCTGTAGTCCCAGCCACTTGGGAGGCTGAGGCAGGAGGATCGAGAGTTCAAAGCCAGCCTCGGCAACTCAGCAAAACCCTGTCTCTAAATAAAATACAAAAAAGGGCTGGGGATGTGGCTCAGTGGTTAAGTGCCCCTGGTTTCAATCCCCCAGTGCCAAGAAAAAAAAAATTAAGTGTGTCCAAGCAAAGTCCTCTTGTTATTTTCAGACACTTGACACATGATGATGGGAATAAGCTGCTTCTCACCGTCAGCTCCCTGCAGCACCTGCCTAGAGCTCAGATAAGGAGCCCAGGCGTCACTCCTGGCCCAAGAACCCATTTGCATGGTTTGTTTAATAAGCAGCTGTGCGTGGTCGAAATGGTTTGCAGAGGCCTGGGAAGCCTCTTGGGTTCTTGAGAAAGCTGTGCAGGTCCCAGCCATCTTGTTTGCACTGATGTTGGTTCTGCAAACCTCGGTTTTGTTTTGTTTACCAAATCATAAGCAGATGTGTGTGTGTAGACTGCTGGGCCCTGTTCACGCACAGGCCTGTTTCTCCTCGGCCCAGCTTGTTATTAGTGGTGGGCAGGGCCCCCCAGTCTGCTGGACACCTTCCCCAGGGCCACTTCCCCAGGGCTGCCTCTAACTGCTGGCTCCTCTTAGCAGCCAACTTGGGGCAGGGGAGGCCATGGGACAGGAAGAAAGGGGCACCTCTGGGCCAGTCCATGTGGCCTTGAGCCAGATACCCTCCTGACTGGGATCCTAATTAGAAGTTAGACTCCATGTATATATAATACGTCAGAGGGCACGCTACGGTCATGTGTATCTAAAAAGATACTCTTGTGCTCTGTCACGGAGCAGTCAGAGTGACAGAGAAGAAGGGTCATTCTGCCAAGAATGGTGGCTGACACAGAGAGGCTCAGTAAAGGCTCCCTACCTTTCCTTCAAGCTCTCTGGAAATCCACCCGGGCCACCCTCTTGGGGTCCAGAAGAGGGCATGGCAGCTGGCAGCTCTGGCCCCTGGGGAGCCGTGTGCTGCCGGGGCGGGGAGAGGTCACTTCCAAATGCCTAGGAAGCAGAGGGGCCAGGAGGGCTACGAACCTCACAGCGCTAGATCGACCCAGGTGGTGGGGGAGGGCTAAGGGAAGGGAGAAGGAGCCCCCTGCCCTGGCTGCGGGGGGAAGAGTAATTTAGGGCCCTGGGCACTGCCTCAGTCCTGCGGCTGCTGAGGGGCCAGTGCCAAGACGGAAGGGTGCTGTGGACTCGGGCAGGCAGCAGACCTGCTCAGTGCCACTGGCCACGCGACACCACTATGTCACATCCCACTTCTCAGCAGTTAAATAACTGAGGGACTTTGGGCCGGTGAGCAGACCGGAGCCTCAGTTGGCTCACTGGTAAAGTGGGGCTCTGGGGAAACCCAAATGAGGTCATGCGTAGTGACCAGGTCCTGCCCTCTGGCAGGCCTGTGGGCAAGCGTAGGTAAAGGTAAGAACAGAAAACGGCACCTGACCGGAGCCCCTTCCCCACCTCGACGTGCAGGCTGAGTCTTGGGGGCCGGGACCTCGGAGCAAGTCCTGCTCCCCAAAATACCAGCTCCCTAAGCTGTGGGACTTGTTTCCAGGCCTAAGGGGGAGGAGCTGGCCTCTGGGTGGCAAAGGATGACTGCTCCTCTCTGCAGGGGAGGCCCCTCCCCTAAGGTGAGGAGGCCGCAGCCCAGAGCCTGGGCCTGGGCCCAGCGCAGCTCTTCTTGGCTCCCTTTCCCAGGAGCGGGGCTCTGGTGCTCCTCTCGCTCCCTCGGTCCTCCTCCCCTACCCCTGCTGTCCCTTCCCCTCTCATTTTCCGCAGCACCTGCACCTCCCCCAATGCTGGCCGCTCTGTTCTCCAGTCAGTCTTCTTCCTTCACTTGGGCCCAGCCAGCCTTTCCTTCTTGGTGGATCTCTTTTTCACACCGGGCTTCGGGGGAACGCCGTGGTGAACAGGCCATGGCCCCTACTGTCCATGA